>NC_134087.1:81508454-82109079 GCF_000715075.1 Nicotiana tabacum
TCAAAATAGTAACTCGTCGTCATTCTATCGAGGTCGAACACTTCTTTTTGGCAAAGGCCCCTGGTCTTATAGGGTGTTATTTCGAACTTATAAAACTAGTAACCCGTCGTCGTTCGATCGAGGTCAAACTCCTCTTTTTGGCGAAGGCCCCTGGTCTTAAAGGGTGTTATTTCGAATTTATCGAAATAGTAACTCGTCATCGTACGATCGATGTCGAACTCTTCTTTTTTGCGAAGGCCCTTGGACTTAAAGGGTGTTATTTCGAACTTATCAAAATTGTAACCCATCGCCATTCGATCGAGGTTGAACTCTTCTTTTTGGCGAAGGCCCCTGGCCTTCAAGGGTGTTATTTCGAACATATCGAAATAGTAACCCGTCGTCGTTCGATCGAGGTCGAACTCTTCTTTTTGGCGAAGGCCCCTGACCTTAAAGGGTGTTATTTCGAACTTACCGAAATAGTAACCCGTCGTCGTATGATCGAGGTCGAACTCTTCTTTTTGGCGAAGGCCTCTGGCCTTAAAGGGTGTTATTTCGAACTTATCGAAATAGTCACCCGTCGTCGTTCGATAGAGTTTGAACTCTTCTTTTTTGCGAAGGCCCTTGGCCTTAAAGGGTGTTATTTAGAACTTATCAAAATAGTAACCCATCGTCATTCGATCGAGGTTGAACTCTTCTTTTTTGGCGAAGGCCCCTGGCCTTCAAGGGTGTTATTTCGAACATATCGAAATAGTAACCCGTCATCGTTCGATCGAGGTCGAACTCTTCTTTTTGGCGAAGGCCCCTGGCCTTAAAGGGTGTTATTTCGAACATATCGAATTAGTAACCCGTCGTCGTATGATCGAGGTCGAACTCTTCTTTTTGGCGAAGGCCTCTGGCCTTAAAGGGTGTTATTTCGAGCATATCGAAATAGTCACCCGTCGTTGTTCGATAGAGGTTGAACTCTTCTTTTTTGCGAAGGCCCTTGGCCTTATAGGGTGTTATTTCGAACTTATCAAAATAGTAACCCATCGTCATTCGATCGAGGTTGAACTCTTCTTTTTGGCGAAGGCCCCTGGATTTCAAGGGTGTTATTTCGAACTTATCGAAATAGTAACCCGTCATCGTTCGATCGAGGTCGAACTCTTCTTTTTGGCGAAGGCCTCTGGCATTAAAGGGTGTTATTTCGAACATATCGAAATAATCACCCGTCGTCGTTCGATAGAGGTTGAACTCTTCTTTTTTGCGAAGGCCCTTGGCCTTAAAGGGTGTTATTTCGAACATATCGAAATAGTTATCCATCGTCGTTCGACCGAGGTCGAACTCTTCTTTTTGGCGAAGGCCCTTGGCCTTAAAATGTGTTATTTCAAACTTATCGAAATAGTAACCCGTTGTCATTCGATCGAGGTCGAACTCTTCTTTTTGGCGAAGGCCCCTAGCCTTTAAAGGTGTTATTTCGAACTTATCAAAATAGTAACCCATCATCATTCGATCGAGATCAAACTCTTCTTTTTGGCGAAGGCCCCTGGCCTTCAAGGGTGTTATTTCGATCTTATCGAAATAGTAACCCGTCGTCGTTCGATCGAGATCGAATTTTTCTTTTTGGCGAAGGCCCCTGGACTTAAACGGTGTTATTTCGAACTTATTGAAATAGTAACCCGTCATCGTATGATCGAGGTCGAACTCTTTTTTTGGCGAAGGCCTCTATCCTTAAAGGGTGTTATTTCGAACTTATCAAAAAAGTCACCCGTCGTCGTTCGATAGAGTTTGAACTCTTCTTTTTTGTGAAGGACCTTGGACTTAAAGGGTGTTATTTCGAACTTATCAAAATTGTAACCCATCGCCATTCGATCGAGGTTGAACTCTTCTTTTTGGCGAAGGCCCCTGGCCTTCAAGGGTGTTATTTCGAACATATCGAAATAGTAACCCGTCGTCGTTCGATCGAGGTCGAACTCTTCTTTTTGGCGAAGGCCCCTGACCTTAAAGGGTGTTATTTCGAACTTACCGAAATAGTAACCCGTCGTCGTATGATCGAGGTCGAACTCTTCTTTTTGGCGAAGGCCTCTGGCCTTAAAGGGTGTTCTTTCGAACGTATCGAAATAGTCACCCGTCGTCGTTCGATAGAGGTTGAACTCTTCTTTTTTGCGAAGGCCCTTGGCCTTAAAGGGTGTTATTTCGAACATATCGAAATAGTAATCCATCGTCGTTCGATCGAGGTCGAACTCTTCTTTTTGGCGAAGGCCCTTGGCCTTAAAATGTGTTATTTCAAACTTATCGAAATAGTAACCCGTCGTCGTTCGATCGAGGTCGAACTCTTCTTTTTGGAGAAGGCCCCTAGCCTTTAAGGGTGTTATTTCGAACTTATCAAAATAGTAACCCATCATCGTTCGATCGAGGTCAAACTCTTCTTTTTGGCGAAGGCCCATGGCCTTCAAGGGTGTTATTTCGATCTTATCGAAATAGTAACCCGTCGTCGTTCGATCGAGGTCGAACTTTTATTTTTGGCGAATGCCCCTGGCCTTAAACAGTGTTATTTCGAACTTATTGAAATAGTAACCCATCATCGTATGATCGAGGTCGAACTCTTTTTTTTGGCGAAGGCCTCTGGCCTTAAAGGGTGTTATTTCGAACTTATCGAAATAGTTACCCGTCGTCGTTCGATAGAGTTTGAACTCTTCTTTTTTGCGAAGGCCCTTGGCCTTAAAGGGTGTTATTTCGAACTTATCAAAATAGTAACCCATCGTCATTCGATCGAGGTTGAACTCTTCTTTTTGGCGAAGCCCCTGGCTTTCAAGGGTGTTATTTCGAACATATCGAAATAGTAACCCGTCGTCGTTCGATCGAGGTCGAACTCTTCTTTTTGGCGAAGGCCCCTGGACTTAAAGGGTGTTATTTCGAACTTATCAAAATTGTAACCCGTCGTCGTATGATCGAGGTCGAACTCTTCTTTTTGGCGAAGGCCTCTGGCATTAAAGGGTGTTATTTCGAACATATCGAAATAGTCACCCGTCGTCGTTCGATAGAGGTTGAACTTTTCTTTTTTGCGAAGGCCCTTGGCCTTAAAGGGTGTTATTTCGAACATATCGAAATAGTAATTCATCGTCGTTCGATCGAGGTCGAACTCTTCTTTTTGGCGAAGGCCCTTGGCCTTAAAATGTGTTATTTCAAACTTATCGAAATAGTAACCCGTCGTCGTACGATCGAGGTCGAACTCTTCTTTTTGGCGAAGGCCCCTAGCCTTTAAGGGTGTTATTTCGAACTTATCAAAATAGTAACCCATCATCGTTCGATCGAGGTGAAACTCTTCTTTTTGGCGAAGGCCCCTGGCCTTCAAGGGTGTTATTTCGAACATATCGAAATAGTAACCCGTCGTCGTATGATCGAGGTCGAATTCTTCTTTTTGGCGAAGGCCTCTGGCCTTAAAGGGTGTTATTTCGAGCATATCGAAATAGTCACCCGTCGTTGTTCGATAGAGGTTGAACTCTTCTTTTTGGCGAAGGCCTATGGCATTAAAGGGTGTTATTTAGAACTTATCAAAATAGTAACCCATCGTCATTCGATCGAGGTTGAACTCTTCTTTTTTGGCGAAGGCCCCTGGCCTTCAAGGGTGTTATTTCGAACATATCGAAATAGTAACCCGTCATCGTTCGATCGAGGTCGAACTCTTCTTTTTGGCGAAGGCCCCTGGCCTTAAAGGGTGTTATTTCGAACATATCGAATTAGTAACCCGTCGTCGTATGATCGAGGTCGAACTCTTCTTTTTGGCGAAGGCCTCTGGCCTTAAAGGGTGTTATTTCGAGCATATCGAAATAGTCACCCGTCGTTGTTCGATAGAGGTTGAACTCTTCTTTTTTGCGAAGGCCCTTGGCCTTATAGGGTGTTATTTCGAACTTATCAAAATAGTAACCCATCGTCATTCGATCGAGGTTGAACTCTTCTTTTTGGCGAAGGCCCCTGGATTTCAAGGGTGTTATTTCGAACTTATCGAAATAGTAACCCGTCATCGTTCGATCGAGGTCGAACTCTTCTTTTTGGCGAAGGCCTCTGGCATTAAAGGGTGTTATTTCGAACATATCGAAATAATCACCCGTCGTCGTTCGATAGAGGTTGAACTCTTCTTTTTTGCGAAGGCCCTTGGCCTTAAAGGGTGTTATTTCGAACATATCGAAATAGTTATCCATCGTCGTTCGACCGAGGTCGAACTCTTCTTTTTGGCGAAGGCCCTTGGCCTTAAAATGTGTTATTTCAAACTTATCGAAATAGTAACCCGTTGTCATTCGATCGAGGTCGAACTCTTCTTTTTGGCGAAGGCCCCTAGCCTTTAAAGGTGTTATTTCGAACTTATCAAAATAGTAACCCATCATCATTCGATCGAGATCAAACTCTTCTTTTTGGCGAAGGCCCCTGGCCTTCAAGGGTGTTATTTCGATCTTATCGAAATAGTAACTCGTCGTCGTTCGATCGAGATCGAATTTTTCTTTTTGGCGAAGGCCCCTGGACTTAAACGGTGTCATTTCGAACTTATTGAAATAGTAACCCGTCATCGTATGATCGAGGTCGAACTCTTTTTTTGGCGAAGGCCTCTATCCTTAAAGGGTGTTATTTCGAACTTATCAAAAAAGTCACCCGTCGTCGTTCGATAGAGTTTGAACTCTTCTTTTTTGTGAAGGACCTTGGACTTAAAGGGTGTTATTTCGAACTTATCAAAATTGTAACCCATCGCCATTCGATCGAGGTTGAACTCTTCTTTTTGGCGAAGGCCCCTGGCCTTCAAGGGTGTTATTTCGAACATATCGAAATAGTAACCCGTCGTCGTTCGATCGAGGTCGAACTCTTCTTTTTGGCGAAGGCCCCTGACCTTAAAGGGTGTTATTTCGAACTTACCGAAATAGTAACCCGTCGTCGTATGATCGAGGTCGAACTCTTCTTTTTGGCGAAGGCCTCTGGCCTTAAAGGGTGTTCTTTCGAACGTATCGAAATAGTCACCCGTCGTCGTTCGATAGAGGTTGAACTCTTCTTTTTTGCGAAGGCCCTTGGCCTTAAAGGGTGTTATTTCGAACATATCGAAATAGTAATCCATCGTCGTTCGATCGAGGTCGAACTCTTCTTTTTGGCGAAGGCCCTTGGCCTTAAAATGTGTTATTTCAAACTTATCGAAATAGTAACCCGTCGTCGTTCGATCGAGGTCGAACTCTTCTTTTTGGAGAAGACCCCTAGCCTTTAAGGGTGTTATTTCGAACATATCAAAATAGTAATCCATCGTCGTTCGATCGAGGTCGAACTCTTTTTTTGGCGAAGGCCCTTGGCCTTAAAATGTGTTATTTCAAACTTATCGAAATAGTGACCCGTCGTCGTACGATCGAGGTCGAACTCTTCTTTTTGGCGAAGGCCCCTAGCCTTTAAGGGTGTTATTTCGAACTTATCAAAATAGTAACCCATCATCGTTCGATCGAGGTCAAACTCTTCTTTTTGGCGAAGGCCCATGGCCTTCAAGGGTGTTATTTCGATCTTATCGAAATAGTAACCCGTCGTCGTTCGATCGAGGTCGAACTTTTATTTTTGGCGAATGCCCCTGGCCTTAAACAGTGTTATTTCGAACTTATTGAAATAGTAACCCATCATCGTATGATCGAGGTCGAACTCTTTTTTTTGGCGAAGGCCTCTGGCCTTAAAGGGTGTTATTTCGAACTTATCGAAATAGTTACCCGTCGTCGTTCGATAGAGTTTGAACTCTTCTTTTTTGCGAAGGCCCTTGGCCTTAAAGGGTGTTATTTCGAACTTATCAAAATAGTAACCCATCTTCATTCGATCGAGGTTGAACTCTTCTTTTTGGCGAAGCCCCTGGCTTTCAAGGGTGTTATTTCGAACATATCGAAATAGTAACCCGTCGTCGTTCGATCGAGGTCGAACTCTTCTTTTTGGCGAAGGCCCCTGGACTTAAAGGGTGTTATTTCGAACTTATCAAAATTGTAACCCGTCGTCGTATGATCGAGGTCGAACTCTTCTTTTTGGCGAAGGCCTCTGGCATTAAAGGGTGTTATTTCGAACATATCGAAAGAGTCACCCGTCGTCGTTCGATAGAGGTTGAACTTTTCTTTTTTGCGAAGGCCCTTGGCCTTAAAGGGTGTTATTTCGAACATATCGAAATAGTAATCCATCGTCGTTCGATCGAGGTCGAACTCTTCTTTTTGGCGAAGGCCCTTGGCCTTAAAATGTGTTATTTCAAACTTATCGAAATAGTAACCCGTCGTCGTACGATCGAGGTCGAACTCTTCTTTTTGGCGAAGGCCCCTAGCCTTTAAGGGTGTTATTTCGAACTTATCAAAATAGTAACCCATCATCGTTCGATCGAGGTGAAACTCTTCTTTTTGGCGAAGGCCCCTGGCCTTCAAGGGTGTTATTTCGAACATATCGAAATAGTAACCCGTCGTCGTATGATCGAGGTCGAATTCTTCTTTTTGGCGAAGGCCTCTGGCCTTAAAGGGTGTTATTTCGAGCATATCGAAATAGTCACCCGTCGTTGTTCGATAGAGGTTGAACTCTTCTTTTTGGCGAAGGCCTATGGCCTTAAAGGGTGTTATTTCGAACTTATCGAAATAGTCACCCGTCGTCGTTCGATAGAGTTTAAACTCTTCTTTTTTGCGAAGGCCCTTGGCCTTAAAGGGTGTTATTTAGAACTTATCAAAATAGTAACCCATCGTCATTCGATCGAGGTTGAACTCTTCTTTTTGGCGAAGGCCCCTGGCCTTCAAGGGTGTTATTTCGAACATATCGAAATAGTAACCCGTCATCGTTCGATCGAGGTCGAACTCTTCTTTTTGGCGAAGGCCCCTGGCCTTAAAGGGTGTTATTTCGAACATATCGAAATAGTAACCCGTCGTCGTATGATCGAGGTCGAACTCTTCTTTTTGGCGAAGGCCTCTGGCCTTAAAGGGTGTTATTTCGAGCATATCGAAATAGTCACCCGTCGTTGTTCGATAGAGGTTGAACTCTTCTTTTTTGCGAAGGCCCTTGGCCTTAAAGGGTGTTATTTCGAACTTATCAAAATAGTAACCCATCGTCATTCGATCGAGGTTGAACTCTTCTTTTTGGCGAAGGCCCCTGGATTTCAAGGGTGTTATTTCGAACTTATCGAAATAGTAACCCGTCGTCGTTCGATCGAGGTCGAACTCTTCTTTTTGGCGAAGGCCCCTGGCCTTAAAGTGTGTTATTTCGAACTTATCGAAATAGTAACCCGTCGTCGTATGATCGAGGTCGAACTCTTCTTTTTGGCGAAGGCCTCTGGCATTAAAGGGTGTTATTTCGAACATATCGAAATAATCACTCGTCGTCGTTCGATAGAGGTTGAACTCTTCTTTTTTGCGAAGGCCCTTGGCCTTAAAGGGTGTTATTTCGAACATATCGAAATAGTAATCCATCGTCGTTCGACCGAGGTCGAACTCTTCTTTTTGGCGAAGGCCCTTGGCCTTAAAATGTGTTATTTCAAACTTATCGAAATAGTAACCCGTTGTCATTCGATCGAGGTCGAACTCTTCTTTTTGGCGAAGGCCCCTAGCCTTTAAGGGTGTTATTTCGAACTTATCAAAATAGTAACCCATCATCGTTCGATCGAGATCAAACTCTTCTTTTTGGCGAAGGCCCCTGGCCTTCAAGGGTGTTATTTCGATCTTATCGAAATAGTAACCCGTCGTCGTTCGATCGAGATCGAATTTTTCTTTTTGGCGAAGGCCCCTGGACTTAAACGGTGTTATTTCGAACTTATTGAAATAGTAACCCATCATCGTATGATCGAGGTCGAACTCTTTTTTTGGCGAAGGCCTCTATCCTTAAAGGGTGTTATTTCGAACTTATCAAAATAGTCACCCGTCGTCGTTCGATAGAGTTTGAACTCTTCTTTTTTGTGAAGGACCTTGGACTTAAAGGGTGTTATTTCGAACTTATCAAAATTGTAACCCATCGCCATTCGATCGAGGTTGAACTCTTCTTTTTGGCGAAGGCCCCTGGCCTTCAAGGGTGTTATTTCGAACATATCGAAATAGTAACTCGTCGTCGTTCGATCGAGGTCGAACTCTTCTTTTTGGCGAAGGCCTCTGGCCTTAAAGGGTGTTCATTCGAACGTATCGAAATAGTCACCCGTCGTCGTTCGATAGAGGTTGAACTCTTCTTTTTTGCGAAGGCCCATGGCCTTAAAGGGTGTTATTTCGAACATATCGAAATAGTAATCCATCGTCGTTCGATCGAGGTCGAACTCTTCTTTTTGGCGAAGGCCCTTGGCCTTAAAATGTGTTATTTCAAACTTATCGAAATAGTAACCCGTCGTCGTTCGATCGAGGTCGAACTCTTCTTTTTGGAGAAGGCCCCTAGCCTTTAAGGGTGTTATTTCGAACTTATCAAAATAGTAATCCATCGTCGTTCGATCGAGGTCGAACTCTTCTTTTTGGCGAAGGCCCTTGGCCTTAAAATGTGTTATTTCAAACTTATCGAAATAGTGACCCGTCGTCGTACGATCGAGGTCGAACTCTTCTTTTTGGCGAAGGCCCCTAGCCTTTAAGGGTGTTATTTCGAACTTATCAAAATAGTAACCCATCATCGTTCGATCGAGGTCAAACTCTTCTTTTTAGCGAAGGCCCCTGGCCTTCAAGGTTGTTATTTCGATCTTATCGAAATAGTAACCCGTCGTCGTTCGATCGAGGTCGAACTTTTATTTTTGGCGAATGCCCCTGTCCTTAAACAGTGTTATTTCGAACTTATTGAAATAGTAACCCATCATCGTATGATCGAGGTCGAACTCTTTTTTTTGGCGAAGGCCTCTAGCCTTAAAGGGTGTTATTTCGAACTTATCGAAATAGTTACCCGTCGTCGTTCGATAGAGTTTGAACTCTTCTTTTTTGCGAAGGCCCTTGGCCTTAAAGGGTGTTATTTCGAACTTATCAAAATAGTAACCCATCGTCATTCGATCGAGGTTGAACTCTTCTTTTTGGCGAAGCCCCTGGCTTTCAAGGGTGTTATTTCGAACATATCGAAATAGTAACCCGTCGTCGTTCGATCGAGGTTGAACTCTTCTTTTTGGCGAAGGCCCCTGGCCTTAAAGGGTGTTATTTCGAACTTATCAAAATTGTAACCCGTCGTCGTATGATCGAGGTCGAACTCTTCTTTTTGGCGAAGGCCTCTGGCATTAAAGGGTGTTATTTCGAACATATCGAAATAGTCACCCGTCGTCGTTCGATAGAGGTTGAACTTTTCTTTTTTGCGAAGGCCCTTGGCCTTAAAGGGTGTTATTTCGAACATATCGAAATAGTAATCCATCGTCGTTCGATCGAGGTCGAACTCTTCTTTTTGGCGAAGGCCCTTGGCCTTAAAATGTGTTATTTCAAACTTATCGAAATAGTAACCCGTCGTCGTACGATCGAGGTCGAACTCTTCTTTTTGGCGAAGGCCCCTAGCCTTTAAGGGTGTTATTTCGAACTTATCAAAATTGTAACCCATCATCGTTCGATCGAGGTCAAACTCTTCTTTTTGGCGAAGGCCCCTGGCCTTCAAGGGTGTTATTTCGATCTTATCAAAATAGTAACCCGTTGTCGTTCGATCGAGGTCGAACTTTTATTTTTGGCGAAGGCCCCTGGCCTTAAACGGTGTTATTTCGAACTTATTGAAATAGTAACCCGTCATCGTATGATCGAGGTCGAACTCTTTTTTTGGCGAAGGCCTCTGGCCTTAAAGGGTGTTATTTTGAACTTATCGAAATAGTCACCCGTCATCGTTCGATAGAGTTTGAACTCTTCTTTTTTGCGAAGGCCCTTGGCCTTAAAGGTTGTTTTTTCGAACTTATCAAAATAGTAACCCATCGTCATTCGATCGAGGTTGAACTCTTCTTTTTGGCGAAGGCCCCTGGCCTTAAAGGGTGTTATTTCGAACTTATCGAAATAGTAACAAGTCGTCGTATGATCGAGGTCGAACTCTTCTTTATGGCGAAGGCCTCTGGCATTAAAGGGTGTTATTTCGAACATATCGAAATAGTCACCCGTCGTCGTTCGATAGAGGTTGAACTCTTCTTTTTTGCGAAGGCCCTTGGCCTTAAAAGGTGTTATTTCGAACATATCGAAATAGTAGTCCATCGTCGTTCGATCGAGGTCGAACTCTTCTTTTTGGCGAAGGCCCTTGGCCTTAAAATGTGTTATTTCAAACTTATCGAAATAGTAACCCGTTGTCGTTCGATCGAGGTCGAACTCTTCTTTTTGGCGAAGACCCCTAGCCTTTAAGGGTGTTATTTCGAACTTATCAAAATAGTAACTCATCGTCGTTCAATCGAGGTCAAACTTTTCTTTTTGGCGAAGGCCCCTGGCCTTCAAGGGTGTTATTTTGTACTTATCGAAATAGTAACCCGTCGTCGTACGATCGAGGTCGAACTCTTCTTTTTGGCGAAGGCCCCTGGCCTTAAAGGGTGTTATTTTGAACTTATCGAAATAGTAACCCGTCGTCGTATGATCGAGGTCGAACTCTTCTTTTTGGCGAAGGCCTCTGGCCTTAAAGGGTGTTATTTCAAACTTATCGAAATAGTCACCCGTCATCGTTCGATAGAGGTTGAACTCTTCTTTTTGGCGAAGGCCCCTAGCCTTAAAGGGTGTTATTTCGAACTTATTTTAATAGTAACCCATTGTCGTTCGATCTAGGTCGAATTCTTCTTTTTGGCGAAGGCCCTTGGCCTTAAAATGTGTTATTTCAAACTAATCGACATAGTAACCCGTCGTCGTTCGATCGAGGTCAAACTCTTCTTTTTGGCGAAGGCCCCTAGCCTTAAAGGGTGTTATTTCGAACTTATCGAAATAGTAACCCGTCGTCGTATGATCGAGGTCGAACTCTTCTTTTTGGCGAAGGCCTCTGGCCTTAAAGGGTGTTATTTCGAACTTATCGAAATAGTGACCCGTCGTCGTTCGATAGAGGTTGAACTCTTCATTTTGGCGAAAGCCCCTAGCCTTAAAGGGTGTTATTTCGAACTTTACGAAATAGTAACCCATTGTCATTCGATCGAGGTCGAATTCTTCTTTTTGGCGAAGGCCCTTGGCCTTAAAATGTGTTATTTCAAACTTATCGAAATAGTAAGACGTCGTCGTTCGATCGAGGTCGAACTCTTCTTTTTGGCGAAGGCCCCTGACCTTAAAAGGTGTTACTTCAACCTTATCAAAATAGTAACTTGTCGTCATTCTATCAAGGTCGAACACTTCTTTTTGGCGAAGGCCCCTGGCCTTATAGGGTGTTATTTCGAACTTATCAAAATAGTAACCCGTCGTCGTTCGATCGAGGTCAAACTCCTCTTTTTGGCGAAGGCCCCTGGTCTTAAAGGATGTTATTTCGAATTTATCGAAATAGTAACTCGTCATCGTACGATCGAGGTCGAACTCTTCTTTTTGGCAAAGGCCCCTAGCCTTTAAGGGTGTTATTTCGAACTTAACAAAATAGTAACCCATCATCGTTCGATCGAGGTCAAACTCTTCTTTTTGCCGAAGGCCCCTGGCCTTCAAGGGTGTTATTTCGATCTTATTGAAATAGTAACCCGTCGTCGTTCGATCGAGGACAAAGTTTTCTTTTTGGCGAAGGGCCCTTGACTTAAACGGTGTTATTTCGAACTTATTGAAATAGTAACCCGTCATCGTATGATCGAGGTCGAACTCTTCTTTTTGGCAAAGGCCCCTAGCCTTTAAGGGTGTTATTTCAAACTTATCAAAATAGTAACCCATCATCGTTCGATCGAGGTCAAACTCTTCTTTTTGGCGAAGGCCCCTGGCCTTCAAGGGTGTTATTTCGATCTTATCGAAATAGTAACCCGTCGTCGTTCGATCGAGGTCAAAGTTTTCTTTTTGGCGAAGGCCCCTGGTCTTAAAGGGTGTTATTTCGAATTTATCGAAATAGTAACTCGTCATCGTACGATCGAGGTCGAACTCTTCTTTTTGGGAAAGGCCCCTAGCCTTTAAGGGTGTTATTTAGAACTTATCAAAATAGTAACCCATCATCGTTCGATCGAGGTCAAACTCTTCTTTTTGGCGAAGGCCCCTGGCCTTCAAGGGTGTTATTTCGATCTTATCGAAATAGTAACCCGTCGTCGTTCGATCGAGGTCAAAGTTTTCTTTTTGGCGAAGGCCCCTGGACTTAAATGGTGTTATTTCGAACTTATCGAAATAGTAACCCGTCATCGTATGATCGAGGTCGAACTCTTTTTTTGGCGAAGGCCTCTGGCCTTAAAGGGTGTTATTTCGAACTTATCAAAATAGTCACCCGTCGTCATTCGATAGAGTTTGAACTCTTCTTTTTTGCGAAGGCCCTTGGACTTAAAGGGTGTTATTTCGAACTTATCAAAATTGTAACCCATCGCCATTCGATCTAGGTCGAATTCTTCTTTTTGGCGAAGGCCCTTGGCCTTAAAATGTGTTATTTCAAACTAATCGACATAGTAACCCGTCGTCGTTCGATCGAGGTCAAATTCTTCTTTTTGGCGAAGGCCCCTAGCCTTAAAGGGTGTTATTTCGAACTTATCGAAATAGTAACCCGTCGTCGTATGATCGAGGTCGAACTCTTCTTTTTGGCGAAGGCCTCTGGCCTTAAAGGGTGTTATTTCGAACTTATCGAAATAGTGACCCGTCGTCGTTCGATAGAGGTTGAACTCTTCATTTTGGCGAAAGCCCCTAGCCTTAAAGGGTGTTATTTCGAACTTTACGAAATAGTAACCCATTGTCATTCGATCGAGGTCGAATTCTTCTTTTTGGCGAAGGCCCTTGGCCTTAAAATGTGTTATTTCAAACTTATCGAAATAGTAAGCCGTCATCGTTCGATCGAGGTCGAACTCTTCTTTTTGGCGAAGGCCCCTGGCCTTAAAGGGTGTTATTTCAAACTTATCAAAATAGTAACTCGTCTTCATTCTATCGAGGTCGAACACTTATTTTTGGCGAAGGTCCCTGGCCTTATAGGGTGTTATTTCGAACTTATCAAAATAGTAACCCGTCATTGTTCGATCGAGGTCAAACTCCTCTTTTTGGCGAAGGCCCCTGGTCTTAAAGGATGTTATTTCGAATTTATCGAAATAGTAACTCGTCATCGTACGATCGAGGTCGAACTCTTCTTTTTGGCAAAGGCCCCTAGTCTTTAAGGGTGTTATTTCGAACTTAACAAAATAGTAACCCATCATCGTTCGATCGAGGTCAAACTCTTCTTTTTGGCGAAGGCCCCGGGCCTTCAAGGGTGTTATTTCGATCTTATCGAAATAGTAACCCGTCGTCGTTCGATCGAGGTCAAAGTTTTGTTTTTGGCGAAGGCCCCTTGACTTAAACGGTGTTATTTCGAACTTATTGAAATAGTAACCTGTCATCGTATGATCGAGGTCGAACTCATCTTTTTGGCAAAGGCCCCTAGCCTTTAAGGGTGTTATTTCAAACTTATCAAAATAGTAACCCATCATCGTTCGATCGAGGTCAAACTCTTCTTTTTGGCGAAGGCCCCTGGCCTTCAAGGGTGTTATTTCGATCTTATCGAAATAGTAACCCGTCGTCGTTTGATCGAGGTCAAATTTTTCTTTTTGGCGAAGGCCCCTGGTCTTAAAGGGTGTTATTTCGAATTTATCGAAATAGTAACTCGTCATCGTACGATCGAGGTCGAACTCTTCTTTTTGGCAAAGGCCCCTAACCTTTAAGGGTGTTATTTCGAACTTATCAAAATAGTAACCCATCATCGTTCGATCGAGGTCAAACTCTTCTTTTTGGCGAAGGCTCCTGGCCTTCAAGGGTGTTATTTCGATCTTATCGAAATAGTAACCCGTCGTCGTTCGATCGAGGTCAAAGTTTTCTTTTTGGCGAAGGCCCCTGGACTTAAATGGTGTTATTTCGAACTTATCGAAATAGTAACCCGTCATCGTATGATCGAGGTCGAACTCTTTTTTTGGCGAAGGCCTCTGGCCTTAAAGGGTGTTATTTCGAACTTATCAAAATAGTCACCCGTCGTCATTCGATAGAGTTTGAACTCTTCTTTTTTGCGAAGGCCCTTGGACTTAAAGGGTGTTATTTCGAACTTATCAAAATTGTAACCCATCGCCATTCGATCTAGGTCGAATTCTTCTTTTTGGCGAAGGCCATTGGCCTTAAAATGTGTTATTTCAAACTAATCGACATAGTAACCCGTCGTCGTTCGATCGAGGTCAAACTCTTCTTTTTGGCGAAGGCCCCTAGCCTTAAAGGGTGTTATTTCGAACTTATATAGTAACCCGTCGTCGTATGATCGAGGTCAAACTCTTCTTTTTGGCGAAGGCCTCTGGCCTTAAAGGGTGTTATTTCGAACTTATCGAAATAGTGACCCGTCGTCGTTCGATAGAGGTTGAACTCTTCATTTTGGCGAAAGTCCCTAGCCTTAAAGGGTGTTATTTCGAACATTACGAAATAGTAACCCATTGTCATTCCATCGAGGTCGAATTCTTCTTTTTGGCGAAGGCCCTAGGCCTTAAAATGTGTTATTTCAAACTTATCGAAATAGTAAGACGTCGTCGTTCGATCGAGGTCGAACTCTTCTTTTTGGCGAAGGCCCCTGGACTTAAAGGGTGTTATTTCAACCTTATCAAAATAGTCACCCGTCGTCATTCGATAGAGTTTGAACTCTTCTTTTTTGCGAAGGCCCTTGGACTTAAAGGGTGTTATTTCGAACTTATCAAAATTGTAACTCATCGCCATTCGATCTAGGTCGAATTCTTCTTTTTGGCGAAGGCCATTGGCCTTAAAATGTGTTATTTCAAACTAATCGACATAGTAACCCGTCGTCGTTCGATCGAGGTCAAACTCTTCTTTTTGGCGAAGGCCCCTAGCCTTAAAGGGTGTTATTTTTAACTTATCGAAATAGTAACCCGTCGTCGTATGATCGAGGTCAAACTCTTCTTTTTGGCGAAGGCCTCTGGCCTTAAAGGGTGTTATTTCAAACTTATCGAAATAGTGACCCGTCGTCGTTCGATAGAGGTTGAACTCTTCATTTTGGCGAAAGTCCCTAGCCTTAAAGGGTGTTATTTCGAACATTACGAAATAGTAACCCATTGTCATTCGATCGAGGTCGAATTCTTCTTTTTGGCGAAGGCCCTTGGCCTTAAAATGTGTTATTTCAAACTTATCGAAATAGTAAGACGTCGTCGTTCGATCGAGGTCAAACTCTTCTTTTTGGCGAAGGCCCCTGGACTTAAAGGGTGTTATTTCAACCTTATCAAAATAGTAACTCGTCGTCATTCTATCGAGGTCGAACACTTCTTTTTGGCGAAGGCCCCTGGACTTATAGGGTGTTATTTCGAACTTATCAAAATAGTAACCCGTCGTCGTTCGATCGAGGTCAAACTCCTCTTTTTGGCGAAGGCCCCTGGTCTTAAAGGGTGTTATTTCGAATTTATCGTAATAGTAACTCGTCATCGTACGATCGAGGTCAAACTCTTCTTTTTGGCAAAGGCCCCTAGCCTTTAAGGGTGTTATTTCGAACTTATCAAAATAGTAACCCATCATCGTTCGATCGAGGTCAAACTCTTCTTTTTGGCGAAGGCCCCTAGCCTTCAAGGGTGTTATTTCGATCTTATCGAAAAAGTAACCCATCGTCGTTCGATCGAGGTCAAAGTTTTCTTTTTGGTGAAGGCCCCTGGACTTAAACGGTGTTATTTCGAACTTATTGAAATAGTAACCCGTCATCATATGATCGAGGTCGAACTCTTCTTTTTGGCAAAGGCCCCTAGCCTTTAAGGGTGTTATATCGAACTTATCAAAATAGTAACCCATCATCGTTCGATCGAGGTCAAACTCTTCTTTTTGGCGAAGGCCCCTGGCCTTAAAGGGTGTTATTTCGAACTTATCGAAATAGTAACCCATTGGCGTTCGATCTAGGTCGAATTCTTCTTTTTGGCGAAGGCCCTTGGCCTTAAAATGTGTTATTTCAAACTAATCGACATAGTAACCCGTCGTCGTTCGATCGAGGTCAAACTCTTCTTTTTGGCGAAGGCCCCTAGCCTTAAAGGGTGTTATTTCGAACTTATCGAAATAGTAACCCGTCGTCGTATGATCGAGGTCGAACTCTTCTTTTTGGCGAAGGCCTCTGGCCTTAAAGGGTGTTATTTCGAACTTATCGAAATAGTCACCCGTCGTCGTTCGATAGAGGTTGAACTCTTCATTTTGGCGAAAGCCCCTAGCCTTAAAGGGTGTTATTTCGAACTTTACGAAATAGTAACCCATTGTCATTCGATCGAGGTCGAATTCTTCTTTTTGGCGAAGGCCCTTGGCCTTAAAATGTGTTATTTCAAACTTATCGAAATAGTAAGACGTCGTCGTTCGATCGAGGTCGAACTCTTCTTTTTGGCGAAGGCCCCTGGCCTTAAAGGGTGTTATTTCAACCTTATCAAAATAGTAACTCGTCGTCATTCTATCGAGGTCGAACACTTCTTTTTGGCGAAGGCCCCTGGACTTATAGGGTGTTATTTCGAACTTATCAAAATAGTAACCCGTCGTCGTTCGATCGAGGTCAAACTCCTCTTTTTGGCGAAGGCCCCTGGTCTTAAAGGGTGTTATTTCGAATTTATCGAAATAGTAACTCGTCATCGTACGATCGAGGTCGAACTCTTCTTTTTGGCGAAGGCCCCTAGCCTTTTAGGGTGTTATTTCGAACATATCGAAATAGTAACCCGTCGTCGTATGATCGAGGTCGAACTCTTCTTTTTGGCGAAGGCCTCTGGCCTTAAAGGGTGTTATTTCGAACATATCGAAATAGTCACCCGTCGTCGTTCGATAGAGGTTGAACTCTTCTTTTTTGCGAAGGCCCTTGGCCTTAAAGGGTGTTATTTCGAACATATCGAAATAGTAATCCATCGTCGTTCGATCGAGGTCGAACTCTTCTTTTTGGCGAAGGCCCTTGGCCTTAAAATGTGTTATTTCAAACTTATCGAAATAGTAACCCGTCGTCGTTCGATCGAGGTCGAACTCTTCTTTTTGGCGAAGGCCCCTAGCCTTCAAGGGTGTTATTTCGTACTTATCGAAATAGTGACCCGTCGTCGTACGATCGAGGTCGAACTCTTCTTTTTGGCGAAGGCCCCTGGCCTTAAAGGGTGTTATTTCGAACTTATCGAAATAGTAACCCGTCGTCGTATGATCGAGGTCGAACTCTTCTTTTTGGCGAAGGCCTCTGGCCTTAAAGGGTGTTATTTCAAACTTATCGAAATAGTCACCCGTCATCGTTCGATAGAGGTTGAACTCTTCTTTTTGGCGAAGGCCCCTAGCATTAAAGGGTGTTATTTCGAACTTATTTTAATAGTAACCCATTGTCGTTCGATCTAGGTCGAATTCTTCTTTTTGGCGAAGGCCCTTGGCCTTAAAATGTGTTATTTCAAACTAATCGACATAGTAACCCGTCGTCGTTCGATCGAGGTCAAACTCTTCTTTTTGGTGAAGCTCCCTAGCCTTAAATTGTGTTATTTCGAACTTATCGAAATAGTAACCCGTCGTCGTATGATCGAGGTCGAACTCTTCTTTTTGGCGAAGGCCTCTGGCCTTAAAGGGTGTTATTTCGAACTTAGCGAAATAGTCACCCGTCGTCGTTCGATAGAGGTTGAACTCTTCATTTTGGCGAAAGCCCCTAGCCTTAAAGGGTGTTATTTCGAACTTTACGAAATAGTAACCCATTGTCATTCGATCGAGGTCGAATTCTTCTTTTTGGCGAAGGCCCTTGGCCTTAAAATGTGTTATTTCAAACTTATCGAAATAGTAAGCCGTCGTCGTTCGATCGAGGTCGAACTCTTCTTTTTGGCAAAGGCCCCTGGCCTTAAAGGGTGTTATTTCAAACTTATCAAAATAGTAACTCGTCGTCATTCTATCGAGGTCGAACACTTCTTTTTGGCGAAGGCCCCTGGCCTTATAGGGTGTTATTTCGAACTTATCAAAATAGTAACCCGTCGTCGTTCGATCGAGGTCAAACTCCTCTTTTTGGCGAAGGCCCCTGGTCTTAAAGGGTGTTATTTCGAATTTATCGAAATAGTAACTCGTCATCGTACGATCGAGGTCGAACTCTTCTTTTTGGCGAAGGCCCCTAGCCTTTAAGGGTGTTATTTTGAACTTATCAAAATAGTAACCCATCATCGTTCGATCGAGGTCAAACTCTTCTTTTTGGCGAAGGTCCCTGGCCTTCAAGGGTGTTATTTCGATCTTATCGAAATAGTAACCCGTCGTCGTTCGATCGAGGTCGAAGTTTTCTTTTTGGCGAAGGCCCCTGGACTTAAACGGTGTTATTTCGAACTTATTGAAATAGTAACCCGTCATCGTATGATCGAGGTCGAACTCTTTTTTTGGCGAAGGCCTCTGGCCTTAAAGGGTGTTATTTCGAACTTATCAAAATAGTCACCCGTCGTCGATCGATAGAGTTTGAACTCTTCTTTTTTGCAAAGGCCCTTGGACTTAAAGGGTGTTATTTTGAACTTATAAAAATTGTAACCCATCGCCATTCGATCGAGGTTGAACTCTTCTTTTTAGCGAAGGCCCCTGGCCTTCAAGGGTGTTATTTCGAACATATCAAAATAGTAACCCGTCGTCGTTCGATCGAGGTCGAACTCTTCTTTTTGGCGAAGGCCCCTGGCCTTAAAGGGTGTTATTTTGAACTTATCAAAATAGTAACCCGTCGTCATATGATCGAGGTCGAACTCTTCTTTTTGGCGAAGGCCTCTGGCCTTAAATTGTGTTATTTCGAACATATCGAAATAGTCACCCGTCGTCGTTCGATAGAGGTTGAACTCTTCTTTTTTGCGAAGGCCCTTGGCCTTAAATGGTGTTATTTCGAACATATCGAAATAGTAATCCATCGTCGTTCGATCGAGGTCGAACTCTTCTTTTTGGCGAAGGCCCTTGGCCTTAAAATGTGTTATTTCAAACTTATCGAAATAGTAACCCGTCGTCGTACGATCGAGGTCGAACTATTCTTTTTGGCGAAGGCCCCTAGCCTTTAAGGGTGTTATTTCGAACTTATCAAAATAGTAACCCATCATCGTTCGATCGAGGTCAAACTCTTCTTTTTGGCAAAGGCCTCTGGCCTTTAAGGGTGTTATTTCGATCTCATCGAAATAGTAACCTGTCGTCGTTCGATCGAGGTCGAACTTTTATTTTTGGCGAAGGCCCCTGGCCTTAAACGGTGTTATTTCGAACTTATTGAAATAGTAACCCGTCATCGTATGATCGAGGTCGAACTCATTTTTTTGGCGAAGGCCTCTGGCCTTAAAGGGTGTTATTTCGAACTTATCGAAATAATCACCAGTCGTAGTTCGATAGAGTTTGAACTCTTCTTTTTTGCGAAGGCCCTTGGCCTTAAAGGGTGTTATTTCGAACTTATCAAAATAGTAACCCATCGTCATTCGATCGAGGTTGAACTCTTCTTTTTGGCGAAGGCCCCTGGCTTTCAAGGGTGTTATTTCGAACATATCGAAATAGTAACCTGTCGTCGTTCGATCGAGGTCGAACTCTTCTTTTTGGCGAAGGACCCTGGTCTTAAAGGGTGTTATTTCGAACTTATCGAAATAGTAACCCGTCGTCGTATGATCGAGGTCGAACTATTCTTTTTGGCGAAGGCCTCTGGCCTTAAAGGGTGTTATTTCGAACATATCGAAATAGTCACCCGTCGTCGTTCGATAGAGGTTGAACTCTTCTTTTTTGCAAAGGCCCCTAGCCTTAAAGGGTGTTATTTCTAACTTATCGAAATAGTAACCCGTCGTCGTATGATCGAGGTCGAACTCTTCTTTTTGGCGAAGGCCTCTGGCCTTAAAGGGTGTTATTTCGAACTTATCGAAATAGTCACCCGTCATCGTTCGATAGAGGTTAAACTCTTCTTTTTGGCGAAGGCACCTAGCCTTAAAGGGTGTTATTTCGAACTTTTAAAAATAGTAACTCATCGTCGTTCGATCGAGGTCAAACTTTTCTTTTTGGCGAAGGCCCCTGGCCTTCAAGGTTGTTATTTCGTACTTATCGAAATAGTAACCCGTCGTCGTACGATCGAGGTCGAACTCTTCTTTTTGGCGAAGGCCCCTGGCCTTAAAGGGTGTTATTTCAACCTTATCAAAATAGTAACTCGTCGTCATTCTATCGAGGTCGAACACTTCTTTTTGGCGAAGGCCCCTGGACTTATAGGGTGTTATTTCGAACTTATCAAAATAGTAACCCGTCGTCGTTCGATCGAGGTCAAACTCCTCTTTTTGGCGAAGGCCCCTGGTCTTAAAGGGTGTTATTTCGAATTTATCGAAATAGTAACTCGTCATCGTACGATCGAGGTCGAACTCTTCTTTTTGGCGAAGGCCCCTAGCCTTTTAGGGTGTTATTTCGAACATATCGAAATAGTAACCCGTCGTCGTATGATCGAGGTCGAACTCTTCTTTTTGGCGAAGGCCTCTGGCCTTAAAGGGTGTTATTTCGAACATATCGAAATAGTCACCCGTCGTCGTTCGATAGAGGTTGAACTCTTCTTTTTTGCGAAGGCCATTGGCCTTAAAGGGTGTTATTTCGAACATATCGAAATAGTAATCCATCGTCGTTCGATCGAGGTCGAACTCTTCTTTTTGGCGAAGGCCCTTGGCCTTAAAATGTGTTATATCAAACTTATCGAAATAGTAACCTATTGTCGTTTGATCGAAGTCGAACTCTTCTTTTTGGCGAAGGCCCCTAGCCTTCAAGGGTGTTATTTCGTACTTATCGAAATAGTGACCCGTCGTCGTACGATCGAGGTCGAACTCTTCTTTTTGGCGAAGGCCCCTGGCCTTAAAGGGTTTATTTCGAACTTATCGAAATAGTAACCCGTCGTCGTATGATCGAGGTCGAACTCTTCTTTTTGGCGAAGGCCTCTGGCCTTAAAGGGTGTTATTTCAAACTTATCGAAATAGTCACCCGTCATCGTTCGATAGAGGTTGAACTCTTCTTTTTGGCGAAGGCCCCTAGCCTTAAAGGGTGTTATTTCGAACTTATTTTAATAGTAACCCATTGTCGTTCGATCTAGAACGAATACTTCTTTTTGGCGAAGGCCCTTGGCCTTAAAATGTGTTATTTCAAACTAATCGACATAGTAACTCGTCGTCGTTCGATCGAGGTCAAACTCTTCTTTTTGGTGAAGGTCCCTAGCCTTAAATTGTGTTATTTCGAACTTATCGAAATAGTAACCCGTCGTCGTATGATCGAGGTCGAACTCTTCTTTTTGGCGAAGGCCTCTGGCCTTAAAGGGTGTTATTTCGAACTTAGCGAAATAGTCACCCGTCGTCGTTCGATAGAGGTTGAACTCTTCATTTTGGCGAAAGCCCCTAGCCTTAAAGGGTGTTATTTCGAACTTTACGAAATAGTAACCCATTGTCATTCGATCGAGGTCGAATTCTTCTTTTTGGCGAAGGCCCTTGGCCTTAAAATGTGTTATTTCAAACTTATCGAAATAGTAAGCCGTCATCGTTCGATCGAGGTCGAACTCTTCTTTTTGGCGAAAGCCCCTGGCCTTAAAAAGTGTTATTTCAAACTTATCAAAATAGTAACTCGTCTTCATTCTATCGAGGTCGAACACTTCTTTTTGGCGAAGGCCCCTGGCCTTATAGGGTGTTATTTCGAACTTATCAAAATAGTAACCTGTCGTCGTTCGATCGAGGTCAAACTCCTCTTTTTGGCGAAGGCCCCTGGTCTTAAAGGGTGTTATTTCGAATTTATCGAAATAGTAACTCGTCATCGTACGATCGAGGTCGAACTCTTCTTTTTGGCGAAGGCCCCTTAGCCTTTAAGGGTGTTATTTTGAACTTATCAAAATAGTAACCCATCATCGTTCGATCGAGGTCAAACTCTTCTTTTTGGCGAAGGTCCCTGGCCTTCAAGGGTGTTATTTCGATCTTATCGAAATAGTAACCCGTCGTCGTTCGATCGAGGTCGAAGTTTTCTTTTTGGCGAAGGCCCCTGGACTTAAACGGTGTTATTTCGAACTTATTGAAATAGTAACCCGTCATCGTATGATCGAGGTCGAACTCTTTTTTGGCGAAGGCCTCTGGCCTTAAAGGGTGTTATTTCGAACTTATCAAAATAGTCACCCGTCGTCGATCGATAGAGTTTGAACTCTTCTTTTTTGCAAAGGCCCTTGGACTTAAAGGGTGTTATTTTGAACTTATAAAAATTGTAACCCATCGCCTTTCGATCGAGGTTGAACTCATCTTTTTGGCGAAGGCCCCTGGCCTTATAGGGTGTTATTTCGAACTTATCAAAATAGTAACCCGTCGTCGTTCGATCGAGGTCAAACTCCTCTTTTTGGCGAAGGCCCCTGGTCTTAAAGGGTGTTATTTCGAATTTATCGAAATAGTAACTCGTCATCGTACGATCGAGGTCGAACTCTTCTTTTTGGCGAAGGCCCCTAGCCTTTAAGGGTGTTATTTTGAACTTATCAAAATAGTAACCCATCATCGTTCGATCGAGGTCAAACTCTTCTTTTTGGCGAAGGTCCCTGGCCTTCAAGGGTGTTATTTCGATCTTATCGAAATAGTAACCCATCGTCGTTCGATCGAGGTCGAAGTTTTCTTTTTGGCGAAGGCCCCTGGACTTAAACGGTGTTATTTCGAACTTATTGAAATAGTAACCCGTCATCGTATGATCGAGGTCGAACTCTTTTTTTGGCGAAGGCCTCTGGCCTTAAAGGGTGTTATTTCGAACTTATCAAAATAGTCACCCGTCGTCGATCGATAGAGTTTGAACTCTTCTTTTTTGCAAAGGCCCTTGGACTTAAAGGGTGTTATTTTGAACTTATAAAAATTGTAACCCATCGCCATTCGATCGAGGTTGAACTCTTCTTTTTGGCGAAGGCCCCTGGCCTTCAAGGGTGTTATTTCGAACATATCGAAATAGTAACCCGTCGTCGTTCGATCGAGGTCGAACTCTTCTTTTTGGCGAAGGCCCCTGGCCTTAAAGGGTGTTATTTTGAACTTATCGAAATAGTAACCCGTCGTCGTATGATCGAGGTCGAACTCTTCTTTTTGGCGAAGGCCTCTGGCCTTAAATTGTGTTATTTCGAACATATCGAAATAGTCACCCGTCGTCGTTCGATAGAGGTTGAACTCTTCTTTTTTGCGAAGGCCCTTGGCCTTAAATGGTGTTATTTCGAACATATCGAAATAGTAATCCATCGTCGTTCGATCGAGGTCGAACTCTTCTTTTTGGCGAAGGCCCTTGGCCTTAAAATGTGTTATTTCAAACTTATCGAAATAGTAACCCGTCGTCGTACGATCGAGGTCGAACTATTCTTTTTGGCGAAGGCCCCTAGCCTTTAAGGGTGTTATTTCGAACTTATCAAAATAGTAACCCATCATCGTTCGATCGAGGTCAAACTCTTCTTTTTGGCAAAGGACTCTGGCCTTTAAGGGTGTTATTTCGATCTCATCGAAATAGTAACCCGTCGTCGTTCGATCGAGGTCGAACTTTTATTTTTGGCGAAGGCCCCTGGCCTTAAACGGTGTTATTTCGAACTTATTGAAATAGTAACCCGTCATCGTATGATCGAGGTCGAACTCATTTTTTTGGCGAAGGCCTCTGGCCTTAAAGGGTGTTATTTCGAACTTATCGAAATAGTCACCCATCGTAGTTCGATAGAGTTTGAACTCTTCTTTTTTGCGAAGGCCCTTGGCCTTAAAGGGTGTTATTTCGAACTTATCAAAATAGTAACCCATCGTCATTCGATCGAGGTTGAACTCTTCTTTTTGGCGAAGGCCCCTGGCTTTCAAGGGTGTTATTTCGAACATATCGAAATAGTAACCTGTCGTCGTTCGATCTAGGTCGAACTCTTCTTTTTGGCGAAGGACCCTGGTCTTAAAGGGTGTTATTTCGAACTTATCGAAATAGTAACCCGTCGTCGTATGATCGAGGTCGAACTATTCTTTTTGGCGAAGGCCTCTGGCCTTAAAGGGTGTTATTTCGAACATATCGAAATAGTCACCCGTCGTCGTTCGATAGAGGTTGAACTCTTCTTTTTTGCAAAGGCCCCTAGCCTTAAAGGGTGTTATTTCTAACTTATCGAAATAGTAACCCGTCGTCGTATGATCGAGGTCGAACTCTTCTTTTTGGCGAAGGCCTCTGGCCTTAAAGGGTGTTATTTCGAACTTATCGAAATAGTCACCCGTCATCGTTCGATAGAGGTTAAACTCTTCTTTTTGGCGAAGGCACCTAGCCTTAAAGGGTGTTATTTCGAACTTTTAAAAATAGTAACTCATCGTCGTTCGATCGAGGTCAAACTTTTCTTTTTGGCGAAGGCCCCTGGCCTTCAAGGTTGTTATTTCGTACTTATCGAAATAGTAACCCGTCGTCGTACGATCGAGGTCGAACTCTTCTTTTTGGCGAAGGCCCCTGGCCTTAAAGGGTGTTATTTCAACCTTATCAAAATAGTAACTCGTCGTCATTCTATCGAGGTCGAACACTTCTTTTTGGCGAAGGCCCCTGGACTTATAGGGTGTTATTTCGAACTTATCAAAATAGTAACCCGTCGTCGTTCGATCGAGGTCAAACTCCTCTTTTTGGCGAAGGCCCCTGGTCTTAAAGGGTGTTATTTCGAATTTATCGAAATAGTAACTCGTCATCGTACGATCGAGGTCGAACTCTTCTTTTTGGCGAAGGCCCCTAGCCTTTTAGGGTGTTATTTCGAACATATCGAAATAGTAACCCGTCGTCGTATGATCGAGGTCGAACTCTTCTTTTTGGCGAAGGCCTCTGGCCTTAAAGGGTGTTATTTCGAACATATCGAAATAGTCACCCGTCGTCGTTCGATAGAGGTTGAACTCTTCTTTTTTGCGAAGGCCATTGGCCTTAAAGGGTGTTATTTCGAACATATCGAAATAGTAATCCATCGTCGTTCGATCGAGGTCGAACTCTTCTTTTTGGCGAAGGCCCTTGGCCTTAAAATGTGTTATATCAAAACTTATCGAAATAGTAACCTATTGTCGTTCGATCGAGGTCGAACTCTTCTTTTTGGCGAAGGCCCCTAGCCTTCAAGGGTGTTATTTCGTACTTATCGAAATAGTGACCCGTCGTCGTACGATCGAGGTCGAACTCTTCTTTTTGGCGAAGGCCCCTGGCCTTAAAGGGTGTTATTTCGAACTTATCGAAATAGTAACCCGTCGTCGTATGATCGAGGTCGAACTCTTCTTTTTGGCGAAGGCCTCTGGCCTTAAAGGGTGTTATTTCAAACTTATCGAAATAGTCACCCGTCATCGTTCGATAGAGGTTGAACTCTTCTTTTTGGCGAAGGCCCCTAGCCTTAAAGGGTGTTATTTCGAACTTATTTTAATAGTAACCCATTGTCGTTCGATCTAGAACGAATACTTCTTTTTGGCGAAGGCCCTTGGCCTTAAAATGTGTTATTTCAAACTAATCGACATAGTAACTCGTCGTCGTTCGATCGAGGTCAAACTCTTCTTTTTGGTGAAGGTCCCTAGCCTTAAATTGTGTTATTTCGAACTTATCGAAATAGTAACCCGTCGTCGTATGATCGAGGTCGAACTCTTCTTTTTGGCGAAGGCCTCTGGCCTTAAAGGGTGTTATTTCGAACTTAGCGAAATAGTCACCCGTCGTCGTTCGATAGAGGTTGAACTCTTCATTTTGGCGAAAGCCCCTAGCCTTAAAGGGTGTTATTTCGAACTTTACGAAATAGTAACCCATTGTCATTCGATCGAGGTCGAATTCTTCTTTTTGGCGAAGGCCCTTGGCCTTAAAATGTGTTATTTCAAACTTATCGAAATTGTAAGCCGTCATCGTTCGATCGAGGTCGAACTCTTCTTTTGGCGAAGGCCCCTGGCCTTAAAGGGTGTTATTTCAAACATATCAAAATAGTAACTCGTCTTCATTCTATCGAGGTCGAACACTTCTTTTTGGCGAAGGCCCCTGGCCTTATTGGGTGTTATTTCGAACTTATCAAAATAGTAACCTGTCGTCGTTCGATCGAGGTCAAACTCCTCTTTTTGGCGAAGGCCCCTGGTCTTAAAGGGTGTTATTTCGAATTTATCGAAATAGTAACTCGTCATCGTACGATCGAGGTCGAACTCTTCTTTTTGGCGAAGGCCCCTAGCCTTTAAGGGTGTTATTTCGAACTTAGCGAAATAGTCACCCGTCGTCGTTCGATAGAGGTTGAACTATTCATTTTGGCGAAAGCCCCTAGCCTTAAAGGGTGTTATTTCGAACTTTACGAAATAGTAACCCATTGTCATTCGATCGAGGTCGAATTCTTCTTTTTGGCGAAGGCCCTTGGCCTTAAAATGTGTTATTTCAAACTTATCGAAATAGTAAGCCGTCATCGTTCGATCGAGGTCGAACTCTTCTTTTTGGCGAAGGCCCCTGGCCTTAAAGGGTGTTATTTCAAACTTATCAAAATAGTAACTCGTCTTCATTCTATCGAGGTCGAACACTTCTTTTTGGCGAAGGCCCCTGGCCTTATAGGGTGTTATTTCGAACTTATCAAAATAGTAACCTGTCGTCGTTCGATCGAGGTCAAACTCCTCTTTTTGGCGAAGGCCCCTGGTCTTAAAGGGTGTTATTTCGAATTTATCGAAATAGTATCTCGTCATCGTACGATCGAGGTCGAAATCTTTTTTTGGCGAAGGCCTCTGGCCTTAAAGGGTGTTATTTCGAACTTATCAAAATAGTCACCCGTCGTCGATCGATAGAGTTTGAACTCTTCTTTTTTGCAAAGGCCCTTGGACTTAAAGGGTGTTATTTTGAACTTATAAAAATTGTAACCCATCGCCTTTCGATCGAGGTTGAACTCATCTTTTTGGCGAAGGCCCCTGGCCTTCAAGGGTGTTATTTCGAACATATCGAAATAGTAACCCGTCGTCGTTCGATCGAGGTCGAACTCTTCTTTTTGGCGAAGGCCCCTGGCCTTAAAGGGTGTTATTTTGAACTTATCGAAATAGTAACCCGTC
Organism: Nicotiana tabacum; assembly: GCF_000715075.1. Lineage (NCBI taxonomy): Eukaryota > Viridiplantae > Streptophyta > Magnoliopsida > Solanales > Solanaceae > Nicotiana > Nicotiana tabacum. Next base: position 81,535,366 of record NC_134087.1, read on the forward strand.
GTCGTATGATCGAGGTCGAACTCTTCTTTTTGGCGAAGGCCTCTGGCCTTAAATTGTGTTATTTCGAACATATCGAAATAGTCACCCGTCATCGTTCGATAGAGGTTGAACTCTTCTTTTTTGCGAAGGCCCTTGGCCTTAAAGGGTGTTATTTCGAACATATCGAAATAGTAATCCATCGTCGTTCGATCGAGGTCGAACTCTTCTTTTTGGCGAAGGCCCTTGGCCTTAAAATGTGTTATTTCAAACTTATCGAAATAGTAACCCGTCGTCGTACGATCGAGGTCGAACTATTCTTTTTGGCGAAGGCCCCTAGCCTTTAAGGGTGTTATTTCGAACTTATCAAAATAGTAACCCATCATCGTTCGATCGAGGTCAAACTCTTCTTTTTGGCAAAGGCCCCTGGCCTTCAAGGGTGTTATTTCGATCTCATCGAAATAGTAACCCGTCGTCGTTCGATCGAGGTCGAACTTTTATTTTTGGCGAAGGCCCCTGGCCTTAAACGGTGTTATTTCGAACTTATTGAAATAGTAACCCGTCATCGTATGATCGAGGTCGAACTCATTTTTTTGGCGAAGGCCTCTGGCCTTAAAGGGTGTTATTTCGAACTTATCGAAATAGTCACCCGTCGTAGTTCGATAGAGTTTGAACTCTTCTTTTTTGCGAAGGCCCTTGGCCTTAAAGGGTGTTATTTCGAACTTATCAAAATAGTAACCCATCGTCATTCGATCGAGGTTGAACTCTTCTTTTTGGCGAAGGCCCCTGGCTTTCAAGGGTGATATTTCGTACATATCGAAATAGTAACCTGTCGTCGTTTGATCGAGGTCGAACTCTTCTTTTTGGCGAAGGACCCTGGTCTTAAAGGGTGTTATTTCAAACTTATCGAAATAGTAACCCGTCGTCGTATGATCGAGGTCGAACTATTCTTTTTGGCGAAGGCCTCTGGCCTTAAAGGGTGTTATTTCGAACATATCGAAATAGTCACCCGTCGTCGTTCGATAGAGGTTGAACTCTTCTTTTTTGCAAAGGCACCTAGCCTTAAAGGGTGTTATTTCGAACTTTTAAAAATAGTAACTCATCGTCGTTCGATCGAGGTCAAACTTTTCTTTTTGGCGAAGGCCCCTGGCCTTCAAGGTTGTTATTTCGTACTTATCGAAATAGTAACCCGTCGTCGTACGATCGAGGTCGAACTCTTCTTTTTGGCGAAGGCCCCTGGCCTTAAAGGGTGTTATTTCAACCTTATCAAAATAGTAACTCGTCGTCATTCTATCGAGGTCGAACACTTCTTTTTGGCGAAGGCCCCTGGACTTATAGGGTGTTATTTCGAACTTATCAAAATAGTAACCCGTCGTCGTTCGATCGAGGTCAAACTCCTCTTTTTGGCGAAGGCCCCTGGTCTTAAAGGGTGTTATTTCGAATTTATCGAAATAGTAACTCGTCATCGTACGATCGAGGTCGAACTCTTCTTTTTGGCGAAGGCCCCTAGCCTTTTAGGGTGTTATTTCGAACATATCGAAATAGTAACCCGTCGTCGTATGATCGAGGTCGAACTCTTCTTTTTGGCGAAGGCCTCTGGCCTTAAAGGGTGTTATTTCGAACATATCGAAATAGTCACCCGTCGTCGTTCGATAGAGGTTGAACTCTTCTTTTTTGCGAAGGCCATTGGCCTTAAAGGGTGTTATTTCGAACATATCGAAATAGTAATCCATCGTCGTTCGATCGAGGTCGAACTCTTCTTTTTGGCGAAGGCCCTTGGCCTTAAAATGTGTTATATCAAACTTATCGAAATAGTAACCTATTGTCGTTCGATCGAGGTCGAACTCTTCTTTTTGGCGAAGGCCCCTAGCCTTCAAGGGTGTTATTTCGTACTTATCGAAATAGTGACCCGTCGTCGTACGATCGAGGTCGAACTCTTCTTTTTGGCGAAGGCCCCTGGCCTTAAAGGGTGTTATTTCGAACTTATCGAAATAGTAACCCGTCGTCGTATGATCGAGGTCGAACTCTTCTTTTTGGCGAAGGCCTCTGGCCTTAAAGGGTGTTATTTCAAACTTATCGAAATAGTCACCCGTCATTGTTCGATAGAGGTTGAACTCTTCTTTTTGGCGAAGGCCCCTAGCCTTAAAGGGTGTTATTTCGAACTTATTTTAATAGTAACCCATTGTCGTTCGATCTAGAACGAATACTTCTTTTTGGCGAAGGCCCTTGGCCTTAAAATGTGTTATTTCAAACTAATCGACATAGTAACTCGTCGTCGTTCGATCGAGGTCAAACTCTTCTTTTTGGTGAAGGTCCCTAGCCTTAAATTGTGTTATTTCGAACTTATCGAAATAGTAACCCGTCGTCGTATGATCGAGGTCGAACTCTTCTTTTTGGCGAAGGCCTCTGGCCTTAAAGGGTGTTATTTCGAACTTAGCGAAATAGTCACCCGTCGTCGTTCGATAGAGGTTGAACTCTTCATTTTGGCGAAAGCCCCTAGCCTTAAAGGGTGTTATTTCGAACTTTACGAAATAGTAACCCATTGTCATTCGATCGAGGTCGAATTCTTCTTTTTGGCGAAGGCCCTTGGCCTTAAAATGTGTTATTTCAAACTTATCGAAATAGTAAGCCGTCATCGTTCGATCGAGGTCGAACTCTTCTTTTTGGCGAAGGCCCCTGGCCTTAAAGGGTGTTATTTCAAACTTATCAAAATAGTAACTCGTCTTCATTCTATCGAGGTCGAACACTTCTTTTTGGCGAAGGCCCCTGGCCTTATAGGGTGTTATTTCGAACTTATCAAAATAGTAACCTGTCGTCGTTCGATCGAGGTCAAACTCCTCTTTTTGGCGAAGGCCCCTGGTCTTAAAGGGTGTTATTTCGAATTTATCGAAATAGTAACTCGTCATCGTACGATCGAGGTCGAACTCTTCTTTTTGGCGAAGGCCCCTAGCCTTTAAGGGTGTTATTTTGAACTTATCAAAATAGTAACCCATCATCGTTCGATCGAGGTCAAACTCTTCTTTTTGGCGAAGGTCCCTGGCCTTCAAGGGTGTTATTTCGATCTTATCGAAATAGTAACCCGTCGTCGTTCGATCGAGGTCGAAGTTTTCTTTTTGGCGAAGGCCCCTGGACTTAAACGGTGTTATTTCGAACATATTGAAATAGTAACCCGTCATCGTATGATCGAGGTCGAAATCTTTTTTTGGCGAAGGCCTCTGGCCTTAAAGGGTGTTATTTCGAACTTATCAAAATAGTCACCCGTCGTCGATCGATAGAGTTTGAACTCTTCTTTTTTGCAAAGGCCCTTGGACTTAAAGGGTGTTATTTTGAACTTATAAAAATTGTAACCCATCGCCTTTCGATCGAGGTTGAACTCATCTTTTTGGCGAAGGCCCCTGGCCTTCAAGGGTGTTATTTCGAACATATCGAAATAGTAACCCGTCGTCGTTCGATCGAGGTCGAACTCTTCTTTTTGGCGAAGGCCCCTGGCCTTAAAGGGTGTTATTTTGAACTTATCGAAATAGTAACCCGTCGTCGTATGATCGAGGTCGAACTCTTCTTTTTGGCGAAGGCCTCTGGCCTTAAATTGTGTTATTTCGAACATATCGAAATAGTCACCCGTCATCGTTCGATAGAGGTTGAACTCTTCTTTTTTGCGAACGCCCTTGGCCTTAAAGGGTGTTATTTCGAACATATCGAAATAGTAATCCATCGTCGTTCGATCGAGGTCGAACTCTTCTTTTTGGCGAAGGCCCTTGGCCTTAAAATGTGTTATTTCAAACTTATCGAAATAGTAACCCGTCGTCGTACGATCGAGGTCGAACTATTCTTTTTGGCGAAGGCCCCTAGCCTTTAAGGGTGTTATTTCGAACTTATCAAAATAGTAACCCATCATCGTTCGATCGAGGTCAAACTCTTCTTTTTGGCAAAGGCCCCTGGCCTTCAAGGGTGTTATTTCGATCTCATCGAAATAGTAACCCGTCGTCGTTCGATCGAGGTCGAACTTTTATTTTTGGCGAAGGCCCCTGGCCTTAAACGGTGTTATTTCGAACTTATTGAAATAGTAACCCGTCATCGTATGATCGAGGTCGAACTCATTTTTTTGGCGAAGGCCTCTGGCCTTAAAGGGTGTTATTTCGAACTTATCGAAATAGTCACCCGTCGTAGTTCGATAGAGTTTGAACTCTTCTTTTTTGCGAAGGCCCTTGGCCTTAAAGGGTGTTATTTCGAACTTATCAAAATAGTAACCCATCGTCATTCGATCGAGGTTGAACTCTTCTTTTTGGCGAAGGCCCCTGGCTTTCAAGGGTGATATTTCGTACATATCGAAATAGTAACCTGTCGTCGTTCGATCGAGGTCGAACTCTTCTTTTTGGCGAATGACCCTGGTCTTAAAGGGTGTTATTTCGAACTTATCGAAATAGTAACCCGTCGTCGTATGATCGAGGTCGAACTATTCTTTTTGGCGAAGGCCTCTGGCCTTAAAGGGTGTTATTTCGAACATATCGAAATAGTCACCCGTCGTCGTTCGATAGAGGTTGAAATCTTCTTTTTTGCAAAGGCCCCTAGCCTTAAAGGGTGTTATTTCTAACTTATCGAAATAGTAACCCGTCGTCGTATGATCGAGGTCGAACTCTTCTTTTTGGCGAAGGCCTCTGGCCTTAAAGGGTGTTATTTCGAACTTATCGAAATAGTCACCCGTCATCGTTCGATAGAGGTTAAACTCTTCTTTTTGGCGAAGGCCCCTAGCCTTAAAGGGTGTTATTTCGAACTTTTAAAAATAGTAACTCATCGTCGTTCGATCGAGGTCAAACTTTTCTTTTTGGCGAAGGCCCCTGGCCTTCAAGGTTGTTATTTCGTACTTATCGAAATAGTAACCCGTCGTCGTACGATCGAGGTCGAACTCTTCTTTTTGGCGAAGGCCCCTGGCCTTTAAGGGTGTTATTTCGAACTTATCGAAATAGTAACCCGTCGTCGTATGATCGAGGTCGAACTCTTCTTTTTGGCGAAGGCCTCTGGCCTTAAAGGGTGTTATTTCGAACTTATCGAAATAGTAACCCGTCGTCGTATGATCGAGGTCGAACTCTTCTTTTTGGCGAAGTCCTCTGGCCTTAATGGGTGTTATTTCGAACTTATCGAAATAGTCACCCGTCATCGTTTGATAGAGGTTAAACTCTTCTTTTTGGCGAAGGCCCCTAGCCTTAAAGGGTGTTATTTCAAACTTATAAAAATAGTAACTCATCGTCGTTCGATCGAGGTCGAACTTTTCTTTTTGGCGAAGGCCCCTGGCCTTCAAGGTTGTTATTTCGTACTTATCGAAATAGTAACCCGTCGTCGTACGATCGAGGTCGAACTCTTCTTTTTGGCGAAGGCCCCTGGCCTTAAAGGGTGTTATTTCGAACTTATCGACATAGTAACCCGTCGTCGTTCGATCGAGGTCAAACTCTTCTTTTTGGCGAAGGCCCCTAGCCTTAAAGGGTGTTATTTCTAACTTATCAAAATAGTAATCCATCGTCGTTCGATCGAGGTCGAACTCTTCTTTTTGGCGAAGGCCCTTGGCCTTAAAATGTGTTATTTCGAACTTATTGAAATAGTAACCCGTCATCGTATGATCGAGGTCGAACTCTTTTTTGGCGAAGGCCTCTGGCCTTAAAGGGTGTTATTTCGAACTTATCAAAATAGTCACCCGTCGTCGTTCGATAGAGGTTGAACTCTTCTTTTTTGCGAAGGCCCCTAGCCTTAAAGGGTGTTATTTCTAACTTATCGAAATAGTAACCCGTCGTCGTATGATCGAGGTCGAACTCTTCTTTTTGGCGAAGGCCTCTGGCCTTAAAGGGTGTTATTTCGAACTTATCGAAATAGTCACCCGTCATCGTTCGATAGAGGTTAAACTCTTCTTTTTGGCGAAGGCCCCTAGCCTTAAAGGGTGTTATTTCGAACTTATAAAAATAGTAACTCATCGTCGTATGATCGAGGTCGAACTCTTCTTTTTGGCGAAGGCCTCTGGCCTTAAAGGGTGTTATTTCGAACTTATCGAAATAGTCACCCGTCGTCGTTTGATAGAGGTTGAACTCTTCATTTTGGCGAAAGCCCTTAGCCTTAAAGGGTGTTATTTCGAACTTTATGAAATAGTAACCCATTGTCATTCGATCGAGGTCGAATTCTTCTTTTTGGCGAAGGCCCTTGGCCTTAAAATGTGTTAGTTCAAACTTATCGAAATAGTAAGCCGTCGTCGTTCGATCGAGGTCGAACTCTTCTTTTTGGCGAAGGCCCCTGGACTTAAAGGGTGTTATTTCAAACTTATCAAAATAGTAACTCGTCGTCATTCTATCGAGGTCGAACACTTCTTTTTGGCGAAGGCCCCTGGCCTTATAGGGTGTTATTTGGAACTTATCAAAATAGTAACCTGTCGTCGTACGATCGAGGTCAAACTCCTCTTTTTGGCGAAGGCCCCTGTTCTTAAAGGGTGTTATTTCGAATTTATCGAAATAGTAACTCGTCATCGTACGATCGAGGTCGAACTCTTCTTTTTGGCGAAGGCCCCTAGCCTTTAAGGGTGTTATTTCGAACTTATCAAAATAGTAACACTCATTTCTGCCTTTGCAATACCAGCACATCTTGTGCCACAGAAGCGGTTGTGCTCTGCCTCTTCCCCTCTATCAGAAGATTGCCTTGTGTGGAAGGTTGACTCTGAACTTCAGTCAATGGGAGGAATCCCCTTATCTAATGTTCTTTGTATGGCACTCTAAACTCTCTTTCTTACGCGAGATAGAAAGTGTAACTACCGAAGCTCTTTCAACTTGTCCTGTCTTTGGATAAGTATTGCTAAGTAGCAGTCAAAAATTTGTACCCATTTTTCATGATATTATGCATGGATCAGGTATATCATGGCGAATTCTTCAGAAAAATTGTGTCTTCCACAATGGAATCTGATAAGTGAGATCTCGAGTAAGTGTTTACATAATCTTCTTCTGTCCGAAGAAATGATTCATCGAAATAATGAGTCACCATTGATATCGACACATCTGAGATCGCCAAATGCTCGGGAGTTCCTCTATTCAATCCTTTTCCTTCTTCTTGTTGCTGGATATCTCGTTCGTACACATCTTCTCTTTGTTTCCCGGGCCTATCATCGTTCGATCGAGGTCAAACTCTTCTTTTTGGCGAAGGCCCCTGGCCTTCAAGGGTGTTATTTGGATCTTATCGAAATAGTAACCCATCGTCGTTCGATCGAGGTCGAAGTTTGCTTTTTGGCGAAGGCCCCTGGACTTAAACGGTGTTATTTCGAACTTATTGAAATAGTAACCCGTCATCGTATGATCGAGGTCGAACTCTTTTTTGGCGAAGGCCTCTGGCCTTAAAGGGTGTTATTTCGAACTTATCAAAATAGTCACCCGTCGTCGTTCAATAGAGTTTGAACACTTCTTTTTTGCGAAGGCCCTTGGACTTAAAGGGTGTTATTTCGAACTTATCAAAATTGTAACCCATCGCCATTCGATCGATGTTGAACTCTTCTTTTTGGCGAAGGCCCCTGGCCTTCAAGGCTGTTATTTCGAACATATCGAAATAGTAACCCATCGTCGTTCGATCGAGGTCGAACTCTTCTCTTTCGCGAAGGCCCCTGGCGTTAAAGGGTGTTATTTCGAACTTATCGAAATAGTAACTCGTTGTCGTATGATCGAGGTCGAACTCTTCTTTTTGGCGAAGGCCTCTGGCCTTAAAGAGGTGTTATTTCGAACTTATCGAAATAGTCACCCGTCGTCGTTCGATAGAGGTTTAACTCTTCATTTTGGCGAAAGCCCCTAGCCTTAAAGGGTGTTATTTCGAACTTTACGAAATAGCAACCCATTGTTATTCGATCGAGGTCGAATTCTTCTTTTTGGCGAAGGCCCTTGGCCTTAAAATGTGTTATTTCAAACTTATCGAAATAGTAAGCCGTCGTCGTTCGATCGAGGTCGAACTCTTCTTTTTGGCGAAGGCCCTGGCCTTAAAGGGTGTTATTTCAAACTTATCAAAATAGTAACTCGTCGTCATTCTATCGAGGTCGAACACTTGTTTTTGGCGAAGGCCCCTGGCCTTTTAGGGTGTTATTTCGAACTTATCAAAATAGTAACCCGTCGTCGTACGATCGAGGTCAAACTCCTCTTTTTGGCGAAGGCCCCTGGTCTTAAAGGGTGTTATTTCGAATTTATCGAAATAGTAACTCGTCATCGTACGATCGAGGTCGAACTCTTCTTTTTGGCGAAGGCCCCTAGCCTTTAAGGGTGTTATTTCGAACTTATCAAAATAGTAACCCATCATCGTTCGATCGAGGTCAAACTCTTCTTTTTGGTGAAGGCCCCTGGCCTTCAAGGGTGTTATTTCGATCTTATCGAAATAGTAACCCGTCGTCGTTCGATCGAGGTCTAAGTTTTCTTTTTGGCGAAGGCCCCTGGACTTAAACGGTGTTATTCCGAACTTATTGAAATAGTAACCCGTCATCGTATGATCGAGGTCGAACTCTTTTTTTGGTGAAGGCCTCTGGCCTTAAAGGGTGTTATTTCGAACTTATCAAAATAGTCACCCGTCGTCGTTCGATAGAGTTTGAACTTTTCTTTGTTGCGAAGGCCCTTGGACTTAAAGGGTGTTATTTCGAACTTATCAAAATTGAAACCCATCGCCATTCGATCGAGGTTGAACTCTTCTTTTTGGCGAAGGCCCCTGGCCTTCAAGGGTGTTATTTCGAACATATCAAAATAGTAACCCGTCGTCGTTCGATCGAGGTCGAACTCTTCTTTTTGGCGAAGGCCTCTGGCCTTAAAGGGTGTTATTTCGAACATATCGAAATAGTCACCCGTCGTCGTTCGATAGAGGTTGAACTCTTCTTTTTTGTGAAGGCCCTTGGCCTTAAAGGGTGTTATTTCGAACATATCGAAATAGTAATCCATCGTCGTTCGATCGAGGTCGAACTCTTCTTTTTGGCGAAGGCGCTTGGCCTTAAAATTTGTTATTTCAAACTTATCGAAATAGTAACCCGTCGTCGTTCGATCGAGGTCGAACTCTTCTTTTTGGCGAAGGCCCCTAGCCTTTAAGGGTGTTATTTCGAACTTATTAAAATAGTAACCCATCATCGTTCGATCGAGGTCTAACTCTTCTTTTTGGTGAAGGCCCCTGGCCTTCAAGGGTGTTATTTCGATCTTATCGAAATAGTAACCCGTCGTCGTTCGATAGAGGTCTAAGTTTTCTTTTTGGCGAAGGCCCCTGGACTTAAACGGAGTTATTCCGAACTTATTGAAATAGTAACCCGTCATCGTATGATCGAGGTCGAACTCTTTTTTTGGCGAAGGCCTCTGACCTTAAAGGGTGTTATTTCGAACTTATCAAAATAGTCACCCGTCGTCGTTCGATAGAGTTTGAACTCTTCTTTTTTGCGAAGGCCCTTGTACTTAAAGGGTGTTATTTCGAACTTATCAAAATTGTAACCCATCGCCATTCGATCGAGGTTGAACTCTTCTTTTTGGCGAAGGCCCCTGGCCTTCAAGGGTGTTATTTCGAACTTATCGAAATAGTAACCCGTCGTCGTATGATCGAGGTCGAACTATTCTTTTTGGCGAAGGCCTCTGGCCTTAAAGGGTGTTATTTCGAACATATCGAAATAGTCACCCGTCGTCGTTCGATAGAGGTTGAACTCTTCTTTTTTGCAAAGGCCCCTAGCCTTAAAGGGTGTTATTTCTAACTTATCGAAATAGTAACCCGTCGTCGTATGATCGAGGTCGAACTCTTCTTTTTGGCGAAGGCCTCTGGCCTTAAAGGGTGTTATTTCGAACTTATCGAAATAGTCACCCGTCATCGTTCGATAGAGGTTAAACTCTTCTTTTTGGCGAAGGCCCCTAGCCTTAAAGGGTGTTATTTCGAACTTTTAAAAATAGTAACTCATCGTCGTTCGATCGAGGTCAAACTTTTCTTTTTGGCGAAGGCCCCTGGCCTTCAAGGTTGTTATTTCGTACTTATCGAAATAGTAACCCGTCGTCGTACGATCGAGGTCGAACTCTTCTTTTTGGCGAAGGCCCCTGGCCTTTAAGGGTGTTATTTCGAACTTATCGAAATAGTAACCCGTCGTCGTATGATCGAGGTCGAACTCTTCTTTTTGGCGAAGGCCTCTGGCCTTAAAGGGTGTTATTTCGAACTTATCGAAATAGTAACCCGTCGTCGTATGATCGAGGTCGAACTCTTCTTTTTGGCGAAGTCCTCTGGCCTTAATGGGTGTTATTTCGAACTTATCGAAATAGTCACCCGTCATCGTTTGATAGAGGTTAAACTCTTCTTTTTGGCGAAGGCCCCTAGCCTTAAAGGGTGTTATTTCAAACTTATAAAAATAGTAACTCATCGTCGTTCGATCGAGGTCGAACTTTTCTTTTTGGCGAAGGCCCCTGGCCTTCAAGGTTGTTATTTCGTACTTATCGAAATAGTAACCCGTCGTCGTACGATCGAGGTCGAACTCTTCTTTTTGGCGAAGGCCCCTGGCCTTAAAGGGTGTTATTTCGAACTTATCGACATAGTAACCCGTCGTCATTCGATCGAGGTCAAACTCTTCTTTTTGGCGAAGGCCCCTAGCCTTAAAGGGTGTTATTTCTAACTTATCAAAATAGTAATCCATCGTCGTTCGATCGAGGTCGAACTCTTCTTTTTGGCGAAGGCCCTTGGCCTTAAAATGTGTTATTTAGAACTTATTGAAATAGTAACCCATCATCGTATGATCGAGGTCGAACTCTTTTTTTGGCGAAGGCCTCTGGCCTTAAAGGGTGTTATTTCGAACTTATCAAAATAGTCACCCGTCGTCGTTCGATAGAGGTTGAACTCTTCTTTTTTGCGAAGGCCCCTAGCCTTAAAGGGTGTTATTTCTAACTTATCGAAATAGTAACCCGTCGTCGTATGATCGAGGTCGAACTCTTCTTTTTGGCGAAGGCCTCTGGCCTTAAAGGGTGTTATTTTGAACTTATCGAAATAGTCACCCGTCATCGTTCGATAGAGGTTAAACTCTTCTTTTTGGCGAAGGCCCCTAGCCTTAAAGGGTGTTATTTCGAACTTATAAAAATAGTAACTCATCGTCGTATGATCGAGGTCGAACTCTTCTTTTTGGCGAAGGCCTCTGGCCTTAAAGGGTGTTACTTCGAACTTATCGAAATAGTCACCCGTCGTCGTTCGATAGAGGTTGAACTCTTCATTTTGGCGAAAGCCCTTAGCCTTAAAGGGTGTTATTTCGAACTTTATGAAATAGTAACCCATTGTCATTCGATCGAGGTCGAATTCTTCTTTTTGGCGAAGGCCCTTGGCCTTAAAATGTGTTAGTTCAAACTTATCGAAATAGTAAGCCGTCGTCGTTCGATCGAGGTCGAACTCTTCTTTTTGGCGAAGGCCCCTGGACTTAAAGGGTGTTATTTCAAACTTATCAAAATATTAACTCGTCGTCATTCTATCGAGGTCGAACACTTCTTTTTGGCGAAGGCCCCTGGCCTTATAGGGTGTTATTTGGAACTTATCAAAATAGTAACCTGTCGTCGTACGATCGAGGTCAAACTCCTCTTTTTGGCGAAGGCCCCTGTTCTTAAAGGGTGTTATTTCGAATTTATCGAAATAGTAACTCGTCATCGTACGATCGAGGTCGAACTCTTCTTTTTGGCGAAGGCCCCTAGCCTTTAAGGGTGTTATTTCGAACTTATCAAAATAGTAACACTCATTTCTGCCTTTGCAATACCAGCACATCTTGTGCCACAGAAGCGGTTGTGCTCTGCCTCTTCCCCTCTATCAGAAGATTGCCTTGTGTGGAAGGTTGACTCTGAACTTCAGTCAATGGGAGGAATCCCCTTATCTAATGTTCTTTGTATGGCACTCTAAACTCTCTTTCTTACGCGAGATAGAAAGTGTAACTACCGAAGCTCTTTCAACTTGTCCTGTCTTTGGATAAGTATTGCTAAGTAGCAGTCAAAAATTTGTACCCATTTTTCATGATATTATGCATGGATCAGGTATATCATGGCGAATTCTTCAGAAAAATTGTGTCTTCCACAATGGAATCTGATAAGTGAGATCTCGAGTAAGTGTTTACATAATCTTCTTCTGTCCGTAGAAATGATTCATCGAAATAATGAGTCACCATTGATATCGACACATCTGAGATCGCCAAATGCTCGGGAGTTCCTCTATTCAATCCTTTTCCTTCTTCTTGTTGCTGGATATCTCGTTCGTACACATCTTCTCTTTGTTTCCCGGGCCTATCATCGTTCGATCGAGGTCAAACTCTTCTTTTTGGCGAAGGCCCCTGGCCTTCAAGGGTGTTATTTGGATCTTATCGAAATAGTAACCCATCGTCGTTCGATCGAGGTCGAAGTTTTCTTTTTGGCGAAGGCCCCTGGACTTAAACGGTGTTATTTCGAACTTATTGAAATAGTAACCCGTCATCGTATGATCGAGGTCGAACTCTTTTTTGGCGAAGGCCTCTGGCCTTAAAGGGTGTTATTTCGAACTTATCAAAATAGTCACCCGTCGTCGTTCAATAGAGTTTGAACACTTTTTTTTTGCGAAGGCCCTTGGACTTAAAGGGTGTTATTTCAAACTTATCAAAATTGTAACCCATCGCCATTCGATCGATGTTGAACTCTTCTTTTTGGCGAAGGCCCCTGGCCTTCAAGGCTGTTATTTCGAACATATCGAAATAGTAACCCATCGTCGTTCGATCGAGGTCGAACTCTTCTCTTTCGCGAAGGCCCCTGGCGTTAAAGGGTGTTATTTCGAACTTATCGAAATAGTAACTCGTTGTCGTATGATCGAGGTCGAACTCTTCTTTTTGGCGAAGGCCTCTGGCCTTAAAGAGGTGTTATTTCGAACTTATCGAAATAGTCACCCGTCGTCGTTCGATAGAGGTTTAACTCTTCATTTTGGCGAAAGCCCCTAGCCTTAAAGGGTGTTATTTCGAACTTTACGAAATAGCAACCCATTGTTATTCGATCGAGGTCGAATTCTTCTTTTTGGCGAAGGCCCTTGGCCTTAAAATGTGTTATTTCAAACTTATCGAAATAGTAAGCCGTCGTCGTTCGATCGAGGTCGAACTCTTCTTTTTGGCGAAGGCCCTGGCCTTAAAGGGTGTTATTTCAAACTTATCAAAATAGTAACTCGTCGTCATTCTATCGAGGTCGAACACTTGTTTTTGGCGAAGGCCCCTGGCCTTTTAGGGTGTTATTTCGAACTTATCAAAATAGTAACCCGTCGTCGTACGATCGAGGTCAAACTCCTCTTTTTGGCGAAGGCCCCTGGTCTTAAAGGGTGTTATTTCGAATTTATCGAAATAGTAACTCGTCATCGTACGATCGAGGTCGAACTCTTCTTTTTGGCGAAGGCCCCTAGCCTTTAAGGGTGTTATTTCGAACTTATCAAAATAGTAACCCATCATCGTTCGATCGAGGTCAAACTCTTCTTTTTGGTGAAGGCCCCTGGCCTTCAAGGGTGTTATTTCGATCTTATCGAAATAGTAACCCGTCGTCGTTCGATCGAGGTCTAAGTTTTCTTTTTGGCGAAGGCCCCTGGACTTAAACGGTGTTATTCCGAACTTATTGAAATAGTAACCCGTCATCGTATGATCGAGGTCGAACTCTTTTTTTGGTGAAGGCCTCTGGCCTTAAAGGGTGTTATTTCGAACTTATCAAAATAGTCACCCGTCGTCGTTCGATAGAGTTTGAACTTTTCTTTGTTGCGAAGGCCCTTGGACTTAAAGGGTGTTATTTCGAACTTATCAAAATTGAAACCCATCGCCATTCGATCGAGGTTGAACTCTTCTTTTTGGCGAAGGCCCCTGGCCTTCAAGGGTGTTATTTCGAACATATCAAAATAGTAACCCGTCGTCGTTCGATCGAGGTCGAACTCTTCTTTTTGGCGAAGGCCCCTGGCCTTAAAGGGTGTTATTTCGAACTTATCGAAATAGTAACCCGTCGTCGTATGATCGAGGTCGAACTCTTCTTTTTGGCGAAGGCCTTTGGCCTTAAAGGGTGTTATTTCGAACATATCGAAATAGTCACCCGTCGTCGTTCGATAGAGGTTGAACTCTTCTTTTTTGTGAAGGCCCTTGGCCTTAAAGGGTGTTATTTCGAACATATCGAAATAGTAATCCATCGTCGTTCGATCGAGGTCGAACTCCTTCTTTTTGGCGAAGGCGCTTGGCCTTAAAATTTGTTATTTCAAACTTATCGAAATAGTAACCCGTCGTCGTTCGATCGAGGTCGAACTCTTCTTTTTGGCGAAGGCCCCTAGCCTTTAAGGGTGTTATTTCGAACTTATCAAAATAGTAACCCATCATCGTTCGATCGAGGTCAAACTCTTCTTTTTGGTGAAGGCCCCTGGCCTTCAAGTGTGTTATTTCGATCTTATCGAAATAGTAACCCGTCGTCGTTCGATCGAGGTCTAAGTTTTCTTTTTGGCGAAGGCCCCTGGACTTAAACGGAGTTATTCCGAACTTATAGAAATAGTAACCCGTCATCGTATGATCGAGGTCGAACTCTTTTTTTGGCGAAGGCCTCTGGCCTTAAAGGGTGTTATTTCGAACTTATCAAAATAGTCACCCGTCGTCGTTCGATAGAGTTTGAACTCTTCTTTTTTGCGAAGGCCCTTGTACTTAAAGGGTGTTATTTCGAACTTATCAAAATTGTAACCCATCGCCATTCGATCGAGGTTGAACTCTTCTTTTTGGCGAAGGCCCCTGGCCTTCAAGGGTGTTATTTCGAACATATCGAAATAGTAACCCATCGTCGTTCGATCGAGGTCGAACTCTTCTTTTTGGCGAAGGCCCCTGGCCTTAAAGGGTGTTATTTCGAACTTATCGAAATAGTAACCCGTCGTCGTATGATCGAGGTCGAACTCTTCTTTTTGGCGAAGGCCTCTGGCCTTAAAGGGTGTTATTTCGAACATATCGAAATAGTCACCCGTCGTCGTTCGATAGAGGTTGAACTCTTCTTTTTTGTGAAGGCCCTTGGCCTTAAAGGGTGTTATTTCGAACATATCGAAATAGTAATCCATCGTCGTTCGATCGAGGTCGAACTCTTCCTTTTGGCGAAGGCCCTTGGCCTTAAAATTTGTTATTTCAAACTTATCGAAATAGTAACCCGTCATCGTTCGATCGAGGTCGAACTCTTCTTTTTGGCGAAGGCCCCTAGCCTTTAAGGGTGTTATTTCGAACTTATCAAAATAGTAATCCATCGTCGTTCGATCGAGGTCGAACTCTTCTTTTTGGCGAAGGCCCTTGGCCTTAAAATGTGTTATTTAGAATTTATTGAAATAGTAACCCGTCATCGTATGATCGAGGTCGAACTCTTCTTTTTGCGAAGGCCTCTGGCCTTAAAGGGTGTTATTTCTAACTTATCAAAACAGTCACCCGTCGTCGTTCGATAGAGTTTGAACTCTTCTTTTTTGCGAAGGCCCTTGGACTTAAAGGGTGTAATTTCGAACTTATCAAAATTGTAACCCATCGCCATTCGATCGAGGTTGAACTCTTCTTTTTGGCGAAGGCCCCTGGCCTTCAAGGGTGTTATTTCGAACATATCGAAATAGTAACCCGTCGTCGTTCGATCGAGGTCAAACTCTTCTTTTTGGCGAAGGCCCCTGGCCTTAAAGGGTGTTATTTCGAACTTATCGAAATAGTAACCCGTCGTCGTATGATCGAGGTCGAACTCTTCTTTTTGGCGAAGGCCTCTGGCTTTAAAGGGTATTATTTCGAACATATCGAAATAGTCACCCGTCGTCGTTCGATAGAGGTTGAACTCTTCTTTTTTGCTAAGGCCCTTGGCCTTAAAGGGTGTTATTTCGAACATATTGAAATAGTAATGCATCGTCGTTCGATCGAGGTCGAACTCATCTTTTTGGTGAAGGCCCTTGGCCTTAAAATGTGTTATTTCAAACTTATCGAAATAGTAACCCGTCGTCGTTCGATCGAGGTTGAACTCTTCTTTTTGGCGAAGGCCCCTAGCCTTTAAGGGTGTTATTTCGAACTTATCATAATAATAATCCATCGTCGTTCGATCGAGGTCGAACTCTTCTTTTTGGCGAAGGCCCTTGGCCTTAAAATGTGTTATTTAGAACTTATTGAAATAGTAACCCGTCATCGTATGATCGAGGTCGAACTCTTTTTTTGGCGAAGGCCTCTGGCCTTAAAGGGTGTTATTTCGAACTTATCAAAATTGTCACCCGTCGTCGTTCGATAGAGTTTGAACTCTTCTTTTTTGCGAAGGCCCTTGGACTTAAAGGGTGTTATTTCGAACTTATCAAAATTGAAACCCATCGCCATTCGATCGAGGTTGAACTCTTCTTTTTGGCGAAGGCCCCTGGCCTTCAAGGGTGTTATTTCGAACATATCGAAATAGTAACCCATCGTCGTTCGATCGAGGTCGAACTCTTCTTTTTGGCGAAGGCCCCTGGCCTTAAAGGGTGTTATTTCGAACTTATCGAAATAGTAACCCGTCGTCGTATGATCGAGGTCGAACTCTTCTTTTTGGCGAAGGCCTCTGGCCTTAAAGGGTGTTATTTCGAACATATCGAAATAGTCACCCGTCGTCGTTCGATAGAGGTTGAACTCTTCTTTTTTGTGAAGGCCCTTGGCCTTAAAGGGTGTTATTTCGAACATATCGAAATAGTAATCCATCGTCGTTCGATCGAGGTCGAACTCTTCCTTTTGGCGAAGGCCCTTGGCCTTAAAATTTGTTATTTCAAACTTATCGAAATAGTAACCCGTCATCGTTCGATCGAGGTCGAACTCTTCTTTTTGGCGAAGGCCCCTAGCCTTTAAGGGTGTTATTTCGAACTTATCAAAATAGTAATCCATCGTCGTTCGATCGAGGTCGAACTCTTCTTTTTGGCGAAGGCCCTTGGCCTTAAAATGTGTTATTTAGAATTTATTGAAATAGTAACCCGTCATCGTATGATCGAGGTCGAACTCTTCTTTTTGCGAAGGCCTCTGGCCTTAAAGGGTGTTATTTCTAACTTATCAAAACAGTCACCCGTCGTCGTTCGATAGAGTTTGAACTCTTCTTTTTTGCGAAGGCCCTTGGACTTAAAGGGTGTAATTTCGAACTTATCAAAATTGTCACCCGTCGTCGTTCGATAGAGTTTGAACTCTTCTTTTTTGCGAAGGCCCTTGGACTTAAAGGGTGTTATTTCGAACTTATCAAAATTGAAACCCATCGCCATTCGATCGAGGTTGAACTCTTCTTTTTGGCGAAGGCCCCTGGCCTTCAAGGGTGTTATTTCGAACATATCGAAATAGTAACCCATCGTCGTTCGATCGAGGTCGAACTCTTCTTTTTGGCGAAGGCCCCTGGCCTTAAAGGGTGTTATTTCGAACTTATCGAAATAGTAACCCGTCGTCGTATGATCGAGGTCGAACTCTTCTTTTTGGCGAAGGCCTCTGGCTTTAAAGGGTGTTATTTCGAACATATCGAAATAGTCACCCGTCGTCGTTCGATAGAGGTTGAACTCTTCTTTTTTGTGAAGGCCCTTGGCCTTAAAGGGTGTTATTTCGAACATATCGAAATAGTAATCCATCGTCGTTCGATCGAGGTCGAACTCTTCCTTTTGGCGAAGGCCCTTGGCCTTAAAATTTGTTATTTCAAACTTATCGAAATAGTAACCCGTCATCGTTCGATCGAGGTCGAACTCTTCTTTTTGGCGAAGGCCCCTAGCCTTTAAGGGTGTTATTTCGAACTTATCAAAATAGTAATCCATCGTCGTTCGATCGAGGTCGAACTCTTCTTTTTGGCGAAGGCCCTTGGCCTTAAAATGTGTTATTTAGAATTTATTGAAATAGTAACCCGTCATCGTATGATCGAGGTCGAACTCTTCTTTTTGCGAAGGCCTCTGGCCTTAAAGGGTGTTATTTCTAACTTATCAAAACAGTCACCCGTCGTCGTTCGATAGAGTTTGAACTCTTCTTTTTTGCGAAGGCCCTTGGACTTAAAGGGTGTAATTTCGAACTTATCAAAATTGTAACCCATCGCCATTCGATCGAGGTTGAACTCTTCTTTTTGGCGAAGGCCCCTGGCCTTCAAGGGTGTTATTTCGAACATATCGAAATAGTAACCCGTCGTCGTTCGATCGAGGTCAAACTCTTCTTTTTGGCGAAGGCCCCTGGCCTTAAAGGGTGTTATTTCGAACTTATCGAAATAGTAACCCGTCGTCGTATGATCGAGGTCGAACTCTTCTTTTTGGCGAAGGCCTCTGGCTTTAAAGGGTGTTATTTCGAACATATCGAAATAGTCACCCGTCG
Source organism: Nicotiana tabacum (assembly GCF_000715075.1). Taxonomy (NCBI): domain Eukaryota; kingdom Viridiplantae; phylum Streptophyta; class Magnoliopsida; order Solanales; family Solanaceae; genus Nicotiana; species Nicotiana tabacum. Next base: position 81,553,622 of record NC_134087.1, read on the forward strand.
TCGTTCGATAGAGGTTGAACTCTTCTTTTTTGCTAAGGCCCTTGGCCTTAAAGGGTGTTATTTCGAACATATTGAAATAGTAATGCATCGTCGTTCGATCGAGGTCGAACTCATCTTTTTGGTGAAGGCCCTTGGCCTTAAAATGTGTTATTTCAAACTTATCGAAATAGTAACCCGTCGTCGTTCGATCGAGGTTGAACTCTTCTTTTTGGCGAAGGCCCCTAGCCTTTAAGGGTGTTATTTCGAACTTATCAAAATAATAATCCATCGTCGTTCGATCGAGGTCGAACTCTTCTTTTTGGCGAAGGCCCTTGGCCTTAAAATGTGTTATTTAGAACTTATTGAAATAGTAACCCGTCATCGTATGATCGAGGTCGAACTCTTTTTTTGGCGAAGGCCTCTGGCCTTAAAGGGTGTTATTTCGAACTTATCAAAATTGTCACCCGTCGTCGTTCGATAGAGTTTGAACTCTTCTTTTTTGCGAAGGCCCTTGGACTTAAAGGGTGTTATTTCGAACTTATCGAAATAGTAACCCGTCGTCGTATGATCGAGGTCGAACTCTTCTTTTTGGCGAAGGCATCTGGCCTTAAAGGGTGTTATTTCGAACATATCGAAATAGTCACCCGTCGTCGTTCGATAGAGGTTGAACTCTTCTTTTTTGTGAAGGCCCTTGGCCTTAAAGGGTGTTATTTCGAACATATCGAAATAGTAATCCATCGTCGTTCGATCGAGGTCGAACTCTTCTTTTTGGCGAAGGCCCTTGGCCTTAAAATTTGTTATTTCAAACTTATCGAAATAGTAACCCGTCGTCGTTCGATCGAGGTCGAACTCTTCTTTTTGGCGAAGGGCCCTAGACTTTAAGGGTGTTATTTCGAACTTATCAAAATAGTAATCCATCATCGTTCGATCGAGGTCGAACTCTTCTTTTTGGCGAAGGCCCTTGGCCTTAAAATGTGTTATTTAGAATTTATTGAAATAGTAACCCGTCATCGTATGATTGAGGTCCAACTCTTTTTTTTGCGAAGGCCTCTGGCCTTAAAGGGTGTTATTTCGAACTTATCAAAATAGTCACCCGTCGTCGTTCGATAGAGTTTGATCTCTTCTTTTTTGCGAAGGCCCTTGGACTTAAAGGGTGTTATTTCGAACTTATCAAAATTGTAACCCATCGCCATTCGATCGAGGTTGAACTCTTCTTTTTGGCGAAGGCCCCTGGCCTTCAAGGGTGTTATTTCGAACATATCGAAATAGTAACCCGTCGTCGTTCGATCGAGGTAGAACTCTTGTTTTTGGCGAAGGCCCCTGGCCTTAAAGGGTGTTATTTCGAACTTATCGAAATAGTAACCCGTCGTCGTATGATCGAGGTCGAACTCTTCTTTTTGGTGAAGGCCTCTGGCCTTAAAGGGTGTTATTTCGAACTTATCAAAATAGTCACCCGTCGTCGTTCGATAGAGTTTGAACTTTTCTTTGTTGCGAAGGCCCTTGGACTTAAAGGGTGTTATTTCGAACTTATCAAAATTGAAACCCATCGCCATTCGATCGAGGTTGAACTCTTCTTTTTGGCGAAGGCCCCTGGCCTTCAAGGGTGTTATTTCGAACATATCAAAATAGTAACCCGTCGTCGTTCGATCGAGGTCGAACTCTTCTTTTTGGCGAAGGCCCCTGGCCTTAAAGGGTGTTATTTCGAACTTATCGAAATAGTAACCCGTCGTCGTATGATCGAGGTCGAACTCTTCTTTTTGGCGAAGGCCTTTGGCCTTAAAGGGTGTTATTTCAAACATATCGAAATAGTCACCCGTCGTCGTTCGATAGAGGTTGAACTCTTCTTTTTTGTGAAGGCCCTTGGCCTTAAAGGGTGTTATTTCGAACATATCGAAATAGTAATCCATCGTCGTTCGATCGAGGTCGAACTCTTCTTTTTGGCGAAGGCGCTTGGCCTTAAAATTTGTTATTTCAAACTTATCGAAATAGTAACCCGTCGTCGTTCGATCGAGGTCGAACTCTTCTTTTTGGCGAAGGCCCCTAGCCTTTAAGGGTGTTATTTCGAACTTATCAAAATAGTAACCCATCATCGTTCGATCGAGGTCAAACTCTTCTTTTTGGTGAAGGCCCCTGGCCTTCAAGGGTGTTATTTCGATCTTATCGAAATAGTAACCCGTCGTCGTTCGATCGAGGTCTAAGTTTTCTTTTTGGCGAAGGCCCCTGGACTTAAACGGTGTTATTCCGAACTTATTGAAATAGTAACCCGTCATCGTATGATCGAGGTCGAACTCTTTTTTTGGCGAAGGCCTCTGGCCTTAAAGGGTGTTATTTCGAACTTATCAAAATAGTCACCCGTCGTCGTTCGATAGAGTTTGAACTCTTCTTTTTTGCGAAGGCCCTTGTACTTAAAGGGTGTTATTTCGAACTTATCAAAATTGTAACCCATCGCCATTCGATCGAGGTTGAACTCTTCTTTTTGGCGAAGGCCCCTGGCCTTCAAGGGTGTTATTTCGAACATATCGAAATAGTAACCCGTCGTCGTATGATCGAGGTCGAACTCTTCTTTTTGGCGAAGGCCTCTGGCCTTAAAGGGTGTTATTTCGAACATATCGAAATAGTCACCCGTCGTCGTTCGATAGAGGTTGAACTCTTCTTTTTTGTGAAGGCCCTTGGCCTTAAAGGGTGTTATTTCGAACATATCGAAATAGTAATCCATCGTCGTTCGATCGAGGTCGAACTCTTCTTTTTGGCGAAGGCCCTTGGCCTTAAAATTTGTTATTTCAAACTTATCGAAATAGTAACCCGTCATCGTTCGATCGAGGTCGAACTCTTCTTTTTGGCGAAGGCCCCTAGCCTTTAAGGGTGTTATTTCGAACTTATCAAAATAGTAATCCATCGTCGTTCGATCGAGGTCGAACTCTTCTTTTTGGCGAAGGCCCTTGGCCTTAAAATGTGTTATTTAGAATTTATTGAAATAGTAACCCGTCATCGTATGATCGAGGTCGAACTCTTTTTTTGGTGAAGGCCTCTGGCCTTAAAGGGTGTTATTTCGAACTTATCAAAATTGTCACCCGTCGTCGTTCGATAGAGTTTGAACTCTTCTTTTTTGCGAAGGCCCTTGGACTTAAAGGGTGTTATTTCGAACTTATCAAAATTGTAACCCATCGCCATTCGATCGAGGTTGAACTCTTCTTTTTGGCGAAGGCCCCTGGCCTTCAAGGGTGTTATTTCGAACATATCGAAATAGTAACCCGTCGTCGTTCGATCGAGGTCGAACTCTTCTTTTTGGCGAAGGCCCCTGGCCTTAAATTGTGTTATTTCGCGAAATAGTAACCCGTCGTCGTATGATCGAGGTCGAACTCTTCTTTTTGGCGAAGGCCTCTGGCCTTAATGGGTGTTATTTCGAACATATCGAAATAGTCACCCGTCGTCGTTCGATAGAGGTTGAACTTTTCTTTTTTGCGAAGGCCCTTGGCCTTAAAGGGTGTTATTTCGAACATATCGAAATAGTAATCCATCGTCGTTCGATCGAGGTCGAACTCTTCTTTTTGGCGAAGGCCCTTGGCCTTAAAATTTTTTATTTCAAACTTATCGAAATAGTAACCCGTCGTCGTTCGATCTAGGTCGAACTCTTCTTTTTGGCGAAGGCCCCTAGACTTTAAGGGTGTTATTTCGAACTTATCAAAATAGTAATCCATCGTCGTTCGATCGAGGTCGAACTCTTCTTTTTGGCAAAGGCCCTTGGCCTTAAAATGTGTTATTTAGAATTTATTGAAATAGTAACCCGTCATCGTATGATCGAGGTCGAACTCTTTTTTTTGCGAAGGCCTCTGGCCTTAAAGGGTGTTATTTCGAACTTATCAAAATAGTCACCCGTCGTCGTTCGATAGAGTTTGATCTCTTCTTTTTTGCGAAGGCCCTTGGACTTAAAGGGTGTTATTTCGAACTTATCAAAATTGTAACCCATCGCCATTCGATCGAGGTTGAACTCTTCTTTTTGGCGAAGGCCCCTGGCCTTCAAGGGTGTTATTTCGAACATATCGAAATAGTAACCCGTCGTCGTTCGATCGAGGTCGAACTCTTCTTTTTGGCGAAGGCCCCTGGCCTTAAAGGGTGTTATTTCGAACTTATCGAAATAGTAACCCGTCGTCGTATGATCGAGGTCGAACTCTTCTTTTTGGCGAAGGCCTCTGGCCTTAAAGGGTGTTATTTAGAACATATCGAAATAGTCACCCGTCGTCGTTCGATAGAGGTTGAACTCTTCTTTTTTGCGAAGGCCCTTGGCCTTAAAGGGTGTTATTTCGAACATATTGAAATAGTAATCCATCGTCGTTCGATCGAGGTCGAACTCATCTTTTTGGCGAAGGCCCTTGGCCTTAAAATGTGTTATTTCAAACTTATCGAAATAGTAACCCGTCGTCGTTCGATCAAGGTCGAACTCTTCTTTTTGGCGAAGGCCCCTAGCCTTTAAGGGTGTTATTTCGAACTTATCAAAATAGTAATCCATCGTCGTTCGATCGAGGTAGAACTCTTCTTTTGGGCGAAGGCCCTTGGCCTTAAAATGTGTTATTTAGAACTTATTGAAATAGTAACCCGTCATTGTATGATCGAGGTCGAACTCTTTTTTTGGCGAAGGCCTCTGGCCTTAAAGGGTGTTATTTTGAACTTATCAAAATTGTCACCCGTCGTCGTTCGATAGAGTTTGAACTCTTCTTTTTTGCGAAGGCCCTTGGACTTAAAGGGTGTTATTTCGAACTTATCGAAATAGTAACCCGTCGTCGTATGATCGAGGTCGAACTCTTCTTTTTGGCGAAGGCCCCTAGCCTTTAAGGGTGCTATTTCGAACTTATCAAAATAGTAATCCATCGTCGTTCGATCGAGGTCGAACTCTTCTTTTTGGCGAAGGCCCTTGGCCTTAAAATGTGTTATTTAGAATTTATTGAAATAGTAACCCGTCATCGTATGATCGAGGTCGAACTCTTTTTTTTGCGAAGGCCTCTAGCCTTAAAGGGTGTTATTTCGAACTTATCAAAATAGTCACCCGTCATCGTTCGATAGAGTTTTAACTCTTCTTTTTTGCGAAGGCCCTTGGACTTAAAGGGTGTTATTTCGAACTTATCAAAATTGTAACCCATCGCCATTCGATCGAGGTTGAACTCTTCATTTTGGCGAAGGCCCCTGGCCTTCAAGGGTGTTATTTCGAACATATCGAAATAGTAACCCATCGTCATTCGATCGAGGTCGAACTCTTCTTTTTGGCGAAGGCCCCTTGGCTTAAAGGGTGTTATTTCGAACTTATCGAAATAGTAACCCGTCGTCGTATGATCGAGGTCGAACTCTTCTTTTTGGCGAAGGCCTCTAGCCTTAAAGGGTGTTATTTCGAACATATCGAAATAGTCACCCGTCATTGTTCGATAGAGGTTGAACTCTTCTTTTTTGCGAAGGCCCTTGGCCTTAAAGGGTGTTATTTCGAACATATTGAAATAGTAATCCATCGTCGTTCGATCGAGGTCGAACTCATCTTTTTGGCGAAGGCCCTTGGCCTTAAAATGTGTTATTTCAAACTTATCGAAATAGTAACCCGTCGTCGTTCGATCGAGGTCGAACTCTTCTTTTTGGCGAAGACCCCTAGCCTTTAAGGGTGTTATTTCGAACTTATCAAAATAGTAATCCATCGTCGTTCGATCGAGGTCGAACTCTTCTTTTTGGCGAAGGCCCTTGGCCTTAAAATGTGTTATTTAGAACTTATTTAAATAGTAACCCGTCATCGTATGATCGAGGTCGAACTCTTTTTTTGGTGAAGGCCTCTGGCCTTAAAGGGTGTTATTTCGAACTTATCAAAATTGTCACCCGTCGTCGTTCGATAGAGTTTGAACTCTTCTTTTTTGCGAAGGCCCTTGGACTTAAAGGGTGTTATTTCGAACTTATCAAAATTGTAACCCATCGCCATTCGATCGAGGTTGAACTCTTCTTTTTGGCGAAGGCCCCTGGCCTTCAAGGGTGTTATTTCGAACATATCGAAATAGTAACCCGTCGTCGTTCGATCGAGGTCGAACTCTTCTTTTTGGCGAAGGCCCCTGGCCTTAAATTGTGTTATTTCGCGAAATAGTAACCCGTCGTCGTATGATCGAGGTCGAACTCTTCTTTTTGGCGAAGGCCTCTGGCCTTAATGGGTGTTATTTCGAACATATCGAAATAGTCACCCGTCGTCGTTCGATAGAGGTTGAACTTTTCTTTTTTGCGAAGGCCCTTGGCCTTAAAGGGTGTTATTTCGAACATATCGAAATAGTAATCCATCGTCGTTCGATCGAGGTCGAACTCTTCTTTTTGGCGAAGGCCCTTGGCCTTAAAATTTATTATTTCAAACTTATCGAAATAGTAACCCGTCGTCGTTCGATCGAGGTCGAACTCTTCTTTTTGGCGAAGGCCCCTAGCCTTTAAGGGTGTTATTTCGAACTTATCAAAATAGTAATCCATCGTCGTTCGATCGAGGTCGAACTCTTCTTTTGGCGAAGGCCCCTGGCCTTAAAGAGTGTTATTTCGAACTTATCGAAATAGTAACCCGTCGTCGTATGATCGAGGTCGAACTCTTCTTTTTGGCGAAGGCCTCTGGCCTTAAAGGGTGTTATTTAGAACATATCGAAATAGTCACCCGTCGTCGTTCGATAGAGGTTGAACTCTTCTTTTTTGCGAAGGCCCTTGGCCTTAAAGGGTGTTATTTCGAACATATTGAAATAGTAATCCATCGTCGTTCGATCGAGGTCGAACTCATCTTTTTGGCGAAGGCCCTTGGCCTTAAAATGTGTTATTTCAAACTTATCGAAATAGTAACCCGTCGTCGTTCGATCAAGGTCGAACTCTTCTTTTTGGCGAAGGCCCCTAGCCTTTAAGGGTGTTATTTCGAACTTATCAAAATAGTAATCCATCGTCGTTCGATCGAGGTAGAACTCTTCTTTTGGGCGAAGGCCCTTGGCCTTAAAATGTGTTATTTAGAACTTATTGAAATAGTAACCCGTCATTGTATGATCGAGGTCGAACTCTTTTTTTGGCGAAGGCCTCTGGCCTTAAAGGGTGTTATTTCGAACTTATCAAAATTGTCACCCGTCGTCGTTCGATAGAGTTTGAACTCTTCTTTTTTGCGAAGGCCCTTGGCCTTAAAGGGTGTTATTTCGAACTTATCGAAATAGTAACCCGTCGTCGTATGATCGAGGTCGAACTCTTCTTTTTGGCGAAGGCCTCTGGCCTTAAAGGGTGTTATTTCGAACATATCGAAATAGTCACCCGTCATCATTCGATAGAGGTTGAACTCTTCTTTTTTGTGAAGGCCCTTGGCCTTAAAGGGTGTTATTTCGAACATATCGAAATAGTAATCCATCGTCGTTCGATCGAGGTCGAACTCTTCTTTTTGGCGAAGGCCCTTGGCCTTAAAATTTGTTATTTCAAACTTATCGAAATAGTAACCCGTCGTCGTTCGATCGAGGTCGAACTCTTCTTTTTGGCGAAGGCCCCTAGCCTTTAAGGGTGCTATTTCGAACTTATCAAAATAGTAATCCATCGTCGTTCGATCGAGGTCGAACTCTTCTTTTTGGCGAAGGCCCTTGGCCTTAAAATGTGTTATTTAGAATTTATTGAAATAGTAACCCGTCATCGTATGATCGAGGTCGAACTCTTTTTTTTGCGAAGGCCTCTAGCCTTAAAGGGTGTTATTTCGAACTTATCAAAATAGTCACCCGTCATCGTTCGATAGAGTTTTAACTCTTCTTTTTTGCGAAGGCCCTTGGACTTAAAGGGTGTTATTTCGAACTTATCAAAATTGTAACCCATCGCCATTCGATCGAGGTTGAACTCTTCATTTTGGCGAAGGCCCCTGGCCTTCAAGGGTGTTATTTCGAACATATCGAAATAGTAACCCATCGTCATTCGATCGAGGTCGAACTCTTCTTTTCTGCGAAGGCCCCTTGGCTTAAAGGGTGTTATTTCGAACTTATCGAAATAGTAACCCGTCGTCGTATGATCGAGGTCGAACTCTTCTTTTTGGCGAAGGCCTCTAGCCTTAAAGGGTGTTATTTCGAACATATCGAAATAGTCACCCGTCATTGTTCGATAGAGGTTGAACTCTTCTTTTTTGCGAAGGCCCTTGGCCTTAAAGGGTGTTATTTCGAACATATTGAAATAGTAATCCATCGTCGTTCGATCGAGGTCGAACTCATCTTTTTGGCGAAGGCCCTTGGCCTTAAAATGTGTTATTTCAAACTTATCGAAATAGTAACCCGTCGTCGTTCGATCGAGGTCGAACTCTTCTTTTTGGCGAAGACCCCTAGCCTTTAAGGGTGTTATTTCGAACTTATCAAAATAGTAATCCATCGTCGTTCGATCGAGGTCGAACTCTTCTTTTTGGCGAAGGCCCTTGGCCTTAAAATGTGTTATTTAGAACTTATTTAAATAGTAACCCGTCATCGTATGATCGAGGTCGAACTCTTTTTTTGGTGAAGGCCTCTGGCCTTAAAGGGTGTTATTTCGAACTTATCAAAATTGTCACCCGTCGTCGTTCGATAGAGTTTGAACTCTTCTTTTTTGCGAAGGCCCTTGGACTTAAAGGGTGTTATTTCGAACTTATCAAAATTGTAACCCATCGCCATTCGATCGAGGTTGAACTCTTCTTTTTGGCGAAGGCCCCTGGCCTTCAAGGGTGTTATTTCGAACATATCGAAATAGTAACCCGTCGTCGTTCGATCGAGGTCGAACTCTTCTTTTTGGCGAAGGCCCCTGGCCTTAAATTGTGTTATTTCGCGAAATAGTAACCCGTCGTCGTATGATCGAGGTCGAACTCTTCTTTTTGGCGAAGGCCTCTGGCCTTAATGGGTGTTATTTCGAACATATCGAAATAGTCACCCGTCGTCGTTCGATAGAGGTTGAACTTTTCTTTTTTGCGAAGGCCCTTGGCCTTAAAGGGTGTTATTTCGAACATATCGAAATAGTAATCCATCGTCGTTCGATCGAGGTCGAACTCTTCTTTTTGGCGAAGGCCCTTGGCCTTAAAATTTATTATTTCAAACTTATCGAAATAGTAACCCGTCGTCGTTCGATCGAGGTCGAACTCTTCTTTTTGGCGAAGGCCCCTAGCCTTTAAGGGTGTTATTTCGAACTTATCAAAATAGTAATCCATCGTCGTTCGATCGAGGTCGAACTCTTCTTTTTGGCGAAGGCCCCTGGCCTTAAAGAGTGTTATTTCGAACTTATCGAAATAGTAACCCGTCGTCGTATGATCGAGGTCGAACTCTTCTTTTTGGCGAAGGCCTCTGGCCTTAAAGGGTGTTATTTAGAACATATCGAAATAGTCACCCGTCGTCGTTCGATAGAGGTTGAACTCTTCTTTTTTGCGAAGGCCCTTGGCCTTAAAGGGTGTTATTTCGAACATATTGAAATAGTAATCCATCGTCGTTCGATCGAGGTCGAACTCATCTTTTTGGCGAAGGCCCTTGGCCTTAAAATGTGTTATTTCAAACTTATCGAAATAGTAACCCGTCGTCGTTCGATCAAGGTCGAACTCTTCTTTTTGGCGAAGGCCCCTAGCCTTTAAGGGTGTTATTTCGAACTTATCAAAATAGTAATCCATCGTCGTTCGATCGAGGTAGAACTCTTCTTTTGGGCGAAGGCCCTTGGCCTTAAAATGTGTTATTTAGAACTTATTGAAATAGTAACCCGTCATTGTATGATCGAGGTCGAACTCTTTTTTTGGCGAAGGCCTCTGGCCTTAAAGGGTGTTATTTCGAACTTATCAAAATTGTCACCCGTCGTCGTTCGATAGAGTTTGAACTCTTCTTTTTTGCGAAGGCCCTTGGCCTTAAAGGGTGTTATTTCGAACTTATCGAAATAGTAACCCGTCGTCGTATGATCGAGGTCGAACTCTTCTTTTTGGCGAAGGCCTCTGGCCTTAAAGGGTGTTATTTCGAACATATCGAAATAGTCACCCGTCATCATTCGATAGAGGTTGAACTCTTCTTTTTTGTGAAGGCCCTTGGCCTTAAAGGGTGTTATTTCGAACATATCGAAATAGTAATCCATCGTCGTTCGATCGAGGTCGAACTCTTCTTTTTGGCGAAGGCCCTTGGCCTTAAAATTTGTTATTTCAAACTTATCGAAATAGTAACCCGTCGTCGTTCGATCGAGGTCGAACTCTTCTTTTTGGCGAAGGCCCCTAGCCTTTAAGGGTGCTATTTCGAACTTATCAAAATAGTAATCCATCGTCGTTCGATCGAGGTCGAACTCTTCTTTTTGGCGAAGGCCCTTGGCCTTAAAATGTGTTATTTAGAATTTATTGAAATAGTAACCCGTCATCGTATGATCGAGGTCGAACTCTTTTTTTTGCGAAGGCCTCTAGCCTTAAAGGGTGTTATTTCGAACTTATCAAAATAGTCACCCGTCATCGTTCGATAGAGTTTTAACTCTTCTTTTTTGCGAAGGCCCTTGGACTTAAAGGGTGTTATTTCGAACTTATCAAAATTGTAACCCATCGCCATTCGATCGAGGTTGAACTCTTCATTTTGGCGAAGGCCCCTGGCCTTCAAGGGTGTTATTTCGAACATATCGAAATAGTAACCCATCGTCATTCGATCGAGGTCGAACTCTTCTTTTTGGCGAAGGCCCCTTGGCTTAAAGGGTGTTATTTCGAACTTATCGAAATAGTAACCCGTCGTCGTATGATCGAGGTCGAACTCTTCTTTTTGGCGAAGGCCTCTAGCCTTAAAGGGTGTTATTTCGAACATATCGAAATAGTCACCCGTCATTGTTCGATAGAGGTTGAACTCTTCTTTTTTGCGAAGGCCCTTGGCCTTAAAGGGTGTTATTTCGAACATATTGAAATAGTAATCCATCGTCGTTCGATCGAGGTCGAACTCATCTTTTTGGCGAAGGCCCTTGGCCTTAAAATGTGTTATTTCAAACTTATCGAAATAGTAACCCGTCGTCGTTCGATCGAGGTCGAACTCTTCTTTTTGGCGAAGACCCCTAGCCTTTAAGGGTGTTATTTCGAACTTATCAAAATAGTAATCCATCGTCGTTCGATCGAGGTCGAACTCTTCTTTTTGGCAAAGGCCCTTGGCCTTAAAATGTGTTATTTAGAACTTATTCAAATAGTAACCCGTCATCGTATGATCGAGGTCGAACTCTTTTTTTGGTGAAGGCCTCTGGCCTTAAAGGGTGTTATTTCGAACTTATCAAAATTGTCACCCGTCGTCGTTCGATAGAGTTTGAACTCTTCTTTTTTGCGAAGGCCCTTGGACTTAAAGGGTGTTATTTCGAACTTATCAAAATTGTAACCCATCGCCATTCGATCGAGGTTGAACTCTTCTTTTTGGCGAAGGCCCCTGGCCTTCAAGGGTGTTATTTCGAACATATCGAAATAGTAACCCGTCGTCGTTCGATCGAGGTCGAACTCTTCTTTTTGGCGAAGGCCCCTGGCCTTAAAGGGTGTTATTTCGCGAAATAGTAACCCGTCGTCGTATGATCGAGGTCGAACTCTTCTTTTTGGCGAAGGCCTCTGGCCTTAATGGGTGTTATTTCGAACATATCGAAATAGTCACCCGTCGTCGTTCGATAGAGGTTGAACTTTTCTTTTTTGCGAAGGCCCTTGGCCTTAAAGGGTGTTATTTCGAACATATCGAAATAGTAATCCATCGTCGTTCGATCGAGGTCGAACTCTTCTTTTTGACGAAGGCCCTTGGCCTTAAAATGTGTTATTTAGAATTTATTGAAATAGTAACCCGTCATCGTATGATCGAGGTCGAACTCTTTTTTTGGCGAAGGCCTCTGGCCTTAAAGGGTGTTATTTCGAACTTATCAAAATAGTCACCCGTCGTCGTTCGATAGAGTTTGAACTCTTCTTTTTTGCGAAGGCCATTGGACTTAAAGGGTGTTATTTCGAACTTATCAAAATTGTAACCCATCGCCATTCGATCGAGTTTGAACTCTTCTTTTTGGCGAAGGCCCCTGGCCTTCAAGGGTGTTATTTCGAACATATCGAAATAGTAACCCGTCGTCGTTCGATCGAGGTCGAACTCTTCTTTTTGGCGAAGGCCCCTGGCCTTAAAGGGTGTTATTTCGAACTTATCGAAATGGTAACCCGTCGTCGTTCGATCGAGGTCGAACTCTTCTTTTTGGCGAAGGCCCTTGGCCTAAAAATGTGTTATTTCGAACTTATCGAAATAGTAACCCGTCGTCGTTCGATCGAGGTCGAACTTTTCTTTTTGGCGAAGGCCCCTGGCCTTAAAGGGTGTTATTTCGAACATATCGAAATAGTAATCCATCGTCGTTCGATCGAGGTCGAACTCTTCTTTTTGGCGAAGGCCCTTGGCCTTAAAATGTGTTATTTCAAACTTATCGAAATAGTAACCCGTCGTCGTTCGATCGAGGTCGAACTCTTCTTTTTGGCGAAGGCCCCTGGCCTTAAATGGTGTTATTTCGAACTTATCGAAATAGTAACCCGTCGTCGTATGATCGAGGTCGAACTCTTCTTTTTGGCGAAGGCCTCTGGCCTTAAAGGGTGTTATTTCGAACATATCGAAATAGTCACCCGTCGTCGTTCGATAGAGGTTGAACTCTTCTTTTTTGCGAAGGCCCTTGGCCTTAAAGGGTGTTATTTCGAACATATCGAAATAGTAATCCATCGTCGTTCGATCGAGGTCGAACTCTTCTTTTTGGCGAAGGCCCTTGGCCTTAAAATGTGTTATTTCAAACTTATCGAAATAGTAACCCGTCGTCGTTCGATCGAGGTCGAACTCTTCTTTTTGGCGAAGGCCCCTAGCCTTTAAGGGTGTTATTTCGAACTTATCAAAATAGTAATCCATCGTCGTTCGATCGAGGTCGAACTCTTCTTTTTGGCGAAGGCCCTTGGCCTTAAAATGTGTTATTTAGAACTTATTGAAATAGTAACCCGTCATCGTATGATCGAGGTCGAACTCTTTTTTTGGCGAAGGCCTCTGGCCTTAAAGGGTGTAATTTCGAACTTATCAAAATAGTCACCCGTCATCGTTCGATAGAGTTTGAACTCTTCTTTTTTGCGAAGGCCCTTGGACTTAAAGGGTGTTATTTCGAACTTATCAAAATTGTAACCCATCGCCATTCGATCGAGGTTGAACTTTTCTTTTTGGCGAAGGCCCCTGGCCTTCAAGGGTGTTATTTCGAACATATCGAAATAGTAACCCGTCGTCGTTCGATCGAGGTCGAACTCTTCTTTTTGGCGAAGGCCCCTGGCCTTAAAGGGTGTTATTTCGAACTTATCGAAATAGTAACCCGTCGTCGTTCGATCGAGGTCGAACTCTTCTTTTTGGCGAAGGCCCTTGGCTTTAAAATGTGTTATTTCAAACTTATCGAAATAGTAACCCGTCGTCGTTCGATCGAGGTCGAACTCTTCTTTTTGGCGAAGGCCCCTGGCCTTAAAGGGTGTTATTTCGAACTTATCGAAATAGTAACCCATCGTCGTTCGATCGAGGTCGAACTCTTCTTTTTGGCGAAGGCCCTTGGCTTTAAAATGTGTTATTTCAAACTTATCGAAATAGTAACCCGTCGTCGTTCGATCGAGGTCGAACTCTTCTTTTTGGCGAAGGCCCCTAGCTTTTAACGGTGTTATTTCGAACTTATCAAAATAGTAATCCATCGTCGTTCGATCGCGGTCGAACTCTTCTTTTTGGCGAAGGCCCTTGGCCTTAAAATGTGTTATTTCGAACATATCGAAATAGTAACCCGTCGTCGTTCGATAGAGGTTGAACTCTTCTTTTTTTGCGAAGGCCCTTGGCCTTAAAGGGTGTTATTACGAACATATCAAAATTGTAACCCATCGCCATTCGATCGAGGTTGAACTTTTCTTTTTGGCGAAGGCCCCTGGCCTTCAAGGGTGTTATTTCGAACATATCGAAATAGTAACCCGTCGTCGTTCGATCGAGGTCGAACTCTTCTTTTTGGCGAAGGCCCCTGGCCTTAAAGGGTGTTATTTCGAACTTATCGAAATAGTAACCCGTCGTCGTTCGATCGAGGTCGAACTCTTCTTTTTGGCGAAGGCCCTTGGCTTTAAAATGTGTTATTTCAAACTTATCGAAATAGTAACCCGTCGTCGTTCGATCGAGGTCGAACTCTTCTTTTTGGCGAAGGCCTCTGGCCTTAAAGGGTGTTATTTCGAACTTATCAAAATAGTCACCCGTCGTCGTTCGATAGAGTTTGAACTCTTCTTTTTTGCGAAGGCCCTTGGACTTAAAGGGTGTTATTTCGAACTTATCAAAATTGTAACCCATCGCCATTCGATCGAGGTTGAACTTTTCTTTTTGGCGAAGGCCCCTGGCCTTCAAGGGTGTTATTTCGAACATATCGAAATAGTAACCCGTCGTCGTTCGATCGAGGTCGAACTCTTCTTTTTGGCGAAGGCCCCTGGCCTTAAAGGGTGTTATTTCGAACTTATCGAAATAGTAACCCGTCGTCGTTCGATCGAGGTCGAACTCTTCTTTTTGGCGAAGGCCCTTGGCTTTAAAATGTGTTATTTCAAACTTATCGAAATAGTAACCCGTCGTCGTTCGATCGAGGTCGAACTCTTCTTTTTGGCGAAGGCCCCTGGCCTTAAAGGGTGTTATTTCGAACTTATCGAAATAGTAACCCATCGTCGTTCGATCGAGGTCGAACTCTTCTTTTTGGCGAAGGCCCTTGGCTTTAAAATGTGTTATTTCAAACTTATCGAAATAGTAACCCGTCGTCGTTCGATCGAGGTCGAACTCTTCTTTTTGGCGAAGGCCCCTAGCTTTTAACGGTGTTATTTCGAACTTATCAAAATAGTAATCCATCGTCGTTCGATCGCGGTCGAACTCTTCTTTTTGGCGAAGGCCCTTGGCCTTAAAATGTGTTATTTCGAACATATCGAAATAGTAACCCGTCGTCGTTCGATAGAGGTTGAACTCTTCTTTTTTTGCGAAGGCCCTTGGCCTTAAAGGGTGTTATTACGAACATATCAAAATAGTAATCCATCGTCGTTCGATCGAGGTCGAACTCTTCTTTTTGGCGAAGGCCCTTGGCCTTAAAATCTGTTATTTCAAACTTATCGAAATAGTAACCCGTCGTCGTTCGATCGAGGTTGAACTCTTCTTTTTTGCGAAGGCCCTTGGCCTTAAAGGGTGTTATTTCGAACATATCGAAATAGTAATCCATCGTCGTTCGATCGAGGTCGAACTCTTCTTTTTGGCGAAGGCCCTTGGCCTTAAAATGTGTTATTTCAAACTTATCGAAATAGTAACCCGTCATCATTCGATCGAGGTCGAACTCTTCTTTTGGCGATGCCCCTGGCCTTAAAGGGTGTTATTTCGAACTTATCGAAATAGTAACCCGTCGTCGTTCGATCGAGGTCGAACTCTTCTTTTTGGCGAAGGCCCTTGGCTTTAAAATGTGTTATTTCAAACTTATCGAAATAGTAACCCGTCGTCGTTCGATCGAGGTCGAACTCTTCTTTTTGGCGAAGGCCTCTGGCCTTAAAGGGTGTTATTTCGAACTTATCAAAATAGTCACCCGTCGTCGTTCGATAGAGTTTGAACTCTTCTTTTTTGCGAAGGCCCTTGGACTTAAAGGGTGTTATTTCGAACTTATCAAAATTGTAACCCATCGCCATTCGATCGAGGTCGAACTCTTCTTTTTGGCGAAGGCCCCTAGCTTTTAACGGTGTTATTTCGAACTTATCAAAATAGTAATCCATCGTCGTTCGATCGCGGTCGAACTCTTCTTTTTGGCGAGGGCCCCTGGCCTTAAAGGGTGTTATTTCGAACTTATCGAAATAGTAACCCGTCGTCGTTCGATCGAGGTCGAACTCTTCTTTTTGGCGAAGGCCCTTGGCTTTAAAATGTGTTATTTCAAACTTATCGAAATAGTAACCCGTCGTCGTTCGATCGAGGTCGAACTCTTCTTTTTGGCGAAGGCCCCTGGCCTTAAAGGGTGTTATTTCGAACTTATCGAAATAGTAACCCATCGTCGTTCGATCGAGGTCGAACTCTTCTTTTTGGCGAAGGCCCTTGGCTTTAAAATGTGTTATTTCAAACTTATCGAAATAGTAACCCGTCGTCGTTCGATCGAGGTCGAACTCTTCTTTTTGGCGAAGGCCCCTAGCTTTTAACGGTGTTATTTCGAACTTATCAAAATAGTAATCCATCGTCGTTCGATCGCGGTCGAACTCTTCTTTTTGGCGAAGGCCCTTGGCCTTAAAATGTGTTATTTCGAACATATCGAAATAGTAACCCGTCGTCGTTCGATCGAGGTCGAACTCTTCTTTTTGGCGAAGGCCCCTGGCCTTAAAGGGTGTTATTTCGAACTTATCGAAATAGTAACCCATCGTCGTTCGATCGAGGTCGAACTCTTCTTTTTGGCGAAGGCCCTTGGCTTTAAAATGTGTTATTTCAAACTTATCGAAATAGTAACCCGTCGTCGTTCGATCGAGGTCGAACTCTTCTTTTTGGCGAAGGCCCCTAGCTTTTAACGGTGTTATTTCGAACTTATCAAAATAGTAATCCATCGTCGTTCGATCGCGGTCGAACTCTTCTTTTTGGCGAAGGCCCTTGGCCTTAAAATGTGTTATTTCGAACATATCGAAATAGTAACCCGTCGTCGTTCGATAGAGGTTGAACTCTTCTTTTTTGCGAAGGCCCTTGGACTTAAAGGGTGTTATTTCGAACTTATCAAAATTGTAACCCATCGCCATTCGATCGAGGTTGAACTTTTCTTTTTGGCGAAGGCCCCTGGCCTTCAAGGGTGTTATTTCGAACATATCGAAATAGTAACCCGTCGTCGTTCGATCGAGGTCGAACTCTTCTTTTTGGCGAAGGCCCTTGGCTTTAAAATGTGTTATTTCAAACTTATCGAAATAGTAACCCGTCGTCGTTCGATCGAGGTCGAACTCTTCTTTTTGGCGAAGGCCCCTAGCTTTTAACGGTGTTATTTCGAACTTATCAAAATAGTAATCCATCGTCGTTCGATCGAGGTCGAACTCTTTTTTTGGCGAAGGCCTCTGGCCTTAAAGGGTGTTATTTCGAACTTATCAAAATAGTCACCCGTCGTCGTTCGATAGAGTTTGAACTCTTCTTTTTTGCGAAGGCCCTTGGACTTAAAGGGTGTTATTTCGAACTTATCAAAATTGTAACCCATCGCCATTTGATCGAGGTTGAACTCTTCTTTTTGGCGAAGGCCCCTAGCTTTTAACGGTGTTATTTCGAACTTATCAAAATAGTAATCCATCGTCGTTCGATCGCGGTCGAACTCTTCTTTTTGGCGAAGGCCCCTGGCCTTAAAGGGTGTTATTTCGAACTTATCGAAATAGTAACCCGTCGTCGTTCGATCGAGGTCGAACTCTTCTTTTTGGCAAAGGCCCTTGGCTTTAAAATGTGTTATTTCAAACTTATCGAAATAGTAACCCGTCGTCGTTCGATCGAGGTCGAACTCTTCTTTTTGGCGAAGGCCCCTGGCCTTAAAGGGTGTTATTTCGAACTTATCGAAATAGTAACCCATCGTCGTTCGATCGAGGTCGAACTCTTCTTTTTGGCGAAGGCCCTTGGCTTTAAAATGTGTTATTTCAAACTTATCGAAATAGTAACCCGTCGTCGTTCGATCGAGGTCGAACTCTTCTTTTTGGCGAAGGCCCCTAGCTTTTAACGGTGTTATTTCGAACTTATCAAAATAGTAATCCATCGTCGTTCGATCGCGGTCGAACTCTTCTTTTTGGCGAAGGCCCTTGGCCTTAAAATGTGTTATTTCGAACATATCGAAATAGTAACCCGTCGTCGTTCGATAGAGGTTGAACTCTTCTTTTTTTGCGAAGGCCCTTGGCCTTAAAGGGTGTTATTTCGAACTTATCAAAATTGTAACCCATTGCCATTCGATCGAGGTTGAACTTTTCTTTTTGGCGAAGGCCCCTGGCCTTCAAGGGTGTTATTTCGAACATATCGAAATAGTAACCCGTCGTCGTTCGATCGAGGTCGAACTCTTCTTTTTGGCGAAGGCCCTTGGCTTTAAAATGTGTTATTTCAAACTTATCGAAATAGTAACCCGTCGTCGTTCGATCGAGGTCGAACTCTTCTTTTTGGCGAAGGCCCCTAGCTTTTAACGGTGTTATTTCGAACTTATCAAAATAGTAATCCATCGTCGTTCGATCGAGGTCGAACTCTTTTTTTGGCGAAGGCCTCTGGCCTTAAAGGGTGTTATTTCGAACTTATCAAAATAGTCACCCGTCGTCGTTCGATAGAGTTTGAACTCTTCTTTTTTGCGAAGGCCCTTGGACTTAAAGGGTGTTATTTCGAACTTATCAAAATTGTAACCCATCGCCATTTGATCGAGGTTGAACTCTTCTTTTTGGCGAAGGCCCCTGGCCTTCAAGGGTGTTATTTCGAACATATCGAAATAGTAACCCGTCGTCGTTCGATCGAGGTCGAACTCTTCTTTTTGGCAAGGCCCTTGGCCTTAAAGGGTGTTATTTCGAACATATCGAAATAGTAATCCATCGTCGTTCGATCGAGGTCGAACTCTTCTTTTTGGCGATGGCCCTTGGCCTTAAAATGTGTTATTTCGAACTTATCGAAATAGTAACACATTGTCGTTCGATCTAAGTCGAATTATTCTTTTTGGCGAAGGCCCTTGGCCTTAAAATGTGTTATTTCAAACTAATCGACATAGTAACCCATCGTCATTCGATCGAGGTTGAACTCTTCTTTTTGGCGAAGGCCCTTGGCTTTCAAGGGTGTTATTTCGAACATATCAAAATAGCAACCCGTCGTCGTTCAATCGAGGTCGAACTCTTCTTTTTAGCGAAGGCCCCTGGCCTTAAATGGTGTTATTTCAAACTTATCAAAATAGTCACCCGTCGTCGTATGATCGAGGTCGAACTCTTCTTTTTTGCGAAGGCCCTTGGCCTTAAAGGGCGTTATTTCGAACATATCGAAATAGTAATCCATTGTCGTTCGATCGAGGTCGAACTCTTCATTTTGGCGAAGGCCCTTGGCCTTAAAATGTGTTATTTCAAACTTATCGAAATAATAACTCGTCGTCGTTCGATCGAGGTCGAACTCTTCTTTTTGGCGAAGGTCCCTAGCCTTTAAGGGTGTTATTTCAAACTTATCAAAATAGTAACTCATCGTCGTTCGATCGAGGTCGAACTTTTCTTTTTGGCGAAGGCCCTTGGCCTTAAAATGTGTTATTTAGAACATATCGAAATAGTAACCCGTCATCGTATGATCGAGGTCGAACTCTTTTTTTGGCGAAGGCCTCTGGCCTTAAAGGGTGTTATTTCGAACTTATCAAAATAGTCACCCGTCGTCGTTCGATAGAGTTTGAACTCTTCTTTTTTGCGAAGGCCCTTGGACTTAAAGGGTGTTATTTCGAACTTATCAAAATTGTAACCCATCGCCATTCGATCGAGGTTGAACTCTTCTTTTTGGCGAAGGCCCCTGGCCTTCAAGGGTGTTATTTCGAACATATCGAAATAGTAACCCGTCGTCGTTCGATCGAGGTCGAACTCTTCTTTTTGGCGAAGGCCCCTGGCCTTAAAGGGTGTTATTTCGAACTTATCGAAATAGTAACCCGTCGTCGTTCGATCGAGGTCGAACTCTTCTTTTTGGCGAAGGCCCTTGGCTTTAAAATGTGTTATTTCAAACTTATCGAAATAGTAACCCGTCGTCGTTCGATCGAGGTCGAACTCTTCTTTTTGGCGAAGGCCCCTAGCTTTTAACGGTGTTATTTCGAACTTATCAAAATAGTAATCCATCGTCGTTCGATCGAGGTCGAACTCTTCTTTTTGGCGAAGGCCTCTGGCCTTAAAGGGTGTTCTTTCGAACGTATCGAAATAGTCACCCGTCGTCGTTCGATAGAGGTTGAACTCTTCTTTTTTGCGAAGGCCCTTGGCCTTAAAGGGTGTTATTTCGAACATATCGAAATAGTAATCCATCGTCGTTCGATCGAGGTCGAACTCTTCTTTTTGGCGAAGGCCCTTGGCCTTAAAATCTGTTATTTCAAACTTATCGAAATAGTAACCCGTCGTCGTTCGATCGAGGTCAAACTCTTCTTTTTTGCGAAGGCCCTTGGGCTTCAAGGGTGTTATTTCGAACATATCGAAATAGTAATCCATCGTCGTTCGATCGAGTTCGAACTCTTCTTTTTGGCGAAGGCCCTTGGCCTTAAAATGTGTTATTTCAAACTTATCGAAATAGTAACCCGTCGTCGTTCGATCGAGGTCGAACTCTTCTTTTTGGCGAAGGCCCTTGGCCTTAAAATGTGTTATTTAGAACTTATTGAAATAGTAACCCTTCATCGTATGATCGAGGTCGAACTCTTTTTTTGGCGAAGGCCTCTGGCCTTAAAGGGTGTTATTTCGAACTTATCAAAATAGTCACCCGTCGTCGTTCGATAGAGTTTGAACTCTTCTTTTTTGCGAAGGCCCTTGGACTTAAAGGGTGTTATTTCGAACTTATCAAAATTGTAACCCATCGCCATTTGATCGAGGTTGAACTCTTCTTTTTGGCGAAGGCCCCTGGCCTTCAAGGGTGTTATTTCGAACATATCGAAATAGTAACCCGTCGTCGTTCGATCGAGGTCGAACTCTTCTTTTTGGCAAGGCCCTTGGCCTTAAAGGGTGTTATTTCGAACATATCGAAATAGTAATCCATCGTCGTTCGATCGAGGTCGAACTCTTCTTTTTGGCGAAGGCCCTTGGCCTTAAAATGTGTTATTTCGAACTTATCGAAATAGTAACACATTGTCGTTCGATCTAAGTCGAATTATTCTTTTTGGCGAAGGCCCTTGGCCTTAAAATGTGTTATTTCAAACTAATCGACATAGTAACCCATCGTCATTCGATCGAGGTTGAACTCTTCTTTTTGGCGAAGGCCCTTGGCTTTCAAGGGTGTTATTTCGAACATATCAAAATAGCAACCCGTCGTCGTTCAATCGAGGTCGAACTCTTCTTTTTAGCGAAGGCCCCTGGCCTTAAAGGGTGTTATTTCAAACTTATCAAAATAGTCACCCGTCGTCGTATGATCGAGGTCGAACTCTTCTTTTTTGCGAAGGCCCTTGGCCTTAAAGGGCGTTATTTCGAACATATCGAAATAGTAATCCATTGTCGTTCGATCGAGGTCGAACTCTTCATTTTGGCGAAGGCCCTTGGCCTTAAAATGTGTTATTTCAAACTTATCGAAATAATAACTCGTCGTCGTTCGATCGAGGTCGAACTCTTCTTTTTGGCGAAGGCCCCTAGCCTTTAAGGGTGTTATTTCAAACTTATCAAAATAGTAACTCATCGTCGTTCGATCGAGGTCGAACTTTTCTTTTTGGCGAAGGCCCTTGGCCTTAAAATGTGTTATTTAGAACATATCGAAATAGTAACCCGTCATCGTATGATCGAGGTCGAACTCTTTTTTTGGCGAAGGCCTCTGGCCTTAAAGGGTGTTATTTCGAACTTATCAAAATAGTCACCCGTCGTCGTTCGATAGAGTTTGAAATCTTCTTTTTGGCGAAGGCCCTTGGACTTAAAGGGTGTTATTTCGAACTTATCAAAATTGTAACCCATCGCCATTCGATCGAGGTTGAACTCTTCTTTTTGGCGAAGGCCCCTGGCCTTCAAGGGTGTTATTTCGAACATATCGAAATAGTAATCCATCGTCGTTCGATCGAGGTCGAACTCTTCTTTTTGGCGAAGGCCCTTGGCCTTAAAATGTGTTATTTCAAACTTATCGAAATAGTAACCCGTCATCATTCGATCGAGGTCGAACTCTTCTTTTGGCGATGCCCCTGGCCTTAAAGGGTGTTATTTCGAACTTATCGAAATAGTAACCCGTCGTCGTTCGATCGAGGTCGAACTCTTCTTTTTGGCGAAGGCCCTTGGCTTTAAAATGTGTTATTTCAAACTTATCGAAATAGTAACCCGTCGTCGTTCGATCGAGGTCGAACTCTTCTTTTTGGCGAAGGCCTCTGGCCTTAAAGGGTGTTATTTCGAACTTATCAAAATAGTCACCCGTCGTCGTTCGATAGAGTTTGAACTCTTCTTTTTTGCGAAGGCCCTTGGACTTAAAGGGTGTTATTTCGAACTTATCAAAATTGTAACCCATCGCCATTCGATCGAGGTTGAACTTTTCTTTTTGGCGAAGGCCCCTGGCCTTCAAGGGTGTTATTTCGAACATATCGAAATAGTAACCCGTCGTCGTTCGATCGAGGTCGAACTCTTCTTTTTGGCGAAGGCCCCTGGCCTTAAAGGGTGTTATTTCGAACTTATCGAAATAGTAACCCGTCGTCGTTCGATCGAGGTCGAACTCTTCTTTTTGGCGAAGGCCCTTGGCTTTAAAATGTGTTATTTCAAACTTATCGAAATAGTAACCCGTCGTCGTTCGATCGAGGTCGAACTCTTCTTTTTGGCGAAGGCCCCTGGCCTTAAAGGGTGTTATTTCGAACTTATCGAAATAGTAACCCATCGTCGTTCGATCGAGGTCGAACTCTTCTTTTTGGCGAAGGCCCTTGGCTTTAAAATGTGTTATTTCAAACTTATCGAAATAGTAACCCGTCGTCGTTCGATCGAGGTCGAACTCTTCTTTTTGGCGAAGGCCCCTAGCTTTTAACGGTGTTATTTCGAACTTATCAAAATAGTAATCCATCGTCGTTCGATCGCGGTCGAACTCTTCTTTTTGGCGAAGGCCCTTGGCCTTAAAATGTGTTATTTCGAACATATCGAAATAGTAACCCGTCGTCGTTCGATAGAGGTTGAACTCTTCTTTTTTTGCGAAGGCCCTTGGCCTTAAAGGGTGTTATTACGAACATATCGAAATAGTAATCCATCGTCGTTCGATCGAGGTCGAACTCTTCTTTTTGGCGAAGGCCCTTGGCCTTAAAATCTGTTATTTCAAACTTATCGAAATAGTAACCCGTCGTCGTTCGATCGAGGTTGAACTCTTCTTTTTTGCGAAGGCCCTTGGCCTTAAAGGGTGTTATTTCGAACATATCGAAATAGTAATCCATCGTCGTTCGATCGAGGTCGAACTCTTCTTTTTGGCGAAGGCCCTTGGCCTTAAAATGTGTTATTTCAAACTTATCGAAATAGTAACCCGTCATCATTCGATCGAGGTCGAACTCTTCTTTTGGCGATGCCCCTGGCCTTAAAGGGTGTTATTTCGAACTTATCGAAATAGTAACCCGTCGTCGTTCGATCGAGGTCGAACTCTTCTTTTTGGCGAAGGCCCTTGGCTTTAAAATGTGTTATTTCAAACTTATCGAAATAGTAACCCGTCGTCGTTCGATCGAGGTCGAACTCTTCTTTTTGGCGAAGGCCTCTGGCCTTAAAGGGTGTTATTTCGAACTTATCAAAATAGTCACCCGTCGTCGTTCGATAGAGTTTGAACTCTTCTTTTTTGCGAAGGCCCTTGGACTTAAAGGGTGTTATTTCGAACTTATCAAAATTGTAACCCATCGCCATTCGATCGAGGTTGAACTCTTCTTTTTGGCGAAGGCCCCTAGCTTTTAACGGTGTTATTTCGAACTTATCAAAATAGTAATCCATCGTCGTTCGATCGCGGTCGAACTCTTCTTTTTGGCGAAGGCCCCTGGCCTTAAAGGGTGTTATTTCGAACTTATCGAAATAGTAACCCGTCGTCGTTCGATCGAGGTCGAACTCTTCTTTTTGGCGAAGGCCCTTGGCTTTAAAATGTGTTATTTCAAACTTATCGAAATAGTAACCCGTCGTCGTTCGATCGAGGTCGAACTCTTCTTTTTGGCGAAGGCCCCTGGCCTTAAAGGGTGTTATTTCGAACTTATCGAAATAGTAACCCATCGTCGTTCGATCGAGGTCGAACTCTTCTTTTTGGCGAAGGCCCTTGGCTTTAAAATGTGTTATTTCAAACTTATCGAAATAGTAACCCGTCGTCGTTCGATCGAGGTCGAACTCTTCTTTTTGGCGAAGGCCCCTAGCTTTTAACGGTGTTATTTCGAACTTATCAAAATAGTAATCCATCGTCGTTCGATCGCGGTCGAACTCTTCTTTTTGGCGAAGGCCCTTGGCCTTAAAATGTGTTATTTCGAACATATCGAAATAGTAACCCGTCGTCGTTCGATAGAGGTTGAACTCTTCTTTTTTGCGAAGGCCCTTGGACTTAAAGGGTGTTATTTCGAACTTATCAAAATTGTAACCCATCGCCATTCGATCGAGGTTGAACTTTTCTTTTTGGCGAAGGCCCCTGGCCTTCAAGGGTGTTATTTCGAACATATCGAAATAGTAACCCGTCGTCGTTCGATCGAGGTCGAACTCTTCTTTTTGGCGAAGGCCCTTGGCTTTAAAATGTGTTATTTCAAACTTATCGAAATAGTAACCCGTCGTCGTTCGATCGAGGTCGAACTCTTCTTTTTGGCGAAGGCCCCTAGCTTTTAACGGTGTTATTTCGAACTTATCAAAATAGTAATCCATCGTCGTTCGATCGAGGTCGAACTCTTTTTTTGGCGAAGGCCTCTGGCCTTAAAGGGTGTTATTTCGAACTTATCAAAATAGTCACCCGTCGTCGTTCGATAGAGTTTGAACTCTTCTTTTTTGCGAAGGCCCTTGGACTTAAAGGGTGTTATTTCGAACTTATCAAAATTGTAACCCATCGCCATTTGATCGAGGTTGAACTCTTCTTTTTGGCGAAGGCCCCTGGCCTTCAAGGGTGTTATTTCGAACATATCGAAATAGTAACCCGTCGTCGTTCGATCGAGGTCGAACTCTTCTTTTTGGCGAAGGCCCCTGGCCTTAAAGGGTGTTATTTCGAACTTATCGAAATAGTAACCCGTCATCGTATGATCGAGGTCGAACTCTTTTTTTGGCGAAGGCCTCTGGCCTTAAAGGGTGTTATTTCGAACTTATCAAAATAGTCACCCGTCGTCGTTCGATAGAGTTTGAAATCTTCTTTTTGGCGAAGGCCCTTGGACTTAAAGGGTGTTATTTCGAACTTATCAAAATTGTAACCCATCGCCATTCGATCGAGGTTGAACTCTTCTTTTTGGCGAAGGCCCTTGGCTTTCAAGGGTGTTATTTCGAACATATCAAAATAGCAACCCGTCGTCGTTCAATCGAGGTCGAACTCTTCTTTTTAGCGAAGGCCCCTGGCCTTAAAGGGTGTTATTTCAAACTTATCAAAATAGTCACCCGTCGTCGTATGATCGAGGTCGAACTCTTCTTTTTTGCGAAGGCCCTTGGCCTTAAAGGGCGTTATTTCGAACATATCGAAATAGTAATCCATTGTCGTTCGATCGAGGTCGAACTCTTCATTTTGGCGAAGGCCCTTGGCCTTAAAATGTGTTATTTCAAACTTATCGAAATAATAACTCGTCGTCGTTCGATCGAGGTCGAACTCTTCTTTTTGGCGAAGGCCCCTAGCCTTTAAGGGTGTTATTTCAAACTTATCAAAATAGTAACTCATCGTCGTTCGATCGAGGTCGAACTTTTCTTTTTGGCGAAGGCCCTTGGCCTTAAAATGTGTTATTTAGAACATATCGAAATAGTAACCCGTCATCGTATGATCGAGGTCGAACTCTTTTTTTGGCGAAGGCCTCTGGCCTTAAAGGGTGTTATTTCGAACTTATCAAAATAGTCACCCGTCGTCGTTCGATAGAGTTTGAACTCTTCTTTTTTGCGAAGGCCCTTGGACTTAAAGGGTGTTATTTCGAACTTATCAAAATTGTAACCCATCGCCATTCGATCGAGGTTGAACTCTTCTTTTTGGCGAAGGCCCCTGGCCTTCAAGGGTGTTATTTCGAACATATCGAAATAGTAACCCGTCGTCGTTCGATCGAGGTCGAACTCTTCTTTTTGGCGAAGGCCCCTGGCCTTAAAGGGTGTTATTTCGAACTTATCGAAATAGTAACCCGTCGTCGTTCGATCGAGGTCGAACTCTTCTTTTTGGCGAAGGCCCTTGGCTTTAAAATGTGTTATTTCAAACTTATCGAAATAGTAACCCGTCGTCGTTCGATCGAGGTCGAACTCTTCTTTTTGGCGAAGGCCCCTAGCTTTTAACGGTGTTATTCCGAACTTATTGAAATAGTAACCCGTCATCGTATGATCGAGGTCGAACTCTTTTTTTGGCGAAGGCCTCTGGCCTTAAAGGGTGTTATTTCGAACTTATCAAAATAGTCACCCGTCGTCGTTCGATAGAGTTTGAACTCTTCTTTTTTGCGAAGGCCCTTGGACTTAAAGGGTGTTATTTCGAACTTATCAAAATTGTAACCCATCGCCATTTGATCGAGGTTGAACTCTTCTTTTTGGCGAAGGCCCCTGGCCTTCAAGGGTGTTATTTCGAACATATCGAAATAGTAACCCGTCGTCGTTCGATCGAGGTCGAACTCTTCTTTTTGGCAAGGCCCTTGGCCTTAAAGGGTGTTATTTCGAACATATCGAAATAGTAATCCATCGTCGTTCGATCGAGGTCGAACTCTTCTTTTTGGCGAAGGCCCTTGGCCTTAAAATGTGTTATTTCGAACTTATCGAAATAGTAACACATTGTCGTTCGATCTAAGTCGAATTATTCTTTTTGGCGAAGGCCCTTGGCCTTAAAATGTGTTATTTCAAACTAATCGACATAGTAACCCATCGTCATTCGATCGAGGTTGAACTCTTCTTTTTGGCGAAGGCCCTTGGCTTTCAAGGGTGTTATTTCGAACATATCAAAATAGCAACCCGTCGTCGTTCAATCGAGGTCGAACTCTTCTTTTTAGCGAAGGCCCCTGGCCTTAAAGGGTGTTATTTCAAACTTATCAAAATAGTCACCCGTCGTCGTATGATCGAGGTCGAACTCTTCTTTTTTGCGAAGGCCCTTGGCCTTAAAGGGCGTTATTTCGAACATATCGAAATAGTAATCCATTGTCGTTCGATCGAGGTCGAACTCTTCATTTTGGCGAAGGCCCTTGGCCTTAAAATGTGTTATTTCAAACTTATCGAAATAATAACTCGTCGTCGTTCGATCGAGGTCGAACTCTTCTTTTTGGCGAAGGCCCCTAGCCTTTAAGGGTGTTATTTCAAACTTATCAAAATAGTAACTCATCGTCGTTCGATCGAGGTCGAACTTTTCTTTTTGGCGAAGGCCCTTGGCCTTAAAATGTGTTATTTAGAACATATCGAAATAGTAACCCGTCATCGTATGATCGAGGTCGAACTCTTTTTTTGGCGAAGGCCTCTGGCCTTAAAGGGTGTTATTTCGAACTTATCAAAATAGTCACCCGTCGTCGTTCGATAGAGTTTGAAATCTTCTTTTTGGCGAAGGCCCTTGGACTTAAAGGGTGTTATTTCGAACTTATCAAAATAGTCACCCGTCGTCGTATGATCGAGGTCGAACTCTTCTTTTTTGCGAAGGCCCTTGGCCTTAAAGGGCGTTATTTCGAACATATCGAAATAGTAATCCATTGTCGTTCGATCGAGGTCGAACTCTTCATTTTGGCGAAGGCCCTTGGCCTTAAAATGTGTTATTTCAAACTTATCGAAATAATAACTCGTCGTCGTTCGATCGAGGTCGAACTCTTCTTTTTGGCGAAGGCCCCTAGCCTTTAAGGGTGTTATTTCAAACTTATCAAAATAGTAACTCATCGTCGTTCGATCGAGGTCGAACTTTTCTTTTTGGCGAAGGCCCTTGGCCTTAAAATGTGTTATTTAGAACATATCGAAATAGTAACCCGTCATCGTATGATCGAGGTCGAACTCTTTTTTTGGCGAAGGCCTCTGGCCTTAAAGGGTGTTATTTCGAACTTATCAAAATAGTCACCCGTCGTCGTTCGATAGAGTTTGAAATCTTCTTTTTGGCGAAGGCCCTTGGACTTAAAGGGTGTTATTTCGAACTTATCAAAATAGTCACCCGTCGTCGTTCGATAGAGTTTGAAATCTTCTTTTTGGCGAAGGCCCTTGGACTTAAAGGGTGTTATTTCGAACTTATCAAAATTGTAACCCATCGCCATTCGATCGAGGTTGAACTCTTCTTTTTGGCGAAGGCCCCTGGCCTTCAAGGGTGTTATTTCGAACATATCAAAATAGTAACCCGTCGTCGTATGATCGAGGTTGAACTCTTCTTTTTGGCGAAGGCCCCTGGCCTTCAAGGGTGTTATTTCGAACATATCGAAATAGTAACCCGTCGTCGTTCAATCGAGGTCAAACTCTTCTTTTTGGCGAAGGCCCCTGGCCTTAAAGGGTGTTATTTCGAACTTATCGAAATAGTAACCCGTCGTCGTATGATCGAGGTCAAACTCTTCTTTTTGGCGAATGCCTCTGGCCTTAAAGGGTGTTATTTCGAACATATCGAAATAGTCACCCGTCGTCGTTCGATCGAGGTCGAACTCTTCTTTTTTTGCGAAGGCCCTTGGCCTTAAAGGGTGTTATTTCGAACATATCGAAATAGTAATCCATCGTCGTTCGATCGAGGTCGAACTTTTTTTTTTGGCGAAGGCCCTTGGCCTTAAAATGTGTTATTTAGAACTTATTGAAATAGTAAACCGTCATCGTATGATCGAGGTCGAACTCTTTTTTTGGCGAAGGCCTCTGGCCTTAAAGGGTGTTATTTCGAACTTATCAAAATAGTCACCCGTCGTCGTTCGATAGAGTTTGAAATCTTCTTTTTGGCGAAGGCCCTTGGACTTAAAGGGTGTTATTTCGAACTTATCAAAATTGTAACCCATCGCCATTCGATCGAGGTTGAACTCTTCTTTTTGGCGAAGGCCCCTGGCCTTCAAGGGTGTTATTTCGAACATATCAAAATAGTAACGCGTCGTCGTTCGATCGAGGTCGAACTCTTCTTTTTGGCAAAGGCCCCTGGCTTTAAAGGGTGTTATTTCGAACTTATCGAAATAGTAAGCCGTCGTCGTATGATCGAGGTCGAACTCTTTTTTTGGCGAAGGCCTCTGGCCTTAAAGGGTGTTATTTCGAACATATCGAAATAGTCACCCGTCGTCGTACAATAGAGGTTGAACTCTTCTTTTTTGCGAAGGCCCTTGGCCTTAAAGGGTGTTATTTCGAACATATCGAAATAATAATCCATCGTCGTTTGATCGAGGTCGAACTCTTCTTTTTGGCGAAGGCCCTTGGCCTTAAAATGTGTTATTTCAAACTTATCGAAATAGTAACCCGTCGTCGTTCGATCAAGGTCGAACTCTTCTTTTTGGTGAAGGCCCTTAGCCTTTAAGGGTGTTATTTCGAACTTATCAAAATAGTAACTCATCGTCGTTCGATCGAGGTCGAACTTTTCTTTTTGGCGAAGGCCCCTGGCCTTCAAGGGTGTTATTTCGTACTTATCGAAATAGTAACCGTCGTCGTACGATCGAGGTTGAACTCTTCTTTTTGGCGAAGGCCCCTGACCTTAAAGGGTGTTATTTCGAACTTATCGAAATAGTCACCCGTCGTCGTATGATCGAGGTCGAACTCTTCTTTTTTTGCGAAGGCCCTTGGCCTTAAAGGGTGTTATTTCGAACATATCGAAATAGTAATCCATCGTCGTTCGATCGAGGTCGAACTTTTTTTTTTGGCGAAGGCCCTTGGCCTTAAAATGTGTTATTTAGAACTTATTGAAATAGTAACCCGTCATAGTATGATCGAGGTCGAACTCTTTTTTTGGTGAAGGCCTCTGGCCTTAAAGGGTGTTATTTCGAACTTATCAAAATAGTCACCCGTCATCGTTCGATAGAGTTTGAAATCTTCTTTTTGGCGAAGGACCTTGGACTTAAAGGGTGTTATTTCGAACTTATCAAAATTGTAACCCATCGCCATTCGATCGAGGTTGAACTCTTCTTTTTGGCGAAGGCCCCTGGCCTTCAAGGGTGTTATTTCGAACATATCGAAATAGTAACCCGTCGTCGTTCGATCGAGGTCGAACTCTTCTTTTTGGCGAAGGCCCCTGGCCTTAAAGGGTGTTATTTCGAACTTATCGAAATAGTAAGCCGTCGTCATATGATCGAGGTCGAACTCTTCTTTTTGGCGAAGGCCTCTGGCCTTAAAGGGTGTTATTTCGAACATATCGAAATAGTCACCCGTCGTCGTTCGATAGAGGTTGAACTCTTCTTTTTTGCGAAGGCCCTTGGCCTTAAAGGGTGTTATTTCAAACATATCGAAATAGTAATCCATCGTCGTTCGATCGAGGTTGAACTCTTCTTTTTGGTGAAGGCCCTTGGCCTTAAAATGTGTTATTTCTAACTTATCGAAATATTAACCCGTCGTCGTTCGATCGAGGTTGAATTCTTCTTTTTGGCGAAGGCCCTTGGCCTTAAAATGTGTTATTTCAAACTTATCGAAATAGTAAGCCGTCGTCGTTCGATCGAGGTCGACCTCTTCTTTTGGCGAAGGCCCCTTGCCTTAAAGGGTGTTATTTCGAACTTATCGAAATAGTAACCCATCGTCGTATGATCGAGGTCGAACTCTTCTTTTTGGCGAAGGCCTCTGGCCTTAAAGGGTGTTATTTTGAACTATCGAAATAGTCATCCGTCCGTCATTCGATAGAGGTTGAACTCTTCATTTTGGCGAAATCCCCTAGCCTTAAAGGGTATTATTTCGAACTTTACGAAATAGTAACCCGTCATCGTTCGATAGAGGTTGAACTCTTCTTTTTGGCGAAGGCCCCTAGCCTTAAAGGGTGTTATTTCGAACTTATCGAAATAGTAACCCATTGTCGTTCGATCTAAGTCGAATTCTTCTTTTTGGCGAAGGCCCTTGGCCTTAAAATGTGTTATTTCAAACTAATCGACATAGTAACCCGTCGTCGTTCGATCGAGGTCGACCTCTTCTTTTGGCGAAGGCCCCTTGCCTTAAAGGGTGTTATTTCGAACTTATCGAAATAGTAACCCATCGTCGTATGATCGAGGTCGAACTCTTCTTTTTGGCGAAGGCCTCTGGCCTTAAAGGGTGTTATTTTGAACTATCGAAATAGTCACCCGTCGTCATTCGATAGAGGTTGAACTCTTCATTTCGGCGAAAGCCCCTAGCCTTAAAGGGTATTATTTCGAACTTTACGAAATAGTAACCCATTGTCATTCGATCGAGGTCGAATTCTTCTTTTTGGCGAAGGCCCTTGGCCTTAAAATGTGTTATTTCAAACTTATCGAAATAGTAAGCCGTCGTCGTTCGATCGAGGTCGACCTCTTCTTTTGGCGAAGGCCCCTTGCCTTAAAGGGTGTTATTTCGAACTTATCGAAATAGTAACCCATCGTCGTATGATCGAGGTCGAACTCTTCTTTTTGGCGAAGGCCTCTGGCCTTAAAGGGTGTTATTTTGAACTATCGAAATAGTCATCCGTCGTCATTCGATAGAGGTTGAACTCTTCATTTTGGCGAAATCCCCTAGCCTTAAAGGGTATTATTTCGAACTTTACGAAATAGTAACCCGTCATCGTTCGATAGAGGTTGAACTCTTCTTTTTGGCGAAGGCCCCTAGCCTTAAAGGGTGTTATTTCGAACTTATCGAAATAGTAACCCATTGTCGTTCGATCTAAGTCGAATTCTTCTTTTTGGCGAAGGCCCTTGGCCTTAAAATGTGTTATTTCAAACTTATCGAAATAGTAAGCCGTCGTCGTTCGATCGAGGTCGACCTCTTCTTTTGGCGAAGGCCCCTTGCCTTAAAGGGTGTTATTTCGAACTTATCGAAATAGTAACCCATCGTCGTATGATCGAGGTCGAACTCTTCTTTTTGGCGAAGGCCTCTGGCCTTAAAGGGTGTTATTTTGAACTATCGAAATAGTCACCCGTCGTCATTCGATAGAGGTTGAACTCTTCATTTCGGCGAAAGCCCCTAGCCTTAAAGGGTATTATTTCGAACTTTACGAAATAGTAACCCATTGTCATTCGATCGAGGTCGAATTCTTCTTTTTGGCGAAGGCCCTTGGCCTTAAAATGTGTTATTTCAAACTTATCGAAATAGTAAGCCGTCGTCGTTCGATCGAGGTCGAAGTCTTCTTTTTGGTGAAGGCCCCTGGCCTTAAAGGGCGTTATTTCAAACTTATCAAAATAGTAACTCGTCGTCATTCTATCGAGGTCGAACACTTCTTTTTGGCGAAGGCCCCTAGCCTTATAGGGTGTTATTTCGAATTTATCAAAATAGTAACCCGTCGTCGTTCGATCAAGGTCAAACTCCTCTTTTGGCCGAAGGCCCCTGGTCTTAAAGGGTGTTATTTCGAATTTATCGAAATAGTAACTCGTCATCGTACGATCGAGGTCGAACTCTTCTTTTTGGCGAAGACCCCTAGCCTTTAAGGGTGTTATTTCGATCTTATCGAAATAGTAACCCGTCGTCGTTCGATCGAGGTCGAAGTTTTCTTTTTGGCGAAGGCCCCTGGACTTAAACGGTGTTATTTCAAACATATTGAAATAGTAACCCGTCATCGTATGATCGAGGTCGAACTCTTTTTTTGGCGAAGGCCTCTGGCCTTAAAGGTGTTATTTCGAACTTATCGAAATATTCACCCGTCGTCATTCGATAGAGTTTGAACTCTTCTTTTTTGAGAAGGCCCTTGGACTTAAAGGGTGTTATTTTGAACTTATCAAAATTGTAACCCATCGCCATTCGATCGAGCTTGTACTCTTCTTTTTGGCGAAGGCCCTTGGCCTTCAAGGGTGTTATTTCGAACTTATCGAAATAGTAACCGTCGTCGTACGATCGAGGTCGAACTCTTCGTTTTGGCGAAGGCCCCTGGCCTTAAAGGGTGTTATTTCGAACTTATCGAAATAGTAACCCGTCGTCGTATGATCGAGGTCGAACTCCTCTTTTTGGCGAAGGCCTCTGGCCTTAAAGGGTGTTATTTCGAACATATCGAAATAGTCACCCGTCGTCGTTCGATAGAGGTTGAACTCTTCTTTTTTGCGAAGGCCCTTGGCCTTAAAGGGTGTTATTTCGAACATATCGAAATAGTAATCCATCGTCGTTCGATCGAGTTCGAACTCTTCTTTTTGGCGAAGGCCCTTGGCCTTAAAATGTGTTATTTCAAACTTATCGAAATAGTAACCCGATGTCGTACGATCGAGGTCGAATTCTTCTTTTTGGCGAAGGCCCCTAGCCTTTAAGGGTGTTATTTCGAATTTATCAAAATAGTAACCCATCATCGTTCGATCGAGGTCAAACTCTTCTTTTTGGCGAAGGCCCCTGGCCTTCAAGGGTGTTATTTCGATCTTATCGAAATAGTAACCCGTCGTCGTTCGATCGAGGTCGAACTTTTATTTTTGGCGAAGGCCCCTAGCCTTAAATGGTGTTATTTCGAACTTATTGAAATAGTAACCCGTCATCGTATGATCGAGGTCGAACTCTTTTTTTTGGCGAAGGCCTCTGGCCTTAAAGGGTGTCATTACGAACTTATCGAAATAGTCACCCGTCGTCGTTCGATAGAGTTTGAACTCTTCTTTTTTGCGAAGGCCCTTGGCCTTAAAGGGTGTTATTTCGAACTTATCAAAATAGTAACTCGTCGTCGTTCGATCGAGGTGAAACTCCTCTTTTTGGCGAAGGCCCCTGGTCTTAAAGGGTGTTATTTCGAATTTATCGAAATAGTAACTCGTCATTGTACGATCGAGGTTGAACTCTTCTTTTTGGCAAAGGCCCCTAGCCTTTAAGGGTGTTATTTCGAACTTATCAAAATAGTAACCCATCATCGTTCGATCGAGGTCAAACTCTTCTTTTTGGCGAAGGCCCCTGGCCTTCAAGGGTGTTATTTCGATCTTATTGAAATAGTAACCCGTCGTCGTTCGATCGAGGTCGAAGTTTTCTTTTTGGCGAAGACCCCTGGACTTAAACGGTGTTATTTCGAACTTATTGAAATAGTAACCCGTCATCGTATGATCGAGGTCGAACTCTTTTTTTTGGCGAAGGCCTCTGGCCTTAAAGGGTGTTATTTCGAACTTATCGAAATAGTCACCCGTCGTCGTTCGATAGAGTTTGAACTCTTCTTTTTTGCGAAGGCCCTTGGCCTTAAAGGGTGTTATTTCGAACTTATCAAAATTGTAACCCATCGCCATTCGATCGAGGTTGAACTCTTCTTTTTGGCGAAGGCCCCTGGCCTTCAAGGGTGTTATTTCGAACATATCGAAATAGTAACCCGTCGTCGTTCGATTGAGGTCGAACTCTTCTTTTTGGCGAAGTCCCCTGGCCTTAAAGGGTGTTATTTCGAACTTATCGAAATAGTAAGCCGTCGTCGTATGATCGAGGTCGAACTCTTCTTTTTGGCGAAGGCCTCTAGCCTTTAAGGCTGTTATTTCGAACTTATCAAAATAGTAACCCGTCGTCGTTCGATCGAGGTCGAACTTTTCTTTTTGGCGAAGGCCCCTGGCCTTAAAGGGTGTTATTTCGAACATATCGAAATAGTAATCCATCGTCGTTCGATCGAGGTCGAACTCTTCTTTTTGGCGAAGGCCCTTGGCCTTAAAATGTGTTATTTCAAACTTATCGAAATAGTAACCTGTCGTCGTTCGATCGAGGTCGAACTCTTCTTTTTGGCGAAGGCCCCTAGCCTTTAAGGGTGTTATTTCGAACATATCAAAATAGTAACTCATCGTCGTTCGATCGAGGTCGAGCTTTTCTTTTTGGCGAAGGCCCCTGGCCTTCAAGGGTGTTATTTCGTACTTATCGAAATAGTAACCGTCGTCGTACGATCGAGGTCGAACTCTTCTTTTTGGCGAAGGCCCCTGACCTTAAAGGGTGTTATTTCGAACTTATCGAAATAGTAACCCGTCGTCGTATGATCGAGGTCGAACTCTTCTTTTTGGCGAAGGCCTCTGGCCTTAAAGGGTGTTATTTCGAACTTATCGAAATAGTCACCCGTCATCGTTCGAAAGAGGTTGAACTCTTCTTTTTGGCGAAGGCCCCTAGCCTTAAAGGGTGTTATTTCGAACTTATCGAAATAGTAACCCATTGGCGTTCGATCTAGGTCGAATTCTTCTTTTTGGCGAAGGCCCTTGGCCTTAAAATGTGTTATTTCAAACTAATCGACATAGTAACCCGTCGTCGTTCGATCGAGGTCAAACTCTTCTTTTTGGCGAAGGCCCCTAGCCTTAAAGGGTGTTATTTCGAACTTATCGAAATAGTAACCCGTCGTCGTATGATCGAGGTCGAACTCTTCTTTTTGGCGAAGGCCTCTGGCCTTAAAGGGTGTTATTTCGAACTTATCGAAATAGTCACCCGTCATCGTTCGATAGAGGTTGAACTCTTCTTTTTGGCGAAGGCCCCTAGCCTTAAAGGGTGTTATTTCGAACTTATCGAAATAGTAACCCATTGGCGTTCGATCTAGGTCGAATTCTTCTTTTTAGCGAAGGCCCTTGGCCTTAAAATGTGTTATTTCAAACTAATCGACATAGTAACCTGTCGTCGTTCGATCGAGGTCAAACTCTTCTTTTTGGCGAAGGCCCCTAGCCTTAAAGGGTGTTATTTCGAACTTATCGAAATAGTAAGCCGTCGTCGTATGATCGAGGTCGAACTCTTCTTTTTGGCGAAGGCCTCTGGCCTTAAAGGGTGTTATTTCGAACATATCGAAATTGTCACCCGTCGTCGTTCGATAGAGGTTGAACTCTTCTTTTTTGCGAAGGCCCTTGGCCTTAAAGGGTGTTATTTCGAACATATCGAAATAGTAATTCATCGTCGTTCGATCGAGGTCGAACTCTTCTTTTTGGCGAAGGCCCCTGACCTTAAAGGGTGTTATTTCGAACTTATCGAAATAGTAACCCGTCGTTGTATGATCGAGGTCGAACTCTTCTTTTTGGCGAAGGCCCTTGGCCTTAAAATGTGTTATTTCAAACTTATCGAAATAGTAACCTGTCGTCGTTCGATCGAGGTCGAACTCTTCTTTTTGGTGAAGGCCCCTAGCCTTTAAGGGTGTTATTTCGAACTTATCAAAATAGTAACTCATCGTCGTTCGATCGAGGTCGAACTTTTCTTTTTGGCGAAGGCCCCTGGCCTTCAAGGGTGTTATTTCGTACTTATCGAAATAGTAACCGTCGTCGTACGATCGAGGTCGAACTATTCTTTTTGGCGAAGGTCCCTAGCCTTTAAGGGTGTTATTTCGAACTTATCAAAATAGTAACTCATCGTCGTTCGATCGAGGTCGAACTTTTCTTTTTGGCGAAGGCCCCTGACCTTAAAGGGTGTTATTTCGAACTTATCGAAATAGTAACCCGTCGTCGTATGATCGAGGTCGAACTCTTCTTTTTGGCGAAGGCCTCTGGCCTTAAAGGGTGTTATTTCGAACTTATCGAAATAGTCACCCGTCATCGTTCGATAGAGGTTGAACTCTTCTTTTTGGCAAAGGCCCGTAGCCTTAAAGGGTGTTATTTCGAACTTATCGAAATAGTAACCCATTGGCGTTAGATCTAGGTCGAATTTTTCTTTTTGGCGAAGGCCCTTGGCCTTAAAATGTGTTATTTCAAACTAATCGACATAGTAACCCGTCGTCGTTCGATAGAGGTCAAACTCTTCTTTTTGGCGAAGGCCCCTAGCCTTAAAGGGTGTTATTTCGAACTTATCGAAATAGTATCCCGTCGTCGTATGATCGAGGTCGAACTCTTCTTTTTGGCGAAGGCCTCTGGCCTTAAAGGGTGTTATTTCGAACTTATCGAAATAGTCACCCGTCATCGTTCGATAGAGGTTGAACTCTTCTTTTTGGCGAAGGCCCCTAGCCTTAAAGGGTGTTATTTCGAACTAATCGAAATAGTAACCCATTGGCGTTCGATCTAGGTCGAATTCTTCTTTTTGGCGAAGGCCCTTGGCCTTATAATGTGTTATTTCAAACTAATCGACATAGTAACCCGTCGTCGTTCGATCGAGGTCGAACTCTTCTTTTTGGCGAAGGTCCCTGGCCTTAAAGGGTGTTATTTCGAACTTATCGAAATAGTAAGCCGTCGTCTTATGATCGAGGTCGAACTCTTCTTTTTGGCGAAGGCCTCTGGCCTTAAAGGGTGTTATTTCGAACATATCGAAATAGTCACCCGTCGTCGTTCGATAGAGGTTGAACTCTTCTTTTTTGCGAAGGCCCTTGGCCTTAAAGGGTGTTATTTCGAACATATCGAAATAGTAATCCATCGTCATTCGATCGAGGTCGAACTCTTCTTTTTGGCGAAGGCCCTTGGCCTTAAAATGTGTTATTTCAAACTTATCGAAATAGTAACCTGTCGTCGTTCGATCGAGGTCGAACTCTTCTTTTTGGCGAAGGCCCCTAGCCTTTAAGGGTGTTATTTCGAACTTATCAAAATAGTAACTCATCGTCTTTCGATCGAGGTCGAACTTTTATTTTTGGCGAAGGCCCCTGGCCTTCAAAGGTGTTATTTCGTACTTATCGAAATAGTAACCGTCGTCGTACGATCGAGGTCGAACTCTTCTTTTTGGCGAAGGCCCCTGACCTTAAAGGGTGTTATTTCGAACTTATCGAAATAGTAACCCGTCGTCGTATGATCGAGGTCGAACTCTTCTTTTTGGCGAAGGCCTCTGGCCTTAAAGGGTGTTATTTCGAACTTATCGAAATAGTCACCCGTCATCGTTCGAAAGAGGTTGAACTCTTCTTTTTGGCGAAGGCCCCTAGCCTTAAAGGGTGTTATTTCGAACTTATCG
Organism: Nicotiana tabacum; assembly: GCF_000715075.1. NCBI lineage: Eukaryota > Viridiplantae > Streptophyta > Magnoliopsida > Solanales > Solanaceae > Nicotiana > Nicotiana tabacum. Next base: position 81,591,150 of record NC_134087.1, read on the forward strand.
AAATAGTAACCCATTGGCGTTCGATCTAGGTCGAATTCTTCTTTTTGGCGAAGGCCCTTGGCCTTAAAATGTGTTATTTCAAACTAATCGACATAGTAACCCGTCGTCGTTCGATCGAGGTCAAACTCTTCTTTTTGGCGAAGGCCCCTAGCCTTAAAGGGTGTTATTTCGAACTTATCGAAATAGTAACCCGTCGTCGTATGATCGAGGTCGAACTCTTCTTTTTGGCGAAGGCCTCTGGCCTTAAAGGGTGTTATTTCGAACTTATCGAAATAGTCACCCGTCATCGTTCGATAGAGGTTGAACTCTTCTTTTTGGCGAAGGCCCCTAGCCTTAAAGGGTGTTATTTCGAACTTATCGAAATAGTAACCCATTGGCGTTCGATCTAGGTCGAATTCTTCTTTTTAGCGAAGGCCCTTGGCCTTAAAATGTGTTATTTCAAACTAATCGACATAGTAACCTGTCGTCGTTCGATCGAGGTCAAACTCTTCTTTTTGGCGAAGGCCCCTAGCCTTAAAGGGTGTTATTTCGAACTTATCGAAATAGTAAGCCGTCGTCGTATGATCGAGGTCGAACTCTTCTTTTTGGCGAAGGCCTCTGGCCTTAAAGGGTGTTATTTCGAACATATCGAAATTGTCACCCGTCGTCGTTCGATAGAGGTTGAACTCTTCTTTTTTGCGAAGGCCCTTGGCCTTAAAGGGTGTTATTTCGAACATATCGAAATAGTAATTCATCGTCGTTCGATCGAGGTCGAACTCTTCTTTTTGGCGAAGGCCCCTGACCTTAAAGGGTGTTATTTCGAACTTATCGAAATAGTAACCCGTCGTTGTATGATCGAGGTCGAACTCTTCTTTTTGGCGAAGGCCCTTGGCCTTAAAATGTGTTATTTCAAACTTATCGAAATAGTAACCTGTCGTCGTTCGATCGAGGTCGAACTCTTCTTTTTGGTGAAGGCCCCTAGCCTTTAAGGGTGTTATTTCGAACTTATCAAAATAGTAACTCATCGTCGTTCGATCGAGGTCGAACTTTTCTTTTTGGCGAAGGCCCCTGGCCTTCAAGGGTGTTATTTCGTACTTATCGAAATAGTAACCGTCGTCGTACGATCGAGGTCGAACTATTCTTTTTGGCGAAGGTCCCTAGCCTTTAAGGGTGTTATTTCGAACTTATCAAAATAGTAACTCATCGTCGTTCGATCGAGGTCGAACTTTTCTTTTTGGCGAAGGCCCCTGACCTTAAAGGGTGTTATTTCGAACTTATCGAAATAGTAACCCGTCGTCGTATGATCGAGGTCGAACTCTTCTTTTTGGCGAAGGCCTCTGGCCTTAAAGGGTGTTATTTCGAACTTATCGAAATAGTCACCCGTCATCGTTCGATAGAGGTTGAACTCTTCTTTTTGGCAAAGGCCCGTAGCCTTAAAGGGTGTTATTTCGAACTTATCGAAATGGTAACCCATTGGCGTTAGATCTAGGTCGAATTTTTCTTTTTGGCGAAGGCCCTTGGCCTTAAAATGTGTTATTTCAAACTAATCGACATAGTAACCCGTCGTCGTTCGATAGAGGTCAAACTCTTCTTTTTGGCGAAGGCCCCTAGCCTTAAAGGGTGTTATTTCGAACTTATCGAAATAGTATCCCGTCGTCGTATGATCGAGGTCGAACTCTTCTTTTTGGCGAAGGCCTCTGGCCTTAAAGGGTGTTATTTCGAACTTATCGAAATAGTCACCCGTCATCGTTCGATAGAGGTTGAACTCTTCTTTTTGGCGAAGGCCCCTAGCCTTAAAGGGTGTTATTTCGAACTAATCGAAATAGTAACCCATTGGCGTTCGATCTAGGTCGAATTCTTCTTTTTGGCGAAGGCCCTTGGCCTTATAATGTGTTATTTCAAACTAATCGACATAGTAACCCGTCGTCGTTCGATCGAGGTCGAACTCTTCTTTTTGGCGAAGGTCCCTGGCCTTAAAGGGTGTTATTTCGAACTTATCGAAATAGTAAGCCGTCGTCTTATGATCGAGGTCGAACTCTTCTTTTTGGCGAAGGCCTCTGGCCTTAAAGGGTGTTATTTCGAACATATCGAAATAGTCACCCGTCGTCGTTCGATAGAGGTTGAACTCTTCTTTTTTGCGAAGGCCCTTGGCCTTAAAGGGTGTTATTTCGAACATATCGAAATAGTAATCCATCGTCATTCGATCGAGGTCGAACTCTTCTTTTTGGCGAAGGCCCTTGGCCTTAAAATGTGTTATTTCAAACTTATCGAAATAGTAACCTGTCGTCGTTCGATCGAGGTCGAACTCTTCTTTTTGGCGAAGGCCCCTAGCCTTTAAGGGTGTTATTTCGAACTTATCAAAATAGTAACTCATCGTCTTTCGATCGAGGTCGAACTTTTATTTTTGGCGAAGGCCCCTGGCCTTCAAAGGTGTTATTTCGTACTTATCGAAATAGTAACCGTCGTCGTACGATCGAGGTCGAACTCTTCTTTTTGGCTAAGGCCCCTGACCTTAAAGGGTGTTATTTCGAACTTATCGATATAGTAACCCGTCGTCGTATGATCGAGGTCGAACTCTTCTTTTTGGCGAACGCCCTTGGCCTTAAAGGGTGTTATTTCGAACTTATCAAAATAGTCATCTGTCGTCGTTCGATAGAGGTTGAACTCTTCTTTTTTGCGAAGGCTCTTGGCCTTAAAGGGTGTTATTTCGAACATATCGAAATAGTAATCCATCGTCGTTCGATCGAGGTCAAACTCTTCTTTTTGGCGAAGGCCCTTGGCCTTAAAATGTGTTATTTCAAACTTATCGAAATAGTAACCTGTCGTCGTTCGATCGAGGTCGAACTCTTCTTTTTGGCGAAGGCCCCTAGCCTTTAAGGGTGTTATTTCGAACTTATCAAAATAGTAACTCATCGTCTTTCGATCGAGGTCGAACTTTTATTTTTGGCGAAGGCCCCTGGCCTTCAAAGGTGTTATTTCGTACTTATCGAAATAATAACCGTCGTCGTACGATCGAGGTCGAACTCTTCTTTTTGGCGAAGGCCCCTGACCTTAAAGGGTGTTATTTCGAACTTATCGAAATAGTAACCCGTCGTCGTATCGAGGTCGAACTCTTCTTTTTGGCGAAGGCCTCTGGCCTTAAAGGGTGTTATTTCGAACTTCTCGAAATAGTCACCCGTCATCGTTCGAAAGAGGTTGAACTCTTCTTTTTGGCGAAGGCCCCTAGCCTTAAAGGGTGTTATTTCGAACTTATCGAAATAGTAACCCATTGGCGTTCGATCTAGGTCGAATTCTTCTTTTTAGCGAAGGCCCTTGGCCTTAAAATGTGTTATTTCAAACTAATCGACATAGTAACCTGTCGTCGTTCGATCGAGGTCAAACTCTTCTTTTTGGCGAAGGCCCCTAGCCTTAAAGGGTGTTATTTCGAACTTATCGAAATAGTAAGCCGTCGTCGTATGATCGAGGTCGAACTCTTCTTTTTGGCGAAGGCCTCTGGCCTTAAAGGGTGTTATTTCGAACATATCGAAATTGTCACCCGTCGTCGTTCGATAGAGGTTGAACTCTTCTTTTTTGCGAAGGCCCTTGGCCTTAAAGGGTGTTATTTCGAACATATCGAAATAGTAATTCATCGTCGTTCGATCGAGGTCGAACTCTTCTTTTTGGCGAAGGCCCCTGACCTTAAAGGGTGTTATTTCGAACTTATCGAAATAGTAACCCGTCGTTGTATGATCGAGGTCGAACTCTTCTTTTTGGCGAAGGCCCTTGGCCTTAAAATGTGTTATTTCAAACTTATCGAAATAGTAACCTGTCGTCGTTCGATCGAGGTCGAACTCTTCTTTTTGGTGAAGGCCCCTAGCCTTTAAGGGTGTTATTTCGAACTTATCAAAATAGTAACTCATCGTCGTTCGATCGAGGTCGAACTTTTCTTTTTGGCGAAGGCCCCTGGCCTTCAAGGGTGTTATTTCGTACTTATCGAAATAGTAACCGTCGTCGTACGATCGAGGTCGAACTATTCTTTTTGGCGAAGGTCCCTAGCCTTTAAGGGTGTTATTTCGAACTTATCAAAATAGTAACTCATCGTCGTTCGATCGAGGTCGAACTTTTCTTTTTGGCGAAGGCCCCTGACCTTAAAGGGTGTTATTTCGAACTTATCGAAATAGTAACCCGTCGTCGTATGATCGAGGTCGAACTCTTCTTTTTGGCGAAGGCCTCTGGCCTTAAAGGGTGTTATTTCGAACTTATCGAAATAGTCACCCGTCATCGTTCGATAGAGGTTGAACTCTTCTTTTTGGCAAAGGCCCGTAGCCTTAAAGGGTGTTATTTCGAACTTATCGAAATAGTAACCCATTGGCGTTAGATCTAGGTCGAATTTTTCTTTTTGGCGAAGGCCCTTGGCCTTAAAATGTGTTATTTCAAACTAATCGACATAGTAACCCGTCGTCGTTCGATAGAGGTCAAACTCTTCTTTTTGGCGAAGGCCCCTAGCCTTAAAGGGTGTTATTTCGAACTTATCGAAATAGTATCCCGTCGTCGTATGATCGAGGTCGAACTCTTCTTTTTGGCGAAGGCCTCTGGCCTTAAAGGGTGTTATTTCGAACTTATCGAAATAGTCACCCGTCATCGTTCGATAGAGGTTGAACTCTTCTTTTTGGCGAAGGCCCCTAGCCTTAAAGGGTGTTATTTCGAACTAATCGAAATAGTAACCCATTGGCGTTCGATCTAGGTCGAATTCTTCTTTTTGGCGAAGGCCCTTGGCCTTATAATGTGTTATTTCAAACTAATCGACATAGTAACCCGTCGTCGTTCGATCGAGGTCGAACTCTTCTTTTTGGCGAAGGTCCCTGGCCTTAAAGGGTGTTATTTCGAACTTATCGAAATAGTAAGCCGTCGTCTTATGATCGAGGTCGAACTCTTCTTTTTGGCGAAGGCCTCTGGCCTTAAAGGGTGTTATTTCGAACATATCGAAATAGTCACCCGTCGTCGTTCGATAGAGGTTGAACTCTTCTTTTTTGCGAAGGCCCTTGGCCTTAAAGGGTGTTATTTCGAACATATCGAAATAGTAATCCATCGTCATTCGATCGAGGTCGAACTCTTCTTTTTGGCGAAGGCCCTTGGCCTTAAAATGTGTTATTTCAAACTTATCGAAATAGTAACCTGTCGTCGTTCGATCGAGGTCGAACTCTTCTTTTTGGCGAAGGCCCCTAGCCTTTAAGGGTGTTATTTCGAACTTATCAAAATAGTAACTCATCGTCTTTCGATCGAGGTCGAACTTTTATTTTTGGCGAAGGCCCCTGGCCTTCAAAGGTGTTATTTCGTACTTATCGAAATAGTAACCGTCGTCGTACGATCGAGGTCGAACTCTTCTTTTTGGCTAAGGCCCCTGACCTTAAAGGGTGTTATTTCGAACTTATCGATATAGTAACCCGTCGTCGTATGATCGAGGTCGAACTCTTCTTTTTGGCGAACGCCCTTGGCCTTAAAGGGTGTTATTTCGAACTTATCAAAATAGTCATCTGTCGTCGTTCGATAGAGGTTGAACTCTTCTTTTTTGCGAAGGCTCTTGGCCTTAAAGGGTGTTATTTCGAACATATCGAAATAGTAATCCATCGTCGTTCGATCGAGGTCAAACTCTTCTTTTTGGCGAAGGCCCTTGGCCTTAAAATGTGTTATTTCAAACTTATCGAAATAGTAACCTGTCGTCGTTCGATCGAGGTCGAACTCTTCTTTTTGGCGAAGGCCCCTAGCCTTTAAGGGTGTTATTTCGAACTTATCAAAATAGTAACTCATCGTCTTTCGATCGAGGTCGAACTTTTATTTTTGGCGAAGGCCCCTGGCCTTCAAAGGTGTTATTTCGTACTTATCGAAATAATAACCGTCGTCGTACGATCGAGGTCGAACTCTTCTTTTTGGCGAAGGCCCCTGACCTTAAAGGGTGTTATTTCGAACTTATCGAAATAGTAACCCGTCGTCGTATCGAGGTCGAACTCTTCTTTTTGGCGAAGGCCTCTGGCCTTAAAGGGTGTTATTTCGAACTTCTCGAAATAGTCACCCGTCATCGTTCGAAAGAGGTTGAACTCTTCTTTTTGGCGAAGGCCCCTAGCCTTAAAGGGTGTTATTTCGAACTTATCGAAATAGTAACCCATTGGCGTTCGATCTAGGTCGAATTCTTCTTTTTAGCGAAGGCCCTTGGCCTTAAAATGTGTTATTTCAAACTAATCGACATAGTAACCTGTCGTCGTTCGATCGAGGTCAAACTCTTCTTTTTGGCGAAGGCCCCTAGCCTTAAAGGGTGTTATTTCGAACTTATCGAAATAGTAAGCCGTCGTCGTATGATCGAGGTCGAACTCTTCTTTTTGGCGAAGGCCTCTGGCCTTAAAGGGTGTTATTTCGAACATATCGAAATTGTCACCCGTCGTCGTTCGATAGAGGTTGAACTCTTCTTTTTTGCGAAGGCCCTTGGCCTTAAAGGGTGTTATTTCGAACATATCGAAATAGTAATTCATCGTCGTTCGATCGAGGTCGAACTCTTCTTTTTGGCGAAGGCCCCTGACCTTAAAGGGTGTTATTTCGAACTTATCGAAATAGTAACCCGTCGTTGTATGATCGAGGTCGAACTCTTCTTTTTGGCGAAGGCCCTTGGCCTTAAAATGTGTTATTTCAAACTTATCGAAATAGTAACCTGTCGTCGTTCGATCGAGGTCGAACTCTTCTTTTTGGTGAAGGCCCCTAGCCTTTAAGGGTGTTATTTCGAACTTATCAAAATAGTAACTCATCGTCGTTCGATCGAGGTCGAACTTTTCTTTTTGGCGAAGGCCCCTGGCCTTCAAGGGTGTTATTTCGTACTTATCGAAATAGTAACCGTCGTCGTACGATCGAGGTCGAACTATTCTTTTTGGCGAAGGTCCCTAGCCTTTAAGGGTGTTATTTCGAACTTATCAAAATAGTAACTCATCGTCGTTCGATCGAGGTCGAACTTTTCTTTTTGGCGAAGGCCCCTGACCTTAAAGGGTGTTATTTCGAACTTATCGAAATAGTAACCCGTCGTCGTATGATCGAGGTCGAACTCTTCTTTTTGGCGAAGGCCTCTGGCCTTAAAGGGTGTTATTTCGAACTTATCGAAATAGTCACCCGTCATCGTTCGATAGAGGTTGAACTCTTCTTTTTGGCAAAGGCCCGTAGCCTTAAAGGGTGTTATTTCGAACTTATCGAAATAGTAACCCATTGGCGTTAGATCTAGGTCGAATTTTTCTTTTTGGCGAAGGCCCTTGGCCTTAAAATGTGTTATTTCAAACTAATCGACATAGTAACCCGTCGTCGTTCGATAGAGGTCAAACTCTTCTTTTTGGCGAAGGCCCCTAGCCTTAAAGGGTGTTATTTCGAACTTATCGAAATAGTATCCCGTCGTCGTATGATCGAGGTCGAACTCTTCTTTTTGGCGAAGGCCTCTGGCCTTAAAGGGTGTTATTTCGAACTTATCGAAATAGTCACCCGTCATCGTTCGATAGAGGTTGAACTCTTCTTTTTGGCGAAGGCCCCTAGCCTTAAAGGGTGTTATTTCGAACTAATCGAAATAGTAACCCATTGGCGTTCGATCTAGGTCGAATTCTTCTTTTTGGCGAAGGCCCTTGGCCTTATAATGTGTTATTTCAAACTAATCGACATAGTAACCCGTCGTCGTTCGATCGAGGTCGAACTCTTCTTTTTGGCGAAGGTCCCTGGCCTTAAAGGGTGTTATTTCGAACTTATCGAAATAGTAAGCCGTCGTCTTATGATCGAGGTCGAACTCTTCTTTTTGGCGAAGGCCTCTGGCCTTAAAGGGTGTTATTTCGAACATATCGAAATAGTCACCCGTCGTCGTTCGATAGAGGTTGAACTCTTCTTTTTTGCGAAGGCCCTTGGCCTTAAAGGGTGTTATTTCGAACATATCGAAATAGTAATCCATCGTCATTCGATCGAGGTCGAACTCTTCTTTTTGGCGAAGGCCCTTGGCCTTAAAATGTGTTATTTCAAACTTATCGAAATAGTAACCTGTCGTCGTTCGATCGAGGTCGAACTCTTCTTTTTGGCGAAGGCCCCTAGCCTTTAAGGGTGTTATTTCGAACTTATCAAAATAGTAACTCATCGTCTTTCGATCGAGGTCGAACTTTTATTTTTGGCGAAGGCCCCTGGCCTTCAAAGGTGTTATTTCGTACTTATCGAAATAGTAACCGTCGTCGTACGATCGAGGTCGAACTCTTCTTTTTGGCTAAGGCCCCTGACCTTAAAGGGTGTTATTTCGAACTTATCGATATAGTAACCCGTCGTCGTATGATCGAGGTCGAACTCTTCTTTTTGGCGAACGCCCTTGGCCTTAAAGGGTGTTATTTCGAACTTATCAAAATAGTCATCTGTCGTCGTTCGATAGAGGTTGAACTCTTCTTTTTTGCGAAGGCTCTTGGCCTTAAAGGGTGTTATTTCGAACATATCGAAATAGTAATCCATCGTCGTTCGATCGAGGTCAAACTCTTCTTTTTGGCGAAGGCCCTTGGCCTTAAAATGTGTTATTTCAAACTTATCGAAATAGTAACCTGTCGTCGTTCGATCGAGGTCGAACTCTTCTTTTTGGCGAAGGCCCCTAGCCTTTAAGGGTGTTATTTCGAACTTATCAAAATAGTAACTCATCGTCTTTCGATCGAGGTCGAACTTTTATTTTTGGCGAAGGCCCCTGGCCTTCAAAGGTGTTATTTCGTACTTATCGAAATAATAACCGTCGTCGTACGATCGAGGTCGAACTCTTCTTTTTGGCGAAGGCCCCTGACCTTAAAGGGTGTTATTTCGAACTTATCGAAATAGTAACCCGTCGTCGTATCGAGGTCGAACTCTTCTTTTTGGCGAAGGCCTCTGGCCTTAAAGGGTGTTATTTCGAACTTCTCGAAATAGTCACCCGTCATCGTTCGAAAGAGGTTGAACTCTTCTTTTTGGCGAAGGCCCCTAGCCTTAAAGGGTGTTATTTCGAACTTATCGAAATAGTAACCAAATGGCGTTCGATCGAGGTCGAACTCTTCTTTTTGGCGAAGGCCCTTGGCCTTAAAATGTGTTATTTCAAACTTATCGAAATAGTCACCCGTCATCGTTCGATAGAGGTTGAACTCTTCTTTTTGGCGAAGGCCCCTAGCCTTAAAGGGTGTTATTTCGAACTAATCGAAATAGTAACCCATTGGCGTTCGATCTAGGTCGAATTCTTCTTTTTGGCGAAGGCCCTTGGCCTTATAATGTGTTATTTCAAACTAATCGACATAGTAACCCGTCGTCGTTCGATCGAGGTCGAACTCTTCTTTTTGGCGAAGGTCCCTGGCCTTAAAGGGTGTTATTTCGAACTTATCGAAATAGTAAGCCGTCGTCTTATGATCGAGGTCGAACTCTTCTTTTTGGCGAAGGCCTCTGGCCTTAAAGGGTGTTATTTCGAACATATCGAAATAGTCACCCGTCGTCGTTCGATAGAGGTTGAACTCTTCTTTTTTGCGAAGGCCCTTGGCCTTAAAGGGTGTTATTTCGAACATATCGAAATAGTAATCCATCGTCATTCGATCGAGGTCGAACTCTTCTTTTTGGCGAAGGCCCTTGGCCTTAAAATGTGTTATTTCAAACTTATCGAAATAGTAACCTGTCGTCGTTCGATCGAGGTCGAACTCTTCTTTTTGGCGAAGGCCCCTAGCCTTTAAGGGTGTTATTTCGAACTTATCAAAATAGTAACTCATCGTCTTTCGATCGAGGTCGAACTTTTATTTTTGGCGAAGGCCCCTGGCCTTCAAAGGTGTTATTTCGTACTTATCGAAATAGTAACCGTCGTCGTACGATCGAGGTCGAACTCTTCTTTTTGGCTAAGGCCCCTGACCTTAAAGGGTGTTATTTCGAACTTATCGATATAGTAACCCGTCGTCGTATGATCGAGGTCGAACTCTTCTTTTTGGCGAACGCCCTTGGCCTTAAAGGGTGTTATTTCGAACTTATCAAAATAGTCATCTGTCGTCGTTCGATAGAGGTTGAACTCTTCTTTTTTGCGAAGGCTCTTGGCCTTAAAGGGTGTTATTTCGAACATATCGAAATAGTAATCCATCGTCGTTCGATCGAGGTCAAACTCTTCTTTTTGGCGAAGGCCCTTGGCCTTAAAATGTGTTATTTCAAACTTATCGAAATAGTAACCTGTCGTCGTTCGATCGAGGTCGAACTCTTCTTTTTGGCGAAGGCCCCTAGCCTTTAAGGGTGTTATTTCGAACTTATCAAAATAGTAACTCATCGTCTTTCGATCGAGGTCGAACTTTTATTTTTGGCGAAGGCCCCTGGCCTTCAAAGGTGTTATTTCGTACTTATCGAAATAATAACCGTCGTCGTACGATCGAGGTCGAACTCTTCTTTTTGGCGAAGGCCCCTGACCTTAAAGGGTGTTATTTCGAACTTATCGAAATAGTAACCCGTCGTCGTATCGAGGTCGAACTCTTCTTTTTGGCGAAGGCCTCTGGCCTTAAAGGGTGTTATTTCGAACTTCTCGAAATAGTCACCCGTCATCGTTCGAAAGAGGTTGAACTCTTCTTTTTGGCGAAGGCCCCTAGCCTTAAAGGGTGTTATTTCGAACTTATCGAAATAGTAACCCATTGGCGTTCGATCTAGGTCGAATTCTTCTTTTTAGCGAAGGCCCTTGGCCTTAAAATGTGTTATTTCAAACTAATCGACATAGTAACCTGTCGTCGTTCGATCGAGGTCAAACTCTTCTTTTTGGCGAAGGCCCCTAGCCTTAAAGGGTGTTATTTCGAACTTATCGAAATAGTAAGCCGTCGTCGTATGATCGAGGTCGAACTCTTCTTTTTGGCGAAGGCCTCTGGCCTTAAAGGGTGTTATTTCGAACATATCGAAATTGTCACCCGTCGTCGTTCGATAGAGGTTGAACTCTTCTTTTTTGCGAAGGCCCTTGGCCTTAAAGGGTGTTATTTCGAACATATCGAAATAGTAATTCATCGTCGTTCGATCGAGGTCGAACTCTTCTTTTTGGCGAAGGCCCCTGACCTTAAAGGGTGTTATTTCGAACTTATCGAAATAGTAACCCGTCGTTGTATGATCGAGGTCGAACTCTTCTTTTTGGCGAAGGCCCTTGGCCTTAAAATGTGTTATTTCAAACTTATCGAAATAGTAACCTGTCGTCGTTCGATCGAGGTCGAACTCTTCTTTTTGGTGAAGGCCCCTAGCCTTTAAGGGTGTTATTTCGAACTTATCAAAATAGTAACTCATCGTCGTTCGATCGAGGTCGAACTTTTCTTTTTGGCGAAGGCCCCTGGCCTTCAAGGGTGTTATTTCGTACTTATCGAAATAGTAACCGTCGTCGTACGATCGAGGTCGAACTATTCTTTTTGGCGAAGGTCCCTAGCCTTTAAGGGTGTTATTTCGAACTTATCAAAATAGTAACTCATCGTCGTTCGATCGAGGTCGAACTTTTCTTTTTGGCGAAGGCCCCTGACCTTAAAGGGTGTTATTTCGAACTTATCGAAATAGTAACCCGTCGTCGTATGATCGAGGTCGAACTCTTCTTTTTGGCGAAGGCCTCTGGCCTTAAAGGGTGTTATTTCGAACTTATCGAAATAGTCACCCGTCATCGTTCGATAGAGGTTGAACTCTTCTTTTTGGCAAAGGCCCGTAGCCTTAAAGGGTGTTATTTCGAACTTATCGAAATAGTAACCCATTGGCGTTAGATCTAGGTCGAATTTTTCTTTTTGGCGAAGGCCCTTGGCCTTAAAATGTGTTATTTCAAACTAATCGACATAGTAACCCGTCGTCGTTCGATAGAGGTCAAACTCTTCTTTTTGGCGAAGGCCCCTAGCCTTAAAGGGTGTTATTTCGAACTTATCGAAATAGTATCCCGTCGTCGTATGATCGAGGTCGAACTCTTCTTTTTGGCGAAGGCCTCTGGCCTTAAAGGGTGTTATTTCGAACTTATCGAAATAGTCACCCGTCATCGTTCGATAGAGGTTGAACTCTTCTTTTTGGCGAAGGCCCCTAGCCTTAAAGGGTGTTATTTCGAACTAATCGAAATAGTAACCCATTGGCGTTCGATCTAGGTCGAATTCTTCTTTTTGGCGAAGGCCCTTGGCCTTATAATGTGTTATTTCAAACTAATCGACATAGTAACCCGTCGTCGTTCGATCGAGGTCGAACTCTTCTTTTTGGCGAAGGTCCCTGGCCTTAAAGGGTGTTATTTCGAACTTATCGAAATAGTAAGCCGTCGTCTTATGATCGAGGTCGAACTCTTCTTTTTGGCGAAGGCCTCTGGCCTTAAAGGGTGTTATTTCGAACATATCGAAATAGTCACCCGTCGTCGTTCGATAGAGGTTGAACTCTTCTTTTTTGCGAAGGCCCTTGGCCTTAAAGGGTGTTATTTCGAACATATCGAAATAGTAATCCATCGTCATTCGATCGAGGTCGAACTCTTCTTTTTGGCGAAGGCCCTTGGCCTTAAAATGTGTTATTTCAAACTTATCGAAATAGTAACCTGTCGTCGTTCGATCGAGGTCGAACTCTTCTTTTTGGCGAAGGCCCCTAGCCTTTAAGGGTGTTATTTCGAACTTATCAAAATAGTAACTCATCGTCTTTCGATCGAGGTCGAACTTTTATTTTTGGCGAAGGCCCCTGGCCTTCAAAGGTGTTATTTCGTACTTATCGAAATAGTAACCGTCGTCGTACGATCGAGGTCGAACTCTTCTTTTTGGCTAAGGCCCCTGACCTTAAAGGGTGTTATTTCGAACTTATCGATATAGTAACCCGTCGTCGTATGATCGAGGTCGAACTCTTCTTTTTGGCGAACGCCCTTGGCCTTAAAGGGTGTTATTTCGAACTTATCAAAATAGTCATCTGTCGTCGTTCGATAGAGGTTGAACTCTTCTTTTTTGCGAAGGCTCTTGGCCTTAAAGGGTGTTATTTCGAACATATCGAAATAGTAATCCATCGTCGTTCGATCGAGGTCAAACTCTTCTTTTTGGCGAAGGCCCTTGGCCTTAAAATGTGTTATTTCAAACTTATCGAAATAGTAACCTGTCGTCGTTCGATCGAGGTCGAACTCTTCTTTTTGGCGAAGGCCCCTAGCCTTTAAGGGTGTTATTTCGAACTTATCAAAATAGTAACTCATCGTCTTTCGATCGAGGTCGAACTTTTATTTTTGGCGAAGGCCCCTGGCCTTCAAAGGTGTTATTTCGTACTTATCGAAATAATAACCGTCGTCGTACGATCGAGGTCGAACTCTTCTTTTTGGCGAAGGCCCCTGACCTTAAAGGGTGTTATTTCGAACTTATCGAAATAGTAACCCGTCGTCGTATCGAGGTCGAACTCTTCTTTTTGGCGAAGGCCTCTGGCCTTAAAGGGTGTTATTTCGAACTTCTCGAAATAGTCACCCGTCATCGTTCGAAAGAGGTTGAACTCTTCTTTTTGGCGAAGGCCCCTAGCCTTAAAGGGTGTTATTTCGAACTTATCGAAATAGTAACCAAATGGCGTTCGATCGAGGTCGAACTCTTCTTTTTGGCGAAGGCCCTTGGCCTTAAAATGTGTTATTTCAAACTTATCGAAATAGTCACCCGTCATCGTTCGATAGAGGTTGAACTCTTCTTTTTGGCGAAGGCCCCTAGCCTTAAAGGGTGTTATTTCGAACTAATCGAAATAGTAACCCATTGGCGTTCGATCTAGGTCGAATTCTTCTTTTTGGCGAAGGCCCTTGGCCTTATAATGTGTTATTTCAAACTAATCGACATAGTAACCCGTCGTCGTTCGATCGAGGTCGAACTCTTCTTTTTGGCGAAGGTCCCTGGCCTTAAAGGGTGTTATTTCGAACTTATCGAAATAGTAAGCCGTCGTCTTATGATCGAGGTCGAACTCTTCTTTTTGGCGAAGGCCTCTGGCCTTAAAGGGTGTTATTTCGAACATATCGAAATAGTCACCCGTCGTCGTTCGATAGAGGTTGAACTCTTCTTTTTTGCGAAGGCCCTTGGCCTTAAAGGGTGTTATTTCGAACATATCGAAATAGTAATCCATCGTCATTCGATCGAGGTCGAACTCTTCTTTTTGGCGAAGGCCCTTGGCCTTAAAATGTGTTATTTCAAACTTATCGAAATAGTAACCTGTCGTCGTTCGATCGAGGTCGAACTCTTCTTTTTGGCGAAGGCCCCTAGCCTTTAAGGGTGTTATTTCGAACTTATCAAAATAGTAACTCATCGTCTTTCGATCGAGGTCGAACTTTTATTTTTGGCGAAGGCCCCTGGCCTTCAAAGGTGTTATTTCGTACTTATCGAAATAGTAACCGTCGTCGTACGATCGAGGTCGAACTCTTCTTTTTGGCTAAGGCCCCTGACCTTAAAGGGTGTTATTTCGAACTTATCGATATAGTAACCCGTCGTCGTATGATCGAGGTCGAACTCTTCTTTTTGGCGAACGCCCTTGGCCTTAAAGGGTGTTATTTCGAACTTATCAAAATAGTCATCTGTCGTCGTTCGATAGAGGTTGAACTCTTCTTTTTTGCGAAGGCTCTTGGCCTTAAAGGGTGTTATTTCGAACATATCGAAATAGTAATCCATCGTCGTTCGATCGAGGTCAAACTCTTCTTTTTGGCGAAGGCCCTTGGCCTTAAAATGTGTTATTTCAAACTTATCGAAATAGTAACCTGTCGTCGTTCGATCGAGGTCGAACTCTTCTTTTTGGCGAAGGCCCCTAGCCTTTAAGGGTGTTATTTCGAACTTATCAAAATAGTAACTCATCGTCTTTCGATCGAGGTCGAACTTTTATTTTTGGCGAAGGCCCCTGGCCTTCAAAGGTGTTATTTCGTACTTATCGAAATAATAACCGTCGTCGTACGATCGAGGTCGAACTCTTCTTTTTGGCGAAGGCCCCTGACCTTAAAGGGTGTTATTTCGAACTTATCGAAATAGTAACCCGTCGTCGTATCGAGGTCGAACTCTTCTTTTTGGCGAAGGCCTCTGGCCTTAAAGGGTGTTATTTCGAACTTCTCGAAATAGTCACCCGTCATCGTTCGAAAGAGGTTGAACTCTTCTTTTTGGCGAAGGCCCCTAGCCTTAAAGGGTGTTATTTCGAACTTATCGAAATAGTAACCCATTGGCGTTCGATCTAGGTCGAATTCTTCTTTTTAGCGAAGGCCCTTGGCCTTAAAATGTGTTATTTCAAACTAATCGACATAGTAACCTGTCGTCGTTCGATCGAGGTCAAACTCTTCTTTTTGGCGAAGGCCCCTAGCCTTAAAGGGTGTTATTTCGAACTTATCGAAATAGTAAGCCGTCGTCGTATGATCGAGGTCGAACTCTTCTTTTTGGCGAAGGCCTCTGGCCTTAAAGGGTGTTATTTCGAACATATCGAAATTGTCACCCGTCGTAGTTCGATAGAGGTTGAACTCTTCTTTTTTGCGAAGGCCCTTGGCCTTAAAGGGTGTTATTTCGAACATATCGAAATAGTAATTCATCGTCGTTCGATCGAGGTCGAACTCTTCTTTTTGGCGAAGGCCCCTGACCTTAAAGGGTGTTATTTCGAACTTATCGAAATAGTAACCCGTCGTTGTATGATCGAGGTCGAACTCTTCTTTTTGGCGAAGGCCCTTGGCCTTAAAATGTGTTATTTCAAACTTATCGAAATAGTAACCTGTCGTCGTTCGATCGAGGTCGAACTCTTCTTTTTGGTGAAGGCCCCTAGCCTTTAAGGGTGTTATTTCGAACTTATCAAAATAGTAACTCATCGTCGTTCGATCGAGGTCGAACTTTTCTTTTTGGCGAAGGCCCCTGGCCTTCAAGGGTGTTATTTCGTACTTATCGAAATAGTAACCGTCGTCGTACGATCGAGGTCGAACTATTCTTTTTGGCGAAGGTCCCTAGCCTTTAAGGGTGTTATTTCGAACTTATCAAAATAGTAACTCATCATCGTTCGATCGAGGTCGAACTTTTCTTTTTGGCGAAGGCCCCTGACCTTAAAGGGTGTTATTTCGAACTTATCGAAATAGTAACCCGTCGTCGTATGATCGAGGTCGAACTCTTCTTTTTGGCGAAGGCCTCTGGCCTTAAAGGGTGTTATTTCGAACTTATCGAAATAGTCACCCGTCATCGTTCGATAGAGGTTGAACTCTTCTTTTTGGCAAAGGCCCGTAGCCTTAAAGGGTGTTATTTCGAACTTATCGAAATAGTAACCCATTGGCGTTAGATCTAGGTCGAATTTTTCTTTTTGGCGAAGGCCCTTGGCCTTAAAATGTGTTATTTCAAACTAATCGACATAGTAACCCGTCGTCGTTCGATAGAGGTCAAACTCTTCTTTTTGGCGAAGGCCCCTAGCCTTAAAGGGTGTTATTTCGAACTTATCGAAATAGTATCCCGTCGTCGTATGATCGAGGTCGAACTCTTCTTTTTGGCGAAGGCCTCTGGCCTTAAAGGGTGTTATTTCGAACTTATCGAAATAGTCACCCGTCATCGTTCGATAGAGGTTGAACTCTTCTTTTTGGCGAAGGCCCCTAGCCTTAAAGGGTGTTATTTCGAACTAATCGAAATAGTAACCCATTGGCGTTCGATCTAGGTCGAATTCTTCTTTTTGGCGAAGGCCCTTGGCCTTATAATGTGTTATTTCAAACTAATCGACATAGTAACCCGTCGTCGTTCGATCGAGGTCGAACTCTTCTTTTTGGCGAAGGTCCCTGGCCTTAAAGGGTGTTATTTCGAACTTATCGAAATAGTAAGCCGTCGTCTTATGATCGAGGTCGAACTCTTCTTTTTGGCGAAGGCCTCTGGCCTTAAAGGGTGTTATTTCGAACATATCGAAATAGTCACCCGTCGTCGTTCGATAGAGGTTGAACTCTTCTTTTTTGCGAAGGCCCTTGGCCTTAAAGGGTGTTATTTCGAACATATCGAAATAGTAATCCATCGTCATTCGATCGAGGTCGAACTCTTCTTTTTGGCGAAGGCCCTTGGCCTTAAAATGTGTTATTTCAAACTTATCGAAATAGTAACCTGTCGTCGTTCGATCGAGGTCGAACTCTTCTTTTTGGCGAAGGCCCCTAGCCTTTAAGGGTGTTATTTCGAACTTATCAAAATAGTAACTCATCGTCTTTCGATCGAGGTCGAACTTTTATTTTTGGCGAAGGCCCCTGGCCTTCAAAGGTGTTATTTCGTACTTATCGAAATAGTAACCGTCGTCGTACGATCGAGGTCGAACTCTTCTTTTTGGCTAAGGCCCCTGACCTTAAAGGGTGTTATTTCGAACTTATCGATATAGTAACCCGTCGTCGTATGATCGAGGTCGAACTCTTCTTTTTGGCGAACGCCCTTGGCCTTAAAGGGTGTTATTTCGAACTTATCAAAATAGTCATCTGTCGTCGTTCGATAGAGGTTGAACTCTTCTTTTTTGCGAAGGCTCTTGGCCTTAAAGGGTGTTATTTCGAACATATCGAAATAGTAATCCATCGTCGTTCGATCGAGGTCAAACTCTTCTTTTTGGCGAAGGCCCTTGGCCTTAAAATGTGTTATTTCAAACTTATCGAAATAGTAACCTGTCGTCGTTCGATCGAGGTCGAACTCTTCTTTTTGGCGAAGGCCCCTAGCCTTTAAGGGTGTTATTTCGAACTTATCAAAATAGTAACTCATCGTCTTTCGATCGAGGTCGAACTTTTATTTTTGGCGAAGGCCCCTGGCCTTCAAAGGTGTTATTTCGTACTTATCGAAATAATAACCGTCGTCGTACGATCGAGGTCGAACTCTTCTTTTTGGCGAAGGCCCCTGACCTTAAAGGGTGTTATTTCGAACTTATCGAAATAGTAACCCGTCGTCGTATCGAGGTCGAACTCTTCTTTTTGGCGAAGGCCTCTGGCCTTAAAGGGTGTTATTTCGAACTTCTCGAAATAGTCACCCGTCATCGTTCGAAAGAGGTTGAACTCTTCTTTTTGGCGAAGGCCCCTAGCCTTAAAGGGTGTTATTTCGAACTTATCGAAATAGTAACCAAATGGCGTTCGATCGAGGTCGAACTCTTCTTTTTGGCGAAGGCCCTTGGCCTTAAAATGTGTTATTTCAAACTTATCGAAATAGTCACCCGTCATCGTTCGATAGAGGTTGAACTCTTCTTTTTGGCGAAGGCCCCTAGCCTTAAAGGGTGTTATTTCGAACTAATCGAAATAGTAACCCATTGGCGTTCGATCTAGGTCGAATTCTTCTTTTTGGCGAAGGCCCTTGGCCTTATAATGTGTTATTTCAAACTAATCGACATAGTAACCCGTCGTCGTTCGATCGAGGTCGAACTCTTCTTTTTGGCGAAGGTCCCTGGCCTTAAAGGGTGTTATTTCGAACTTATCGAAATAGTAAGCCGTCGTCTTATGATCGAGGTCGAACTCTTCTTTTTGGCGAAGGCCTCTGGCCTTAAAGGGTGTTATTTCGAACATATCGAAATAGTCACCCGTCGTCGTTCGATAGAGGTTGAACTCTTCTTTTTTGCGAAGGCCCTTGGCCTTAAAGGGTGTTATTTCGAACATATCGAAATAGTAATCCATCGTCATTCGATCGAGGTCGAACTCTTCTTTTTGGCGAAGGCCCTTGGCCTTAAAATGTGTTATTTCAAACTTATCGAAATAGTAACCTGTCGTCGTTCGATCGAGGTCGAACTCTTCTTTTTGGCGAAGGCCCCTAGCCTTTAAGGGTGTTATTTCGAACTTATCAAAATAGTAACTCATCGTCTTTCGATCGAGGTCGAACTTTTATTTTTGGCGAAGGCCCCTGGCCTTCAAAGGTGTTATTTCGTACTTATCGAAATAGTAACCGTCGTCGTACGATCGAGGTCGAACTCTTCTTTTTGGCTAAGGCCCCTGACCTTAAAGGGTGTTATTTCGAACTTATCGATATAGTAACCCGTCGTCGTATGATCGAGGTCGAACTCTTCTTTTTGGCGAACGCCCTTGGCCTTAAAGGGTGTTATTTCGAACTTATCAAAATAGTCATCTGTCGTCGTTCGATAGAGGTTGAACTCTTCTTTTTTGCGAAGGCTCTTGGCCTTAAAGGGTGTTATTTCGAACATATCGAAATAGTAATCCATCGTCGTTCGATCGAGGTCAAACTCTTCTTTTTGGCGAAGGCCCTTGGCCTTAAAATGTGTTATTTCAAACTTATCGAAATAGTAACCTGTCGTCGTTCGATCGAGGTCGAACTCTTCTTTTTGGCGAAGGCCCCTAGCCTTTAAGGGTGTTATTTCGAACTTATCAAAATAGTAACTCATCGTCTTTCGATCGAGGTCGAACTTTTATTTTTGGCGAAGGCCCCTGGCCTTCAAAGGTGTTATTTCGTACTTATCGAAATAATAACCGTCGTCGTACGATCGAGGTCGAACTCTTCTTTTTGGCGAAGGCCCCTGACCTTAAAGGGTGTTATTTCGAACTTATCGAAATAGTAACCCGTCGTCGTATCGAGGTCGAACTCTTCTTTTTGGCGAAGGCCTCTGGCCTTAAAGGGTGTTATTTCGAACTTCTCGAAATAGTCACCCGTCATCGTTCGAAAGAGGTTGAACTCTTCTTTTTGGCGAAGGCCCCTAGCCTTAAAGGGTGTTATTTCGAACTTATCGAAATAGTAACCCATTGGCGTTCGATCTAGGTCGAATTCTTCTTTTTAGCGAAGGCCCTTGGCCTTAAAATGTGTTATTTCAAACTAATCGACATAGTAACCTGTCGTCGTTCGATCGAGGTCAAACTCTTCTTTTTGGCGAAGGCCCCTAGCCTTAAAGGGTGTTATTTCGAACTTATCGAAATAGTAAGCCGTCGTCGTATGATCGAGGTCGAACTCTTCTTTTTGGCGAAGGCCTCTGGCCTTAAAGGGTGTTATTTCGAACATATCGAAATTGTCACCCGTCGTAGTTCGATAGAGGTTGAACTCTTCTTTTTTGCGAAGGCCCTTGGCCTTAAAGGGTGTTATTTCGAACATATCGAAATAGTAATTCATCGTCGTTCGATCGAGGTCGAACTCTTCTTTTTGGCGAAGGCCCCTGACCTTAAAGGGTGTTATTTCGAACTTATCGAAATAGTAACCCGTCGTTGTATGATCGAGGTCGAACTCTTCTTTTTGGCGAAGGCCCTTGGCCTTAAAATGTGTTATTTCAAACTTATCGAAATAGTAACCTGTCGTCGTTCGATCGAGGTCGAACTCTTCTTTTTGGTGAAGGCCCCTAGCCTTTAAGGGTGTTATTTCGAACTTATCAAAATAGTAACTCATCGTCGTTCGATCGAGGTCGAACTTTTCTTTTTGGCGAAGGCCCCTGGCCTTCAAGGGTGTTATTTCGTACTTATCGAAATAGTAACCGTCGTCGTACGATCGAGGTCGAACTATTCTTTTTGGCGAAGGTCCCTAGCCTTTAAGGGTGTTATTTCGAACTTATCAAAATAGTAACTCATCATCGTTCGATCGAGGTCGAACTTTTCTTTTTGGCGAAGGCCCCTGACCTTAAAGGGTGTTATTTCGAACTTATCGAAATAGTAACCCGTCGTCGTATGATCGAGGTCGAACTCTTCTTTTTGGCGAAGGCCTCTGGCCTTAAAGGGTGTTATTTCGAACTTATCGAAATAGTCACCCGTCATCGTTCGATAGAGGTTGAACTCTTCTTTTTGGCAAAGGCCCGTAGCCTTAAAGGGTGTTATTTCGAACTTATCGAAATAGTAACCCATTGGCGTTAGATCTAGGTCGAATTTTTCTTTTTGGCGAAGGCCCTTGGCCTTAAAATGTGTTATTTCAAACTAATCGACATAGTAACCCGTCGTCGTTCGATAGAGGTCAAACTCTTCTTTTTGGCGAAGGCCCCTAGCCTTAAAGGGTGTTATTTCGAACTTATCGAAATAGTATCCCGTCGTCGTATGATCGAGGTCGAACTCTTCTTTTTGGCGAAGGCCTCTGGCCTTAAAGGGTGTTATTTCGAACTTATCGAAATAGTCACCCGTCATCGTTCGATAGAGGTTGAACTCTTCTTTTTGGCGAAGGCCCCTAGCCTTAAAGGGTGTTATTTCGAACTAATCGAAATAGTAACCCATTGGCGTTCGATCTAGGTCGAATTCTTCTTTTTGGCGAAGGCCCTTGGCCTTATAATGTGTTATTTCAAACTAATCGACATAGTAACCCGTCGTCGTTCGATCGAGGTCGAACTCTTCTTTTTGGCGAAGGTCCCTGGCCTTAAAGGGTGTTATTTCGAACTTATCGAAATAGTAAGCCGTCGTCTTATGATCGAGGTCGAACTCTTCTTTTTGGCGAAGGCCTCTGGCCTTAAAGGGTGTTATTTCGAACATATCGAAATAGTCACCCGTCGTCGTTCGATAGAGGTTGAACTCTTCTTTTTTGCGAAGGCCCTTGGCCTTAAAGGGTGTTATTTCGAACATATCGAAATAGTAATCCATCGTCATTCGATCGAGGTCGAACTCTTCTTTTTGGCGAAGGCCCTTGGCCTTAAAATGTGTTATTTCAAACTTATCGAAATAGTAACCTGTCGTCGTTCGATCGAGGTCGAACTCTTCTTTTTGGCGAAGGCCCCTAGCCTTTAAGGGTGTTATTTCGAACTTATCAAAATAGTAACTCATCGTCTTTCGATCGAGGTCGAACTTTTATTTTTGGCGAAGGCCCCTGGCCTTCAAAGGTGTTATTTCGTACTTATCGAAATAGTAACCGTCGTCGTACGATCGAGGTCGAACTCTTCTTTTTGGCTAAGGCCCCTGACCTTAAAGGGTGTTATTTCGAACTTATCGATATAGTAACCCGTCGTCGTATGATCGAGGTCGAACTCTTCTTTTTGGCGAACGCCCTTGGCCTTAAAGGGTGTTATTTCGAACTTATCAAAATAGTCATCTGTCGTCGTTCGATAGAGGTTGAACTCTTCTTTTTTGCGAAGGCTCTTGGCCTTAAAGGGTGTTATTTCGAACATATCGAAATAGTAATCCATCGTCGTTCGATCGAGGTCAAACTCTTCTTTTTGGCGAAGGCCCTTGGCCTTAAAATGTGTTATTTCAAACTTATCGAAATAGTAACCTGTCGTCGTTCGATCGAGGTCGAACTCTTCTTTTTGGCGAAGGCCCCTAGCCTTTAAGGGTGTTATTTCGAACTTATCAAAATAGTAACTCATCGTCTTTCGATCGAGGTCGAACTTTTATTTTTGGCGAAGGCCCCTGGCCTTCAAAGGTGTTATTTCGTACTTATCGAAATAATAACCGTCGTCGTACGATCGAGGTCGAACTCTTCTTTTTGGCGAAGGCCCCTGACCTTAAAGGGTGTTATTTCGAACTTATCGAAATAGTAACCCGTCGTCGTATCGAGGTCGAACTCTTCTTTTTGGCGAAGGCCTCTGGCCTTAAAGGGTGTTATTTCGAACTTCTCGAAATAGTCACCCGTCATCGTTCGAAAGAGGTTGAACTCTTCTTTTTGGCGAAGGCCCCTAGCCTTAAAGGGTGTTGTTTCGAACTTATCGAAATAGTAACCAAATGGCGTTCGATCTAGGTCGAATTCTTCTTTTTGGCGAAGGCCCTTGGCCTTAAAATGTGTTATTTCAAACTTATCGAAATAGTAACCTATCGTCGTTCGATCGAGGTCGAACTCTTCTTTTTGGCGAAGGCCCCTAGCCTTTAAGGGTGTTATTTCGAACTTATCAAAATAGTAACTCATCAGCTTTCGATCGAGGTCGAACTTTTATTTTTGGCGAAGGCCCCTGGCCTTCAAAGGTGTTATTT
The DNA here is from genome assembly GCF_000715075.1 of Nicotiana tabacum. Taxonomy (NCBI): domain Eukaryota; kingdom Viridiplantae; phylum Streptophyta; class Magnoliopsida; order Solanales; family Solanaceae; genus Nicotiana; species Nicotiana tabacum. Next base: position 81,613,858 of record NC_134087.1, read on the forward strand.
CGTACTTATCGAAATAGTAACCGTCGTCGTACGATCGAGGTCGAACTCTTCTTTTTGGCGAAGACCCCTGACCTTAAAGGGTGTTATTTCGAACTTATCGATATAGTAACCCGTCGTCGTATGATCGAGGTCGAACTCTTCTTTTTGGCGAACGCCCTTGGCCTTAAAGGGTGTTATTTCGAACTTATCAAAATAGTCATCCATCGTCGTTCGATAGAGGTTGAAATCTTCTTTTTTGCGAAGGCTCTTGGCCTTAAAGGGTGTTATTTCGAACATATCGAAATAGTAATCCATCGTCGTTCGATCGTGGTCGAACTCTTCTTTTTGGCGAAGGCCCTTGGCCTTAAAATGTGTTATTTCAAACTTATCGAAATAGTAACCTGTCGTCGTTCGATCGAGGTCGAACTCTTCTTTTTGGCGAAGGCCCCTAGCCTTTAAGGGTGTTATTTCGAACTTATTAAAATAGTAACTCATCGTCTTTCGATCGAGGTCGAACTTTTATTTTTGGCGAAGGCCCCTGGCCTTCAAAGGTGTTATTTCGTACTTATCGAAATAATAACCGTCGTCGTACGATCGAGGTCGAACTCTTCTTTTTGGCGAAGGCCCCTGACCTTAAAGGGTGTTATTTCGAACTTATCGAAATAGTAACCCGTCGTCGTATCGAGGTCGAACTCTTCTTTTTGGCGAAGGCCTCTGGCCTTAAAGGGTGTTATTTCGAACTTCTCGAAATAGTCACCCGTCATCGTTCGAAAGAGGTTGAACTCTTCTTTTTGGCGAAGGCCCCTAGCCTTAAAGGGTGTTATTTCGAACTTATCGAAATAGTAACCCATTGGCGTTCGATCTAGGTCGAATTCTTCTTTTTGGCGAAGTCCCTTGGCCTTAAAATGTGTTATTTCAAACTAATCGACATAGTAACCCGTCGTCGTTCGATCGAGGTCAAACTCTTCTTTTTGGCGAAGGCCCCTAGCCTTAAAGGGTGTTATTTCGAACTTATCGAAATAGTAACCCGTCGTCGTATGATCGAGGTCGAACTCTTCTTTTTGGCGAAGGCCTCTGGCCTTAAAGGGTGTTATTTCGAACTTATCGAAATAGTCACCTGTCATCGTTCGATAGAGGTTGAACTCTTCTTTTTGGCGAAGGCCCCTAGCCTTAAAGGGTGTTATTTCGAACTTATCGAAATAGTAACCCATTGGCGTTCGATCTAGGTCGAATTCTTCTTTTTGGCGAAGGCCCTTGGCCTTAAAATGTGTTATTTCAAACTAATCGACATAGTAACCCGTCGTCGTTCGATCGAGGTCGAACTCTTCTTTTTGGCGAAGGTCCCTGGCCTTAAAGGGTGTTATTTCGAACTTATCAAAATAGTCATCCGTCGTCGTTCGATAGAGGTTGAACTCTTCTTTTTTGCGAATGCTCTTGGCCTTAAAGGGTGTTATTTCGAACATATCGAAATAGTAATCCATCGTCGTTCGATCGAGGTCGAACTCTTCTTTTTGGCGAAGGCCCTTGGCCTTAAAATGTGTTATTTCAAACTTATTGAAATAGTAACCTGTCGTCGTTCGATCGAGGTCGAACTCTTCTTTTTGGCGAAGGCCCCTAGCCTTTAAGGGTGTTATTTCGAACATATCAAAATAGTAACTCATCGTCGTTCGATCGAGGTCGAGCTTTTCTTTTTGGCGAAGGCCCCTGGCCTTCAAGGGTGTTATTTCGTACTTATCGAAATAGTAACCGTCGTCGTACGATCGAGGTCGAACTCTTCTTTTTGGCGAAGGCCCCTGACCTTAAAGGGTGTTATTTCGAACTTATCGAAATAGTAACCCGTCGTCGTATGATCGAGGTCGAACTCTTCTTTTTGGCGAAGGCCTCTGGCCTTAAAGGGTGTTATTTCGAACTTATCGAAATAGTCACCCGTCATCGTTCGAAAGAGGTTGAACTCTTCTTTTTGGCGAAGGCCCCTAGCCTTAAAGGGTGTTATTTCGAACTTATCGAAATAGTAACCCATTGGCGTTCGATCTAGGTCGAATTCTTCTTTTTGGCGAAGGCCCTTGGCCTTAAAATGTGTTATTTCAAACTAATCGACATAGTAACCCGTCGTCGTTCGATCGAGGTCAAACTCTTCTTTTTGGCGAAGGCCCCTAGCCTTAAAGGGTGTTATTTCGAACTTATCGAAATAGTAACCCGTCGTCGTATGATCGAGGTCGAACTCTTCTTTTTGGCGAAGGCCTCTGGCCTTAAAGGGTGTTATTTCGAACTTATCGAAATAGTCACCCGTCATCGTTCGATAGAGGTTGAACTCTTCTTTTTGGCGAAGGCCCCTAGCCTTAAAGGGTGTTATTTCGAACTTATAGAAATAGTAACCCATTGGCGTTCGATCTAGGTCGAATTCTTCTTTTTGGCGATGGCCCTTGGCCTTAAAATGTGTTATTTCAAACTAATCGACATAGTAACCTGTCGTCGTTCGATCGAGGTCAAACTCTTCTTTTTGGCGAAGACCCCTAGCCTTAAAGGGTGTTATTTCGAACTTATCGAAATAGTAAGCTGTCGTCGTATGATCGAGGTCGAACTCTTCTTTTTGGCGAAGGCCTCTGGCCTTAAAGGGTGTTATTTCGATCATATCGAAATAGTCACCCGTCGTCGTTCGATAGAGGTTGAACTCTTCTTTTTTGCGAAGGCCCTTGGCCTTAAAGGGTGTTATTTCGAACATATCGAAATAGTAATTCATCGTCGTTCGATCGAGGTCGAACTCTTCTTTTTGCGAAGGCCCTTGGCCTTAAAATGTGTTATTTCAAACTTATCAAAATAGAAAACCTGTCGTCGTTCGATCGAGGTCGAACTCTTCTTTTTGGCGAAGGCCCCTAGCCTTTAAGTGTGTTATTTCGAACTTATCAAAATAGTAACTCATCGACTTTCGATTGAGGTCGAACTTTTATTTTTGGCGAAGGCCCCTGGCCTTCAAAGGTGTTATTTCGTACTTATCGAAATAGTAACCGTCGTCGTACGATCGAGGTCGAACTCTTCTTATTGGCTAAGGCCCCTGACCTTAAAGGGTGTTATTTCGAACTTATCAATATAGTAACCCGTCGTCGTATGATCGAGGTCGAACTCTTCTTTTTGGCGAAGGCCCTTGGCCTTAAAGGGTGTTATTTCGAACTTATCAAAATAGTCATCCGTCGTCGTTCGATAGAGGTTGAACTCTTCTTTTTGGCGAAGGCCCCTAGCCTTAAAGGGTGTTATTTCGAACTTATCAAAATAGTAACCCGTCGTCGTATGATCGAGGTCGAACTCTTCTTTTTGGCGAAGGCCTCTGGCCTTAAAGGGTGTTATTTCGAACTTATCGAAATAGTCACCCGTCATCGTTCGATAGAGGTTGAACTCTTCTTTTTGGCGAAGGCCCCTAGCCATAAAGGGTGTTATTTCGAACTTATCGAAATAGTAACCCATTGGCGTTCGATCTAGGTCGAATTCTTCTTTTTGGCGAAGGCCCTTGGCTTTAAAATGTGTTATTTCAAACTAATCGACATAGTAACCCGTCGTCGTTCGATCGAGGTCGAACTCTTCTTTTTGGCGAAGGTCCCTGGCCTTAAAGGGTGTTATTTCGAACTTATCAAAATAGTCATCCGTCGTCGTTCGATAGAGGTTGAACTCTTCTTTTTTGCGAAGGCTCTTGGCCTTAAAGGGTGTTATTTCGAACATATCGAAATAGTAATCCATCGTCGTTCGATCGAGGTCGAACTCTTCTTTTTGGCGAAGGCCCTTGGCCTTAAAATGTGTTATTTCAAACTTATCGAAATAGTAACCTGTCGTCGTTCGATCGAGGTCGAACTCTTCTTTTTGGCGAAGGCCCCTAGCCTTTAAGGGTGTTATTTCGAACATATCAAAATAGTAACTCATCGTCGTTCGATCGAGGTCGAGCTTTTCTTTTTGGCGAAGGCCCCTGGCCTTCAAGGGTGTTATTTCGTACTTATCAAAATAGTAACCGTCGTCGTACGATCGAGGTCGAACTCTTCTTTTTGGCGAAGGCCCCTGACCTTAAAGGGTGTTATTTCGAACTTATCGAAATAGTAACCCGTCGTCGTATGATCGAGGTCGAACTCTTCTTTTTGGCGAAGGCCTCTGGCCTTAAAGGGTGTTATTTCGAACTTATCGAAATAGTCACCCGTCATCGTTCGATAGAGGTTGAACTCTTCTTTTTGGCGAAGGCCCTTGGCCTTAAAATGTGTTATTTCAAACTTATCGAAATAGTAACCTGTCGTCGTTCGATCGAGGTCGAACTCTTCTTTTTGGCGAAGGCCCCTAGCCTTTAAGGGTGTTATTTCGAACATATCAAAATAGTAACTCATCGTCGTTCGATCGAGGTCGAGCTTTTCTTTTTGGCGAAGGCCCCTGGCCTTCAAGGGTGTTATTTCGTACTTATCAAAATAGTAACCGTCGTCGTACGATCGAGGTCGAACTCTTCTTTTTGGCGAAGGCCCCTGACCTTAAAGGGTGTTATTTCGAACTTATCGAAATAGTAACCCGTCGTCGTATGATCGAGGTCGAACTCTTCTTTTTGGCGAAGGCCTCTGGCCTTAAAGGGTGTTATTTCGAACTTATCGAAATAGTCACCCGTCATCATTCGATAGAGGTTGAACTCTTCTTTTTGGCGAAGGCCCTTGGCCTTAAAATGTGTTATTTCAAACTTATCGAAATAGTAACCTGTCGTCGTTCGATCGAGGTCGAACTCTTCTTTTTGGCGAAGGCCCCTAGCCTTTAAGGGTGTTATTTCGAACATATCAAAATAGTAACTCATCGTCGTTCGATCGAGGTCGAGCTTTTCTTTTTGGCGAAGGCCCCTGGCCTTCAAAGGTGTTATTTCGTACTTATCGAAATAGTAACCGTCGTCGTACGATCGAGGTCGAACTCTTCTTATTGGCTAAGGCCCCTGACCTTAAAGGGTGTTATTTCGAACTTATCAATATAGTAACCCGTCGTCGTATGATCGAGGTCGAACTCTTCTTTTTGGCGAAGGCCCTTGGTCTTAAAGGGTGTTATTTCGAACTTATCAAAATAGTCATCCGTCGTCGTTCGATAGAGGTTGAACTCTTCTTTTTGGCGAAGGCCCCTAGCCTTAAAGGGTGTTATTTCGAACTTATCAAAATAGTAACCCGTCGTCGTATGATCGAGGTCGAACTCTTCTTTTTGGCGAAGGCCTCTGGCCTTAAAGGGTGTTATTTCGAACTTATCGAAATAGTCACCCGTCATCATTCGATAGAGGTTGAACTCTTCTTTTTGGCGAAGGCCCCTAGCCATAAAGGGTGTTATTTCGAACTTATCGAAATAGTAACCCATTGGCGTTCGATCTAGGTCGAATTCTTCTTTTTGGCGAAGGCCCTTGGCTTTAAAATGTGTTATTTCAAACTAATCGACATAGTAACCCGTCGTCGTTCGATCGAGGTCGAACTCTTCTTTTTGGCGAAGGTCCCTGGCCTTAAAGGGTGTTATTTCGAACTTATCAAAATAGTCATCCGTCGTCGTTCGATAGAGGTTGAACTCTTCTTTTTTGCGAAGGCTCTTGGCCTTAAAGGGTGTTATTTCGAACATATCGAAATAGTAATCCATCGTCGTTCGATCGAGGTCGAACTCTTCTTTTTGGCGAAGGCCCTTGGCCTTAAAATGTGTTATTTCAAACTTATCGAAATAGTAACCTGTCGTCGTTCGATCGAGGTCGAACTCTTCTTTTTGGCGAAGGCCCCTAGCCTTTAAGGGTGTTATTTCGAACATATCAAAATAGTAACTCATCGTCGTTCGATCGAGGTCGAGCTTTTCTTTTTGGCGAAGGCCCCTGGCCTTCAAGGGTGTTATTTCGTACTTATCAAAATAGTAACCGTCGTCGTACGATCGAGGTCGAACTCTTCTTTTTGGCGAAGGCCCCTGACCTTAAAGGGTGTTATTTCGAACTTATCGAAATAGTAACCCGTCGTCGTATGATCGAGGTCGAACTCTTCTTTTTGGCGAAGGCCTCTGGCCTTAAAGGGTGTTATTTCGAACTTATCGAAATAGTCACCCGTCATCGTTCGATAGAGGTTGAACTCTTCTTTTTGGCGAAGGCCCTTGGCCTTAAAATGTGTTATTTCAAACTTATCGAAATAGTAACCTGTCGTCGTTCGATCGAGGTCGAACTCTTCTTTTTGGCGAAGGCCCCTAGCCTTTAAGGGTGTTATTTCGAACATATCAAAATAGTAACTCATCGTCGTTCGATCGAGGTCGAGCTTTTCTTTTTGGCGAAGGCCCCTGGCCTTCAAGGGTGTTATTTCGTACTTATCGAAATAGTAACCGTCGTCGTACGATCGAGGTCGAACTCTTCTTTTTGGCGAAGGCCCCTGACCTTAAAGGGTGTTATTTCGAACTTATCGAAATAGTAACCCGTCGTCGTATGATCGAGGTCGAACTCTTCTTTTTGGCGAAGGCCTCTGGCCTTAAAGGGTGTTATTTCGAACTTATCGAAATAGTCACCCGTCATCGTTCGAAAGAGGTTGAACTCTTCTTTTTGGCGAAGGCCCCTAGCCTTAAAGGGTGTTATTTCGAACTTATCGAAATAGTAACCCATTGGCGTTCGATCTAGGTCGAATTCTTCTTTTTGGCGAAGGCCCTTGGCCTTAAAATGTGTTATTTCAAACTAATCGACATAGTAACCCGTCGTCGTTCGATCGAGGTCAAACTCTTCTTTTTGGCGAAGGCCCCTAGCCTTAAAGGGTGTTATTTCGAACTTATCGAAATAGTAACCCGTCGTCGTATGATCGAGGTCGAACTCTTCTTTTTGGCGAAGGCCTCTGGCCTTAAAGGGTGTTATTTCGAACTTATCGAAATAGTCACCCGTCATCGTTCGATAGAGGTTGAACTCTTCTTTTTGGCGAAGGCCCCTAGCCTTAAAGGGTGTTATTTCGAACTTATCGAAATAGTAACCCATTGGCGTTCGATCTAGGTCGAATTCTTCTTTTTGGCGAAGGCCCTTGGCCTTAAAATGTGTTATTTCAAACTAATCGACATAGTAACCTGTCGTCGTTCGATCGAGGTCAAACTCTTCTTTTTGGCGAAGGCCCCTAGCCATAAAGGGTGTTATTTCGAACTTATCGAAATAGTAAGCCGTCGTCGTATGATCGAGGTCGAACTCTTCTTTTTGGCGAAGGCCTCTGGCCTTAAAGGGTGTTATTTCGAACATATCGAAATAGTCACCCGTCGTCGTTCGATAGAGGTTGAACTCTTCTTTTTTGCGAAGGCCCTTGGCCTTAAAGGGTGTTATTTCGAACATATCGAAATAGTAATTCATCGTCGTTCGATCGAGGTCAAACTCTTCTTTTTGGCGAAGGCCCTTGGCCTTAAAATGTGTTATTTCAAACTTATCGAAATAGTAACCTGTCGTCGTACGATCGAGGTCGAACTCTTCTTTTTGGCGAAGGCCCCTGACCTTAAAGGGTGTTATTTCGAACTTATCGAAATAGTAACCCGTCGTCGTATGATCGAGGTCGAACTCTTCTTTTTGGCGAAGGCCTCTGGCCTTAAAGGGTGTTATTTCGAACTTATCGAAATAGTCACCCGTCATCGTTCGAAAGAGGTTGAACTCTTCTTTTTGGCGAAGGCCCCTAGCCTTAAAGGGTGTTATTTCGAACTTATCGAAATAGTAACCCATTGGCGTTCGATCTAGGTCGAATTCTTCTTTTTGGCGAAGGCCCTTGGCCTTAAAATGTGTTATTTCAAACTAATCGACATAGTAACCTGTCGTCGTTCGATCGAGATCAAACTCTTCTTTTTGGCGAAGGCCCCTAGCCTTAAAGGGTGTTATTTCGAACTTATCGAAATAGTAAGCCGTCGTCGTATGATCGAGGTCGAACTCTTCTTTTTGGCGAAGGCCTCTGGCCTTAAAGGGTGTTATTTCGAACATATCGAAATAGTCACCCGTCGTCGTTCGATAGAGGTTGAACTCTTCTTTTTTGCGAAGGCCCTTGGCCTTAAAGGGTGTTATTTCGAACATATCGAAATAGTAATTCATCGTCGTTCGATCGAGGTCAAACTCTTCTTTTTGGCTAAGGCCCTTGGCCTTAAAATGTGTTATTTCAAACTTATCGAAATAGTAACCTGTCGTCGTTCGATCGAGGTCGAACTCTTCTTTTTGGCGAAGGCCCCTAGCCTTTAAGGGTGTTATTTCGAACTTATCAAAATAGTAACTCATCGTCTTTCGATCGAGGTCGAACTTTTATTTTTGGCGAAGGCCCCTGGCCTTCAAAGGTGTTATTTCGTACTTATCGAAATAGTAACCGTCGTCGTACGATCGAGGTCGAACTCTTCTTTTTGGCGAAGGCCACTGACCTTAAAGGGTGTTATTTCGAACTTATCGATATAGTAACCCGTCGTCGTATGATCGAGGTCGAACTCTTCTTTTTGGCGAAGGCCCTTGGCCTTAAAGGGTGTTATTTCGAACTTATCAAAATAGTCATCCGTCGTCGTTAGATAGAGGTTGAACTCTTCTTTTTGGCGAAGGCCCCTAGCCTTAAAGGGTGTTATTTCGAACTTATCGAAATAGTAACCCGTCGTCGTATGATCGAAGTCGAACTCTTCTTTTTGGCGAAGGCCTCTGGCCTTAAAGGGTGTTATTTCGAACTTATCGAAATAGTCACCCGTCATCGTTCGATAGAGGTTGAACTTTTCTTTTTGGCGAAGGCCGCTAGCCTTAAAGGGTGTTATTTCGAACATATCGAAATAGTAATCCATCGTCGTTCGATCGAGGTCGAACTCCTCTTTTTGGCGAAGGCCCTTGGCCTTAAAATGTGTTATTTCAAACTAATCGACATAGTAACCCGTCGTCGTTCGATCGAGGTCGAACTCTTCTTTTTGGCGAAGGTCCCTGGCCTTAAAGGGTGTTATTTCGAACTTATCGAAATAGTCACCCGTCATCGTTCGAAAGAGGTTGAACTCTTCTTTTTGGCGAAGGCCCCTAGCCTTAAAGGGTGTTATTTCGAACTTATCGAAATAGTAACCCATTGGCGTTCGATCTAGGTCGAATTCTTCTTTTTGGCGAAGGCCCTTGGCCTTAAAATGTGTTATTTCAAACTAATCGACATAGTAACCCGTCATCGTTCGATCGAGGTCAAACTCTTCTTTTTGGCGAAGGCCCCTAGCCTTAAAGGGTGTTATTTCGAACTTATCGAAATAGTAACCCGTCGTCGTATGATCGAGGTCGAACTCTTCTTTTTGGCGAAGGCCTCTGGCCTTAAAGGGTGTTATTTCGAACTTATCGAAATAGTCACCCGTCATCGTTCGATAGAGGTTGAACTCTTCTTTTTGGCGAAGGCCCCTAGCCTTAAAGGGTGTTATTTCGAACTTATCGAAATAGTAACCCATTGGCGTTCGATCTAGGTCGAATTCTTCTTTTTGGCGAAGGCCCTTGGCCTTAAAATGTGTTATTTCAAACTAATCGACATAGTAACCTGTCGTCGTTCGATCGAGGTCAAACTCTTCTTTTTGGCGAAGGCCCCTAGCCATAAAGGGTGTTATTTCGAACTTATCGAAATAGTAAGCCGTCGTCATATGATCGAGGTCGAACTCTTCTTTTTGGCGAAGGCCTCTGGCCTTAAAGGGTGTTATTTCGAACATATCGAAATAGTCACCCGTCGTCGTTCGATAGAGGTTGAACTCTTCTTTTTTGCGAAGGCCCTTGGCCTTAAAGGGTGTTATTTCGAACATATCGAAATAGTAATTCATCGTCGTTCGATCGAGGTCAAACTCTTCTTTTTGGCGAAGGCCCTTGGCCTTAAAATGTGTTATTTCAAACTTATCGAAATAGTAACCCATTGGCGTTCGATCTAGGTCGAATTCTTCTTTTTGGCGAAGGCCCTTGGCCTTAAAATGTGTTATTTCAAACTAATCGATATAGTAACCCGTCGTCGTTCGATCGAGGTCGAACTCTTCTTTTTGGCGAAGGTCCCTGGCCTTAAAGGGTGTTATTTCGAACTTATCAAAATAGTCATCCGTCGTCGTTCGATAGAGATTGAACTCTTCTTTTTTGCGAAGGCTCTTGACCTTAAAGGGTGTTATTTCGAACATATCGAAATAGTAATCCATCGTCGTTCGATCGAGGTCGAACTCCTCTTTTTGGCGAAGGCCCTTGGCCTTAAAATGTGTTATTTCAAACTTATCGAAATAGTAACCTGTCGTCGTTCGATCGAGGTCGAACTCTTCTTTTTGGCGAGGGCCCCTAGCCTTTAAGGGTGTTATTTCGAACTTATCAAAATAGTAACTCATCGTCTTTCGATCGAGGTCGAACTTTTATTTTTGGCGAAGGCCCCTGGCCTTCAAAGGTGTTATTTCATACTTATCGAAATAGTAACCGTCGTCGTACGATCGAGGTCGAACTCTTCTTTTTGGCGAAGGCCCCTGACCTTAAAGGGTGTTATTTCGAACTTATCGATATAGTAACCCGTCGTCGTATGATCGAGGTCGAACTCTTCTTTTTGGCGAAGGCCCTTGGCCTTAAAGGGTGTTATTTCGAACTTATCAAAATAGTCATCCGTCGTCGTTCGATAGAGGTTGAACTCTTCTTTTTGGCGAAGGCCCCTAGCCTTAAAGGGTGTTATTTCGAACTTATCGAAATAGTAACCCGTCGTCGTATGATCGAGGTCGAACTCTTCTTTTTGGCGAAGGCCTCTGGCCTTAAAGGGTGTTATTTCGAACTAATCGAAATAGTCACCCGTCATCGTTCGATAGAGGTTGAACTCTTCTTTTTGGCGAAGGCCCCTAGCCTTAAAGGGTGTTATTTCGAACTTATCGAAATAGTAACCCATTGGCGTTCGATCTAGGTCGAATTCTTCTTTTTGGCGAAGGCCCTTGGCCTTAAAATGTGTTATTTCAAACTAATCGATATAGTAACCCGTCGTCGTTCGATCGAGGTCGAACTCTTCTTTTTGGCGAAGGTCCCTGGCCTTAAAGGGTGTTATTTCGAACTTATCAAAATAGTCATCCGTCGTCGTTCGATAGAGATTGAACTCTTCTTTTTTGCGAAGGCTCTTGACCTTAAAGGGTGTTATTTCGAACATATCGAAATAGTAATCCATCGTCGTTCGATCGAGGTCGAACTCCTCTTTTTGGCGAAGGCCCTTGGCCTTAAAATGTGTTATTTCAAACTAATCGACATAGTAACCCGTCGTCGTTCGATCGAGGTCGAACTCTTCTTTTTGGCGAAGGTCCCTGGCCTTAAAGGGTGTTATTTCGAACTTATCGAAATAGTCACCCGTCATCGTTCGAAAGAGGTTGAACTCTTCTTTTTGGCGAAGGCCCCTAGCCTTAAAGGGTGTTATTTCGAACTTATCGAAATAGTAACCCATTGGCGTTCGATCTAGGTCGAATTCTTCTTTTTGGCGAAGGCCCTTGGCCTTAAAATGTGTTATTTCAAACTAATCGACATAGTAACCCGTCATCGTTCGATCGAGGTCAAACTCTTCTTTTTGGCGAAGGCCCCTAGCCTTAAAGGGTGTTATTTCGAACTTATCGAAATAGTAACCCGTCGTCGTATGATCGAGGTCGAACTCTTCTTTTTGGCGAAGGCCTCTGGCCTTAAAGGGTGTTATTTCGAACTTATCGAAATAGTCACCCGTCATCGTTCGATAGAGGTTGAACTCTTCTTTTTGGCGAAGGCCCCTAGCCTTAAAGGGTGTTATTTCGAACTTATCGAAATAGTAACCCATTGGCGTTCGATCTAGGTCGAATTCTTCTTTTTGGCGAAGGCCCTTGGCCTTAAAATGTGTTATTTCAAACTAATCGACATAGTAACCTGTTGTCGTTCGATCGAGGTCAAACTCTTCTTTTTGGCGAAGGCCCCTAGCCATAAAGGGTGTTATTTCGAACTTATCGAAATAGTAAGCCGTCGTCGTATGATCGAGGTCGAACTCTTCTTTTTGGCGAAGGCCTCTGGCCTTAAAGGGTGTTATTTCGAACATATCGAAATAGTCACCCGTCGTCGTTCGATAGAGGTTGAACTCTTCTTTTTTGCGAAGGCCCTTGGCCTTAAAGGGTGTTATTTCGAACATATCGAAATAGTAATTCATCGTCGTTCGATCGAGGTCAAACTCTTCTTTTTGGCGAAGGCCCTTGGCCTTAAAATGTGTTATTTCAAACTTATCGAAATAGTAACCCATTGGCGTTCGATCTAGGTCGAATTCTTCTTTTTGGCGAAGGCCCCTAGCCTTAAAATGTGTTATTTCAAACTAATCGATATAGTAACCCGTCGTCGTTCGATCGAGGTCGAACTTTTATTTTTGGCGAAGGCCCCTGGCCTTCAAAGGTGTTATTTCGTACTTATCGAAATAGTAACCGTCGTCGTACGATCGAGGTCGAACTCTTCTTTTTGGCGAAGGCCCCTGACCTTAAAGGGTGTTATTTCGAACTTATCGATATAGTAACCCGTCGTCGTATGATCGAGGTCGAACTCTTCTTTTTGGCGAAGGCCCTTGGCCTTAAAGGGTGTTATTTCGAACTTATCAAAATAGTCATCCGTCGTCGTTCGATAGAGGTTGAACTCTTCTTTTTGGCGAAGGCCCCTAGCCTTAAAGGGTGTTATTTCGAACTTATCGAAATAGTAACCCGTCGTCGTATGATCGAGGTCGAACTCTTCTTTTTGGCGAAGGCCTCTGGCCTTAAAGGGTGTTATTTCGAACTTATCAAAATAGTCACCCGTCATCGTTCGATAGAGGTTGAACTTTTCTTTTTGGCGAAGGCCCCTACCCTTAAAGGGTGTTATTTCGAACTTATCGAAATAGTAACCCATTGGCGTTCGATCTAGGTCGAATTCTTCTTTTTGGCGAAGGCCCTTGGCCTTAAAATGTGTTATTTCAAACTAATCGACATAGTAACCCGTCGTCGTTCGATCGAGGTCGAACTCTTCTTTTTGGCGAAGGTCCCTGGCCTTAAAGGGTGTTATTTCGAACTTATCAAAATAGTCATCCGTCGTCGTTCGATAGAGGTTGAACTCTTCTTTTTTGCAAATGCTCTTGGCCTTAAAGGGTGTTATTTCGAACATATCGAAATAGTAATCCATCGTCGTTCGATCGAGGTCGAACTCTTCTTTTTGGCGAAGGCCCTTGGCCTTAAAATGTGTTATTTCAAACTTATCGAAATAGTAACCTGTCGTCGTTCGATCGAGGTCGAACTCTTCTTTTTGGCGAAGGCCCCTAGCCTTTAAGGGTGTTATTTCGAACATATCAAAATAGTAACTCATCGTCGTTCGATCGAGGTCGAGCTTTTCTTTTTGGCGAAGGCCCCTGGCCTTCAAGGGTGTTATTTCGTACTTATCAAAATAGTAACCATCGTCGTACGATCGAGGTCGAACTCTTCTTTTTGGCGAAGGCCCCTGACCTTAAAGGGTGTTATTTCGAACTTATCGAAATAGTAACCCGTCGTCGTATGATCGAGGTCGAACTCTTCTTTTTGGCGAAGGCCTCTGGCCTTAAAGGGTGTTATTTCGAACTTATTGAAATAGTCACCCATCATCGTTCGATAGAGGTTGAAATCTTCTTTTTGGCAAAGGCCCCTAGCCTTAAAGGGTGTTATTTCGAACTTATCGAAATAGTAACCCATTGGCGTTCGATCTAGGTCGAATTCTTCTTTTTGGCGAAGGCCCTTGGCCTTAAAATGTGTTATTTCAAACTAATCGACATAGTAACCCGTCGTCGTTCGATCGAGGTCAAACTCTTCTTTTTGGCGAAGGCCCCTAGCCTTAAAGGGTGTTATTTCGAACTTATCGAAATAGTATCCCGTCGTCGTATGATCGAGGTCGAACTCTTCTTTTTGGCGAAGGCCTCTGGCCTTAAAGGGTGTTATTTCGAACTTATCGAAATAGTCACCCGTCATCGTTCGATAGAGGTTGAACTCTTCTTTTTGGCGAAGGCCCCTAGCCTTAAAGGGTGTTATTTCGAACTTATCGAAATAGTAACCCATTGGCGTTCGATATAGGTCGAATTCTTCTTTTTGGCGAAGGCCCTTGGCCTTAAAATGTGTTATTTCAAACTAATCGACATAGTAACCCGTCGTCGTTCGATCGAGGTCGAACTCTTCTTTTTGGCGAAGGTCCCTGGCCTTAAAGGGTGTTATTTCGAACTTATCGAAATAGTAAGCCGTCGTCGTATGATCGAGGTCGAACCCTTCTTTTTGGCGAAGGCCTCTGGCCTTAAAGGGTGTTATTTCGAACATATCGAAATAGTCACCCGTCGTCGTTCGATAGAGGTTGAACTCTTCTTTTTTGCGAAGGACCTTGGCCTTAAAGGGTGTTATTTCGAACATATCGAAATAGTAATTCATCGTCGTTCGATCGAGGTCGAACTCTTCTTTTTGGCGAAGGCCCTTGGCCTTAAAATGTGTTATTTCAAACTTATCGAAATAGTAACCTGTCGTCGTTCGATCGAGGTCGAACTCTTCTTTTTGGCGAGGGCCCCTAGCCTTTAAGGGTGTTATTTCGAACTTATCAAAATAGTAACTCATCGTCTTTCGATCGAGGTCGAACTTTTATTTTTGGCGAAGGCCCCTGGCCTTCAAAGGTGTTATTTCATACTTATCGAAATAGTAACCGTCGTCGTACGATCGAGGTCGAACTCTTCTTTTTGGCGAAGGCCCCTGACCTTAAAGGGTGTTATTTCGAACTTATCGATATAGTAACCCGTCGTCGTATGATCGAGGTCGAACTCTTCTTTTTGGCGAAGGCCCTTGGCCTTAAAGGGTGTTATTTCGAACTTATCAAAATAGTCATCCGTCGTCGTTCGATAGAGGTTGAACTCTTCTTTTTGGCGAAGGCCCCTAGCCTTAAAGGGTGTTATTTCGAACTTATCGAAATAGTAACCCGTCGTCGTATGATCGAGGTCGAACTCTTCTTTTTGGCGAAGGCCTCTGGCCTTAAAGGGTGTTATTTCGAACTAATCGAAATAGTCACCCGTCATCGTTCGATAGAGGTTGAACTCTTCTTTTTGGCGAAGGCCCCTAGCCTTAAAGGGTGTTATTTCGAACTTATCGAAATAGTAACCCATTGGCGTTCGATCTAGGTCGAATTCTTCTTTTTGGCGAAGGCCCTTGGCCTTAAAATGTGTTATTTCAAACTAATCGATATAGTAACCCGTCGTCGTTCGATCGAGGTCGAACTCTTCTTTTTGGCGAAGGTCCCTGGCCTTAAAGGGTGTTATTTCGAACTTATCAAAATAGTCATCCGTCGTCGTTCGATAGAGATTGAACTCTTCTTTTTTGCGAAGGCTCTTGACCTTAAAGGGTGTTATTTCGAACATATCGAAATAGTAATCCATCGTCGTTCGATCGAGGTCGAACTCCTCTTTTTGGCGAAGGCCCTTGGCCTTAAAATGTGTTATTTCAAACTAATCGACATAGTAACCCGTCGTCGTTCGATCGAGGTCGAACTCTTCTTTTTGGCGAAGGTCCCTGGCCTTAAAGGGTGTTATTTCGAACTTATCGAAATAGTCACCCGTCATCGTTCGAAAGAGGTTGAACTCTTCTTTTTGGCGAAGGCCCCTAGCCTTAAAGGGTGTTATTTCGAACTTATCGAAATAGTAACCCATTGGCGTTCGATCTAGGTCGAATTCTTCTTTTTGGCGAAGGCCCTTGGCCTTAAAATGTGTTATTTCAAACTAATCGACATAGTAACCCGTCATCGTTCGATCGAGGTCAAACTCTTCTTTTTGGCGAAGGCCCCTAGCCTTAAAGGGTGTTATTTCGAACTTATCGAAATAGTAACCCGTCGTCGTATGATCGAGGTCGAACTCTTCTTTTTGGCGAAGGCCTCTGGCCTTAAAGGGTGTTATTTCGAACTTATCGAAATAGTCACCCGTCATCGTTCGATAGAGGTTGAACTCTTCTTTTTGGCGAAGGCCCCTAGCCTTAAAGGGTGTTATTTCGAACTTATCGAAATAGTAACCCATTGGCGTTCGATCTAGGTCGAATTCTTCTTTTTGGCGAAGGCCCTTGGCCTTAAAATGTGTTATTTCAAACTAATCGACATAGTAACCTGTTGTCGTTCGATCGAGGTCAAACTCTTCTTTTTGGCGAAGGCCCCTAGCCATAAAGGGTGTTATTTCGAACTTATCGAAATAGTAAGCCGTCGTCGTATGATCGAGGTCGAACTCTTCTTTTTGGCGAAGGCCTCTGGCCTTAAAGGGTGTTATTTCGAACATATCGAAATAGTCACCCGTCGTCGTTCGATAGAGGTTGAACTCTTCTTTTTTGCGAAGGCCCTTGGCCTTAAAGGGTGTTATTTCGAACATATCGAAATAGTAATTCATCGTCGTTCGATCGAGGTCAAACTCTTCTTTTTGGCGAAGGCCCTTGGCCTTAAAATGTGTTATTTCAAACTTATCGAAATAGTAACCCATTGGCGTTCGATCTAGGTCGAATTCTTCTTTTTGGCGAAGGCCCCTAGCCTTAAAATGTGTTATTTCAAACTAATCGATATAGTAACCCGTCGTCGTTCGATCGAGGTCGAACTTTTATTTTTGGCGAAGGCCCCTGGCCTTCAAAGGTGTTATTTCGTACTTATCGAAATAGTAACCGTCGTCGTACGATCGAGGTCGAACTCTTCTTTTTGGCGAAGGCCCCTGACCTTAAAGGGTGTTATTTCGAACTTATCGATATAGTAACCCGTCGTCGTATGATCGAGGTCGAACTCTTCTTTTTGGCGAAGGCCCTTGGCCTTAAAGGGTGTTATTTCGAACTTATCAAAATAGTCATCCGTCGTCGTTCGATAGAGGTTGAACTCTTCTTTTTGGCGAAGGCCCCTAGCCTTAAAGGGTGTTATTTCGAACTTATCGAAATAGTAACCCGTCGTCGTATGATCGAGGTCGAACTCTTCTTTTTGGCGAAGGCCTCTGGCCTTAAAGGGTGTTATTTCGAACTTATCAAAATAGTCACCCGTCATCGTTCGATAGAGGTTGAACTTTTCTTTTTGGCGAAGGCCCCTACCCTTAAAGGGTGTTATTTCGAACTTATCGAAATAGTAACCCATTGGCGTTCGATCTAGGTCGAATTCTTCTTTTTGGCGAAGGCCCTTGGCCTTAAAATGTGTTATTTCAAACTAATCGACATAGTAACCCGTCTTCGTTCGATCGAGGTCGAACTCTTCTTTTTGGCGAAGGTCCCTGGCCTTAAAGGGTGTTATTTCGAACTTATCAAAATAGTCATCCGTCGTCGTTCGATAGAGGTTGAACTCTTCTTTTTTGCAAATGCTCTTGGCCTTAAAGGGTGTTATTTCGAACATATCGAAATAGTAATCCATCGTCGTTCGATCGAGGTCGAACTCTTCTTTTTGGCGAAGGCCCTTGGCCTTAAAATGTGTTATTTCAAACTAATCGACATAGTAACCCGTCGTCGTTCGATCGAGGTCAAACTCTTCTTTTTGGCGAAGGCCCCTAGCCTTAAAGGGTGTTATTTCGAACTTATCGAAATAGTATCCCGTCGTCGTATGATCGAGGTCGAACTCTTCTTTTTGGCGAAGGCCTCTGGCCTTAAAGGGTGTTATTTCGAACTAATCGAAATAGTCACCCGTCATCGTTCGATAGAGGTTGAACTCTTCTTTTTGGCGAAGGCCCCTAGCCTTAAAGGGTGTTATTTCGAACTTATCGAAATAGTAACCCATTGGCGTTCGATCTAGGTCGAATTCTTCTTTTTGGCGAAGGCCCTTGGCCTTAAAATGTGTTATTTCAAACTAATCGATATAGTAACCCGTCGTCGTTCGATCGAGGTCGAACTCTTCTTTTTGGCGAAGGTCCCTGGCCTTAAAGGGTGTTATTTCGAACTTATCAAAATAGTCATCCGTCGTCGTTCGATAGAGATTGAACTCTTCTTTTTTGCGAAGGCTCTTGACCTTAAAGGGTGTTATTTCGAACATATCGAAATAGTAATCCATCGTCGTTCGATCGAGGTCGAACTCCTCTTTTTGGCGAAGGCCCTTGGCCTTAAAATGTGTTATTTCAAACTAATCGACATAGTAACCCGTCGTCGTTCGATCGAGGTCGAACTCTTCTTTTTGGCGAAGGTCCCTGGCCTTAAAGGGTGTTATTTCGAACTTATCGAAATAGTCACCCGTCATCGTTCGAAAGAGGTTGAACTCTTCTTTTTGGCGAAGGCCCCTAGCCTTAAAGGGTGTTATTTCGAACTTATCGAAATAGTAACCCATTGGCGTTCGATCTAGGTCGAATTCTTCTTTTTGGCGAAGGCCCTTGGCCTTAAAATGTGTTATTTCAAACTAATCGACATAGTAACCCGTCATCGTTCGATCGAGGTCAAACTCTTCTTTTTGGCGAAGGCCCCTAGCCTTAAAGGGTGTTATTTCGAACTTATCGAAATAGTAACCCGTCGTCGTATGATCGAGGTCGAACTCTTCTTTTTGGCGAAGGCCTCTGGCCTTAAAGGGTGTTATTTCGAACTTATCGAAATAGTCACCCGTCATCGTTCGATAGAGGTTGAACTCTTCTTTTTGGCGAAGGCCCCTAGCCTTAAAGGGTGTTATTTCGAACTTATCGAAATAGTAACCCATTGGCGTTCGATCTAGGTCGAATTCTTCTTTTTGGCGAAGGCCCTTGGCCTTAAAATGTGTTATTTCAAACTAATCGACATAGTAACCTGTTGTCGTTCGATCGAGGTCAAACTCTTCTTTTTGGCGAAGGCCCCTAGCCATAAAGGGTGTTATTTCGAACTTATCGAAATAGTAAGCCGTCGTCGTATGATCGAGGTCGAACTCTTCTTTTTGGCGAAGGCCTCTGGCCTTAAAGGGTGTTATTTCGAACATATCGAAATAGTCACCCGTCGTCGTTCGATAGAGGTTGAACTCTTCTTTTTTGCGAAGGCCCTTGGCCTTAAAGGGTGTTATTTCGAACATATCGAAATAGTAATTCATCGTCGTTCGATCGAGGTCAAACTCTTCTTTTTGGCGAAGGCCCTTGGCCTTAAAATGTGTTATTTCAAACTTATCGAAATAGTAACCCATTGGCGTTCGATCTAGGTCGAATTCTTCTTTTTGGCGAAGGCCCCTAGCCTTAAAATGTGTTATTTCAAACTAATCGATATAGTAACCCGTCGTCGTTCGATCGAGGTCGAACTTTTATTTTTGGCGAAGGCCCCTGGCCTTCAAAGGTGTTATTTCGTACTTATCGAAATAGTAACCGTCGTCGTACGATCGAGGTCGAACTCTTCTTTTTGGCGAAGGCCCCTGACCTTAAAGGGTGTTATTTCGAACTTATCGATATAGTAACCCGTCGTCGTATGATCGAGGTCGAACTCTTCTTTTTGGCGAAGGCCCTTGGCCTTAAAGGGTGTTATTTCGAACTTATCAAAATAGTCATCCGTCGTCGTTCGATAGAGGTTGAACTCTTCTTTTTGGCGAAGGCCCCTAGCCTTAAAGGGTGTTATTTCGAACTTATCGAAATAGTAACCCGTCGTCGTATGATCGAGGTCGAACTCTTCTTTTTGGCGAAGGCCTCTGGCCTTAAAGGGTGTTATTTCGAACTTATCAAAATAGTCACCCGTCATCGTTCGATAGAGGTTGAACTTTTCTTTTTGGCGAAGGCCCCTACCCTTAAAGGGTGTTATTTCGAACTTATCGAAATAGTAACCCATTGGCGTTCGATCTAGGTCGAATTCTTCTTTTTGGCGAAGGCCCTTGGCCTTAAAATGTGTTATTTCAAACTAATCGACATAGTAACCCGTCTTCGTTCGATCGAGGTCGAACTCTTCTTTTTGGCGAAGGTCCCTGGCCTTAAAGGGTGTTATTTCGAACTTATCAAAATAGTCATCCGTCGTCGTTCGATAGAGGTTGAACTCTTCTTTTTTGCAAATGCTCTTGGCCTTAAAGGGTGTTATTTCGAACATATCGAAATAGTAATCCATCGTCGTTCGATCGAGGTCGAACTCTTCTTTTTGGCGAAGGCCCTTGGCCTTAAAATGTGTTATTTCAAACTTATCGAAATAGTAACCTGTCGTCGTTCGATCGAGGTCGAACTCTTCTTTTTGGCGAAGGCCCCTAGCCTTTAAGGGTGTTATTTCGAACATATCAAAATAGTAACTCATCGTCGTTCGATCGAGGTCGAGCTTTTCTTTTTGGCGAAGGCCCCTGGCCTTCAAGGGTGTTATTTCGTACTTATCAAAATAGTAACCATCGTCGTACGATCGAGGTCGAACTCTTCTTTTTGGCGAAGGCCCCTGACCTTAAAGGGTGTTATTTCGAACTTATCGAAATAGTAACCCGTCGTCGTATGATCGAGGTCGAACTCTTCTTTTTGGCGAAGGCCTCTGGCCTTAAAGGGTGTTATTTCGAACTTATTGAAATAGTCACCCATCATCGTTCGATAGAGGTTGAAATCTTCTTTTTGGCAAAGGCCCCTAGCCTTAAAGGGTGTTATTTCGAACTTATCGAAATAGTAACCCATTGGCGTTCGATCTAGGTCGAATTCTTCTTTTTGGCGAAGGCCCTTGGCCTTAAAATGTGTTATTTCAAACTAATCGACATAGTAACCCGTCGTCGTTCGATCGAGGTCAAACTCTTCTTTTTGGCGAAGGCCCCTAGCCTTAAAGGGTGTTATTTCGAACTTATCGAAATAGTATCCCGTCGTCGTATGATCGAGGTCGAACTCTTCTTTTTGGCGAAGGCCTCTGGCCTTAAAGGGTGTTATTTCGAACTTATCGAAATAGTCACCCGTCATCGTTCGATAGAGGTTGAACTCTTCTTTTTGGCGAAGGCCCCTAGCCTTAAAGGGTGTTATTTCGAACTTATCGAAATAGTAACCCATTGGCGTTCGATATAGGTCGAATTCTTCTTTTTGGCGAAGGCCCTTGGCCTTAAAATGTGTTATTTCAAACTAATCGACATAGTAACCCGTCGTCGTTCGATCGAGGTCGAACTCTTCTTTTTGGCGAAGGTCCCTGGCCTTAAAGGGTGTTATTTCGAACTTATCGAAATAGTAAGCCGTCGTCGTATGATCGAGGTCGAACCCTTCTTTTTGGCGAAGGCCTCTGGCCTTAAAGGGTGTTATTTCGAACATATCGAAATAGTCACCCGTCGTCGTTCGATAGAGGTTGAACTCTTCTTTTTTGCGAAGGACCTTGGCCTTAAAGGGTGTTATTTCGAACATATCGAAATAGTAATTCATCGTCGTTCGATCGAGGTCGAACTCTTCTTTTTGGCGAAGGCCCTTGGCCTTAAAATGTGTTATTTCAAACTTATCGAAATAGTAACCTGTCGTCGTTCGATCGAGGTCGAACTCTTCTTTTTGGCGAGGGCCCCTAGCCTTTAAGGGTGTTATTTCGAACTTATCAAAATAGTAACTCATCGTCTTTCGATCGAGGTCGAACTTTTATTTTTGGCGAAGGCCCCTGGCCTTCAAAGGTGTTATTTCATACTTATCGAAATAGTAACCGTCGTCGTACGATCGAGGTCGAACTCTTCTTTTTGGCGAAGGCCCCTGACCTTAAAGGGTGTTATTTCGAACTTATCGATATAGTAACCCGTCGTCGTATGATCGAGGTCGAACTCTTCTTTTTGGCGAAGGCCCTTGGCCTTAAAGGGTGTTATTTCGAACTTATCAAAATAGTCATCCGTCGTCGTTCGATAGAGGTTGAACTCTTCTTTTTGGCGAAGGCCCCTAGCCTTAAAGGGTGTTATTTCGAACTTATCGAAATAGTAACCCGTCGTCGTATGATCGAGGTCGAACTCTTCTTTTTGGCGAAGGCCTCTGGCCTTAAAGGGTGTTATTTCGAACTTATCGAAATAGTCACCCGTCATCGTTCGATAGAGGTTGAACTCTTCTTTTTGGCGAAGGCCCCTAGCCTTAAAGGGTGTTATTTCGAACTTATCGAAATAGTAACCCATTGGCGTTCGATCTAGGTCGAATTCTTCTTTTTGGCGAAGGCCCTTGGCCTTAAAATGTGTTATTTCAAACTAATCGACATAGTAACCTGTTGTCGTTCGATCGAGGTCAAACTCTTCTTTTTGGCGAAGGCCCCTAGCCATAAAGGGTGTTATTTCGAACTTATCGAAATAGTAAGCCGTCGTCGTATGATCGAGGTCGAACTCTTCTTTTTGGCGAAGGCCTCTGGCCTTAAAGGGTGTTATTTCGAACATATCGAAATAGTCACCCGTCGTCGTTCGATAGAGGTTGAACTCTTCTTTTTTGCGAAGGCCCTTGGCCTTAAAGGGTGTTATTTCGAACATATCGAAATAGTAATTCATCGTCGTTCGATCGAGGTCAAACTCTTCTTTTTGGCGAAGGCCCTTGGCCTTAAAATGTGTTATTTCAAACTTATCGAAATAGTAACCCATTGGCGTTCGATCTAGGTCGAATTCTTCTTTTTGGCGAAGGCCCCTAGCCTTAAAATGTGTTATTTCAAACTAATCGATATAGTAACCCGTCGTCGTTCGATCGAGGTCGAACTTTTATTTTTGGCGAAGGCCCCTGGCCTTCAAAGGTGTTATTTCGTACTTATCGAAATAGTAACCGTCGTCGTACGATCGAGGTCAAACTCTTCTTTTTGGCGAAGGCCCCTGACCTTAAAGGGTGTTATTTCGAACTTATCGATATAGTAACCCGTCGTCGTATGATCGAGGTCGAACTCTTCTTTTTGGCGAAGGCCCTTGGCCTTAAAGGGTGTTATTTCGAACTTATCAAAATAGTCATCCGTCGTCGTTCGATAGAGGTTGAACTCTTCTTTTTGGCGAAGGCCCCTAGCCTTAAAGGGTGTTATTTCGAACTTATCGAAATAGTAACCCGTCGTCGTATGATCGAGGTCGAACTCTTCTTTTTGGCGAAGGCCTCTGGCCTTAAAGGGTGTTATTTCGAACTTATCAAAATAGTCACCCGTCATCGTTCGATAGAGGTTGAACTTTTCTTTTTGGCGAAGGCCCCTACCCTTAAAGGGTGTTATTTCGAACTTATCGAAATAGTAACCCATTGGCGTTCGATAGAGGTTGAACTCTTCTTTTTTGCGAAGGCCCTTGGCCTTAAAGGGTGTTATTTCGAACATATCGAAATAGTAATTCATCGTCGTTCGATCGAGGTCAAACTCTTCTTTTTGGCGAAGGCCCTTGGCCTTAAAATGTGTTATTTCAAACTTATCGAAATAGTAACCCATTGGCGTTCGATCTAGGTCGAATTCTTCTTTTTGGCGAAGGCCCCTAGCCTTAAAATGTGTTATTTCAAACTAATCGATATAGTAACCCGTCGTCGTTCGATCGAGGTCGAACTTTTATTTTTGGCGAAGGCCCCTGGCCTTCAAAGGTGTTATTTCGTACTTATCGAAATAGTAACCGTCGTCGTACGATCGAGGTCAAACTCTTCTTTTTGGCGAAGGCCCCTGACCTTAAAGGGTGTTATTTCGAACTTATCGATATAGTAACCCGTCGTCGTATGATCGAGGTCGAACTCTTCTTTTTGGCGAAGGCCCTTGGCCTTAAAGGGTGTTATTTCGAACTTATCAAAATAGTCATCCGTCGTCGTTCGATAGAGGTTGAACTCTTCTTTTTGGCGAAGGCCCCTAGCCTTAAAGGGTGTTATTTCGAACTTATCGAAATAGTAACCCGTCGTCGTATGATCGAGGTCGAACTCTTCTTTTTGGCGAAGGCCTCTGGCCTTAAAGGGTGTTATTTC
The DNA here is from genome assembly GCF_000715075.1 of Nicotiana tabacum. NCBI lineage: Eukaryota > Viridiplantae > Streptophyta > Magnoliopsida > Solanales > Solanaceae > Nicotiana > Nicotiana tabacum. The sequence goes on from NC_134087.1 coordinate 81,637,506, forward strand.
GAACTTATCAAAATAGTCACCCGTCATCGTTCGATAGAGGTTGAACTTTTCTTTTTGGCGAAGGCCCCTACCCTTAAAGGGTGTTATTTCGAACTTATCGAAATAGTAACCCATTGGCGTTCGATCTAGGTCGAATTCTTCTTTTTGGCGAAGGCCCTTGGCCTTAAAATGTGTTATTTCAAACTAATCGACATAGTAACCCGTCGTCGTTCGATCGAGGTCGAACTCTTCTTTTTGGCGAAGGTCCCTGGCCTTAAAGGGTGTTATTTCGAACTTATCAAAATAGTCATCCGTCGTCGTTCGATAGAGGTTGAACTCTTCTTTTTTGCAAATGCTCTTGGCCTTAAAGGGTGTTATTTCGAACATATCGAAATAGTAATCCATCGTCGTTCGATCGAGGTCGAACTCTTCTTTTTGGCGAAGGCCCTTGGCCTTAAAATGTGTTATTTCAAACTTATCGAAATAGTAACCTGTCGTCGTTCGATCGAGGTCGAACTCTTCTTTTTGGCGAAGGCCCCTAGCCTTTAAGGGTGTTATTTCGAACTTATCAAAATAGTAACTCATCGTCTTTCGATCGAGGTCGAACTTTTATTTTTGGCGAAGGCCCCTGGCCTTCAAAGGTGTTATTTCGTACTTATCGAAATAGTAACCGTCGTCGTACGATCGAGGTCGAACTCTTCTTTTTGGCGAAGGCCCCTGACCTTAAAGGGTGTTATTTCGAACTTATCGATATAGTAACCCGTCGTCGTATGATCGAGGTCGAACTCTTCTTTTTGGCGAAGGCCCTTGGCCTTAAAGGGTGTTATTTCGAACTTATCAAAATAGTCATCCGTCGTCGTTCGATAGAGGTTGAACTCTTCTTTTTGGCGAAGGCCCCTAGCCTTAAAGGGTGTTATTTCGAACTTATCGAAATAGTAACCCGTCGTCGTATGATCGAGGTCGAACTCTTCTTTTTGGCGAAGGCCTCTGGCCTTAAAGGGTGTTATTTCGAACTTATCAAAATAGTCACCCGTCATCGTTCGATAGAGGTTGAACTTTTCTTTTTGGCGAAGGCCCCTACCCTTAAAGGGTGTTATTTCGAACTTATCGAAATAGTAACCCATTGGCGTTCGATCTAGGTCGAATTCTTCTTTTTGGCGAAGGCCCTTGGCCTTAAAATGTGTTATTTCAAACTAATCGACATAGTAACCCGTCGTCGTTCGATCGAGGTCGAACTCTTCTTTTTGGCGAAGGTCCCTGGCCTTAAAGGGTGTTATTTCGAACTTATCAAAATAGTCATCCGTCGTCGTTCGATAGAGGTTGAACTCTTCTTTTTTGCAAATGCTCTTGGCCTTAAAGGGTGTTATTTCGAACATATCGAAATAGTAATCCATCGTCGTTCGATCGAGGTCGAACTCTTCTTTTTGGCGAAGGCCCTTGGCCTTAAAATGTGTTATTTCAAACTTATCGAAATAGTAACCTGTCGTCGTTCGATCGAGGTCGAACTCTTCTTTTTGGCGAAGGCCCCTAGCCTTTAAGGGTGTTATTTCGAACATATCAAAATAGTAACTCATCGTCGTTCGATCGAGGTCGAGCTTTTCTTTTTGGCGAAGGCCCCTGGCCTTCAAGGGTGTTATTTCGTACTTATCAAAATAGTAACCATCGTCGTACGATCGAGGTCGAACTCTTCTTTTTGGCGAAGGCCCCTGACCTTAAAGGGTGTTATTTCGAACTTATCGAAATAGTAACCCGTCGTCGTATGATCGAGGTCGAACTCTTCTTTTTGGCGAAGGCCTCTGGCCTTAAAGGGTGTTATTTCGAACTTATTGAAATAGTCACCCATCATCGTTCGATAGAGGTTGAAATCTTCTTTTTGGCAAAGGCCCCTAGCCTTAAAGGGTGTTATTTCGAACTTATCGAAATAGTAACCCATTGGCGTTCGATCTAGGTCGAATTCTTCTTTTTGGCGAAGGCCCTTGGCCTTAAAATGTGTTATTTCAAACTAATCGACATAGTAACCCGTCGTCGTTCGATCGAGGTCAAACTCTTCTTTTTGGCGAAGGCCCCTAGCCTTAAAGGGTGTTATTTCGAACTTATCGAAATAGTATCCCGTCGTCGTATGATCGAGGTCGAACTCTTCTTTTTGGCGAAGGCCTCTGGCCTTAAAGGGTGTTATTTCGAACTTATCGAAATAGTCACCCGTCATCGTTCGATAGAGGTTGAACTCTTCTTTTTGGCGAAGGCCCCTAGCCTTAAAGGGTGTTATTTCGAACTTATCGAAATAGTAACCCATTGGCGTTCGATATAGGTCGAATTCTTCTTTTTGGCGAAGGCCCTTGGCCTTAAAATGTGTTATTTCAAACTAATCGACATAGTAACCCGTCGTCGTTCGATCGAGGTCGAACTCTTCTTTTTGGCGAAGGTCCCTGGCCTTAAAGGGTGTTATTTCGAACTTATCGAAATAGTAAGCCGTCGTCGTATGATCGAGGTCGAACCCTTCTTTTTGGCGAAGGCCTCTGGCCTTAAAGGGTGTTATTTCGAACATATCGAAATAGTCACCCGTCGTCGTTCGATAGAGGTTGAACTCTTCTTTTTTGCGAAGGACCTTGGCCTTAAAGGGTGTTATTTCGAACATATCGAAATAGTAATTCATCGTCGTTCGATCGAGGTCGAACTCTTCTTTTTGGCGAAGGCCCTTGGCCTTAAAATGTGTTATTTCAAACTTATCGAAATAGTAACCTGTCGTCGTTCGATCGAGGTCGAACTCTTCTTTTTGGCGAGGGCCCCTAGCCTTTAAGGGTGTTATTTCGAACTTATCAAAATAGTAACTCATCGTCTTTCGATCGAGGTCGAACTTTTATTTTTGGCGAAGGCCCCTGGCCTTCAAAGGTGTTATTTCATACTTATCGAAATAGTAACCGTCGTCGTACGATCGAGGTCGAACTCTTCTTTTTGGCGAAGGCCCCTGACCTTAAAGGGTGTTATTTCGAACTTATCGATATAGTAACCCGTCGTCGTATGATCGAGGTCGAACTCTTCTTTTTGGCGAAGGCCCTTGGCCTTAAAGGGTGTTATTTCGAACTTATCAAAATAGTCATCCGTCGTCGTTCGATAGAGGTTGAACTCTTCTTTTTGGCGAAGGCCCCTAGCCTTAAAGGGTGTTATTTCGAACTTATCGAAATAGTAACCCGTCGTCGTATGATCGAGGTCGAACTCTTCTTTTTGGCGAAGGCCTCTGGCCTTAAAGGGTGTTATTTCGAACTAATCGAAATAGTCACCCGTCATCGTTCGATAGAGGTTGAACTCTTCTTTTTGGCGAAGGCCCCTAGCCTTAAAGGGTGTTATTTCGAACTTATCGAAATAGTAACCCATTGGCGTTCGATCTAGGTCGAATTCTTCTTTTTGGCGAAGGCCCTTGGCCTTAAAATGTGTTATTTCAAACTAATCGATATAGTAACCCGTCGTCGTTCGATCGAGGTCGAACTCTTCTTTTTGGCGAAGGTCCCTGGCCTTAAAGGGTGTTATTTCGAACTTATCAAAATAGTCATCCGTCGTCGTTCGATAGAGATCGAACTCTTCTTTTTTGCGAAGGCCTCTGGCCTTAAAGGGTGTTATTTCGAACTTATCGAAATAGTCACCCGTCATCGTTCGATAGAGGTTGAACTCTTCTTTTTGGCGAAGGCCCCTAGCCTTAAAGGGTGTTATTTCGAACTTATCGAAATAGTAACCCATTGGCGTTCGATCTAGGTCGAATTCTTCTTTTTGGCGAAGGCCCTTGGCCTTAAAATGTGTTATTTCAAACTAATCGACATAGTAACCTGTCGTCGTTCGATCGAGGTCAAACTCTTCTTTTTGGCGAAGGCCCCTAGCCATAAAGGGTGTTATTTCGAACTTATCGAAATAGTAAGCCGTCGTCGTATGATCGAGGTCGAACTCTTCTTTTTGGCGAAGGCCTCTGGCCTTAAAGGGTGTTATTTCGAACATATCGAAATAGTCACCCGTCGTCGTTCGATAGAGGTTGAACTCTTCTTTTTTGCGAAGGCCCTTGGCCTTAAAGGGTGTTATTTCGAACATATCGAAATAGTAATTCATCGTCGTTCGATCGAGGTCAAACTCTTCTTTTTGGCGAAGGCCCTTGGCCTTAAAATGTGTTATTTCAAACTTATCGAAATAGTAACCTGTCGTCGTTCGATCGAGGTCGAACTCTTCTTTTTGGCGAAGGCCCCTAGCCTTTAAGGGTGTTATTTCGAACTTATCAAAATAGTAACTCATCGTCTTTCGATCGAGGTCGAACTTTTATTTTTGGCGAAGGCCCCTGGCCTTCAAAGGTGTTATTTCGTACTTATCGAAATAGTAACCGTCGTCGTACGATCGAGGTCGAACTCTTCTTTTTGGCGAAGGCCCCTGACCTTAAAGGGTGTTATTTCGAACTTATCGATATAGTAACCCGTCGTCGTATGATCGAGGTCGAACTCTTCTTTTTGGCGAAGGCCCTTGGCCTTAAAGGGTGTTATTTCGAACTTATCAAAATAGTCATCCGTCGTCGTTCGATAGAGGTTGAACTCTTCTTTTTGGCGAAGGCCCCTAGCCTTAAAGGGTGTTATTTCGAACTTATCGAAATAGTAACCCGTCGTCGTATGATCGAGGTCGAACTCTTCTTTTTGGCGAAGGCCTCTGGCCTTAAAGGGTGTTATTTCGAACTTATCAAAATAGTCACCCGTCATCGTTCGATAGAGGTTGAACTTTTCTTTTTGGCGAAGGCCCCTACCCTTAAAGGGTGTTATTTCGAACTTATCGAAATAGTAACCCATTGGCGTTCGATCTAGGTCGAATTCTTCTTTTTGGCGAAGGCCCTTGGCCTTAAAATGTGTTATTTCAAACTAATCGACATAGTAACCCGTCGTCGTTCGATCGAGGTCGAACTCTTCTTTTTGGCGAAGGTCCCTGGCCTTAAAGGGTGTTATTTCGAACTTATCAAAATAGTCATCCGTCGTCGTTCGATAGAGGTTGAACTCTTCTTTTTTGCAAATGCTCTTGGCCTTAAAGGGTGTTATTTCGAACATATCGAAATAGTAATCCATCGTCGTTCGATCGAGGTCGAACTCTTCTTTTTGGCGAAGGCCCTTGGCCTTAAAATGTGTTATTTCAAACTTATCGAAATAGTAACCTGTCGTCGTTCGATCGAGGTCGAACTCTTCTTTTTGGCGAAGGCCCCTAGCCTTTAAGGGTGTTATTTCGAACATATCAAAATAGTAACTCATCGTCGTTCGATCGAGGTCGAGCTTTTCTTTTTGGCGAAGGCCCCTGGCCTTCAAGGGTGTTATTTCGTACTTATCAAAATAGTAACCATCGTCGTACGATCGAGGTCGAACTCTTCTTTTTGGCGAAGGCCCCTGACCTTAAAGGGTGTTATTTCGAACTTATCGAAATAGTAACCCGTCGTCGTATGATCGAGGTCGAACTCTTCTTTTTGGCGAAGGCCTCTGGCCTTAAAGGGTGTTATTTCGAACTTATTGAAATAGTCACCCATCATCGTTCGATAGAGGTTGAAATCTTCTTTTTGGCAAAGGCCCCTAGCCTTAAAGGGTGTTATTTCGAACTTATCGAAATAGTAACCCATTGGCGTTCGATCTAGGTCGAATTCTTCTTTTTGGCGAAGGCCCTTGGCCTTAAAATGTGTTATTTCAAACTAATCGACATAGTAACCCGTCGTCGTTCGATCGAGGTCAAACTCTTCTTTTTGGCGAAGGCCCCTAGCCTTAAAGGGTGTTATTTCGAACTTATCGAAATAGTATCCCGTCGTCGTATGATCGAGGTCGAACTCTTCTTTTTGGCGAAGGCCTCTGGCCTTAAAGGGTGTTATTTCGAACTTATCGAAATAGTCACCCGTCATCGTTCGATAGAGGTTGAACTCTTCTTTTTGGCGAAGGCCCCTAGCCTTAAAGGGTGTTATTTCGAACTTATCGAAATAGTAACCCATTGGCGTTCGATATAGGTCGAATTCTTCTTTTTGGCGAAGGCCCTTGGCCTTAAAATGTGTTATTTCAAACTAATCGACATAGTAACCCGTCGTCGTTCGATCGAGGTCGAACTCTTCTTTTTGGCGAAGGTCCCTGGCCTTAAAGGGTGTTATTTCGAACTTATCGAAATAGTAAGCCGTCGTCGTATGATCGAGGTCGAACCCTTCTTTTTGGCGAAGGCCTCTGGCCTTAAAGGGTGTTATTTCGAACATATCGAAATAGTCACCCGTCGTCGTTCGATAGAGGTTGAACTCTTCTTTTTTGCGAAGGACCTTGGCCTTAAAGGGTGTTATTTCGAACATATCGAAATAGTAATTCATCGTCGTTCGATCGAGGTCGAACTCTTCTTTTTGGCGAAGGCCCTTGGCCTTAAAATGTGTTATTTCAAACTTATCGAAATAGTAACCTGTCGTCGTTCGATCGAGGTCGAACTCTTCTTTTTGGCGAGGGCCCCTAGCCTTTAAGGGTGTTATTTCGAACTTATCAAAATAGTAACTCATCGTCTTTCGATCGAGGTCGAACTTTTATTTTTGGCGAAGGCCCCTGGCCTTCAAAGGTGTTATTTCATACTTATCGAAATAGTAACCGTCGTCGTACGATCGAGGTCGAACTCTTCTTTTTGGCGAAGGCCCCTGACCTTAAAGGGTGTTATTTCGAACTTATCGATATAGTAACCCGTCGTCGTATGATCGAGGTCGAACTCTTCTTTTTGGCGAAGGCCCTTGGCCTTAAAGGGTGTTATTTCGAACTTATCAAAATAGTCATCCGTCGTCGTTCGATAGAGGTTGAACTCTTCTTTTTGGCGAAGGCCCCTAGCCTTAAAGGGTGTTATTTCGAACTTATCGAAATAGTAACCCGTCGTCGTATGATCGAGGTCGAACTCTTCTTTTTGGCGAAGGCCTCTGGCCTTAAAGGGTGTTATTTCGAACTAATCGAAATAGTCACCCGTCATCGTTCGATAGAGGTTGAACTCTTCTTTTTGGCGAAGGCCCCTAGCCTTAAAGGGTGTTATTTCGAACTTATCGAAATAGTAACCCATTGGCGTTCGATCTAGGTCGAATTCTTCTTTTTGGCGAAGGCCCTTGGCCTTAAAATGTGTTATTTCAAACTAATCGATATAGTAACCCGTCGTCGTTCGATCGAGGTCGAACTCTTCTTTTTGGCGAAGGTCCCTGGCCTTAAAGGGTGTTATTTCGAACTTATCAAAATAGTCATCCGTCGTCGTTCGATAGAGATCGAACTCTTCTTTTTTGCGAAGGCCTCTGGCCTTAAAGGGTGTTATTTCGAACTTATCGAAATAGTCACCCGTCATCGTTCGATAGAGGTTGAACTCTTCTTTTTGGCGAAGGCCCCTAGCCTTAAAGGGTGTTATTTCGAACTTATCGAAATAGTAACCCATTGGCGTTCGATCTAGGTCGAATTCTTCTTTTTGGCGAAGGCCCTTGGCCTTAAAATGTGTTATTTCAAACTAATCGACATAGTAACCTGTCGTCGTTCGATCGAGGTCAAACTCTTCTTTTTGGCGAAGGCCCCTAGCCATAAAGGGTGTTATTTCGAACTTATCGAAATAGTAAGCCGTCGTCGTATGATCGAGGTCGAACTCTTCTTTTTGGCGAAGGCCTCTGGCCTTAAAGGGTGTTATTTCGAACATATCGAAATAGTCACCCGTCGTCGTTCGATAGAGGTTGAACTCTTCTTTTTTGCGAAGGCCCTTGGCCTTAAAGGGTGTTATTTCGAACATATCGAAATAGTAATTCATCGTCGTTCGATCGAGGTCAAACTCTTCTTTTTGGCGAAGGCCCTTGGCCTTAAAATGTGTTATTTCAAACTTATCGAAATAGTAACCTGTCGTCGTTCGATCGAGGTCGAACTCTTCTTTTTGGCGAAGGCCCCTAGCCTTTAAGGGTGTTATTTCGAACTTATCAAAATAGTAACTCATCGTCTTTCGATCGAGGTCGAACTTTTATTTTTGGCGAAGGCCCCTGGCCTTCAAAGGTGTTATTTCATACTTATCGAAATAGTAACCGTCGTCGTACGATCGAGGTCGAACTCTTCTTTTTGGCGAAGGCCCCTGACCTTAAAGGGTGTTATTTCGAACTTATCGATATAGTAACCCGTCGTCGTATGATCGAGGTCGAACTCTTCTTTTTGGCGAAGGCCCTTGGCCTTAAAGGGTGTTATTTCGAACTTATCAAAATAGTCATCCGTCGTCGTTCGATAGAGGTTGAACTCTTCTTTTTGGCGAAGGCCCCTAGCCTTAAAGGGTGTTATTTCGAACTTATCGAAATAGTAACCCGTCGTCGTATGATCGAGGTCGAACTCTTCTTTTTGGCGAAGGCCTCTGGCCTTAAAGGGTGTTATTTCGAACTTATCAAAATAGTCACCCGTCATCGTTCGATAGAGGTTGAACTTTTCTTTTTGGCGAAGGCCCCTACCCTTAAAGGGTGTTATTTCGAACTTATCGAAATAGTAACCCATTGGCGTTCGATCTAGGTCGAATTCTTCTTTTTGGCGAAGGCCCTTGGCCTTAAAATGTGTTATTTCAAACTAATCGACATAGTAACCCGTCGTCGTTCGATCGAGGTCGAACTCTTCTTTTTGGCGAAGGTCCCTGGCCTTAAAGGGTGTTATTTCGAACTTATCAAAATAGTCATCCGTCGTCGTTCGATAGAGGTTGAACTCTTCTTTTTTGCAAATGCTCTTGGCCTTAAAGGGTGTTATTTCGAACATATCGAAATAGTAATCCATCGTCGTTCGATCGAGGTCGAACTCTTCTTTTTGGCGAAGGCCCTTGGCCTTAAAATGTGTTATTTCAAACTTATCGAAATAGTAACCTGTCGTCGTTCGATCGAGGTCGAACTCTTCTTTTTGGCGAAGGCCCCTAGCCTTTAAGGGTGTTATTTCGAACATATCAAAATAGTAACTCATCGTCGTTCGATCGAGGTCGAGCTTTTCTTTTTGGCGAAGGCCCCTGGCCTTCAAGGGTGTTATTTCGTACTTATCAAAATAGTAACCATCGTCGTACGATCGAGGTCGAACTCTTCTTTTTGGCGAAGGCCCCTGACCTTAAAGGGTGTTATTTCGAACTTATCGAAATAGTAACCCGTCGTCGTATGATCGAGGTCGAACTCTTCTTTTTGGCGAAGGCCTCTGGCCTTAAAGGGTGTTATTTCGAACTTATCGAAATAGTCACCCGTCATCGTTCGATAGAGGTTGAACTCTTCTTTTTGCCGAAGGCCCCTAGCCTTAAAGGGTGTTATTTCGAACTTATCGAAATAGTAACCCATTGGCGTTCGATCTAGGTCGAATTCTTCTTTTTGGCGAAGGCCCTTGGCCTTAAAATGTGTTATTTCAAACTAATCGACATAGTAACCCGTCGTCGTTCGATCGAGGTCGAACTCTTCTTTTTGGCGAAGGTCCCTGGCCTTAAAGGGTGTTATTTCGAACTTATCGAAATAGTAAGCCGTCGTCGTATGATCGAGGTCGAACTCTTCTTTTTGGCGAAGGCCTCTGGCCTTAAAGGGTGTTATTTCGAACATATCGAAATAGTCACCCGTCGTCGTTCGATAGAGGTTGAACTCTTCTTTTTTGCGAAGGCCCTTGGCCTTAAAGGGTGTTATTTCGAACATATCGAAATAGTAATCCATCGTCGTTCGATCGAGGTCGAACTCTTCTTTTTGGCGAAGGCCCTTGGCCTTAAAATGTGTTATTTCAAACTTATCGAAATAGTAACCTGTCGTCGTTCGATCGAGGTCGAACTCTTCTTTTTGGCGAAGGCCCCTAGCCTTTAAGGGTGTTATTTCGAACTTATCAAAATAGTAACTCATCGTCTTTCGATCGAGGTCGAACTTTTATTTTTGGCGAAGGCCCCTGGCCTTCAAAGGTGTTATTTTGTACTTATTTGAAATAGTAACCGTCGTCGTACGATCGAGGTCGAACTCTTCTTTTTGGCGAAGGCCCCTGACTTTAGAGGGTGTTATTTCGAACTTATCGAAATAGTAAGCCGTCGTCATATGATCGAGGTCGAACTCTTCTTTTTGGCGAAGGCCCTTGGCCTTAAAGGGTGTTATTTCGAACTTATCAAAATAGTCATCCGTCGTCGTTCGATAGAGGTTGAACTCTTCTTTTTGGCGAAGGCCCCTAGCCTTAAAGGGTGTTATTTCGAACATATCGAAATAGTAATCCATCGTCATTCGATCGAGGTCGAACTCTTCTTTTTGGCGAAGGCCCTTGGCCTTAAAATGTGTTATTTCAAACTTATCGAAATAGTAACCTGTCGTCGTTCGATCGAGGTCGAACTCTTCTTTTTGGCGAAGGCCCCTAGCCTTTAAGGGTGTTATTTCGAACTTATCAAAATAGTAACTCATCGTCTTTCGATCGAGGTCGAACTTTTATTTTTGGCGAAGGCCCCTGGCCTTCAAAGGTGTTATTTCGTACTTATCGAAATAGTAACCGTCGCCGTACGATCGAGGTCGAACTCTTCTTTTTGGCGAAGGCCCCTGACCTTAAAGGGTGTTATTTCGAACTTATCGAAATAGTAACTCATCGTCGTTCGATCGAGGTTGAACTCTTCTTTTTGGCGAAGGCCTCTGGCCTTAAAGGGTGTTATTTCGAACTTATCGAAATAGTCACCCGTCATCGTTCGATAGAGGTCGAACTCTTCTTTTTGGCAAAGGCCCCTAGCCTTAAAGGGTGTTATTTCGAACTTATCGAAATAGTAGCTTATCGTCTTTCGATCGAGGTTGAACTTTTATTTTTGGCGAAGGCCCCTGGCCTTCAAAGGTGTTATTTCGTACTTATCGAAATAGTAACCGTCGTCGTACGATCGAGGTCGAACTCTTCTTTTTGGCGAAGGCCCCTGACCTTAAAGGTTGTTATTTCGAACTTATCGAAATAGTAACCCGTCGTCGTATGATCGAGGTCGAACTCTTCTTTTTGGCGAAGGCCCTTGGCCTTAAAATGTGTTATTTCAAACTTATCGAAATAGTAACCTATTGTCGTTCGATCGAGGTCGAACTCTTCTTTTTGGGGAAGGCCCCTAGCCTTTAAGGGTGTTATTTCGAACTTATTAAAATAGTAACTCATCGTCGTTCGATCGAGGTCGAACTTTTCTTTATGGCGAAGGCCCCTGGCCTTCAAGGGTGTTATTTCGTACTTATCGAAATAGTAATCGTCGTCGTACGATCGAGGTCGAACTCTTCTTTTTGGCAAAGGCCCCTAGCCTTTAAGGGTGTTATTTCGAACTTATCAAAATAGTAACTCATCGTCGTTCGATCGAGGTCGAACTCTTCTTTTTGGCGAAGGCCCTTGGCCTTAAAATGTGTTATTTCAAACTTATCGAAATAGTAACCTGTCGTCGTTCGATCGAGGTCGAACTCTTCTTTTTGGCGAAGGCCCCTAGACTTTAAGGGTGTTATTTCGAACTTATCAAAATAGTAGCTTATCGTCTTTCGATCGAGGTCGAACTTTTATTTTTGGCGAAGGCCCTTGGCCTTAAAATGTGTTATTTCAAACTTATCGAAATAGTAACCTGTCGTCGTTCGATCGAGGTCGAACTCTTCTTTTTGGCGAAGGCCCCTAGCCTTTAAGGGTGTTATTTCGAACATATCAAAATAGTAACTCATCGTCGTTCGATCGAGGTCGAGCTTTTCTTTTTGGCGAAGGCCCCTGGCCTTCAAGGGTGTTATTTCGTACTTATCAAAATAGTAACCATCGTCGTACGATCGAGGTCGAACTCTTCTTTTTGGCGAAGGCCCCTGACCTTAAAGGGTGTTATTTCGAACTTATCGAAATAGTAACCCATCGTCGTTCGATCGAGGTCGAACTCTTCTTTTTGGCGAAGGCCCTTGGCCTTAAAATGTGTTATTTCAAACTTATCGAAATAGTAACCTGTCGTCGTTCGATCGAGGTCGAACTCTTCTTTTTGGCGAAGGCCCCTAGCCTTTAAGGGTGTTATTTCGAACTTATCAAAATAGTAACTCATCGTCTTTCGATCGAGGTCGAACTTTTATTTTTGGCGAAGGCCCCTGGCCTTCAAAGGTGTTATTTCGTACTTATCGAAATAGTAACCGTCGTCGTACGATCGAGGTCGAACTCTTCTTTTTGGCGAAGGCCCCTGACCTTAAAGGGTGTTATTTCGAACTTATCGAAATAGTAACCCGTCGTCGTATGATCGAGGTCGAACTCTTCTTTTTGGCGAAGGCCCTTGGCCTTAAAATGTGTTATTTCAAACTTATCGAAATAGTAACCTATTGTCGTTCGATCGAGGTCGAACTCTTCTTTTTGGCGAAGGCCCCTAGCCTTTAAGGGTGTTATTTCGAACTTATTAAAATAGTAACTCATCGTCGTTCGATCGAGGTCGAACTTTTCTTTATGGCGAAGGCCCCTGGCCTTCAAGGGTGTTATTTCGTACTTATCAAAATAGTAACCGTCGTCGTACGATCGAGGTCGAACTCTTCTTTTTGGCGAAGGCCCCTGACCTTAAAGGGTGTTATTTCGAACTTATCGAAATAGTAACCCGTCGTCGTATGATCGAGGTCGAACTCTTCTTTTTGGCGAAGGCCTCTGGCCTTAAAGGGTGTTATTTCGAACTTATCGAAATAGTCACCCGTCATCGTTCGAATAGAGGTCGAACTCTTCTTTTTGGCAAAGGCCCCTAGCCTTAAAGGGTGTTATTTCGAACTTATCGAAATAGTAGCTTATCGTCTTTCGATCGAGGTTGAACTTTTATTTTTGGCGAAGGCCCCTGGCCTTCAAAGGTGTTATTTCGTACTTATCGAAATAGTAACCGTCGTCGTACGATCGAGGTCGAACTCTTCTTTTTGGCGAAGGCCCCTGACCTTAAAGGGTGTTATTTCGAACTTATCGAAATAGTAACCCGTCGTCGTATGATCAAGGTCGAACTCTTCTTTTTGGCGAAGGCCCTTGGCCTTAAAATGTGTTATTTCAAACTTATCGAAATGGTAACCTATCGTCGTTCGATCGAGGTCGAACTCTTCTTTTGGCGAAGGCCCCTAGCCTTTAAGGGTGTTATTTCGTACTTATCAAAATAGTAACCGTCGTCGTACGATCGAGGTCGAACTCTTCTTTTTGGCGAAGGCCCCTGACCTTAAAGGGTGTTATTTCGAACTTATCGAAATAGTAACCCGTCGTCGTATGATCGAGGTCGAACTCTTCTTTTTGGCGAAGGCCCTTGGCCTTAAAATGTGTTATTTCAAACTTATCGAAATAGTAACCTATTGTCGTTCGATCGAGGTCGAACTCTTCTTTTTGGCGAAGGCCCCTAGCCTTTAAGGGTGTTATTTCGAACTTATTAAAATAGTAACTCATCGTCGTTCGATCGAGGTCGAACTTTTCTTTATGGCGAAGGCCCCTGGCCTTCAAGGGTGTTATTTCGTACTTATCAAAATAGTAACCGTCGTCGTACGATCGAGGTCGAACTCTTCTTTTTGGCGAAGGCCCCTGACCTTAAAGGGTGTTATTTCGAACTTATCGAAATAGTAACCCGTCGTCGTATGATCGAGGTCGAACTCTTCTTTTTGGCGAAGGCCTCTGGCCTTAAAGGGTGTTATTTCGAACTTATCGAAATAGTCACCCGTCATCGTTCGATAGAGGTCGAACTCTTCTTTTTGGCAAAGGCCCCTAGCCTTAAAGGGTGTTATTTCGAACTTATCGAAATAGTAGCTTATCGTCTTTCGATCGAGGTTGAACTTTTATTTTTGGCGAAGGCCCCTGGCCTTCAAAGGTGTTATTTCGTACTTATCGAAATAGTAACCGTCGTCGTACGATCGAGGTCGAACTCTTCTTTTTGGCGAAGGCCCCTGACCTTAAAGGGTGTTATTTCGAACTTATCGAAATAGTTACCCGTCGTCGTATGATCAAGGTCGAACTCTTCTTTTTGGCGAAGGCCCTTGGCCTTAAAATGTGTTATTTCAAACTTATCGAAATGGTAACCTATCGTCGTTCGATCGAGGTCGAACTCTTCTTTTGGCGAAGGCCCCTAGCCTTTAAGGGTGTTATTTCGAACTTATTAAAATAGTAACTCATCGTCGTTCGATCGAGGTCGAACTTTTCTTTTTGGCGAAGGCCCCTGACCTTAAAGAGTGTTATTTCGAACTTATCGAAATAGTAACCCGTCGTCGTATGATCGAGGTCGAACTCTTCTTTTTGGCAAAGGCCTCTGGCCTTAAAGGGTGTTATTTCGAACTTATCGAAATAGTCACCCGTCATCGTTCGATAGAGGTTGAACTCTTCTTTTTGGCGAAGGCCCTAGCCTTAAAGGGTGTTATTTCGAACTTATCGAAATAGTAACCCATTGGCGTTAGATCTAGGTCGAATTCTTTTTTTTTGGCGAAGGCCCTTGGACTTAAAATGTGTTATTTCAAACTAATCGACATAGTAACCCGTCGTCGTTGGATCGAGGTCAAACTCTTCTTTTTGGCGAAGGCCCCTAGCCTTAAAGGGTGTTATTTCGAACTTATCGAAATAGTAACCCGTCGTCGTATGATCGAGGTCGAACTCTTCTTTCTGGCGAAGGCCTCTGGCCTTAAAGGGTGTTATTTCGAACTTATCGAAATAGTAAACTGTCGTCGTTCGATCGAGGTCGAACTCTTCTTTTTGGCGAAGGCCCCTAGCCTTTAAGGGTGTTATTTCGAACTTATCAAAATAGTAACTCATCGTCTTTCGATCGAGGTCGAACTTTTATTTTTGGCGAAGGCCCCTGGCCTTCAAAGGTGTTATTTCGTACTTATCGAAATAGTAACCGTCGTCGTACGATCGAGGTCGAACTCTTCTTTTTGGTGAAGGCCCCTGACCTTAGAGGGTGTTATTTCGAACTTATCGAAATAGTAACCCGTCGTCGTATGATCGAGGTCGAACTCTTCTTTTTGGCGAAGGCCCTTGGCCTTAAAGGGTGTTATTTCGAACTTATTGAAATAGTAACCCGTTGGCGTTCGATCTAGGTCGAATTCTTCTTTTTGGCGAAGGCCCTTGGCCTTAAAATGCGTTATTTAAAACTAATCGACATAGTAACCCGTCGTCGTTCGATCGAGGTCGAACTCTTCTTTTTGGCGAAGGCCCCTGGCCTTAAAGGGTGTTATTTCGAACTTATCGAAATAGTAACCCATCGTCGTATGATCGAGGTCGAACTCTTCTTTTTGGTGAAGGCCTCTGGCCTTAAAGAGTGTTATTTCTAACTTATCGAAATAGTCACCCGTCGTCGTTCGATAGAGGTTGAACTCTTCTTTTTTGCGAAGGCCCTTGGCCTTAAAGGGTGTTATTTCGAACATATCGAAATAGTAATCCATCGTCGTTCGATCGAGGTCGAACTCTTCTTTTTGGCGAAGGCCCTTGGCCTTAAAATGTGTTATTTCAAACTTATCGAAATAGTAACCTGTCGTCGTTCGATCGAGGTCGAACTCTTCTTTTTGGCGAAGGCCCCTAGCCTTTAAGGGTGTTATTTCGAACTTATCAAAATAGTCATCCGTCGTCGTTCGATCGAGGTTGAACTCTTCTTTTTGGCGAATGCTCTTGGCCTTAAAGGGTGTTATTTCGAACATATCGAAATAGTAATCCATCGTCGTTCGATCGAGGTCGAACTCATCTTTTTGGCGAAGGCCCTTGGCCTTAAAATGTGTTATTTCAAACTTATCGAAATAGTAACCTGTCGTCGTTCGATCGAGGTCGAACTCTTCTTTTTGGCGAAGGCCCCTAGCCTTTAAGGGTGTTATTTCGAACTTATCAAAATAGTAACTCATCGTCGTTCGATCGAGGTCGAACTTTTCTTTTTGGCGAAGGCCCCTGGCCTTCAAAGGTGTTATTTCGTACTTATCGAAATAGTAACCGTCGTCGTACGATCGAGGTCGAACTCTTCTTTTTGGCGAAGGCCCCTGAACTTAAAGGGTGTTATTTCGAACTTATCGAAATAGTAACCCGTCGTCGTATGATCGAGGTCGAACTCTTCTTTTTGGCGAAGGCCTCTGGCCTTAAAGGGTGTTATTTCGAACTTATCGAAATAGTCACCCGTCATCGTTCGATAGAGGTTGAACTCTTCTTTTTGCCGAAGGCCCCTAGCCTTAAAGGGTGTTATTTCGAACTTATCGAAATAGTAACCCATCGTCGTATGATCGAGGTCGAACTCTTCTTTTTGGCGAAGGCCTATGGCCTTAAAGGGTGTTATTTCGAACTTATCGAAATAGTCACCCGTCGTCGTTCGATAGAGGTTGAACTCTTCATTTTGGCGAAGGCCCGTAGCCTTAAAGGGTGTTATTTCGAACTTTACGAAATAGTAACCCATTGTCATTCGATCGAGGTCGAATTCTTCTTTTTAGCGAAGGCCCTTGGCCTTAAAATGTGTTATTTCAAAATTATCGAAATAGTAAGTCGTCGTCGTTTGATCGAGGTCGAACTCTTCTTTTGGCGAAGGCCCCTGGCCTTAAAGGGTGTTATTTCGAACTTATCGAAATAGTAACCCATTGGCGTTCGATCTAGGTCGAATTCTTCTTTTTGGCGAAGGCCCTTGGCCTTAAAATGTGTTATTTCAAACTAATCGACATAGTATCCCGTCGTCGTTCGATCGAGGTCGAACTCTTCTTTTTGGCGAAGGCCCCTGGTCTTAAAGGGTGTTATTTTGAATTTATCGAAATAGTAACTCGTCATCGTTCGATCGAGGTCGAACTCTTCTTTTTGGCGAAGGCCCCTGGCCTTCAAGGGTGTTATTGCGTACTTATCGAAATAGTAACCGTCATCGTACGATCGAGGTCGAACACTTCTTTTTGGCGAAGGCCCCTGACCTTAAAGGGTGTTATTTAGAACTTATCGAAATAGTAACCCGTAGTCGTATGATCGAGGTCGAACTCTTCTTTTTGGCGAAGGCCTCTGGCCTTAAAGGGTGTTATTTCGAACTTATCGAAATAGTCACCTGTCATCGTTCGATAGAGGCTGAACTCTTCTTTTTGGCGAAGGCCCCTAGCCTTAAAGGGTGTTATTTCGAACTTATCGAAATAGTAACCCGTCGTAGTATGATCGAGGTCGAACTCTTATTTTTGGCGAAGGCCTCGGGCCTTAAAGGGTGTTATTTCGAACTTATCGAAATAGTCACCCGTCGTCGTTCGATAGAGGTTGAACTCTTCATTTTGGCGAAGGCCCCTAGCCTTAAAGGGTGTTATTTCGAACTTTACGAAATAGTAACCCATTGTCATTCGATCGAGGTCGAATTCTGCTTTTTGACAAAGGCCCTTGGCCTTAAAATGTGTTATTTCAAACTTATCGAAATAGTAAGCCCTCGTCGTTCGATCGAGGTCGAACTCTTCTTTTTGGAGAAGGCCCCTGGCCTTAAAGGGTGTTATTTCGAACTTATCAAAATAGTAAATCGTCGTCATTCTATCGAGGTCGAACACTTCTTTTTGGCGAAGGCCCCTGGCCTTATATGGTGTTATTTCGAACTTATCAAAATAATAACCCGTCGTTGTTCGATCGAGGTCAAACTCTTCTTTTTGGCGAAGGCCCCTGGTCTTAAAGGGTGTTATTTTGAATTTATCGAAATAGTAACTTGTCATCATTCGATCGAGGTCGAACTCTTCTTTTTGGCGAAGGCCCCTAGCCTTTAAGGGTGTTATTTCGAACTTATCAAAATAGTAACCCATCGTCGTTCGATCGAGGTCAAACTCTTCTTTTTGGTGAAGGCCCCTGGCCTTCAAGGGTATTATTTCGATCTTATCGAAATATTAACCCGTCGTCGTTCGATCGAGGTCGAACTTTTCTTTTTGGCAAAGGCCCCTGGCCTTAAACGGTTTTATTTCGAACTTATTGAAATAGTAACCCGTCATCGTATGATCGAGGTCGAACTCTTTTTTTTGGCGAAGGCTTCTGGCCTTAAAGGGTGTTATTTCGAACTTATCGAAATAGTCACCCGTCGTCGTTCGATAGAGTTTGAATTCTTCTTTTTTGTGAAGGCCCCTAGCCTTAAAGGGTGTTATTTCGAACTTATCAAAATAGTCACCCGTCGTCGTTCGATAGAGTTTGAACTCTTCTTTTTTGCGAAGGCCCTTGGCCTTAAAGGGTGTTATTTCGAACTTATCAAAATAGTAACCCATCGTCGTTCGATCGAGGTCGAACTCTTCTTTTTGGCGAAGGCCCTTGGCCTTAAAATGTGTTATTTCAAACTAATCGACATAGTAACCCGTCGTCGTTCGATCGAGGTCGAACTCTTCTTTTTGGCGAAGGCCCGTAGCCTTAAAGGGTGTTATTTCGAACTTATCGAAATAGTAACCCGCTGTCGTATGATCGAGGTCGAACCCTTGTTTTTGGCGAAGGCCTCTGGCCTTAAAGGGTGTGATTTCAAACTTATCGAAATAGTCACCCGTCGTCGTTCGATAGAGGTTTAACTCTTCTTTTTGGCGAAGGCCCCTAGCCTTAAAGGGTGTTATTTTGAACTTATTGAAATAGTAACCCATTGTCGTTCGATCGAGGTCGAATTCTTCTTTTTGGCGAAGGCCCTTGGCCTTAAAATGTGTAATTTAAAACATATCGAAATAGTAAGCCGTCGTCGTTCAATCGAGGTCAAACTCCTCTTTTTGGCGAAGGCCCTGGTCTTAAAGGGTGTTATTTCGAATTTTCCGAAATAGTAACTCGCCATCGTTCGATCAAGGTTGAACTCTTTTTTTTGGCGAAGGCCCCTGGCCTTCAAGGGTGTTATTTCGAACATATCGAAGTAGTAACCCGTCGTCGTTCGATCGAGGTCGAACTCTTCTTTTTGGCGAAGGCCTCTGGCCTTAAAGGGTGTTATTTCGAACTTATCGAAATAGTCACCCGTCGTCGTTCGATAGAGTTTGAACTCTTCTTTTTTGCAAAGTCCCTTGGCCTTAAAGGATGTTATTTCGAACTTATCAAATTAGTCACCCGTCGTCGTTCGATAGAGGATGAACTCTTCATTTTGGCGAAGGCCCCTAGCCTTAAAGGGTGTTATTTCGAACTTTACGAAATAGTAACCCATTGTCATTCGATCGAGGTCGAATTCTTCTTTTTGGCGAAGGCCCTTGGCCTTAAAATGTGTTATTTCAAACTTATCGAAATAGTAAGCCGTCGTCGTTTGATCGAGGTCAAACTCTTCGTTTTGGCAAAGGCCCCTGGTCATAAAGGGTGTTATTTCAAATTTTCCGAAATAGTAACTCGTCGTCATTCTATCGAGGTCGAACACTTCTTTTTGGCGAAGGCCCCAGGCCTTATAGGGTGTTATTTCGAACTTATCAAAATAATAACCCGTCGTTGTTCGATCGAGGTCAAACTCCTCTTTTTGGCGAAGGCCCCTGGTCTTAAAGGGTGTTATTTTGAATTTATCGAAATAGTAACTCGTCATAGTTCGATCGAGGTCGAACTCTTCTTTTTGGCGAAGGCCCCTAGCCTTTAAGGGTGTTATTTCGAACTTATCAAAATAGTAACTCATCGTCGTTCGATCGAGGTTGAACTTTTCTTTTTGGCGAAGGCCCCTGGACTTCAAGGGTGTTATTTCGTACTTATCGAAATAGTAACCGTCGTCGTACGATCGAGGTCGAACTCTTCTTTTTGGCGAAGGCCCCTGACCTTAAAGGGTGTTATTTCGAACTTATCGAAATAGTAACCCGTCGTCGTATGATCGAGGTCGAACTCTTCTTTTTGGCGAAGGCCTCTGGCCTTAAAGGGTGTTATTTTGAACTTATCGAAATAGTCACCCGTCATCGTTCGATAGAGTTTGAATTCTTCTTTTTTGTGAAGGCCCCTAGCCTTAAAGGGTGTTATTTCGAACTTATCAAAATAGTCACCCGTCGTCGTTCGATAGAGCTTGAACTCTTTTTTTTTGCGAAGGCCCTTGGCCTTAAAGGGTGTTATTTTGAACTTATTAAAATAGTAACCCATCGTCGTTCGATAGAGGTTGAACTCTTCATTTTGGCTAAGGCCCCTATCCTTAAAGGGTGTTATTTTGAATTTATCGAAATAGTAACTCGTCATAGTTCGATCGAGGTCGAACTCTTCTTTTTGGCGAAGGCCCCTAGCCTTTAAGGGTGTTATTTCGAACTTATCAAAATAGTAACTCATCGTCGTTCGATCGAGGTTGAACTTTTCTTTTTGGCGAAGGCCCCTGGACTTCAAGGGTGTTATTTCGTACTTATCGAAATAGTAACCGTCGTCGTACGATCGAGGTCGAACTCTTCTTTTTGGCGAAGGCCCCTGACCTTAAAGGGTGTTATTTCGAACTTATCGAAATAGTAACCCGTCGTCGTATGATCGAGGTCGAACTCTTCTTTTTGGCGAAGGCCTCTGGCCTTAAAGGGTGTTATTTTGAACTTATCGAAATAGTCACCCGTCATCGTTCGATAGAGTTTGAATTCTTCTTTTTTGTGAAGGCCCCTAGCCTTAAAGGGTGTTATTTCGAACTTATCAAAATAGTCACCCGTCGTCGTTCGATAGAGCTTGAACTCTTTTTTTTTGCGAAGGCCCTTGGCCTTAAAGGGTGTTATTTTGAACTTATTAAAATAGTAACCCATCGTCGTTCGATAGAGGTTGAACTCTTCATTTTGGCTAAGGCCCCTAGCCTTAAAGGGTGTTATTTCGAACTTATCAAAATAGTAACTCATAGTCGTTCGATCGAGGTCGAACTTTTCTTTTTGGCGAAGGCCCCTGGCCTTCAAGGGTGTTATTTCGTACTTATCGAAATAGTAACCGTCGTCGTACGATCGAGGTCGAACTCTTCTTTTTGGCGAAGGCCCCTGACCTTAAAGGGTGTTACTTCGAACTTATCGAAATAGTAACCCGTCGTCGTATGATCGAGGTCGAACTCTTCTTTTTGGCAAAGGCCTCTGGCCTTAAAGGGTGTTATTTCGAACTTATCGAAATAGTCACCCGTCATCGTTCGATAGAGTTTGAATTCTTCTTTTTTGTGAAGGCCCCTATCCTTAAAGGGTGTTATTTCGAACTTATCAAAATAGTCACCCGTCGTCGTTCGATAGAGTTTGAACTCTTTTTTTTTGCGAAGGCCCTTGGCCTTAAATGGTGTTATTTTGAACTTGTTAAAATAGTAACCCATCGTCGTTCGATAGAGGTTGAACTCTTCATTTTGGCTAAGGCCCCTAGCCTTAAAGGGTGTTTTTTCGAACTTTACGAAATAGTAACCCATTGTCATTCGATCGAGGTCGAATTCTTCTTTTTGGCGAAGGCCCTTGGCCTTAAAATGTGTTATTTCAAACTTATCGAAATAGTAAGTCGTCGTCGTTCGATCGAGGTCGAACTCTTCTTTTTGGAGAAGGCCCCTGGCCTTAAAGGGTGTTATTTCGAACTTATCAAAATAGTAACTCGTCGTCATTCTATCGAGGTCGAACACTTCTTTTTGGCGAAGGCCCCAGGCCTTATAGGGTGTTATTTCGAACTTATCAAAATAATAACCCGTCGTTGTTCGATCGAGGTCAAACTCCTCTTTTTGGCGAAGGCCCCTGGTCTTAAATGGTGTTATTTTAAATTTATCAAAATAGTAACTCGTCATCGTTCGATCGAGGTCGAACTCTTCTTTTTGGCGAAGGCCCCTAGCCTTTAAGGGTGTTATTTCAAACGTATCAAAATAGTAACTCATCGTCGTTTTATCGAGGTCGAACTTTTCTTTTTGGCGAAGGCCCCTGGCCTTCAAGGGTGTTATTTCGTACTTATCGAAACAGTAACCGTCGTCGTACGATCGAGGTCGAACTCTTCTTTTTGGCGAAGGCCCCTGACCTTAAAGAGTGTTATTTCGAACTTATCGAAATAGTAACCCGTCGTCGTATGATCGAGGTCGAACTCTTCTTTTTGGCGAAGGCCTCTGGCCTTAAAGAGTGTTATTTCGAACTTATCGAAATAGTCACCCGTCATCGTTCGATAGAGTTTGAATTCTTCTTTTTTGTGAAGGCCCCTAGCCTTAAAGTGTGTTATTTCGAACTTATCAAAATAGTCACCCGTCGTCGTTCGATAGAGTTTGAACTCTTCTTTTTTGCGAAGGCCCTTGGCCTTAAAGGGTGTTATTTCGAACTTATCAAAATAGTAACCCATCGTCGTTTGATCGAGGTCGAACTCTTCTTTTTGGCGAAGGCCCTTGGCCTTAAAATGTGTTATTTCAAACTAATCGACATAGTAACCCGTCGTCGTTCGATCGAGATCGAACTCTTTTTTTTGGCAAAGGCCTCTGGCCTTAAAGGGTGTTGTTTCGAACTTATCGAAATAGTAACCTGCCGTCGTATGATCGAGGTCGAACCCTTCTTTTTGGTGAAGGCCTCTGGCCTTAAAGGGTGTGATTTCAAACTTATCAAAATAGTCACCCATCGTCGTTCGATAGAGGTTTAACTCTTCTTTTTGGCGAAGGCCCCTAGCCTTAAAGGGTGTTATTTTGAACTTATCGAAATAGTAACCCATTGTCGTTCGATCGAGGTCGAATTCTTCTTTTTGGCGAAGGCCCTTGGCCTTAAAATGTGTAATTTAAAACTTATCGAAATAGTAAGCCGTCGTCGTTCAATCGAGGTCAAACTCCTCTTTTTGGCGAAGGCCCCTGGTCTTAAAGGGTGTTATTTCTAATTTTCCGAAATAGTAACTCGTCATCGTTCGATCGAGGTTGAACTCTTTTTTTTGGCGAAGGCCCCTGGCCTTCAAGGGTGTTATTTCGAACATATCGAAGTAGTAACCCGTCGTCGTTCGATTGAGGTCGAACTCTTCTTTTTGGCGAAGGCCTCTGGCCTTAAAGGGTGTTATTTCGAACTTATTCGAAATAGTAACCCGTCGTCGTATGATCGAGGTCGAACTCTTCTTTTTGGCGAAGGCCTCAGGCCTTAAAGGGTGTTATTTCGAACTTATCGAAATAGTCACCCGTCGTCGTTCGATAGAGGTTGAACTCTTCTTTTTGGCGAAGTTCTCCTAGCCTTAAAGGGTGTTATTTCTAACTTATCCAAATAGTAACCTATCGTCGTTCGATCGAGGTCGAAATCTTCTTTTTGGCGAAGGCCCTTGGCCTTAAAATGTCTTATTTCAAACTAATCGACATAGTAACCCGTCGTCGTTCGATTGAGGTCGAACTCTTCTTTTTGGCGAAGGCCCCTGGCCTTAAAGGGTGTTATTTCGAACTTATCGAAATAGTAACCCGTCATCGTATGATCGAGGTCGAACTCTTTTTTTTGGCGAAGGCCTCTAGCCTTAAAGGGAGTTATTTCGAACTTATCGAAATAGTCACCCGTCGTCGTTCGATAGAGTTTGAACTCTTCTTTTTTGCGAAGGCCCTTGGCCTTAAAGGGTGTTATTTCGAACATATCAAAATAGTAACCTATCGTCGTTCGATCGAGGTTGAACTCTTCTTTTTGGCGAAGGCCCCTGGCCTTCAAGGGTGTTATTTCGAACATTTCGAAATAGTAACCCGTCGTCGTATGATCTAGGTCGAACTCTTCTTTTTGGCGAAGGCCCCAGGCCTTATAGGGTGTTATTTCGAACTTATCAAAATAATAACCCGTCGTTGTTCGATCGAGGTCAAACTCCTCTTTTTGGCGAAGGCCCCTGGTCTTAAAGGGTGTTATTTTGAATTTATCGAAATAGTAACTCGTCATAGTTTGATCGAGGTCGAACTCTTCTTTTTGGCGAAGGCCCCTAACCTTTAAGGGTGTTATTTCGACCTTATCAAAATAGTAACTCATCGTCGTTCGATCGAGGTTGAACTTTTCTTTTTGGCGAAGGCCCCTGGACTTCAAGGGTGTTATTTCGTACTTATCGAAATAGTAACCGTCGTCGTACAATCGAGGTCGAACTCTTCTTTTTGGCGAAGGCCCCTGACCTTAAAGGGTGTTATTTCGAACTTATCGAAATAGTAACCCGTCGTCGTATGATCGAGGTCGAACTCTTCTTTTTGGCGAAGGCCTCTGGCCTTAAAGGGTGTTATTTCGAACTTATCGAAATAGTCACCCGTCATCGTTCGATAGAGTTTGAATTCTTCTTTTTTGTGAAGGCCCCTAGCCTTAAAGGGTGTTATTTCGAACTTATCAAAATAGTAACCCATCGTCGTTCGATAGAGGTTGAACTCTTCATTTTGGCGAAGGCCCCTAGCCTTAAAGGGTGTTATTTCGAACTTTACGAAATAGTAACCCATTGTCATTCGATCGAGGTCGAATTCTTCTTTTTGGCGAAGGCCCTTGGCCTTAAAATGTGTTATTTCAAACTTATCGAAATAGTAAGCCGTCGTCGTTCGATCGAGGTCGAACTCTTCTTTTTCGCGAAGGCCCCTGGCCTTAAAGGGTGTTATTTCGAACTTATCGAAATAGTAACCCATCATCGTATGATCGAGGTCGAACTCTTTTTTTTGGCGAAGGCCTCTAGCCTTAAAGGGTGTTATTTCGAACTTATCGAAATAGTCACCCGTCGTCGTTCGATAGAGTTTGAACTCTTCTTTTTTGCGAAGGCCCTTGGCCTTAAAGGGTGTTATTTCGAACTTATCAAAAAAGTAACCTATCGTCGTTCGATCGAGGTTGAACTCTTCTTTTTGGCGAAGGCCCCTGGCCTTCAAGGGTGTTATTTCGAACATTTCGAAATACTAACCCGTCGTCGTATGATCTAGGTCGAACTCTTCTTTTTGGCGAAGGCCCCAGGCCTTATAGGGTGTTATTTCGAACTTATCAAAATACTAACCCGTCGTTGTTCGATCGAGGTCAAACTCCTCTTTTTGGCGAAGGCCCCTGGTCTTAAAGTGTGTTATTTTGAATTTATCGAAATAGTAACTCGTCATCGTTCGATCGAGGTCGAACTCTTCTTTTTGGCGAAGGCCCCTAGCCTTTAAGGGTGTTATTTCGAACTTATCAAAATAGTAACTCATCGTCGTTTGATCGAGGTCGAACTTTTCTTTTTGGCGAAGGCCCCTGGCCTTCAAGGGTGTTATTTCGTACTTATCGAAATAGTAACCGTCGTCGTACGATCGAGGTCGAACTCTTCTTTTTGGCGAAGGCCCCTGACCTTAAAGGGTGTTATTTCGAACTTATCGAAATAGTAACCCGTCGTCGTATGATCGAGGTCGAACTCTTCTTTTTGGCGAAGGCCTCTGGCCTTAAAGGGTGTTATTTCGAACTTATCGAAATAGTCACCCGTCATCATTCGATAGAGTTTGAATTCTTCTTTTTTGTGAAGGCCCCTAGCCTTAAAGTGTGTTATTTCGAACTTATCAAAATAGTCACCCGTCGTCGTTCGATAGAGTTAGAACTCTTCTTTTTTGCGAAGGCCCTTGGCCTTAAAGGGTGTTATTTCGAACTTATCAAAATAGTAACCCATCGTCGTTTGATCGAGGTCGAACTCTTCTTTTTGGCGAAGGCCCTTGGCCTTAAAATGTGTTATTTCAAACTAATCGACATAGTAACCCGTCGTCGTTCGATC
Source organism: Nicotiana tabacum (assembly GCF_000715075.1). Taxonomy (NCBI): domain Eukaryota; kingdom Viridiplantae; phylum Streptophyta; class Magnoliopsida; order Solanales; family Solanaceae; genus Nicotiana; species Nicotiana tabacum. Next base: position 81,662,894 of record NC_134087.1, read on the forward strand.
GAGGTCGAACTCTTCTTTTTGGCGAAGGCCTCTGGCCTTAAAGGGTATTATTTCGAACTTATCGAAATAGTAACCCGCCGTCGTATGATCGAGGTCGAACCCTTCTTTTTGGCGAAGGCCTCTGGCCTTAAAGGGTGTGATTTCAAACTTATCGAAATAGTCACCCGTCGTCGTTCGATAGAGGTTTAACTCTTCTTTTTGGCGAAGGCCCCTAGCCTTAAAGGGTGTTATTTTGAACTTATCGAAATAGTAACCCATTGTCGTTCGATCGAGGTCGAATTCTTCTTTTTGGCGAAGGCCCTTGGCCTTAAAATGTGTAATTTAAAACTTATCGAAATAGTAAGCCGTCGTGGTTCAATCGAGGTCAAACTCCTCTTTTTGGCGAAGGCACCTGGTCTTAAAGGGTGTTATTTCGAATTTTCCGAAATAGTATCCCATCGTCGTTCGATCGAGGTCAAACTCTTCTTTTTGGTGAAGGCCCCTAGCCTTGAAGGGTGTTATTTCGATCTTATCAAAATATTAACCCGTCATCGTATGATCGAGGTCGAACTCCTTTTTTTGGCGAAGGCCTCTGGCCTTAAAGGGTGTTATTTCGAACTTATCGAAATAGTCACCCGTCGTTGTTCGATAGAGTTTGAACTCTTCTTTTTTGCGAAGGCCCTTGGCCTTAAAGGGTGTTATTTCGAACTTATCAAAATAGTCACCCGTCGTCGTTCGATAGAGGTTGAACTCTTCATTTTGGCGAAGGCCCCTAGCCTTAAAGGGTGTTATTTCTAACTTTACGAAATAGTAACCCATTGTCATTCGATCGAGGTCGAATTCTTATTTTTGGCAAAGGCCCTTGGCCTTAAAATGTGTTATTTCAAACTTATCGAAATAGTAAGTCGTCGTCGTTCGATCGAGGTAGAACTCTTCTTTTTGGCGAAGGCCCCTGGCCTTAAAGGGTGTTATTTCGAACTTATCAAAATAGTAACTCGTCGTCATTCTATCGAGGTCGAACACTTCTTTTTGGCGAAGGCCCCAGGCCTTATAGGGTGTTATTTCGAACTTATCAAAATAATAACCCGTCGTTGTTCGATCGAGGTCAAACTCCTCTTTTTGGCGAGGGCCCCTCGTCTTAAAGGGTGTTATTTCGAACTTATCAAAATAGTAACTCGTCGTCATTCTATCGAGGCCGAACACTTCTTTTTGGCGAAGGCCCCAGGCCTTATAGGGTGTTATTTCGAACTTATCAAAATAATAACCCGTCGTTGTTCGATCGAGGTCAAACTCCTCTTTTTGGCAAAGGCCCCTGGTCTTAAAGGGTGTTATTTTAAATTTATCAAAATAGTAACTCGTCATCGTTCGATCGAGGTCGAACTCTTCTTTTTGGCGAAGGCCCCTAGCCTTTAAGGGTGTTATTTCAAACGTATCAAAATAGTAACTCATCGTCGTATTATCGAGGTCGAACTTTTCTTTTTGGCGAAGGCCCCTGGCCTTCAAGGGTGTTATTTCGTACTTATCGAAATAGTAACCGTCGTCGTACGATCGAGGTCGAACTCTTCTTTTTGGCGAAGGCCCCTGACCTTAAAGGGTGTTATTTCGAACTTATCGAAATAGTAACCCGTCGTCGTATGATCGAGGTCGAACTCTTCTTTTTGGCGAAGGCCTCTGGCCTTAAAGAGTGTTATTTCGAACTTATCGAAATAGTCACCCGTCATCGTTCGATAGAGTTTGAATTCTTCTTTTTTGTGAAGGCCCCTAGCCTTAAAGTGTGTTATTTCGAACTTATCAAAATAGTCACCCGTCGTCGATCGATAGAGTTTGAACTCTTCTTTTTTGCGAAGGCCCTTGGCCTCAAAGGGTGTTATTTCGAACTTATCAAAATAGTAACCCATCGTCGTTTGATCGAGGTCGAACTCTTCTTTTTGGCGAAGGCCCTTGGCCTTAAAATGTGTTATTTCAAACTAATCGACATAGTAACCCGTCGTCGTTCGATCGAGATCGAACTCTTTTTTTTGGCAAAGGCCTCTGGCCTTAAAGGGTGTTGTTTCGAACTTATCGAAATAGTAACCCGCCGTCGTATGATCGAGGTCGAACCCTTCTTTTTGGCGAAGGCCTCTGGCCTTAAAGGGTGTGATTTCAAACTTATCGAAATAGTCACCCGTCGTCGTTCGATAGAGGTTTAACTCTTCTTTTTGGCGAAGGCCCCTAGCCTTAAAGGGTGTTATTTTGAACTAATTGAAATAGTAACCCATTGTCGTTCGATCGAGGTCGAATTCTTCTTTTTGGCGAAGGCCCTTGGCCTTAAAATGTGTAATTTAAAACTTATCGAAATAGTAAGCCGTCGTCGTTCAATCGAGGTCAAACTCCTCTTTTTGGCGAAGGCCCCTGGTCTTAAACGTTGTTATTTCGAATTTTCCGAAATAGTAACTCGTCATCGTTCGATCGAGGTTGAACTCTTTTTTTTGGCGAAGGCCCCTGGCCTTCAAGGGTGTTATTTCGAACATATCGAAGTAGTAACCCGTCGTCGTTCGATTGAGGTCGAACTCTTCTTTTTGGCGAAGGCCTCTGGCCTTAAAGGGTGTTATTTCGAACTTATCGAAATAGTCACCCGTCGTCGTTCGATAGAGGTTGAACTCTTCTTTTTTGCAAAGGCCCTTGGCCTTAAAGTGTGTTATTTCGAACATATCGAAATAGTAATACATCGTCGTTCGATCGAGGTCGAACTCTTCTTTTTGGCGAAGGCCCTTGGCCTTAAAATGTGTTATTTCAAACTAATCGACATAGTAACCCGTCGTCGTTCGATTGAGGTCGAACTCTTCTTTTTGGCGAAGGCCCCTGGCCTTAAAGGGTGTTATTTCGAACTTATCGAAATAGTAACCCGTCATCGTAAGATCGAGGTCGAACTCTTTTTTTTGGCGAAGGCCTCTAGCCTAAAAGGGTGTTATTTCGAACTTATCGAAATAGTCACCCGTCGTCGTTCGATAGAGTTTGAACTCTTCTTTTTTGCGAAGGCCCTTGGCCTTAAAGGGTGTTATTTCGAACTTATCAAAATAGTAACCTATCGTCGTTCGATCGAGGTTGAACTCTTCTTTTTGGCGAAGGCCCCTGGCCTTCAAGGGTGTTATTTCGAACATTTCGAAATATTAACCCGTCGTCGTATGATCTAGGTCGAACTCTTCTTTTTGGCGAAGGCCCCAGGCCTTATAGGGTGTTATTTCGAACTTATCAAAATACTAACCCGTCGTTGTTCGATCGAGGTCAAACTCCTCTTTTTGGCGAAGGCCCCTGGTCTTAAAGTGTGTTATTTTGAATTTATCGAAATAGTAACTCGTCATCGTTCGATCGAGGTCGAACTCTTCTTTTTGGCGAAGGCCCCTAGCCTTTAAGGGTGTTATTTCGAACTTATCAAAATAGTAACTCATCGTCGTTTGATCGAGGTCGAACTTTTCTTTTTGGCGAAGGCCCCTGGCCTTCAAGGGTGTTATTTCGTACTTATCGAAATAGTAACCGTCGTCGTACGATCGAGGTCGAACTCTTCTTTTTGGCGAAGGCCCCTGACCTTAAAGGGTGTTATTTCGAACTTATCGAAATAGTAACCCGTCGTCGTATGATCGAGGTCGAACTCTTCTTTTTGGCGAAGGCCTCTGGCCTTAAAGGGTGTTATTTCGAACTTATCGAAATAGTCACCCGTCATCGTTCGATAGAGTTTGAATTCTTCTTTTTTGTGAAGGCCCCTAGCCTTAAAGTGTGTTATTTCGAACTTATCAAAATAGTCACCCGTCGTCGTTCGATAGAGTTTGAACTCTTCTTTTTTGCGAAGGCCCTTGGCCTTAAAGGGTGTTATTTCGAACTTATCAAAATAGTAACCCATCGTCGTTTGATCGAGGTCGAACTCTTCTTTTTGGCGAAGGCCCTTGGCCTTAAAATGTGTTATTTCAAACTAATCGACATAGTAACCCGTCGTCGTTCGATCGAGGTCGAACTCTTCTTTTTGGCGAAGGCCTCTGGCCTTAAAGGGTATTATTTCGAACTTATCGAAATAGTAACCCGCCGTCGTATGATCGAGGTCGAACCCTTCTTTTTGGCGAAGGCCTCTGGCCTTAAAGGGTGTGATTTCAAACTTATCGAAATAGTCACCCGTCGTCGTTCGATAGAGGTTTAACTCTTCTTTTTGGCGAAGGCCCCTAGCCTTAAAGGGTGTTATTTTGAACTTATCGAAATAGTAACCCATTGTCGTTCTATCGAGGTCGAATTCTTCTTTTTGGCGAAGGCCCTTGGCCTTAAAATGTGTAATTTAAAACTTATCGAAATAGTAAGCCGTCGTGGTTCAATCGAGGTCAAACTCCTCTTTTTGGCGAAGGCCCCTTGTCTTAAAGGGTGTTATTTCGAATTTTCCGAAATAGTATCCCATCGTCGTTCGATCGAGGTCAAACTCTTCTTTTTGGTGAAGGCCCCTAGCCTTGAAGGGTGTTATTTCGATCTTATCAAAATATTAACCCGTCATCGTATGATCGAGGTCGAACTCCTTTTTTTGGCGAAGGCCTCTGGCCTTAAAGGGTGTTATTTCGAACTTATCGAAATAGTCACCCGTCGTTGTTCGATAGAGTTTGAACTCTTCTTTTTTGCGAAGGCCCTTGGCCTTAAAGGGTGTTATTTCGAACTTATCAAAATAGTCACCCGTCGTCGTTCGATAGAGGTTGAACTCTTCATTTTGGCGAAGGCCCCTAGCCTTAAAGGGTGTTATTTCGAACTTTACGAAATAGTAACCCATTGTCATTCGATCGAGGTCGAATTCTTATTTTTGGCAAAGGCCCTTGGCCTTAAAATGTGTTATTTCAAACTTATCGAAATAGTAAGTCGTCGTCGTTCGATCGAGGTAGAACTCTTCTTTTTGGCGAAGGCCCCTGGCCTTAAAGGGTGTTATTTCGAACTTATCAAAATAGTAACTCGTCGTCATTCTATCGAGGTCGAACACTTCTTTTTGGCGAAGGCCCCAGGCCTTATAGGGTGTTATTTCGAACTTATCAAAATAATAACCCGTCGTTGTTCGATCGAGGTCAAACTCCTCTTTTTGGCGAAGGCCCCTGGTCTTAAAGTGTGTTATTTTGAATTTATCGAAATAGTAACTCGTCATCGTTCGATCGAGGTCGAACTCTTCTTTTTGGCGAAGGCCCCTAGCCTTTAAGGGTGTTATTTCGAACTTATCAAAATAGTAACTCATCGTCGTTCGATCGAGGTCGAACTTTTCTTTTTGGCGAAGGCCCCTGGCCTTCAAGGGTGTTATTTCGTACTTATCGAAATAGTAACCGTCGTCGTACGATCGAGGTCGAACTCTTCTTTTTGGCGAAGGCCCCTGACCTTAAAGGGTGTTATTTCGAACTTATCGAAATAGTAACCCGTCGTCGTATGATCGAGGTCGAACTCTTCTTTTTGGCGAAGGCCTCTGGCCTTAAAGGGTGTTATTTCGAACTTATCGAAATAGTCACCCGTCATCGTTCGATAGAGTTTGAATTCTTCTTTTTTGTGAAGGCCCCTAGCCTTAAAGTGTGTTATTTCGAACTTATCAAAATAGTCACCCGTCGTCGTTCGATAGAGTTTGAACTCTTCTTTTTTGCGAAGGCCCTTGGCCTTAAAGGGTGTTATTTCGAACTTATCAAAATAGTAACCATCGTCGTTCGATCGAGGTCGAACTCTTCTTTTTGGCGAAGGCCCTTGGCCTTAAAATGTGTTATTTCAAACTAATCGACATAGTAACCCGTCGTCGTTCGATCGAGGTCGAACTCTTCTTTTTGTCGAAGGCCTGTAGCCTTAAAGGGTGTTATTTCGAACTTATCGAAATAGTAACCCGCCGTCGTATGATCGAGTCCGAACCCTTCTTTTTGGCGAAGGCCTCTGGCCTTAAAGTGTGTGATTTCAAACTTATCGAAATAGTCTCCCGTCGTCGTTCGATAGAGGTTTAACTCTTCTTTTTGGCGAAGACCCCTAGCCTTAAAGGGTGTTATTTTGAACTTATCGAAATAGTAACCCATTGTCGTTCGATCGAGGTCGAATTCTTCTTTTTGGCGAAGGCCCTTGGCCTTAAAATGTGTAATTTAAAACTTATCGAAATAGTAAGCCGTCGTCGTTCAATCGAGGTCAAACTCCTCTTTTTGGCGAAGGCCCCTGGTCTTAAAGGGTGTTATTTCGAATTTTCCGAAATAGTAACTCGTCATCGTTCGATCGAGGTAGAACTCTTTTTTTTGGCGAAGGCCCCTGGCCTTCAAAGGTGTTATTTCGAACATATCGAAGTAGTAACCCATCGTCGTTCGATCGAGGTCGAACTCTTCTTTTTGGCGAAGGCCCCTGGCCTTAAAGGGTGTTATTTCGAACTTTTCTAAATAGTAACTCGTCGTCGTATGATCGAGGTCGAACTCTTCTTTTTGGTGAAGGCCTTTGGCCTTAAAGGGTGTTATTTCGAACTTATCGAAATAGTCACCCGTCGTCGTTCGATAGAGGTTGAACTCTTCTTTTTTGCAAAGCCCCTTGGCCTTAAAGGGTGTTATTTCGAACATATCGAAATAGTAATACATCGTCGTTCGATCGAGGTCGAACTCTTCTTTTTGGCGAAGGCCCTTGGCCTTAAAATGTGTTATTTCAAACTAATCGACATAGTAACCTGTCGTCGTTCGATTGAGGTCGAACTCTTCTTTTTGGCGAAGGCCCCTGGCCTTTAAGGGTGTTATTTAGAACTTATCGAAATAGTAACCCGTCATCGTATGATCGAGGTCGAACTCTTTTTTTTGGCGAAGGCCTCTAGCCTTAAAGGGTGTTATTTCGAACTTATCGAAATAGTCACCCATCGTCGTTCGATAGAGTTTGAACTCTTCTTTTTCGCGAAGGCCCTTGGCCTTAAAGGGTGTTATTTCGAACTTATCAAAATAGTAACCCATCGTCGTTCGATCGAGGTTGAACTCTTCTTTTTGGCGAAGGCCCCTGGCCTTCAAAGGTGTTATTTCGAACATATCGAAATAGTAACCCGTCGTCGTTCTATCGAGGTTGAACTCTTCTTTTTGGCGAAGGCCCCTGGCCTTAAAGGGTGTTATTTCGAACTTATCCAAATAGTAACCCGTCGTCGTATGATCGAGGTCGAACTCTTCTTTTTGGCGAAGGCCTCTGGCCTTAAAGGGTGTTATTTCGAACTTATCGAAATAGTCACCCGTCATCGTTCGATAGAGTTTGAATTCTTCTTTTTTGTGAAGGCCCCTAGCCATAAAGTGTGTTATTTCGAACTTATCAAAATAGTCACCCGTCGTCGTTCGATAGAGTTTGAACTCTTCTTTTTTGCGAAGGCCCTTGGCCTTAAAGGGTGTTATTTCGAACTTATCAAAATAGTAACCATCGTCGTTCGATCGAGGTCGAACTCTTCTTTTTGGCGAAGGCCCTTGGCCTTAAAATGTGTTATTTCAAACTAATCGACATAGTAACCCGTCGTCGTTCGATCGAGGTCGAACTCTTCTTTTTGTCGAAGGCCTGTAGCCTTAAAGGGTGTTATTTCGAACTTATCGAAATAGTAACCCGCCGTCGTATGATCGAGTCCGAACCCTTCTTTTTGGCGAAGGCCTCTGGCCTTAAAGTGTGTGATTTCAAACTTATCGAAATAGTCTCCCGTCGTCGTTCGATAGAGGTTTAACTCTTCTTTTTGGCGAAGACCCCTAGCCTTAAAGGGTGTTATTTTGAACTTATCGAAATAGTAACCCATTGTCGTTCGATCGAGGTCGAATTCTTCTTTTTGGCGAAGGCCCTTGGCCTTAAAATGTGTAATTTAAAACTTATCGAAATAGTAAGCCGTCGTCGTTCAATCGAGGTCAAACTCCTCTTTTTGGCGAAGGCCCCTGGTCTTAAAGGGTGTTATTTCGAATTTTCCGAAATAGTAACTCGTCATCGTTCGATCGAGGTAGAACTCTTTTTTTTGGCGAAGGCCCCTGGCCTTCAAAGGTGTTATTTCGAACATATCGAAGTAGTAACCCATCGTCGTTCGATCGAGGTCGAACTCTTCTTTTTGGCGAAGGCCCCTGGCCTTAAAGGGTGTTATTTCGAACTTTTCTAAATAGTAACTCGTCGTCGTATGATCGAGGTCGAACTCTTCTTTTTGGTGAAGGCCTTTGGCCTTAAAGGGTGTTATTTCGAACTTATCGAAATAGTCACCCGTCGTCGTTCGATAGAGGTTGAACTCTTCTTTTTTGCAAAGCCCCTTGGCCTTAAAGGGTGTTATTTCGAACATATCGAAATAGTAATACATCGTCGTTCGATCGAGGTCGAACTCTTCTTTTTGGCGAAGGCCCTTGGCCTTAAAATGTGTTATTTCAAACTAATCGACATAGTAACCTGTCGTCGTTCGATTGAGGTCGAACTCTTCTTTTTGGCGAAGGCCCCTGGCCTTTAAGGGTGTTATTTAGAACTTATCGAAATAGTAACCCGTCATCGTATGATCGAGGTCGAACTCTTTTTTTTGGCGAAGGCCTCTAGCCTTAAAGGGTGTTATTTCGAACTTATCGAAATAGTCACCCATCGTCGTTCGATAGAGTTTGAACTCTTCTTTTTTGCGAAGGCCCTTGGCCTTAAAGGGTGTTATTTCGAACTTATCAAAATAGTAACCCATCGTCGTTTGATCGAGGTCGAACTCTTCTTTTTGGCGAAGGCCCTTGGCCTTAAAATGTGTTATTTCAAACTAATCGACATAGTAACCCGTCGTCGTTCGATCGAGGTCGAACTCTTCTTTTTGGCGAAGGCCTCTGGCCTTAAAGGGTATTATTTCGAACTTATCGAAATAGTAACCCGCCGTCGTATGATCGAGGTCGAACCCTTCTTTTTGGCGAAGGCCTCTGGCCTTAAAGGGTGTGATTTCAAACTTATCGAAATAGTCACCCGTCGTCGTTCGATAGAGGTTTAACTCTTCTTTTTGGCGAAGGCCCCTAGCCTTAAAGGGTGTTATTTTGAACTTATCGAAATAGTAACCCATTGTCGTTCGATCGAGGTCGAATTCTTCTTTTTGGCGAAGGCCCTTGGCCTTAAAATGTGTAATTTAAAACTTATCGAAATAGTAAGCCGTCGTGGTTCAATCGAGGTCAAACTCCTCTTTTTGGCGAAGGCACCTGGTCTTAAAGGGTGTTATTTCGAATTTTCCGAAATAGTATCCCATCGTCGTTCGATCGAGGTCAAACTCTTCTTTTTGGTGAAGGCCCCTAGCCTTGAAGGGTGTTATTTCGATCTTATCAAAATATTAACCCGTCATCGTATGATCGAGGTCGAACTCCTTTTTTTGGCGAAGGCCTCTGGCCTTAAAGGGTGTTATTTCGAACTTATCGAAATAGTCACCCGTCGTTGTTCGATAGAGTTTGAACTCTTCTTTTTTGCGAAGGCCCTTGGCCTTAAAGGGTGTTATTTCGAACTTATCAAAATAGTCACCCGTCGTCGTTCGATAGAGGTTGAACTCTTCATTTTGGCGAAGGCCCCTAGCCTTAAAGGGTGTTATTTCTAACTTTACGAAATAGTAACCCATTGTCATTCGATCGAGGTCGAATTCTTATTTTTGGCAAAGGCCCTTGGCCTTAAAATGTGTTATTTCAAACTTATCGAAATAGTAAGTCGTCGTCGTTCGATCGAGGTAGAACTCTTCTTTTTGGCGAAGGCCCCTGGCCTTAAAGGGTGTTATTTCGAACTTATCAAAATAGTAACTCGTCGTCATTCTATCGAGGTCGAACACTTCTTTTTGGCGAAGGCCCCAGGCCTTATAGGGTGTTATTTCGAACTTATCAAAATAATAACCCGTCGTTGTTCGATCGAGGTCAAACTCCTCTTTTTGGCGAGGGCCCCTCGTCTTAAAGGGTGTTATTTCGAACTTATCAAAATAGTAACTCGTCGTCATTCTATCGAGGCCGAACACTTCTTTTTGGCGAAGGCCCCAGGCCTTATAGGGTGTTATTTCGAACTTATCAAAATAATAACCCGTCGTTGTTCGATCGAGGTCAAACTCCTCTTTTTGGCAAAGGCCCCTGGTCTTAAAGGGTGTTATTTTAAATTTATCAAAATAGTAACTCGTCATCGTTCGATCGAGGTCGAACTCTTCTTTTTGGCGAAGGCCCCTAGCCTTTAAGGGTGTTATTTCAAACGTATCAAAATAGTAACTCATCGTCGTATTATCGAGGTCGAACTTTTCTTTTTGGCGAAGGCCCCTGGCCTTCAAGGGTGTTATTTCGTACTTATCGAAATAGTAACCGTCGTCGTACGATCGAGGTCGAACTCTTCTTTTTGGCGAAGGCCCCTGACCTTAAAGGGTGTTATTTCGAACTTATCGAAATAGTAACCCGTCGTCGTATGATCGAGGTCGAACTCTTCTTTTTGGCGAAGGCCTCTGGCCTTAAAGAGTGTTATTTCGAACTTATCGAAATAGTCACCCGTCATCGTTCGATAGAGTTTGAATTCTTCTTTTTTGTGAAGGCCCCTAGCCTTAAAGTGTGTTATTTCGAACTTATCAAAATAGTCACCCGTCGTCGATCGATAGAGTTTGAACTCTTCTTTTTTGCGAAGGCCCTTGGCCTCAAAGGGTGTTATTTCGAACTTATCAAAATAGTAACCCATCGTCGTTTGATCGAGGTCGAACTCTTCTTTTTGGCGAAGGCCCTTGGCCTTAAAATGTGTTATTTCAAACTAATCGACATAGTAACCCGTCGTCGTTCGATCGAGATCGAACTCTTTTTTTTGGCAAAGGCCTCTGGCCTTAAAGGGTGTTGTTTCGAACTTATCGAAATAGTAACCCGCCGTCGTATGATCGAGGTCGAACCCTTCTTTTTGGCGAAGGCCTCTGGCCTTAAAGGGTGTGATTTCAAACTTATCGAAATAGTCACCCGTCGTCGTTCGATAGAGGTTTAACTCTTCTTTTTGGCGAAGGCCCCTAGCCTTAAAGGGTGTTATTTTGAACTAATTGAAATAGTAACCCATTGTCGTTCGATCGAGGTCGAATTCTTCTTTTTGGCGAAGGCCCTTGGCCTTAAAATGTGTAATTTAAAACTTATCGAAATAGTAAGCCGTCGTCGTTCAATCGAGGTCAAACTCCTCTTTTTGGCGAAGGCCCCTGGTCTTAAACGTTGTTATTTCGAATTTTCCGAAATAGTAACTCGTCATCGTTCGATCGAGGTTGAACTCTTTTTTTTGGCGAAGGCCCCTGGCCTTCAAGGGTGTTATTTCGAACATATCGAAGTAGTAACCCGTCGTCGTTCGATTGAGGTCGAACTCTTCTTTTTGGCGAAGGCCTCTGGCCTTAAAGGGTGTTATTTCGAACTTATCGAAATAGTCACCCGTCGTCGTTCGATAGAGGTTGAACTCTTCTTTTTTGCAAAGGCCCTTGGCCTTAAAGTGTGTTATTTCGAACATATCGAAATAGTAATACATCGTCGTTCGATCGAGGTCGAACTCTTCTTTTTGGCGAAGGCCCTTGGCCTTAAAATGTGTTATTTCAAACTAATCGACATAGTAACCCGTCGTCGTTCGATTGAGGTCGAACTCTTCTTTTTGGCGAAGGCCCCTGGCCTTAAAGGGTGTTATTTCGAACTTATCGAAATAGTAACCCGTCATCGTAAGATCGAGGTCGAACTCTTTTTTTTGGCGAAGGCCTCTAGCCTAAAAGGGTGTTATTTCGAACTTATCGAAATAGTCACCCGTCGTCGTTCGATAGAGTTTGAACTCTTCTTTTTTGCGAAGGCCCTTGGCCTTAAAGGGTGTTATTTCGAACTTATCAAAATAGTAACCTATCGTCGTTCGATCGAGGTTGAACTCTTCTTTTTGGCGAAGGCCCCTGGCCTTCAAGGGTGTTATTTCGAACATTTCGAAATATTAACCCGTCGTCGTATGATCTAGGTCGAACTCTTCTTTTTGGCGAAGGCCCCAGGCCTTATAGGGTGTTATTTCGAACTTATCAAAATACTAACCCGTCGTTGTTCGATCGAGGTCAAACTCCTCTTTTTGGCGAAGGCCCCTGGTCTTAAAGTGTGTTATTTTGAATTTATCGAAATAGTAACTCGTCATCGTTCGATCGAGGTCGAACTCTTCTTTTTGGCGAAGGCCCCTAGCCTTTAAGGGTGTTATTTCGAACTTATCAAAATAGTAACTCATCGTCGTTTGATCGAGGTCGAACTTTTCTTTTTGGCGAAGGCCCCTGGCCTTCAAGGGTGTTATTTCGTACTTATCGAAATAGTAACCGTCGTCGTACGATCGAGGTCGAACTCTTCTTTTTGGCGAAGGCCCCTGACCTTAAAGGGTGTTATTTCGAACTTATCGAAATAGTAACCCGTCGTCGTATGATCGAGGTCGAACTCTTCTTTTTGGCGAAGGCCTCTGGCCTTAAAGGGTGTTATTTCGAACTTATCGAAATAGTCACCCGTCATCGTTCGATAGAGTTTGAATTCTTCTTTTTTGTGAAGGCCCCTAGCCTTAAAGTGTGTTATTTCGAACTTATCAAAATAGTCACCCGTCGTCGTTCGATAGAGTTTGAACTCTTCTTTTTTGCGAAGGCCCTTGGCCTTAAAGGGTGTTATTTCGAACTTATCAAAATAGTAACCCATCGTCGTTTGATCGAGGTCGAACTCTTCTTTTTGGCGAAGGCCCTTGGCCTTAAAATGTGTTATTTCAAACTAATCGACATAGTAACCCGTCGTCGTTCGATCGAGGTCGAACTCTTCTTTTTGGCGAAGGCCTCTGGCCTTAAAGGGTATTATTTCGAACTTATCGAAATAGTAACCCGCCGTCGTATGATCGAGGTCGAACCCTTCTTTTTGGCGAAGGCCTCTGGCCTTAAAGGGTGTGATTTCAAACTTATCGAAATAGTCACCCGTCGTCGTTCGATAGAGGTTTAACTCTTCTTTTTGGCGAAGGCCCCTAGCCTTAAAGGGTGTTATTTTGAACTTATCGAAATAGTAACCCATTGTCGTTCTATCGAGGTCGAATTCTTCTTTTTGGCGAAGGCCCTTGGCCTTAAAATGTGTAATTTAAAACTTATCGAAATAGTAAGCCGTCGTGGTTCAATCGAGGTCAAACTCCTCTTTTTGGCGAAGGCCCCTTGTCTTAAAGGGTGTTATTTCGAATTTTCCGAAATAGTATCCCATCGTCGTTCGATCGAGGTCAAACTCTTCTTTTTGGTGAAGGCCCCTAGCCTTGAAGGGTGTTATTTCGATCTTATCAAAATATTAACCCGTCATCGTATGATCGAGGTCGAACTCCTTTTTTTGGCGAAGGCCTCTGGCCTTAAAGGGTGTTATTTCGAACTTATCGAAATAGTCACCCGTCGTTGTTCGATAGAGTTTGAACTCTTCTTTTTTGCGAAGGCCCTTGGCCTTAAAGGGTGTTATTTCGAACTTATCAAAATAGTCACCCGTCGTCGTTCGATAGAGGTTGAACTCTTCATTTTGGCGAAGGCCCCTAGCCTTAAAGGGTGTTATTTCGAACTTTACGAAATAGTAACCCATTGTCATTCGATCGAGGTCGAATTCTTATTTTTGGCAAAGGCCCTTGGCCTTAAAATGTGTTATTTCAAACTTATCGAAATAGTAAGTCGTCGTCGTTCGATCGAGGTAGAACTCTTCTTTTTGGCGAAGGCCCCTGGCCTTAAAGGGTGTTATTTCGAACTTATCAAAATAGTAACTCGTCGTCATTCTATCGAGGTCGAACACTTCTTTTTGGCGAAGGCCCCAGGCCTTATAGGGTGTTATTTCGAACTTATCAAAATAATAACCCGTCGTTGTTCGATCGAGGTCAAACTCCTCTTTTTGGCGAAGGCCCCTGGTCTTAAAGTGTGTTATTTTGAATTTATCGAAATAGTAACTCGTCATCGTTCGATCGAGGTCGAACTCTTCTTTTTGGCGAAGGCCCCTAGCCTTTAAGGGTGTTATTTCGAACTTATCAAAATAGTAACTCATCGTCGTTCGATCGAGGTCGAACTTTTCTTTTTGGCGAAGGCCCCTGGCCTTCAAGGGTGTTATTTCGTACTTATCGAAATAGTAACCGTCGTCGTACGATCGAGGTCGAACTCTTCTTTTTGGCGAAGGCCCCTGACCTTAAAGGGTGTTATTTCGAACTTATCGAAATAGTAACCCGTCGTCGTATGATCGAGGTCGAACTCTTCTTTTTGGCGAAGGCCTCTGGCCTTAAAGGGTGTTATTTCGAACTTATCGAAATAGTCACCCGTCATCGTTCGATAGAGTTTGAATTCTTCTTTTTTGTGAAGGCCCCTAGCCTTAAAGTGTGTTATTTCGAACTTATCAAAATAGTCACCCGTCGTCGTTCGATAGAGTTTGAACTCTTCTTTTTTGCGAAGGCCCTTGGCCTTAAAGGGTGTTATTTCGAACTTATCAAAATAGTAACCATCGTCGTTCGATCGAGGTCGAACTCTTCTTTTTGGCGAAGGCCCTTGGCCTTAAAATGTGTTATTTCAAACTAATCGACATAGTAACCCGTCGTCGTTCGATCGAGGTCGAACTCTTCTTTTTGTCGAAGGCCTGTAGCCTTAAAGGGTGTTATTTCGAACTTATCGAAATAGTAACCCGCCGTCGTATGATCGAGTCCGAACCCTTCTTTTTGGCGAAGGCCTCTGGCCTTAAAGTGTGTGATTTCAAACTTATCGAAATAGTCTCCCGTCGTCGTTCGATAGAGGTTTAACTCTTCTTTTTGGCGAAGACCCCTAGCCTTAAAGGGTGTTATTTTGAACTTATCGAAATAGTAACCCATTGTCGTTCGATCGAGGTCGAATTCTTCTTTTTGGCGAAGGCCCTTGGCCTTAAAATGTGTAATTTAAAACTTATCGAAATAGTAAGCCGTCGTCGTTCAATCGAGGTCAAACTCCTCTTTTTGGCGAAGGCCCCTGGTCTTAAAGGGTGTTATTTCGAATTTTCCGAAATAGTAACTCGTCATCGTTCGATCGAGGTAGAACTCTTTTTTTTGGCGAAGGCCCCTGGCCTTCAAAGGTGTTATTTCGAACATATCGAAGTAGTAACCCATCGTCGTTCGATCGAGGTCGAACTCTTCTTTTTGGCGAAGGCCCCTGGCCTTAAAGGGTGTTATTTCGAACTTTTCTAAATAGTAACTCGTCGTCGTATGATCGAGGTCGAACTCTTCTTTTTGGTGAAGGCCTTTGGCCTTAAAGGGTGTTATTTCGAACTTATCGAAATAGTCACCCGTCGTCGTTCGATAGAGGTTGAACTCTTCTTTTTTGCAAAGCCCCTTGGCCTTAAAGGGTGTTATTTCGAACATATCGAAATAGTAATACATCGTCGTTCGATCGAGGTCGAACTCTTCTTTTTGGCGAAGGCCCTTGGCCTTAAAATGTGTTATTTCAAACTAATCGACATAGTAACCTGTCGTCGTTCGATTGAGGTCGAACTCTTCTTTTTGGCGAAGGCCCCTGGCCTTTAAGGGTGTTATTTAGAACTTATCGAAATAGTAACCCGTCATCGTATGATCGAGGTCGAACTCTTTTTTTTGGCGAAGGCCTCTAGCCTTAAAGGGTGTTATTTCGAACTTATCGAAATAGTCACCCATCGTCGTTCGATAGAGTTTGAACTCTTCTTTTTCGCGAAGGCCCTTGGCCTTAAAGGGTGTTATTTCGAACTTATCAAAATAGTAACCCATCGTCGTTCGATCGAGGTTGAACTCTTCTTTTTGGCGAAGGCCCCTGGCCTTCAAAGGTGTTATTTCGAACATATCGAAATAGTAACCCGTCGTCGTTCTATCGAGGTTGAACTCTTCTTTTTGGCGAAGGCCCCTGGCCTTAAAGGGTGTTATTTCGAACTTATCCAAATAGTAACCCGTCGTCGTATGATCGAGGTCGAACTCTTCTTTTTGGCGAAGGCCTCTGGCCTTAAAGGGTGTTATTTCGAACTTATCGAAATAGTCACCCGTCATCGTTCGATAGAGTTTGAATTCTTCTTTTTTGTGAAGGCCCCTAGCCATAAAGTGTGTTATTTCGAACTTATCAAAATAGTCACCCGTCGTCGTTCGATAGAGTTTGAACTCTTCTTTTTTGCGAAGGCCCTTGGCCTTAAAGGGTGTTATTTCGAACTTATCAAAATAGTAACCATCGTCGTTCGATCGAGGTCGAACTCTTCTTTTTGGCGAAGGCCCTTGGCCTTAAAATGTGTTATTTCAAACTAATCGACATAGTAACCCGTCGTCGTTCGATCGAGGTCGAACTCTTCTTTTTGGCGAAGGCCCGTAGCCTTAAAGGGTGTTATTTCGAACTTATCGAAATAGTAACCCGCCGTCGTATGATCGAGGCCGAACCCTTCTTTTTGGCGAAGGCCTCTGGCCTTAAAGTGTGTGATTTCAAACTTATCAAAATAGTCTCCCGTCGTCGTTCGATAGAGGTTTAACTCTTCTTTTTGGCGAAGACCCCTAGCCTTAAAGGGTGTTATTTTGAACTTATCGAAATAGTAACCCATTGTCGTTCGATCGAGGTCGAATTCTTCTTTTTGGCGAAGGCCCTTGGCCTTAAAATGTGTAATTTAAAACTTATCGAAATAGTAAGCCGTCGTCGTTCAATCGAGGTCAAACTCCTCTTTTTGGCGAAGGCCCCTGGTCTTAAAGGGTGTTATTTCGAATTTTCCGAAATAGTAACTCGTCATCGTTCGATCGAGGTAGAACTCTTTTTTTTGGCGAAGGCCCCTGGCCTTCAAAGGTGTTATTTCGAACATATCGAAGTAGTAACCCATCGTCGTTCGATCGAGGTCGAACTCTTCTTTTTGGCGAAGGCCCCTGGCCTTAAAGGGTGTTATTTCGAACTTTTCTAAATAGTAACTCGTCGTCGTATGATCGAGGTCGAACTCTTCTTTTTGGTGAAGGCCTTTGGCCTTAAAGGGTGTTATTTCGAACTTATCGAAATAGTCACCCGTCGTCGTTCGATAGAGGTTGAACTCTTCTTTTTTGCAAAGCCCCTTGGCCTTAAAGGGTGTTATTTCGAACATATCGAAATAGTAATACATCGTCGTTCGATCGAGGTCGAACTCTTCTTTTTGGCGAAGGCCCTTGGCCTTAAAATGTGTTATTTCAAACTAATCGACATAGTAACCTGTCGTCGTTCGATTGAGGTCGAACTCTTCTTTTTGGCGAAGGCCCCTGGCCTTTAAGGGTGTTATTTAGAACTTATCGAAATAGTAACCCGTCATCGTATGATCGAGGTCGAACTCTTTTTTTTGGCGAAGGCCTCTAGCCTTAAAGGGTGTTATTTCGAACTTATCGAAATAGTCACCCATCGTCGTTCGATAGAGTTTGAACTCTTCTTTTTCGCGAAGGCCCTTGGCCTTAAAGGGTGTTATTTCGAACTTATCAAAATAGTAACCCATCGTCGTTCGATCGAGGTTGAACTCTTCTTTTTGGCGAAGGCCCCTGGCCTTCAAGGGTGTTATTTCGAACATATCGAAATAGTAACCCGTCGTCGTTCTATCGAGGTTGAACTCTTCTTTTTGGCGAAGGCCCCTGGCCTTAAAGGGTGTTATTTCGAACTTATCCAAATAGTAACCCGTCGTCGTATGATCGAGGTCGAACTCTTCTTTTTGGCGAAGGCCTCTGGCCTTAAAGGCTGTTATTTCGAACTTATCGAAATAGTCACCCGTCGTCGTTCGATAGAGGTTGAACTCTTTTTTTTTGCGAAGGCCAAGGGTGTTATTTCGAACATATCGAAATAGTAATCCATCGTCGTTCGATCGAGGTCGAACTCTTCTTTTTGGCGAAGGGCCTTGGCCTTAAAATGTGTTATATCAAACTAATCGACATAGTAACCCGTCGTCGTTCGATCGAGGTCGAACTCTTCTTTTTCGCGAAGGCCCGTAGCCTTAAAGGGTGTTATTTCAAACTTATCGAAATAGTAACCTGCCGTCGTATGATCGAGGTCGAACCCTTCTTTTTGGCGAAGGCCTCTGGCCTTAAAGGGTGTGATTTCAAACTTATCGAAATAGTCACCCGTCGTCGTTCGATAGAGGTTTAACTCTTCTTTTTGGCGAAGGCCCCTAGCCTTAAAGGGTGTTATTTCAAACTTATCGAAATAGTAACCCATTGTCGTTCGATCAAGGTCGAATTCATCTTTTTGGCGAAGGCCCTTGGCCTTAAAATGTGTTATTTAAAACTTATCGAAATAGTAAGCCGTCGTCGTTCGATCGAGGTCAAACTCCTCTTTTTGGCGAAGGCCCCTGGTCTTAAAGGGTGTTATTTCGAATTTTCCGAAATAGTAACTCGTCATTGTTCGATCGAGGTCAAACTCTTCTTTTTGGTGAAGGCCCCTTGCCTTTAAGGGTGTTATTTCGAACTTATCAAAATAGTATCCCATCGTCGTTCGATCGAGGTCAAACTCTTCTTTTTGGTGAAGGCCCCTGGCCTTCAAGGGTGTTATTTCGATCTTATCGAAATATTAACCCGTCGTCGTTCGATCGAGGTCGAACTTTTCTTTTTGGCGAAGGCCCCTGGCCTTAAACGGTGTTATTTCGAACTTATTGAAATAGTAACCCGTCATCGTATGATCGAGGTCGAACTCTTTTTTTTGGCGAAGGCCTCTATCCTTAAAGGGTGTTATTTCGAACTTATCGAAATAGTCACCCGTCGTCGTTCTATAGAGTTTTAACTCTTCTTTTTTGCGAACGCCCTTGGCCTTAAAGGGTGTTATTTCGAACTTATCAAAATAGTCACCCGTCGTCGTTCGATAGAGTTTGAACTCTTCTTTTTTGCTAAGGCCCTTGGCCTTAAAGGATGTTATTTCGAACTTATCAAAATAGTAACCCATCGTCGTTCGATCGAGGTTGAACTCTTCTTTTTGGCGAAGGTCCCTGGCCTTCAAGGGTGTTATTTCGAACATATCGAAATAGTAACCCGTCGTCGTTCGATCGAGGTTGAACTCTTCTTTTTGGCGAAGGCCCCTGGCCTTAAAGGGTGTTATTTCGAACTTATCGAAATAGTAACCCGTCGTCGTATGATCGAGGTCGAACTCTTCTTTTTGGCGAAGGCCTCTGGCCTTAAAGGGTGTTATTTCGAACTTATCGAAATAGTCACCCGTCGTCGTTCGATAGAGGTTGAACTCTTCTTTTTTGCGAAGGCCCCTAGCCTTAAAGGGTGTTATTTCGAACATATCATAATCCATCGTCGTTCGATCGAGGTCGAACTCTTCTTTTTGGCGAAGGCCCGTAGCCTTAAAGGGTGTTATTTCGAACTTATCGAAATTGTAACCCGCCATCGTATGATCGAGGTCGAACCCTTCTTTTTGGCGAAGGCCTCTGGCCTTAAAGGGTGTGATTTCAAACTTATCGATATAGTCACCCGTCGTCGTTCGATAAAGGTTTAACTCTTCTTTTTGGCGAAGGCCCCTAGCCTTAAAGGGTGTTATTTCGAACTTATCGAAATAGTAACCCATTGTCGTTCGATCGAGGTCGAATTCTTCTTTTTGGCGAAGGCCCTTGGCCTTAAAATGTGTTATTTAAAACTTATCGAAATAGTAAGCCGTCGTCGTTCGATCGAGGTCAAACTCCTCTTTTCGGCGAAGGCCCCTGGTCTTAAAGGGTGTTATTTCGAATTTTCCGAAATAGTAACTCGTCATCGTTCGATCGAGGTCGAACTCTTCTTTTTGGTGAAGGCCCCTTGCCTTTAAGGGTGTTATTTCGAACTTATCAAAATAGTATCCCATCGTCGTTCGATCGAGGTCAAACTCTTTTTTTTGGTGAAGGCCCCTGGCCTTCAAGGGTGTTATTTCGATCTTATCGAAATATTAACCCGTCGTCGTTCGATCGAGGTCGAACTTTTCTTTTTGGCGAAGGCCCCTGGCCTTAAACGGTGTTATTTCGAACTTATTGAAATAGTAACCCGTCATCGTATGATCGAGGTCGAACTCTTTTTTTTGGCGAATGCCTCTGGCCTTAAAGGGTGTTATTTCGAACTTATCGAAATAGTCACCCGTCGTCGTTCGATAGAGTTTGAACTCTTCTTTTTTGCGAAGGCCCTTGGCCTTTAAGGGTGTTATTTCGAACATATCGAAATAGTAATACATCGTCGTTCGATCGAGGTCGAACTCTTCTTTTTGGCAAAGGCCCTTGGCCTTAAAATGTGTTATTTCAAACTAATCGACATAGTAACCCGTCGCTGTTCGATCGAGGTCGAACTCTTCTTTTTGGCGAAGGCCCCTGGCCTTAAAGGGTGTTATTTCGAACGTATCGAAATAGTAATCCATCGCCGTTCGATCGAGGTCAGACACTTCTTTTTGGCGAAGGCCCCTGGCCTTCAAGGGTGTTATTTCAAACTTATCGTAATAATAACCATCTTTGTTCGAGCGAGGTCGAACTCTTCTTTTGGCGAAGGCCCCTGGCTTTCAAGCGTGTTATTTCGAACTTACCAAAAATAGTAACTCGTCGTCATTCTATCGAGGTCGAACTCTTCTTTTTGGCGAAGGCCCCTGGCCTTATAGGGTGTTATTTCGAACTTAACAAAATAATAACCCGTCGTTGTTCGATCGAGGTTAAACTCCTCTTTTTGGCGAAGGCCCCTGGTCTTAAAGGGTGTTATTTTGAATTTATCGAAATAGTAACTCGTCATCGTTCGATCGAGGTCGAACTCTTCTTTTTGGCGAAGACCCCTAGTCTTTAAGGGTGTTATTTCGAACTTATCAAAATATAGTAACCCATCGTCGTTCGATCGAGGTCAAACTCTTCTTTTTGGTGAAGTCCCCTGGCCTTCAAGGGTGTTATTTTGATCTTATCGAAATATTAACCCATCGTCGTTCGATCGAGGACGAACTTTTCTTTTTGGCTAAGGCCCCTGCCCTTAAACGGTGTTATTTCGAACTTATTGAAATAGTAACCCGTCATCGTATGATCGAGGTCGAACTCTTTTTTTTGGTGAAGGCCTCTGGCCTTAAAGGGTGTTATTTCGAACATATCGAAATAGTAACCCGTCGTCGTTCGATCGAGGTCGAAATCTTCTTTTTGGCGAAGGCCCCTGGCCTTAAAGTGTGTTATTTCGAACTTATCGAAATAGTAACCCGTCGTCGTATGATCAAGGTCGAACTCTTCTTTTTGGCGAAAGCCTCAGGCCTTAAAGGGTGTTATTTCGAACATATCGAAATAGTCACCCGTCGTCATTCGATAGAGGTTGAACACTTCTTTTTTGCGAAGGCCCTTGGCCTTAAAGGGTGTTATTTCGAACTTATCGAAAAAGTAACCCGTCATCGTATGATCGAGGTCGAACTCTTTTTTTTGGCGAATGCCTCTGGCCTTAAAGGGTGTTATTTCGAACTTATCGAAATAGTCACCCGTCGTCGTTCGATAGAGTTTGAACTCTTCTTTTTTGCGAAGGCCCTTGGCCTTAAAGGGTGTTATTTCGAACATATCGAAATAGTAATACATCGTTGTTCGATCGAGGTCGAACTCTTCTTTTTGGCAAAGGCTCTTGGCCTTAAAATGTGTTATTTCAAACTAATCGACATAGTAACCCGTCGCTGTTCGATCGAGGTCGAACTCTTCTTTTTGGCGAAGGCCCCTGGCCTTAAAGGGTGTTATTTCGAACGTATCGAAATAGTAATCCATCGCCGTTCGATCGAGGTCAGACACTTCTTTTTGGCGAAGGCCCCTGGCCTTCAAGGGTGTTATTTCAAACTTATCGTAATAATAACCATCTTTATTCGAGCGAGGTCGAACTCTTCTTTTGGCGAAGGCCCCTGGCTTTCAAGCGTGTTATTTCGAACTTACCAAAAATAGTAACTCGTCGTCATTCTATCGAGGTCGAACACTTCTTTTTGGCGAAGGCCCCTGGCCTTATAGGGTGTTATTTCGAACTTAACAAAATAATAACCCGTCGTTGTTCGATCGAGGTCAAACTCCTCTTTTTGGCGAAGGCCCCTGGTCTTAAAGGGTGTTATTTTGAATTTATCGAAATAGTAACTCGTCATCGTTCGATCGAGGTCGAACTCTTCTTTTTGGCGAAGAC
The DNA here is from genome assembly GCF_000715075.1 of Nicotiana tabacum. NCBI lineage: Eukaryota > Viridiplantae > Streptophyta > Magnoliopsida > Solanales > Solanaceae > Nicotiana > Nicotiana tabacum. Next base: position 81,684,857 of record NC_134087.1, read on the forward strand.
CCCTAGTCTTTAAGGGTGTTATTTCGAACTTATCAAAATATAGTAACCCATCGTCGTTCGATCGAGGTCAAACTCTTCTTTTTGGTGAAGTCCCCTGGCCTTCAAGGGTGTTATTTTGATCTTATCGAAATATTAACCCATCGTCGTTCGATCGAGGACGAACTTTTCTTTTTGGCTAAGGCCCCTGCCCTTAAACGGTGTTATTTCGAACTTATTGAAATAGTAACCCGTCATCGTATGATCGAGGTCGAACTCTTTTTTTGGTAAAGGCCTCTGGCCTTAAAGGGTGTTATTTCGAACATATCGAAATACTAACCCGTCGTCGTTCGATCGAGGTCGAAATCTTCTTTTTGGCGAAGGCCCCTGGCCTTAAAGTGTGTTATTTCGAACATATCGAAATAGTAACCCGTCGTCGTATGATCAAGGTCGAACTCTTCTTTTTGGCGAAAGCCTCAGGCCTTAAAGGGTGTTATTTCGAACTTATCGAAATAGTAACCCATTGTCGTTCGATCGAGGTCGAATTCTTCTTTTTGGCGAAGGCCCTTGGCCTTAAAATGTGTTATTTAAAACTTATCGAAATAGTAAGCCGTCGTCGTTCGATCGAGGTCAAACTCCTCTTTTCGGCGAAGGCCCCTAGTCTTAAAGGGTGCTATTTCGAATTTTCCGAAATAGTAACTCGTCATCGTTCGATCGAGGTCGAACTCTTCTTTTTGGTGAAGGCCCCTTGCCTTTAAGGGTGTTATTTCGAACTTATCAAAATAGTATCCCATCGTCGTTCGATCGAGGTCAAACTCTTCTTTTTGGTGAAGGCCCCTGGCCTTCAAGGGTGTTATTTCGATCTTATCGAAATATTAACCCGTCGCCGTTCGATCGAGGTCGAACTTTTCTTTTTGGCGAAGGCCCCTGGCCTTAAACGGTGTTATTTCGAACTTATTGAAATAGTAACCAGTCATCGTATGATCGAGGTCGAACTCTTTTTTTTGGCGAAGGCCTCTGGCCTTAAAGGGTGTTATTTCGAACTTATCGAAATAGTCACCCGTCGTCGTTCGATAGAGTTTGAACTCTTCTTTTTTGCGAAGGCCCTTGGCCTTAAAGGGTGTTATTTCGAACTTATCAACATAGTAACCCATCGTCTTTCGATCGAGGTTGAACTCTTCTTTTTGGTGAAGGCCCCTGGCCTTCAAGGCTGTTATTTCGAACATATCGAAGTAGTAACCCGTCGTCGTTCGATCGAGGTCGAACTCTTCTTTTTGGCGAAGGCCCCTGGCCTTGAAGGGTGTTATTTCAAACTTATCGAAATAGTAACCCGTCGTCGTATGATCGAGGTCGAACTCTTCTTTTTGGCGAAGGCCTCTGGCCTTAAAGGGTGTTATTTCGAACTTATCGAAATAGTCACCCGTCGTCGTTCGATAGAGGTTGAACTCTTCTTTTTGGCGAAGGCCCCTAGCCTTAAAGGGTGTTATTTCGAACTTATCGAAATAGTAACCCATTGTCGTTCGATCGAGGTCGAACTCTTCTTTTTGGCGCAGGCCCCTGGCCTTACAAGGTGTTATTTCGAACTTATCAAAATAGTAACCCATCGTCGTATGATCGAGGTCGAACTCTTCTTTTTGGCGAAAGCCTCTGGCCTTAAAGGGTGTTATTTCGAACTTATCGAAATAGTCACCCGTCGTCGTTCGATAGAGGTTGAACTCTTCTTTTTTGCGAAGGCCCTTGGCCTTAAAGGGTGTTATTTCGAACATATCGAAATAGTAATACATCGTCGTTCGATCGAGGTCGAACTCTTCTTTTTGGCGAAGGCCCTTGGCCTTAAAATGTGTTATTTCAAACTAATCGACATAGTAACCCGTCGTCGTTCGATCGAGGTCGAACTCTTCTTTTTGGCGAAGGCCCCTGGCCTTAAAGGGTGTTATTTCGAACTTATCGAAATAGCAACCCGTCGTCGTTCGATCGATATCGAACTCTTTTTTTTGCGAAGGCCCTTGGCCTTAAAGGGTGTTATTTCGAACGTATCGAAATAGTAATCCATCGCCGTTCGATCGAGGTCAGACACTTCTTTTTGGCGAAGGCCCCTGGCCTTTAAGGGTGTTATTTCAAACTTATCGTAATAATAACCATCTTCGTTCGATCGAGGTCGAACTCTTCTTTTGGCGAAGGCCCCTGGCTTTCAAGCGTGTTATTTCGAACTTACCAAAAATAGTAACTCGTCGTCATTCTATCGAGGTCGAACACTTCTTTTTGGCGAAGGCCCCTGGCCTTATAGGGTGTTATTTCGAACTTAACAAAATAATAACCCATCGTTGTTCGATCGAGGTCAAACTCCTCTTTTTGGCGAAGGCCCCTGGTCTTAAAGGGTGTTATTTTGAATTTATCTAAATAGTAACTCGTCATCGTTCGATCGAGGTCGAACTCTTCTTTTTGGCGAAGACCCCTAGTCTTTAAGGGTGTTATTTCGAACTTATCAAAATATAGTAACCCATCGTCGTTCGATCGAGGTCAAACTCTTCTTTTTGGTGAAGTCCCCTGGCCTTCAAGGGTGTTATTTTGATCTTATCGAAATATTAACCCATCGTCGTTCGATCGAGGACGAACTTTTCTTTTTGGCTAAGGCCCCTGCCCTTAAACGGTGTTATTTCGAACTTATTGAAATAGTAACCCGTCATCGTATGATCGAGGTCGAACTCTTTTTTTTGGTAAAGGCCTCTGGCCTTAAAGGGTGTTATTTCGAACATATCGAAATACTAACCCGTCGTCGTTCGATCGAGGTCGAAATCTTCTTTTTGGCGAAGGCCCCTGGCCTTAAAGTGTGTTATTTCGAACATATCGAAATAGTAACCCGTCGTCGTATGATCAAGGTCGAACTCTTCTTTTTGGCGAAAGTCTCAGGCCTTAAAGGATGTTATTTCGAACATATCGAAATAGTCACCCGTCGTCATTCGATAGAGGTTGAACACTTCTTTTTTGCGAAGGCCCTTGGCCTTAAAGGGTGTTATTTCGAACTTATCGAAATAGTAACCCGCCATCGTATGATCGAGGTCGAACCCTTCTTTTTGGCGAAGGCCTCTGGAATAAAAAGGGTGTGATTTCAAACTTATTGAAATAGTCACCCGTCGTCGTTCGATAGAGGTTTAACTCTTCTTTTTGGCGAAGGCCCCTAGCCTTAAAGGGTGTTATTTCGAACTTATCGAAATAGTAACCCATCGTCGTTCGATCGAGGTCGAATTCTTCTTTTTGGCGAAGGCCCTTGTCCTTAAAATGTGTTATTTAAAACTTATCGAAATAGTAAGCCGTCGTCGTTCGATCGAGGTCAAACTCCTCTTTTTGGCGAAGGCCCCTGGTCTTAAAGGGTGTTATTTCGAATTTTCCGAAATAGTAACTCGTCATCGTTCGTTCGAGGTCGAACTCTTCTTTTTGGTTAAGGCCCCTTGCCTTTAAGGGTGTTATTTCGAACTTATCCAAATAGTATCCCATCGTCGTTCGATCGAGGTCAAACTCTTCTTTTTGGTGATGGCCCCTGACCTTCAAGGGTGTTATTTCGATCTTATTGAAATATTAACCCGTCGTCGTTCGATCGAGGTCGAACTTTTGTTTTTGGCGAAGGCCCCTGGCCTTAAACGGTGTTATTTCGAACTTATTAAAATAGTAACCCGTCATCGTATGATCGAGGTCGAACTCTTTTTTTGGCGAAGGCCTCTGGCCTTAAAGGGTGTTATTTCGAACTTATCGAAATAGTCACCCGTCGTCGTTCGATAGAGTTTGAACTCTTCTTTTTTGCGAAGGCCCTTGGCCTTAAAGGGTGTTATTTCGAACTTATCAAAATAGTAACCCATTGTCGTTCGATCGAGGTCGAATTCTTCTTTTTGGCGAAGGCCCTTGGCCTTAAAATGTGTTATTTAAAACTTATCGAAATAGTAAGCCGTCGTCGTTCGATCGAGGTCAAACTCCTCTTTTCGGCGAAGGCCCCTGGTCTTAAAGGGTGTTATTTCGAATTTTCCGAAATAGTAACTCGTCATCGTTCGATCGAGGTCGAACTCTTCTTTTTGGTGAAGGCCCCTTGCCTTTAAGGGTGTTATTTCGAACTTATCAAAATAGTATCCCATCGTCGTTCGATCGAGGTCAAACTCTTCTTTTTGGTGAAGGCCCCTGGCCTTCAAGGGTGTTATTTCGATCTTATCGAAATATTAACCCGTCGGCGTTCGATCGAGGTCGAACTTTTCTTTTTGGCGAAGGCCCCTGGCCTTAAACGGTGTTATTTCGAACTTATTGAAATAGTAACCCGTCATCGTATGATCGAGGTCGAACTCTTTTTTTTGGCGAAGGCCTCTGGCCTTAAAGGGTGTTATTTCGAACTTATCGAAATAGTCACCCGTCGTCGTTCGATAGAGTTTGAACTCTTCTTTTTTGCGAAGGCCCTTGGCCTTAAAGGGTGTTATTTCGAACTTATCAACATAGTAACCCATCGTCTTTCGATCGAGGTTGAACTCTTCTTTTTGGTGAAGGCCCCTGGCCTTCAAGGCTGTTATTTCGAACATATCGAAGTAGTAACCCGTCGTCGTTCGATCGAGGTCGAACTCTTCTTTTTGGCGAAGGCCCCTGGCCTTGAAGGGTGTTATTTCAAACTTTTCGAAATAGTAACCCGTCGTCGTATGATCGAGGTCGAACTCTTCTTTTTGGCGAAGGCCTCTGGCCTTAAAGGGTGTTATTTCGAACTTATCGAAATAGTCACCCGTCGTCGTTCGATAGAGGTTGAACTCTTCTTTTTTGCGAAGGCCCTTGGCCTTAAAGGGTGTTATTTCGAACATATCGAAATAGTAATACATCGTCGTTCGATCGAGGTCGAACTCTTCTTTTTGGCAAAGGCCCTTGGCCTTAAAATGTGTTATTTCAAACTAATCGACATAGTAACCCGTCGCTGTTCGATCGAGGTCGAACTCTTCTTTTTGGCGAAGGCCCCTGGCCTTAAAGGGTGTTATTTCGAACTTATCGAAATAGTCACCCGTCGTCGTTCGATAGAGGTTGAACTCTTCTTTTTTGCGAAGGCCCTTAGCCTTAAAGGGTGTTATTTCGAACATATCGAAATAGTAATACATCGTCGTTCGATCGAGGTCGAACTCTTCTTTTTGGCGAAGGCCCTTGGCCTTAAAATGTGTTATTTCAAACTAATCGACATAGTAACCCGTCGTCGTTCGATCGAGGTCGAACTCTTCTTTTTGGCGAAGGCCCCTGGCCTTAAAGGGTGTTATTTCGAACTTATCGAAATAGCAACCCGTCGTCGTTCGATCGAGGTCGAACTCTTCTTTTTGGCGAAGGCCCCTGGCCTTAAAGGGTGTTATTTCGAACGTATCGAAATAGTAATCCATCGCCGTTCGATCGAGGTCAGACACTTCTTTTTGGCGAAGGCCCCTGGCCTTCAAGGGTGTTATTTCAAACTTATCGTAATAATAACCATCTTCGTTCGATCGAGGTCGAACTCTTCTTTTGGCGAAGGCCCCTGGCTTTCAAGCGTGTTATTTCGAACTTACCAAAAATAGTAACTCGTCGTCATTCTATCGAGGTCGAACACTTCTTTTTGGCGAAGGCCCCTGGCCTTATAGGGTGTTATTTCGAACTTAACAAAATAATAACCCGTCGTTGTTCGATCGAGGTCAAACTCCTCTTTTTGGCGAAAGCCCCTGGTCTTAAAGGGTGTTATTTTGAATTTATCGAAATAGTAACTCGTCATCGTTCGATCAAGGTCGAACTCTTCTTTTTGGCGAAGACCCCTAGTCTTTAAGGGTGTTATTTCGAACTTATCAAAATATAGTAACCCATCGTCGTTCGATCGAGGTCAAACTCTTCTTTTTGGTGAAGTCCCCTGGCCTTCAAGGGTGTTATTTCGAACTTATCAAAATAGTATCCCATCGTCGTTCGATCGAGGTCAAACTCTTCTTTTTGGTGAAGGCCCCTGACCTTCAAGGGTGTTATTTCGATCTTATCGAAATATTAACCCGTCGTCGTTCGATCGAGGTCGAACTTTTGTTTTTGGCGAAGGCCCCTGGCCTTAAACGGTGTTATTTCGAACTTATTAAAATAGTAACCCATCATCGTATGATCGAGGTCGAACTCTTTTTTTTGGCGAAGGCCTCTGGCCTTAAAGGGTGTTATTTCGAACTTATCGAAATAGTCACCCGTCGTCGTTCGATAGAGTTTGAACTCTTCTTTTTTGCGAAGGCCCTTGGCCTTAAAGGGTGTTATTTAGAACATATCGAAATAGTAATACATCGTCGTTCGATCGAGGTCAAACTCTTCTTTTTGGTGAAGTCCCCTGGCCTTCAAGGGTGTTATTTTGATCTTATCGAAATATTAACCCATCGTCGTTCGATCGAGGACGAACTTTTCTTTTTGGCTAAGGCCCCTGCCCTTAAACGGTGTTATTTCGAACTTATTGAAATAGTAACCCGTCATCGTATGATCGAGGTCGAACTCTTTTTTTTGGTGAAGGCCTCTGGCCTTAAAGGGTGTTATTTCGAACATATCAAAATAGTAACCCGTCGTCGTTCGATCGAGGTCGAAATCTTCTTTTTGGCGAAGGCCCCTGGCCTTAAAGTGTGTTATTTCGAACTTATCGAAATAGTAACCCGTCGTCGTATGATCAAGGTCGAACTCTTCTTTTTGGCGAAAGCCTCAGGCCTTAAAGGGTGTTATTTCGAACATATCGAAATAGTCACCCGTCGTCATTCGATAGAGGTTGAACACTTCTTTTTTGCGAAGGCCCTTGGCCTTAAAGGGTGTTATTTCGAACTTATCGAAATAGTAACCCGTCGTCGTTCGATCGAGGTCGAACTTTTGTTTTTGGCGAAGGCCCCTGGCCTTAAACGGTGTTATTTCGAACTTATTAAAATAGTAACCCATCATCGTATGATCGAGGTCGAACTCTTTTTTTTGGCGAAGGCCTCTGGCCTTAAAGGGTGTTATTTCGAACTTATCGAAATAGTCACCCGTCGTCGTTCGATAGAGTTTGAACTCTTCTTTTTTGCGAAGGCCCTTGGCCTTAAAGGGTGTTATTTAGAACATATCGAAATAGTAATACATCGTCGTTCGATCGAGGTCAAACTCTTCTTTTTGGTGAAGTCCCCTGGCCTTCAAGGGTGTTATTTTGATCTTATCGAAATATTAACCCATCGTCGTTCGATCGAGGACGAACTTTTCTTTTTGGCTAAGGCCCCTGCCCTTAAACGGTGTTATTTCGAACTTATTGAAATAGTAACCCGTCATCGTATGATCGAGGTCGAACTCTTTTTTTTGGTGAAGGCCTCTGGCCTTAAAGGGTGTTATTTCGAACATATCGAAATAGTAACCCGTCGTCGTTCGATCGAGGTCGAAATCTTCTTTTTGGCGAAGGCCCCTGGCCTTAAAGTGTGTTATTTCGAACTTATCGAAATAGTAACCCGTCGTCGTATGATCAAGGTCGAACTCTTCTTTTTGGCGAAAGCCTCAGGCCTTAAAGGGTGTTATTTCGAACATATCGAAATAGTCACCCGTCGTCATTCGATAGAGGTTGAACACTTCTTTTTTGCGAAGGCCCTTGGCCTTAAAGGGTGTTATTTCGAACTTATCGAAATAGTAACCCGCCATCGTATGATCGAGGTCGAACCCTTCTTTTTGGCGAAGGCCTCTGGCCTTAAAGGGTGTGATTTCAAACTTATTGAAATAGTCACCCGTCGTCGTTCGATAGTGGTTTAACTCTTCTTTTTGGCGAAGGCCCCTAGCCTTAAAGGGTGTTATTTCGAACTTATCGAAATAGTAACCCATCGTCGTTCGATCGAGGTCGAATTCTTCTTTTTGGCGAAGGCCCTTGTCCTTAAAATGTGTTATTTAAAACTTATCGAAATAGTAAGCCGTCGTCGTTCGATCGAGGTCAAACTCCTCTTTTTCCCCGAGAAGAGTTAGAATGGCAGTTCCCGCGAACTTATCGAAATAGTCACCCTTCGTCGTTCGATAGAGTTTGAACTCTTCTTTTTTGCGAAGGCCCTTGGCCTTAAAGGGTGTTATTTCGAACTTATCAAAATAGTAAACCATCGTCGTTCGATCGAGGTTGAACTCTTCTTTTTGGCAAAGGCCCCTGGCCTTCAAGGTGTTATTTCGAACATATCGAAATAGTAACCCGTCGTAGTTCGATCGAGGTGGAACTCTTCTTTTTGGCAAAGGCCCCTGGACTTAAAGTGTGTTATTTCAAACTTATCGAAATAGTAACCCGTCGTCGTATGATCGAGGTCGAACTCTTCTTTTTGGCGAAAGCCTCTGGACTTAAAGGGTGTTATTTCGAACTTATCGAAATAGTCACCCGTCGTCGTTCGATAGAGTTTGAACTCTTCTTTTTTGCGAAGGCCCTTGGCCTTAAAGGGTGTTATTTCGAACATATCGAAATAGTAATACATCGTCGTTCGATCGAGGTCGAACTCTTCTTTTTGGCGAAGGCCCTTTGCCTTAAAATGTGTTATTTCAAACTAATCGACATAGTAACCCGTCGTCGTTCAATCGAGGTCGAACTCTTCTTTTTGGCAAAGGCCCTGGCCTTAAAGGGTGTTATTTCGAACTTATCGAAATAGTAACCCGTCGTCGTTCGATCGAGATCGAACTCTTTTTTTTTGCGAAGGCCCTTGGCCTTAAAGGGTGTTATTTCGAACGTATCGAAATAGTAATTCATCGCCGTTCGATCGAGGTCAGACACTTCTTTTTGGCGAAGGCCCATGGCCTTTAAGGGTGTTATTTCAAACTTATCGTAATAATAACCATAGTCGTTCGATCGAGGTCGAACTCTTCGTTTTGGCGAAGACCCCTGGCTTTCAAGTGTGTTATTTCAAACTTATCGAAATAGTAAGCCGTCATCGTTCGATCGAGGTCGAACTCTTCTTTTTGGCCTAAGGCCCCTGGCCTTAAAGGGTGTTATTTCGAACTTATCAAAATAATAACTAGTCGTCATTCTATCGAAGTCGAACACATCTTTTTGGCGAAGGCCCCTGGCCTTTTAGGGTGTTATTTCGATCTTATCAAAATAGTAACCCGTCGTCGTTCGATCAAGGTCAAACTCCTCTATTTGGCGAAGGCCGCTGGTCTTAAAGGGTGTTATTTCGAATTTATCGAAATAGTAACTCATCATCGTTTGATCGAGGTCGAACTCTCCTTTTTGGCGAAGGCCCCTAGCCTTTAAGGGTGTTATTACAAACTTATCAAAATAGTAACCCATCGTCGTTCGATCGAGGTCAAACTCTTCTTTTTGGCGAAGGCACCTGGCCTTCAAGGCTGTTATTTCGAACTTATCGAAATAGTAACTAGTTATCGTTCGATCGAGATCGAACTCTTTTTTTTTTTTGCGAAGGCCCTTGGCCTTAAAGGGTGTTATTTCAAACGTATCGAAATAGTAACCCGCCATCGTATGATCGAGGTCGAACTTTCTTTTTTGGTGAAGGCCTCTGGTCTTAAAGGGTGTTATTTCGAACTTATCGAAATAGTCACCCGTCGTCGTTCGATAGAGTTTGAACTCTTCTTTTTTGCGAAGGCCCTTGGCCTTAAAGGGTGTTATTTCGAACTTATCAAAATAGTAAACCATCGTCGTTCGATCGAGGTTGAACTCTTCTTTTTGGCAAAGGCCCCTGGCCTTCAAGGTGTTATTTCGAACATATCGAAATAGTAACCCGTCGTAGTTCGATCGAGGTGGAACTCTTCTTTTTGGCAAAGGCCCCTGGACTTAAAGTGTGTTATTTCAAACTTATCGAAATAGTAACCCATCGTCGTATGATCGAGGTCGAACTCTTCTTTTTGGCGAAAGCCTCTGGACTTAAAGGGTGTTATTTCGAACTTATCGAAATAGTCACCCGTCGTCGTTCGATAGAGGTTGAACTCTTCTTTTTTGTGAAGGCCCTTGGCCTTAAAGGGTGTTATTTCGAACATATCGAAATAGTAATCCATCGTCGTTCGATCGAGGTCGAACTCTTCTTTTTGGCGAAGGCCCTTGGCCTTAAAATGTGTTATTTCAAACTTATCGAAATAGTAACCCGTCGTCGTTCGATCGAGGTCGAACTCTTCTTTTGGCGAAGGCCCCTAGCCTTTAAGGGTGTTATTTCGAACTTATCAAAATAGTAACCCATCGTCGTTCGATCGATGTCGAACTTTTCTTTTTGGCGAAGGCCCTTGGCCTTCAACGGTGTTATTTCGAACTTATCGAAATAGTAACCGTCGTCGTTCGATCGAGGTCGAACTCTTCTTTTTGGCGAAGGTCCCTGGCCTTAAAGGATGTTATTTCGAACTTATCGAAATAGTAACCCGTCGTCGTATGATCGAGGTCGAACTCTTCTTTTTGGCGAAGGCCTCTGGCCTTAAAATGTGTTATTTCGAACTTATCAAAATAGTAACTCGTCGTCATTCTATCGAAGTCGAACACTTCTTTTTGGCTAAGGCCCCTGGCCTTTTAGGGTGTTATTTCTATCTTATCAAAATAGTAACCCGTCGTCGTTCGATCAAGGTCAAACTCCTCTTTTTGGCGAAGGCCCCTTGTCTTAAAGGGTGTTATTTCAAACTAATCGGCCTAGTACCCCGTCGTCGTTCGATCGAGGTCGAACTCTTCTTTTTGGCGAAGGCCCCTAGCCTTTAAGGGTGTTATTTCGAACTTATCAAAATAGTAACTCATCGTCTTTCGATCGAGGTCGAACTTTTATTTTTGGCGAAGGCCCCTGGCCTTCAAAGGTGTTATTTCGTACTTATCGAAATAATAACCGTCGTCGTACGATCGAGGTCGAACTCTTCTTTTTGGCGAAGGCCCCTGACCTTAAAGGGTGTTATTTCGAACTTATCGAAATAGTAACCCGTCGTCGTATCGAGGTCGAACTCTTCTTTTTGGCGAAGGCCTCTGGCCTTAAAGGGTGTTATTTCGAACTTCTCGAAATAGTCACCCGTCATCGTTCGAAAGAGGTTGAACTCTTCTTTTTGGCGAAGGCCCCTAGCCTTAAAGGGTGTTATTTCGAACTTATCGAAATAGTAACCCATTGGCGTTCGATCTAGGTCGAATTCTTCTTTTTAGCGAAGGCCCTTGGCCTTAAAATGTGTTATTTCAAACTAATCGACATAGTAACCTGTCGTCGTTCGATCGAGGTCAAACTCTTCTTTTTGGCGAAGGCCCCTAGCCTTAAAGGGTGTTATTTCGAACTTATCGAAATAGTAAGCCGTCGTCGTATGATCGAGGTCGAACTCTTCTTTTTGGCGAAGGCCTCTGGCCTTAAAGGGTGTTATTTCGAACATATCGAAATTGTCACCCGTCGTCGTTCGATAGAGGTTGAACTCTTCTTTTTTGCGAAGGCCCTTGGCCTTAAAGGGTGTTATTTCGAACATATCGAAATAGTAATTCATCGTCGTTCGATCGAGGTCGAACTCTTCTTTTTGGCGAAGGCCCCTGACCTTAAAGGGTGTTATTTCGAACTTATCGAAATAGTAACCCGTCGTTGTTCGATCGAGGTTGAACTCTTCTTTTTGGCGAAGGCCCCTGACCTTCAAGGGTGTTATTTCGAACATATCGAAATAGTAACCCGTCGTCGTTCGATCGAGGTTGAACTCTTCTTTTTGGCGAAGGCCCCTGGCCTTAAAGGGTGTTATTTCGAACTTATCGAAATAGTAACCCATCGTCGTATAATCGAGGTCGAACTCTTTTTTTTGGCGAAAGCCTCTTGCCTTAAAGGGTGTTATTTCGAACTTATCGAAATAGTCACCCGTCGTCGTTCGATAGAGGTTGAACTCTTCTTTTTTGCTAAGGACCTTGGCCTTAAAGGGTGTTATTTCTAACATATCGAAATAGTAATCCATCATCGTTCGATCGAGGTCGAACTCTTCTTTTTGGCGAAGGCCATTGGCCTTAAAATGTGTTATTTCAAACTTATCGAAATAGTAACCCGTCGTCGTTCGATCGAGGTCGAACTCTTCTTTTTCGCGAAGGCCCCTAGACTTTAAGGGTGTTATTTCGAACTCATCAAAATAGTAACCCATCGTCATTCGATCGAGGTCGAACTTTTCTTTTTGGCGAAGGCCCCTGGCCTTCAAGGGTGTTATTTTGAACTTATCGAAATAGTTACCCATCGTCGTTCGATCGAGGTCGAACTCTTCTTTTTGGCGCAGGCCCCTGGCCTTAAAGGATTTTATTTCGAACTTATGGAAATAGTAACCCGTCATTGTCGTTCGATAAAGGTCGAATTCTTCTTTTTGGTGAAGACCCTTGGCCTTAAAATGTGTTATTTCAAACTAATCGACATAGCAACCCGTCGTCGTTCGATCGAGGTCGAACTCTTCTTTTTGGCAAAGGCCCCTAGCCTTTATGGGTATTATTTCAAACTTATAAAAATAGTAACCCATCGTCGTTCGATCGAGGTCGAACTCTTCTTTTTGGTGAAGGCCCCTGGCCTTCAAGGGTGTTAATTCGAACTTATCGAAATAGTAACCCATCGTCGTTCGATCGAGGTCGAACTCTTCTTTTTAGAGAATGCCCCTGGCCTTAAAGGGTGTTATTTGGAACTTATCGAAATAGTAACGCGTCGTTGTATGATTGAGGTCGAACACTTCTTTTTGGTGAAGGACCTTGGCCTTAAAGGGTGTTATTTCTAACATATCGAAATAGTAATCCATCATCGTTCGATCGAGGTCGAACTCTTCTTTTTGGCAAAGGCCATTGGCCTTAAAATGTGTTATTTCAAACTTATCGAAATAGTAACCCGTCGTCGTTCGATCGAGGTCGAACTCTTCTTTTTCGCGAAGGCCCCTAGCCTTTAAGGGTGTTATTTCGAACTCATCAAAATAGTAACCCATCGTCATTCGATCGAGGTCGAACTTTTCTTTTTGGCGAAGGCCCCTGGCCTTCAAGGGTGTTATTTTGAACTTATCGAAATAGTAACCCGTCGTCGTTCGATCGAGGTCGAACTCTTCTTTTTGGCGAAGGCCCCTGGTCTTATAGGTGTTATTTCGAACTTATCAAGATAGTAACCCGTCATTGTCGTTCGATAAAGGTCGAATTCTTCTTTTTGGTGAAGACCCTTGGCCTTAAAATGTGTTATTTCAAACTAATCGACATAGCAACCCGTCGTCGTTCGATCGAGGTCGAACTCTTCTTTTTGGCAAAGGCCCCTAGCCTTTATGGGTATTATTTCAAACTTATAAAAATAGTAACCCATCGTCGTTCGATCGAGGTCGAACTCTTCTTTTTGGTGAAGGCCCCTTGGCCTTCAAGGGTGTTAATTCGAACTTATCGAAATAGTAACCCATCGTCGTTCGATCGAGGTCGAACTCTTCTTTTTAGAGAATGCCCCTGGCCTTAAAGGGTGTTATTTGGAACTTATCGAAATAGTAACGCGTCGTTGTATGATTGAGGTCGAACACTTCTTTTTGGCGAAGGCCTCTGGCCTTAAAGGGTGTTATTTCGAACTTATCAAAATAGTCACCCGTCGTCGTTCGATAGAGGTTGAACTCTTCTTTTTGGTGAAGGCCCCTAGCCTTTAAGGGTGTTATTTCGAACTTATCGAAATAGAAACCCATTGTAGTTTGATCGAGGTCGAACTCTTCTTTTTAGCGAAGGCCCCAGGCCTTAAAGGGTGTTATTTCGAACTTATCAAAATAGTAACCCATCGTCGTTCGATCGAGGTCGAACTATTCTTTTTGCCGAAGGGCCCTACCCTTCGATGGTGTATTTCGAACTTATCGAAAGAGTAACTTCACGTCGTTCGATCGAGGTTGAACTTTTGTTTTTGGCGAAGACCCCTGGCCTTAAAGGGTGTTATTTCGAATTTATCAAAATAGTAAGCCGTTATCGTTAGATCGAGATCAAACTCTTTTTTTGCGAAGGCCCTTGGCCTTAAAGGGTGTTATTTCGAACGTATCGAAATAGTAATCCATCGCCGTTTGATCGAGGTCAGACACTTCTTTTTGGCGAAGGCCCATGGCCTTACAGGGTGTTATTTTGAACTTATCGAAAGAGTAACCTGTCATTGTTCGATCGAGGTCGAACTCTTCTTTTTGGCGAAGGCCCCTGGCCTTCAAGGGTGTTATTTCAAACTTATCGAAATACTAAGCCGTAGTCGTTCGATCGACGTCGAACTCTTATTTTTGGCGAAGGCCCCTGGCCTTAAAGGGTGTTATTTCGAACTTATCAAAATAGTAACTCGTCGTCATTATCTCGAGGTCGAACACTTCTTTTTGGCGAAGGCCCTTGGCCTTTTAGGGTGTTATTTCGATCTTATCAAAATAGTAACCCGTCATCGTTCTATCAAGGTCACACTCCTCTTTTTGGCGAATGCCCCTGGTCTTAAAGGGTGTTATTTCGAATTTATCGAAATAGTAACTCGTCATCGTTTGATCGAGATCAAACTCTTCTTTTTGGCGAAGGCCCATATCCTTTAAGGGTGTTATTTCGAACTTATCAAAATACTAACCCATCGTCGTTCGATCGAGGTCAAACTCTTCTTTTTGGCGAAGGCCCCTGGCCTTCAAGGGTGTTATTTTGATCTTATCGAAATATTAACCCGTCGTCGTTCAATCGAGGTCGAACTTTTCTTTTTGGCGAAGGCCCCTGGCCTTAAATAGTGTTATTTCGAACTAATTGAAATAGTAACCCGTCATCGTATGATCGAGGTCGAACACTTTTTTTTTGGCGAAGGCCTCTGGCCTTAAAGGGTGTTATTTCGAACTTTTCGAAATAGTCACCCGTCGTCGTTCGATAGAGTTTGAACTCTTCTTTTTTGCGAAGGCCCTTGGCCTTAAAGGGTGTTATTTCGAACTTATCAAAATAGTAATCCATCGTCGTTCGATCGAGGATGAACTCTTCTTTTTGGCGAAGGCCCCTGGCCTTCAAGGGTGTTATTTCGAACATATCGAAATAGTAACCCGTCGTAGTTCGATCGAGGTAGAACTCTTCTTTTTGGCGAAGGCACCTGGCCTTAAAGGGTGTTATTTCAAACTTATCGAAATAGTAACCCATCGTCGTATGATCGAGGTCGAACTCTTCTTTTTGGCGAAAGCCTCTGGCCTTAAAGGGTGTTATTTCGAACTTATCGAAATAGTCACCCGTCGTCGTTCGATAGAGGTTGAACTCTTCTTTTTTGCGAAGGCCCTTGGCCTTAAAGGGTGTTATTTCGAACATATCGAAATAGTAATCCATCGTCCTTCGATCGAGGTCGAACTTTTCTTTTTGGCGAAGGCCCTTGGCCTTAAAATGTGTTATTTCAAACTTATCGAAATAATAACCCGTCGTCATTCGATCGAGGTCGAACTCCTTTTTTTGGCGAATGCCTCTGGCCTTAAAGGGTGTTATTTCGAACTTATCGAATAGTCACCCGTCGTCGTTCGATAGAGTTTGAACTCTTCTTTTTTGCGAAGGCCCTTGGCCTTAAAGGATGTTATTTCGAACTTATCAAAATAGTAAACCATCGTCGTTCGATCGAGGATGAACTCTTCTTTTTTGCGAAGGCCCTTGGCCTTAAAATGTGTTTTTTCAAACTTATCGAAATAATAACCCGTCGTCGTTAGTTCGAGGTCGAACTCTTCTTTTTGGCGAAGGCCCCTAGCCTTTAAGGGTGTTATTTCGAACTTATCAAAATAGTAACCCATCGTCGTTCGATCTAGCTCGAACTTTTCTTTTTGGCGAAGGCCCCTGGCCTTCAAGGGTGTTATTTCAAACTTATCGAAAAAGTAACCCGTCGTCGTTCGATCGAGGTCGAACTCTTCTTTTTGGCGAAGGTCCCTGGCCTTAAAGGATGCTATTTCGAACTTATCGAAATAGTAACCCGTCGTCGTTTGATCGAGGTCGAACTCTTCTTTTTGGCGAAGGCCTCTGGCCTTAAAGGGTGTTATTTCGAACTTATCGAAATAGTCACCCGTCGTCGTTCGTAGAGGTTGAACTCTTCTTTTTGGCGAAGGCCCCTAGCCTTAAAGGGTGTTATTTCGAACTTATCGAAAGAGTAACCCATTGTCGTTCGATAAAGGTCGAATTCTTCTTTTTGGCAAAGGCCCTTGGCCTTAAAATGTGTTATTTCAAACTAATCGACATAGTACCCCGTCGTCGTTCGATCGAGGTCGAACTCTTCTTTTTGGCGAAGGCCCCTAGCCTTTAAGGGTTTCATTTCGAACTTATAAAAATAGTAACCCATCGTCGTTCGATCGAGGTCGAACTCTTCTTTTTGGTGAAGGCCCCTGGCCTTCACGGGTGTTATTTCGAACTTATCAAAATAGTAACCCATCGTCGTTCGATCGAGGTCGAACTCTTCTTTTTGGCGAATGCCCTTGGACTTAAAGGGTGTTATTTCGAACTTATCAAAATAGTCACCCGTCGTCGTTCGATAGAGGTTGAACTCTTCTTTTTTGCGAAGGGCTTTGGCCTTAAAGTGTGTTATTTCGAACATATCGAAATAGTCACCCGTCGTCGTTCGATAGAGGTTGAACTCTTCTTTTTGGCGAAGGCCCCTAGCCTTAAAGGGTGTTATTTCGAACTTATCGAAATAGTAACCCATTATCGTTCGATCGAGGTCGAATTCTTCTTTTTGGCGAAGGCCCTTGGCCTTAAAATGTGTTATTTCAAACTAATCGACATAGTAACCCGTCGTCGTTCGATCGAGGTCGAACTCTTCTTTTTGGCGAAGGCCCCTAGCCTTTAAGGGTGTTATTTCGAACTTTTCAAAATAGTAACCCATCGTCGTTAGATCGAGGTTGAACTTTTCTTTTTGGCGAAGGCCCCTGGCCTTCAAGGGTGTTATTTCGAACTTATCGAAATAGTAACCCGTCGTCGTTCGATCGAGGTCGAACTCTTCTTTTTGGCGAAGGCCCCTATACTTCAAGGGTGTTATTTAGAACATATCGAAGTAGTAACCCATCGTCGTTCGATCGAGGTTGAACTCTTCTTTTTGGCGAAGGCCCCTGGCCTTAAAGGGTGTTATTTCGAACTTATCGAAATAGTAAACCATCGTCATATGATCGAGGTCGAACTCTTCTTTTTGGCGAAAGCCTCTGGCCTTAAAGGGTGTTATTTTGAACTTATCGAAATAGTCACCCGTCGTCGTTCGATCGAGGTTGAACTCTTCTTTTTGGCGAAGGCCCCTGGCCTTCAAGGGTGTTATTTCGACATATCGAAATAGTCACCCGTCGTCGTTCGATAGAGGTTGAACTCTTCTTTTTGGCGAAGGCCCCTAGCCTTAAAGGGTGTTATTTCGAACTTATCGAAATAGTAACCCATTATCGTTCGATCGAGGTCGAATTCTTCTTTTTGGCGAAGGCCCTTGGCCTTAAAATGTGTTATTTCAAACTAATCGACATAGTAACCCGTCGTCGTTCGATCGAGGTCGAACTCTTCTTTTTGGCGAAGGCCCCTAGCCTTTAAGGGTGTTATTTCGAACTTTTCAAAATAGTAACCCATCGTCGTTAGATCGAGGTTGAACTTTTCTTTTTGGCGAAGGCCCCTGGCCTTCAAGGGTGTTATTTCGAACTTATCGAAATAGTAACCCGTCGTCGTTCGATCGAGGTCGAACTCTTCTTTTGGCGAAGGCCCCTATACTTTAAGGGTGTTATTTAGAACATATCGAAGTAGTAACCCGTCGTCGTTCGATCGAGGTTGAACTCTTCTTTTTGGCGAAGGCCCCTGGCCTTAAAGGGTGTTATTTCGAACTTATCGAAATAGTAAACCATCGTCATATGATCGAGGTCGAACTCTTCTTTTTGGCGAAAGCCTCTGGCCTTAAAGGGTGTTATTTCGAACTTATCGAAATAGTCACCCGTCGTCGTTCGACAGAGGTTGAACTCTTCTTTTTTGCGAAGGGCTTTGGCCTTAAAGTGTGTTATTTCGAACATATTGAAATAGTAATCCATCGTCGTTCGATAGAGGTCGAACTCTTCTTTTTGGCGAAGGCCCTTGGCCTTAAAATGTGTTATTTCAAACTTATCGAAATAGTAACCCGTCGTCGTTCGATCGAGGTCGAACTCTTCTTTTTGGCGAAGGCCCCTAGCCTTTAAGTGTGTTATTTCGAACTTTTCAAAATAGTAACCCATCGTCGTTCGATCGAGGTTGAACTTTTCTTTTTGGCGAAGGCCCCTGGCTTTCAAGGGTGTTATTTCGAACTTATCGAAATAGTAACCAGTCGTCGTTCGATCGAGGTCGAACTCTTCTTTTTGGCGAAGGCCCCGGGCCTTACACGGTGTTATTTCGAACTTATCGAAAGAGTAACCTGTCGTTGTTCGATCGAGGTTGAACTCTTCTTTTTGGCGAAGGCCCCTGGCCTTAAAGGGTGTTATTTCGAACTTATCGAAATAGTCACCCGTCGTCGTTCGATAGAGGTTGAACTCTTCTTTTTTGCGAAGGGCTTTGGCCTTAAAGTGTGTTATTTCGAACATATCGAAATAGTCACCCGTCGTCGTTCGATAGAGGTTGAACTCTTCTTTTTGGCGAAGGCCCCTAGCCTTAAAGGGTGTTATTTCGAACTTATCGAAATAGTAACCCATTATCGTTCGATCGAGGTCGAATTCTTCTTTTTGGCGAAGGCCCTTGGCCTTAAAATGTGTTATTTCAAACTAATCGACATAGTAACCCGTCGTCGTTCGATCGAGGTCGAACTCTTCTTTTTGGCGAAGGCCCCTAGCCTTTAAGGGTGTTATTTCGAACTTTTCAAAATAGTAACCCATCGTCGTTAGATCGAGGTTGAACTTTTCTTTTTGGCGAAGGCCCCTGGCCTTCAAGGGTGTTATTTCGAACTTATCGAAATAGTAACCCGTCGTCGTTCGATCGAGGTCGAACTCTTCTTTTTGGCGAAGGCCCCTATACTTTAAGGGTGTTATTTAGAACATATCGAAGTAGTAACCCGTCGTCGTTCGATCGAGGTTGAACTCTTCTTTTTGGCGAAGGCCCCTGGCCTTAAAGGGTGTTATTTCGAACTTATCGAAATAGTAAACCATCGTCATATGATCGAGGTCGAACTCTTCTTTTTGGCGAAAGCCTCTGGCCTTAAAGGGTGTTATTTTGAACTTATCGAAATAGTCACCCGTCGTCGTTCGATAGAGGTTGAACTCTTCTTTTTTGCGAAGGGCTTTGGCCTTAAAGTGTGTTATTTCGAACATATTGAAATAGTAATCCATCGTCGTTAGATAGAGGTCGAACTCTTCTTTTTGGCGAAGGCCCTTGGCCTTAAAATGTGTTATTTCAAACTTATCGAAATAGTAACCCGTCGTCGTTCGATCGAGGTCGAACTCTTCTTTTTGGCGAAGGCCCCTAGCCTTTAAGTGTGTTATTTCGAACTTTTCAAAATAGTAACCCATCGTCGTTCGATCGAGGTTGAACTTTTCTTTTTGGCGAAGGCCCCTGGATTTCAAGGGTGTTATTTCGAACTTATCGAAATAGTAACCAGTCGTCGTTCGACCGAGGTCGAACTCTTCTTTTTGGCGAAGGCCCCGGGCCTTACACGGTGTTATTTCGAACTTATCGAAAGAGTAACCTGTCGTTGTTCGATCGAGGTTGAACTCTTCTTTTTGGCGAAGGCCCCTGGCCTTAAAGGGTGTTATTTCGAACTTATCGAAATAGTCACCCGTCGTCGTTCGATAGAGGTTGAACTCTTCTTTTTTGCGAAGGGCTTTGGCCTTAAAGTGTGTTATTTCGAACATATCGAAATAGTCACCCGTCGTCGTTCGATAGAGGTTGAACTCTTCTTTTTGGCGAAGGCCCCTAGCCTTAAAGGGTGTTATTTCGAACTTATCGAAATAGTAACCCATTATCATTCGATCGAGGTCGAATTCTTCTTTTTGGCGAAGGCCCTTGGCCTTAAAATGTGTTATTTCAAACTAATCGACATCGTAACCCGTCGTCGTTCGATCGAGGTCGAACTCTTCTTTTTGGCGAAGGCTCCTAGCCTTTAAGGGTGTTATTTCGAACTTTTCAAAATAGTAACCCATCGTCGTTAGATCGAGGTTGAACTTTTCTTTTTGGCGAAGGCCCCTGGCCTTCAAGGGTGTTATTTCGAACTTATCGAAATAGTAACCCGTCGTCGTTCGATCGAGGTCGAACTCTTCTTTTTGGCGAAGGCCCCTGGCCTTAAAGGGTGTTATTTAGAACATATAGAAATAGTAACCCATCGTCGTTTGATCGAGGTTGAACTCTTCTTTTTGGCGAAGGCCCCTGGCCTTAAAGGGTGTTATTTCGAACTTATCGAAATATAAACCATCGTCGTATGATCGAGGTCGAACTCTTCTTTTTGGCGAAAGCCTCTAGCCTTAAAGGGTGTTATTTCGAACTTATCGAAATAGTCACCCGTCGTCGTTCGATAGAGGTTGAACTCTTCTTTTTTGCGAAGGGCTTTGGCCTTAAAGTGTGTTATTTCGAACATATTGAAATAGTAATCCATCGTCGTTCGATAGAGGTCGAACTCTTCTTTTTGGCGAAGGCCCCTGGCCTTAAAAGGTGTTATTTCAAACTTATCGAAATAGTAACCCGTCGTCGTTCGATCGAGGTCGAACTCTTCTTTTTGGCGAAGGCCCCTATACTTTAAGGGTGTTATTTAGAACATATCGAAGTAGTAACCCGTCGTCGTTCGATCGAGGTTGAACTCTTCTTTTTGGCGAAGGCCCCTGGCCTTAAAGGGTGTTATTTCGAACTTATCAAAATAGTAAACCATCGTCATTCTATCGAGGTCGAACACTTCTTTTTGGTGAAGGCCCCTGGCCGTATAGGGTGTTATTTAGAACATATCAAAATAGTAACCCGTCGTTGTTCGATCGAGGTCGAACTCCTCTTTTTGGCGAAGGCCCTTGGTCTTAAAGGGTGTTATTTCGAATTTATCGAAATAGTAACTCGTCATCGTTCGATCGAGGTCGAACTCTTCTTTTTGGCGAAGGCCCCTAGCCTTTAAGGGTGTTATTTCGAACTTATCAAAATAGTAACCCATCGTCGTTCGATCGAGGTCGAACTTTTCTTTTTGGCGAAGGCCCTTGGCCTTCAAGGGTGTTATTTTGAACTTATCGAAATAGTAACCCGTCGTCGTTCGATCGAGGTCGAACTCTTCTTTTTGGTGAAGGCCCCTGGCCTTAAAGGGTGTTATTTCGAACTAATCGAAATAGTAACCCGTCGTCGTATGATCGAGGTCGAACTCTTCTTTTTGGCGAAGGCCTCTGACCTTAAAGGGTGTTATTTCGAACTTATCGAAATAGTCACCCGTCGTCGTTCGATAGAGGTTGAACTCTTCTTTTTGTCGAAGGCCCCTAGCCTTAAAGGGTGTTATTTCGAACTTATCGAAATAGTAACCCATTGTCGTTCGATCGAGGTCGAACTCTTCTTTTTGGCACAGGCCCTTGGACTTACAAGGTGTTATTTCGAACTTATCAAAATAGTAACCCGTCGTTGTTCGATCGAGGTTGAACTCTTGTTTGTGGCGAAGGCCCCTGGCTAAAGGGTGTTATTTCGAATTTATCGAAATAGTAACCCGTTATCGTTCGATCGAGATCGAACTCTTTTATTTGCGAAGGCCCTTGGTCTTAAAAGGTGTTGTGAGCACGTGATTTTTCCCTTAACGAAAACTACTCCAAAATAAATCAAAAAATAAAATAAATTTCTTTTACTATGTAATTTTTGGATTTGCGTGATGCTAAATACTTGTGTTATATCTGTAAGTGTTTACTTTGTCATAATAAAATGAAAAAATAAAATAAAATACATGTTGCATGCATATAGGATTTAATTATGCATTTAAAAGATAGTTTAAATAAAATCACAAAAAATATGCAATAGTTCTATTTTTAAATATTCTACTGTGTGATTGATGTCTTGTCTATGTGTTAAATAATTGTTATAGAATAATTAATATATTTTTGAAGTTAAAATTGTTTTACAATTAAAATTAGAAATTTAAATTAGAAAAAAAATAAAAAATAATACATATATACAAAATTGGACCTGGATTAAAATCCAGGCCCAAATCAAATTAAGTCCCCCCCTTTAGCCCAATCCAGGCAGCCCAAGTCTGGTCCAAACCAGACGAGCCGAAACGACAGCGTTTGGTCATAGCTTTTCGGGGACCGTTGGATCAAATTCAACCAACGGTCAAGATCTCACCCCCTCTACCCGTAACCCGTAACCCGACCCTATGCCCCGATTCAGCCCGACCCCAGCAGTAAACCAAACGACACCGTTTGGCTAAATGAACTAACCCTGGCCATCTATTCTCTTTGATCCAACGGTCAAGATTAACCCACCATTCCCCTATATAAACTCATAATCCTTACCCCGACCCCCCTAACTAACACCCCCCTCCTCTCCTGTTCATTGTCTTCCCAAACAGACCCCTAACCCTAGCAGCCCCTATTCCCCACCGCCTGAAACACGGCGGCATCAACGCCGCCGGTCACCAAAATAACACCCTAGAACCCCCTGAACCTCCTCTATCCAAATATGTTATCCAAATGAAGATTCGAGCCGAGTTTAGATCTAAACCAAACAACCCCTAGTTAACACCATAGTACCCCCTAGCATGCCTTGTTATGGATCTGAAGTTAGTTTGGCTCGAATCAGTTCTGAACTTCTCGAATCTTCTTTTGAAGATTCGGACCAAACAAGAACAAACTCAGATCCGTTTCAAACTAACACCAAATGACCCCTAGGCTACCCTCACCCTTGTATCATGTTTGGTTCCCTTCGAATCTGCCCGGAAATGTTCGGATTTAAGATCCAAGAACCTGAAACCCTAAAAAATTTCCAATCTTGGAATTTTTCCGATTCGAGTAAAGGGTTTAGGTCTAAGAGACTTTAATCGAGGTATTCTCAACTGAGAATACTTCGAATAAAGTCTGTTTGATTTCAAACAAAAATCCGAAGCCGAGTTGAGTTCGAGTCTGATTAAAATTCAGAGGTATTTTTCTATTTCTTTTGTGTATTCTACGTGTATTGTTGTCTGTATTAATAGCTTGTTAATTTTTTATATTTTTGTTTTGATTAATTCTGTCATTTCTGTTTCCTACCTATCTACTTGATCCGAATGTGAATTGTTTCTATTGATTGTGATTAATTACAATGTGTGTAATCGACTTGATTAAGTTCGTCGATTAGTTGTATTGTGAATCTTGCTTTTGAAAATGTTAACTGAGACAGCCTGTCTTGAATAGATTATTTTACTATAACCAGTTAATTAGTTATTGTTAATCAGTTAGTTCTTGTTTAATAAACCAGTAAATTCAAATGTATGATGTGTATGTATTGTTTTCTGAACAGGGCATTGTCAGTATATTGACCATGACCCTGTGTGTGTTTGATCTTGGTTCAATGTTAAGTCCAGTCTGAATTGTTATGATAATTTCAGTAATATGTTGTTATGATGTTAGTTCTGAATTCAGTGTAATATTGCTGTAATGTCAAGTTTGAATTCAAGTTTACAAAAAGTTGGTCAAATACAATTGTGTTAGGAGGTTAATAGGATTGGTTATAGCTGTAAATCAGAAAGATAATTAAGTTTATACAGATTTTAGAATCTGTTTTGCAGTAGGTTCTGATTTTTCAGTAATAACATCAGGATTTCAAAGGGGTACTATTGGGATTGAAATAATGTGATAGTGTGCTGATAATGGAGTATTAATGGCTATTAGTTAATGATACTAATGGGGAACAAGGGATAATGGGCTGCTGAAAAACATGATAAATAGCACTTAGTTTTAAAATATTCAAAAGTAGTTTTAATGGAAAAACTTTCTGATTTTTAAAGGAGAAGAGGGTCCATCCAACACTAATTTGTATAAGACCAGCCCTGTATAAATACAGGGAGTTGGACAGACTTTAGAGGGCAGATTTTAGGAGATTGGAAGAGGAAAATGAGAGAGAAAAATCTGATTTTTAAGGCATTAGGGAATATACACACAGAGATACATATATACAGAAAGCTTTTCAGAGAGAGGGCAGATTTTAGGAGAAGAGAGTTTTTCAGAAAACTTGAAGAGAGTTTAAGAGTTCTTTCTTAAGAGATTGAGGAAGAAAGAAAAAGGGAGAAAAAATCAGTTTTCAGCCAGAAACTTTAGAGTTCAGTTTTCAGAGAGATTTTTGGAAGAAGAAAAATAAAAAAAAAAGACAGAAAACAGACTTTAGGAATATTTTTCAGAAAGAGAAATCCGGACAGAAATTAATAGAAGAAAAAAACACACAGAAGCTGAAACAAAGAATAGAAAAGGAAAAGAAAATCTGAAGCATTGTTTTTCTGGAATCTGTCCGGGTCTGTTGTTGATACTGTTTGGTTTTAAAATCTGAAATTCTTCGAGAAAGCTTTGCTCCTGTGTATCTGGGTTCCTCGGGTCCTGTTATTGTTGCTCGAATTTGTGAATGATACTGGCATTTTCTGCTGTTTTTTGTTACTGCTGCAACTGCTGAAAACTTACTTCTTCTACCTTCATTTCAGGTATTTATCTCTTAAATTATGTTGGAAAGAGATTAAACATGACAAATAAATAGAGTTTGAATTGTAATACTGTCTTCTACTCATTTGAGTTCTTTAGTTGAAAATTTCAGCTTTAGTTTCATGTTGGTTAACCAGTAGTGAGTTCGACTCGATGGCTACAAGTTAATTGTCTTATTTTAAAATTCATATAAAACTTTGTAATAATGTTATCCATGTCAAAATTCATTAGTTTAGTTATCTATGAGTTGTGTAAATAGGAAGCATGACAGAAAGTTGGCTTTTATTTACACTTTATGGTATTGTTAGATAGGTATAGCATAATATGGCATTATCAAAGAAAATATGCTATTAGTTTATTTTGTTAGTTAATTAGTTGTTGTTTAAAGCTAGATGATGATTGGTTGCAATTAGCTATCTTTTGGCATAACAATGGTTGTGTTCATAATTTATAGTTGAAAGATGCGTTAGTATAATCCGTATGTTCAAAATATCAAATATGGTAAGTAATATTATATGCAATATCATTTTATTAATTCAACAAGACTTGATCTCTTTCTTAATAATAAAGGGCTTAGGAACTTATACAATGGAAAATTAATAGTTAGTAATAATTCACATAGATTGAGAATCAAATTGGTTTGATTATATCTATATCTATCCTAACTCAATCATAGGCATAATTAATTAAATTAATTTCGTCTATTAAAGATTAAAACGAGTATATGAGAATAAGTTGAGATGTATATGCACAAATTGCAACACTTTAAATCAATGGTAATTAGAAATAGAATTTGCATTAAGTAAATAATGAAAATTCTTGGAAAATATTTCCTTCCTTTATGAATCATTCATTTTCAGTTTCATATGCAATTTATTCTTTGGCATATATATATATATATGTCATATTTGTTTTAAAAAATAGTATTAATCATATTTTTATTCTGTCCTTTGAATTTGAATAGTTGGAATGAGTATAACTTATATTCAGAAATTATAATCAACGGGCAACATTTAATAAATTGTGAATTCTTTTTCAAGAATTAAAGGGTATCTTAAATGAAGATTTCTCATAATATAATAAACAATTTGTAGAAAAATCCCGGATATCATTACAAATATTTTGTGCAATTAGGGATACGTTCGCGTACCCTGATTATATTTTTAAAAGCAAAAATTCGGATTATGCGTACGCGCAATTTCGAGCGAATATTTAATAAAAGGATTTTTCCAAAGGCGTTAAATCAATTTCATAAAAACCCGAGATGTACGGTTCACTATTCAAAAAAAACAAATATTCTTGATTCGACACAATTTCGAAAAATGATTGTTTAATAAATATATTACCAAAAGTTATCGTGTACACGTACGCGTGAGACAATTCCGCATTTTTTTAAAAAAAAAAATTTATAACACGAATATACGTACGCGTAATTCGATTCAAAGAAGGGTCCTCAATCACAGTAAGTATAAGCGGTAGCAAAAATCATGTAACATCAATATATTTAATAAAATCAAGATAATTAAGCCAGTAATAAAAACAGTTAAGCGACCGTGCTAGAACCACGGAATTCGGAAGTGCCTAACACCTTCTTCCGGATTAACAGAATTCCTTACTCAGGATTTCTGGTTCGTAGAATAATAAACAGAGTCATATTCTCCTCGATCCAGGGATTGAAATTGGTGACTTGGGACGCCTTGAAATTCCCAGGTGGCGACTCTTAAATAATTAAATAAATCCCGTTTCGACTGTCCTTCAATTGGAGAAAACTCCCCACGCGCCCCGCGGGCGCGGTAAAAAGGAGGTGTGACAGCTCTGGCGACTCTGCTGGGGACAAACATGTTGTCACCCAGAACCACTGGTTCAGGGTTTAAAGAATTCGAGCTTAAGATAATTGCAATAATTGGCTTTATTTATTATATGATTTTCAACTGTTTATATGCTAAAATGCTAAATGTTGCTTTTTAAGCGCTTTAATATTATTTGAATTATGAATATATACAACTGCTACGAAACCCCCTTCTTTCTGAGTCTTCTGAATTTATGGTGTACACGTGCGCGTGACCCACCTTTCTGTTAGAGTCATACCAAATAAGACGGAGTTGGGACAAGTAACTAGGCCGGGCAGACTTTCGTACTCCCGGTACGTTGCCCCCGCTTCTGCTCAAACTGTCTGTTTGGGTAAGCCAGGTTTAGAACAATCAACCTAAGATTTTACACTTATAATAACTCAGCCATGTACTGGATCCCTAGTAGGAACGTATATTTGCATCATGTACATTTGGCCTTGGAGACTCAACACAGGGGTTGGGTCTGTCTAGGACAGGTGAACCCAAAATTAAAAGACCATCATGATGCATCCTATTTGTTACTTATGCATTCATTTGCCTCGAACATGCTTGTTGACCAGCTTAAATAAAATCATGGTAAGAAGAAAGGAATAAAATGGGTTGTTTTAAAAATTTCGAAAAAATATAGTTTTAAATTTTGAAATAAAGGTATTTAATAATGTTTTTCGGCGTTAGTAATGATCTGGGATCCTGTTCACAATGTTTTTCTGGGATCTGATTGCGGCATTAGAAATAAACCTCGTGATGATCTGATTGCAGCGTTAGTAACTTTCTGGGATCCTGTTCACAATGTTTTTCATTTCTCTGACTTCGAGCTTACTCCTACATTAGAGGAGATATCTGGATATGCTGGTTTTGACAAAAGTTTAAGAAATCAAAGCTTGATATTCACAAAGGCTCCTTCAATACATCGATTCTTCGGTCTTCTGAACATCAGCAGTCAAATCAGGAAAAGCAATGTCATCAATGGATGTTGTTCCTTCAACTTTTTGTATTCAAGGTTCGGAAAATCAGATGGGTTCGAAATTTATGAGAAAGGCCTTACTAATAAGCAAAACAAAGACACTTGGCAGATGCACCGTCGATTTGCTTTCATGGTGGCTTTTCTAGGAGTCATGGTCTTCCCAAATAAAGAGCGAACAATTGATATTCGCACCGCAAAAGTTGTGCAAATCCTCACCACTAAAGAAAATCACACCCTTGTCCCCATCATTCTATCAGATATTTATCGGGCTTTGACTTTATGCAAATCAGGAGCAAAAGTCTTCGAAGGATGCAAAATTTTGTTGCAAATGTGGGTGATTGAAAATCTCCAACAACAGCCCAAGAACATACAGTATGGGTCAAACAATGATAATTGCATCGAAAGCTATGAGGAAAGAACAAAAAATTATCAGGTTCCAGAAGGGATAGAAGCATGGGTATCTCATCTAAAGGCTTTAACGACAAATCAAATTG
Source organism: Nicotiana tabacum (assembly GCF_000715075.1). Taxonomy (NCBI): domain Eukaryota; kingdom Viridiplantae; phylum Streptophyta; class Magnoliopsida; order Solanales; family Solanaceae; genus Nicotiana; species Nicotiana tabacum. Next base: position 81,712,570 of record NC_134087.1, read on the forward strand.
AATGGACCCTGGGATGGCTCCCGATGAGGGAAGAAATACATATGTCAACCTCAAATAGTTATCTACTGCTATTGGGATTGAGAAGCATTCAGCCGTATGCACCACTAAGAGTCCTAAGGCAACTAGGGAGATATCAAATAGTTCCTGATGATGAGGATTTGAGTATGCAAGTAATCGAATTACACCCAGAAGCCACTATTCCCGAAGCTCTACTTCAACAGATGTGGAATGGGTGCCGATACTTGAAAAGTGATACTCAAGTCCTAGACGCTACAAAGGGTGATATAAATCCTGGATATGCAAGGTGGTTCGAAAAACGGTCTCGCGTGTATGATGTACCAGGACCTGAGCTAAAAAGGCCAACAAAAAGACCCCATGTTCAAAACTTCAATGATAAAATCCAAGAGCGGTTGATCTGGGGAGAAAAAGAAAAAGGGTACAAAGCAACTATCCATGCCCTAAAAGAAAATCTAAGAAGCCTCAGTTTGGAGAAAGATTTGCAAGCACAAGAAGCCGAAGGCGAGAAAAAGAGTCTAGCTTGTGAGAATGAAAATCTTCATGCTCGATTCCAAAAAATGAAAAGAGTTTCTGAAACACCAAAGAGGAGCTGGAAGGATCAAAAAACCATCACCAATCTCTTTGAAAGAATGCAAGATTATGATTCCATTCTTGCGGAAAACGAAAGGGCATTGAGCAAAGCAAAAGAAAGGATCCAACAATTAAACGAAGAAGCCAGATCTAACAAGGAACGCCAAGATAGGCAATCCGAAAAAGACAAGGCACAATTCAAGAAGGAAAAAGACTATTGGATGCGATCAGAAGACCAGCTTCATGCACAACTAGAAGAGGCAAGAAGATGCAACAGAGAACATCAACAAGCAGACCTCGACAGGGAAAGATCGCAAGCAAGATTAGAGCAGTCCAGACTCCGAGCTCTATTAGAATCAGCTATAGATCGTGAAAACCGTGTCAGAGATATAGCCACCACTCGTCAGCAACAATTGCAAGACCAAGACCAATGTCTCCAAGGTTTCAAGGCACAAATCCACGACCTGGCAGTCTTCATATCTCAAAGTTATGTAAACTGCCAAGGAATGGATTATGAAAGGTTTACAGAGCATGCGCCCACTTTTGCTCGTCATCTAGTAATGGAGTTGGAAAGGATGTATCGTACGCTGGGAGGTCATCCGGGTCAAGCCCCACATTGAGCAGATAATCTAATATTTGACCAACAAAAGTGGAAACTGGGGCACGTTGTGAGGTGTTAAGAATTGTATCTTTTATTTTGATTTAAGTGTGTGTTCTCAAGCCATTTTCTTAAAGTTTTCAAATGTAATTCCATCTTTGTGATTCAAGTGAGGCATGATACATAGGCAATCTCTAAGATTCGACCACCACGATAAAATATATATATAATAAATAAAAATGAATAACAATAAAAATTTCAAGAAAGCTGGGACGACACAAGCAGCCGAGCAAATGCATAATAGAACGGGATTATTTGTCTAGGAGCATTGCATCTCAACGTGTGATTATATATGTGTTAAACTCTCAAAACTAACAAATTTGTTCATTTTCAGAATTCAAGCAGTTAGTTTCTCTAAAGAGTATACTGGCATATTATCACTATCACACAAGATCAAAAGGACCAATACCCGAAAGTATGTCTATCCCAGATGTTGACACAGGTATGGAGATAGAAGAGATGGATGTCGGGAAAATGAAAGAAGAGATGTTTAAGCTCAAGCAACAAATGGCTAAGATGTACCAAGCTTGGTCTACAGGACAGTTACCCCCATCTTACCCAAATAACCCTGCTCCATCAATGACCCAAACTCAGGATAATATCACCACTGAATTATCCCCAAGTTTCCCCATTTATCAGCACTACCGAGGCACCACCTCTCAGACACCACAGTCTCCACCTCCAAAACCAGTTCCGTACTTTCCTCCACCTATGACTCCTGTTTTCGTAGCACCTCCCCCTGCTACATTTCACAAATCTCCTAGTGAGCCTACATTCCAGGCCCAAGACAACCAATATTACCCCCGGAGCCCACCTTCAAAGCCTCCGAAATCAATTCAACTGCTCCTCGGTTTGATCTCCCAACCGAAATTGACAAGCCAGCCAAAAATGCTGAACAAGAAGAGATGTTCAGGAAGGTCAAAAGTCTAGAACAATCGTTCCGAGACATGCAGGGATTAGGTGGGCAAGTCAGTGTAGCATACAAAGATTTATGCTTATTCCCTAATGTACAATTGCCAGTTGGCTTCAAGATGCCTAAATTTGACCTATACAGCGGACACGACAACCCAGTAGCCCACTTAAGGGGTTTCTGTAGCAAGATGCGAGGAGCTGGGGGAAAGGATGAGTTATTGATGGCTTACTTCAGTCAAAGTCTAAGCGGATCAGCTTTGGAGTGGTATACACGCTAGGACCATGGAAGATGGTACACCTGGGATGACCTGGCACAGGCATTCGCATACCATTTCCAATACAATGTGGAAATCATCCCAGATCGATTATCTTTGACCAAATTTGAGAAGAAACACAATGAAAGTTTCAGAGAGTATGGTTTTCGATGGAGAGAACAGGCAGCAAGAGTGGATCCTCCTATGAAGGAGAGCGAAATGGTAGACTACTTCCTCCAAGCCTTGGAACTGACTTACTATGCCCATTTGGTTTCAGCGGTTGGGAAATCATTCAACGAAGTAGTGAAGATGGGAGGTATGGTGGAAGAAGGCCTCAAGACAAATAAAATCATGAGCTATTCAGCAATTAAGGCAACTACTCAAGCTATTCAAGGCGGGGTAGGAGGAATCGGAAGAAAGAAGAGGGAGGAAGCAGCAGTAGTTGATTCAGGAATTTGGCCGGGACCCAGAGGGTCACCGCTTTACTATAATCAACAACGACCTCGCCCATCAGCTTACCACCATGATTCATCCCAACACTATTATCACCCTTCAGATCCTCATTTTTCCATTAACCATGCTCAAGCATACAATCAGCCACCTGTTCACACCAATTGGCGTGCTCCCGTCACACCAAATACTTACCCACGAGCCTATCCCGGACCAGGTTTTAGGCCTAGGCCAGCATTCAGGGGAGAAAGGGAACAGAAAAAGAAAACTTACACTCCATTGGGAGAGTCTTACACTAGTCTGTTCCACAGGCTGAGACAGTTAGACATGCTGAGACCAATAAAATCCAAGCTACCCAATCCTCCTCCAAAGAATCTGGATTACACCACTAGCTGTGAATATTGCTCCGGTACACCAGGCCATGATACGGAGAAGTGTTGGCATTTGAAAAATGCAATACAAGAGCTGATTGATATTAATAAAATCGAGGTTCAAACCCCTGAAGCCCCAAATATCAATAGAAATCCAATGCCAGCCCATCAAGAGGCTAATATGATAGAAATCATACAAGCTGATGGGAAGACAAAGAAGCCGTCACAAACTGTCATGGTGATCAAGTCTCATGAAACCAAGCCAGATAAGCAGTTAATGGAGGAGAAGCCGGTGTCTAAGCAGAACAAAAATGGTGATGAACCATCTATCATAGTCGATGAGGGATCATCGAGCAAAGTTGCCGCAAAACAAGAAAAGCCGAAAGTGATAGTACCAGGGGTTGCTAACAAACCCATTATATTCGTGGAAGGAGCACGTACAGATCGGGTTATTATTGCACCTGTAATCCAGCCGCCGGTCATCAACAACAAAGCCATCCCATGGAACTATGAACGGGTGACTGTAATGTACAAGGGCAAAGAAATCAAGGAAGAAGTGTGTGAGGTGCAAGGCTTGACACGTTCGGGAAGATGTTTTACTCCCGAAGAGTTGAGAAAAACTAAAAACAATCCAACGCCAACAAAGAGAGCTGTGACGGAAGAAGAGGCGGAAGAGTTTTTAAGAAAAATGAAACTCCATGATCATTCTGTTGTGGATCAATTAAAGAAGACCCCCGCTCAAATTTCATTGTTGTCATTACTGATCCATTCAGAGGAGCACCGCCTGGCTTTGATGAAAATCCTGAATGAAGCTCATGTTCCTGAAAAGATCTCTGTAAATCATTTGGGAAAAATAGCCAACAGAATCTTTGAGACAAACAGAATTACATTTGCTAATGATGAATTACCTGTGGAGGGTACCGAGCACAATAGAGCTCTTTACCTCACCGTGAAATGTGAAAACTCCGTAGTAACCCGGGTATTGGTTGACAATGGGTCAAGTGCAAACATATGCCCTCTCTCCACTTTAAACAAATTAAAAATTAAAGAGGAAAGGATCCAGAAGAATAGTATCTGCGTACGAGGGTTTGACGGTGGAAGCAGAGATTCATTTGGCGACATAGTGTTGGAACTAACTATAGGGCCAGTTGAATTCACAATGGAATTCCAAGTGTTGGACATATCTGTTTCTTACAACTTGTTATTGGGTCGACCATGGATCCATGCTGCTAAAGCAGTCCCGTCAACACTACATCAGGCTGTCAAGTTTGAATGGGATCATCAAGAAATAGTCGTGCATTTTAAATGCTCACAACAGCACCATTGTACCGGTCGAGGGAACAGAAATTGACCAAGGACCATGGGTATACCAAGTGTCCGACACGGTGTCGGTAGAGAAAATTCCAGAAGGGAAATACCTTCCGAATCCAAAGATATCCTCTGCATCAGTCAAGGTAGCTTATGAAATGTTAAAGAATGGCTTTATACCCGGCAAAGGTCTGGGTTTATATTTGCAAGGAATTTTACAACCAGTATCTCTCCCCGAGAACTGGGGAACATTCGATTTGGGGTTCATACCCATTGCCAATGACGTGATAAGGGCCAGGAGGCTGAAACACCAAACATGGGTTCTTCCAAAACCAGTCCCACATCTGTCAAAGTCTTTTGTCAAGACCGGCGCTAAAAATCGCCCGATAACAACAATTCCTAAATCCCGGGTCAATCCTGAAGAGGAATTAATTGAAAGGTTCGAGAAATTGTTTAGTGATGTGAATATGTTGGAAAGCGGAGAAGGGTGTAGCAACGCAGAAGTTCAATTCGTTGGGCCAGAAACAAAGCTCAATAATTGGAAAGCCACTCCTCTCCCAATTCGAAAGGAGTCTTGGTAGTTTATTTTGATTTTCTTTCAGTTTGTTTGGGTTATTTCAAGGTTGTAATCCCAAAGTTTATCTTACAGTTGGTTTGAAGTGTGCAAAACCTTGTTATCTTTCATTATCCAATAAAAAGCAGTTTCCTTTTTATTATCATTCCTAATAGCTTTCTTTTCTTTTTCTTCTTTTCTGTACAGTTCCTTTTACGCTGGCTCTAGTGATATGGCATGCATGAGGAATCTTCAGCCCAGTCTTAAAAATCAATCTGGTTCCGAAATATTAATTCGAGAAATATATTGTGATTATGAATCAGAATACGATGAAGATGAGGTTTTTGAAGAGATTAGTAAAGGGCTAATTCACTTTGAGGAAAAAATCAAACCTAACTTGAGTGATACCGAGGACGTCAATATAGGGGACACGAGTAATGTCCAGGAAACTAAAATAAGTGTCCATCTCGAACCAAAGATCCGAGAGGAGTTAATTAAAGCACTCATAGAATTCAAAGATGTTTTTGCATGGTCGTATGATGATATGCCGGGTTTGAGCACTGAGTTAGTGGTCCACAAATTGCCCACCGATCCAACGGTGCCTCCTGTCAAGCAGAGGCTAAGAAAATTCAAGCCTGATATGAGTGTGAGAATTAAGGAAGAAATCACCAAACAATTGGAAGCAAAGGTCATTCGAGTCACTCGATATCCTGTTTGGTTGGCTAATATCGTTCCTGTACCAAAGAAAGACGGCAAAATTAGAGTATGCGTCGACTATCGCAATCTCAACAAAGCAAGTCCAAAGGATAATTTCCCATTACCCAATATCCATATTGTGATCGACAATTGTGCCAAGCATGATATAGGGTCTTTCGTGGATTGTTATGCCGGATATCATCAAATTCTAATGGATGAAGAAGATGCAGAAAAGACGACATTCATCACACCATGGGGGACTTATTGCTACCGGGTAATGCCATTCGGTTTAAAGAACGCCGGAGCAACCTATATGAGAGCGATGACCACAGTGTTTCATGATATGATACACAAGGAAATTGAGGTATACGTGGACGATGTGATCATAAAATCAAAACATCAGGCCGACCACGTTGGGGATTTGAGGAAGTTCTTCTTAAGACTTCGCAGGTACAACCTCAAGCTTAACCCTGCCAAGTGCGCATTTGGAGTTCCATCTGGAAAGTTGTTGGGATTCATAGTCAGTCGACGAGGCATCGATCTAGACCCATCAAAAACAAATCCATCCAAGAATTGCCACCTCCCAGGAACAAAACTGAAGTAATGAGTTTGTTGGGAAGGTTAAATTACATCAGCAGGTTTATTGCTCAGCTCACAACAACCTGTGAGCCAATTTTCAAATTGTTAAAAAAGGATGCTGCGATCAAATGGACCGATGAGTGTCAAGAAGCGTTCGATAAAATAAAAGGGTACTTGTCGAACCCTCCCGTGTTGGTCCCGCCAGAGCCAGGAAGACCTTTGATTCTTTACTTAACGGTTTTGGAAAATTCGTTTGGTTGCGTATTGGGGCAACATGACCTCACTGGCAGAAAAGAACAGGCCATCTACTACCTTAGCAAGAAGTTCACAGCTTATGAGGTTAAGTATACTCATCTAGAAAAGACATGTTGCGCCCTAACATGGGTAGCTCAAAAATTGAAACACTATTTGTCATCCTACACTACTTACCTCATTTCTCGGTTGGATCCATTGAAATACATTTTTCAAAAGCCTATGCCAATGGGAAGACTTGCAAAGTGGCAGATATTGCTCACAGAATTCGACATCATCTATGTGACTCGAACTGCAATGAAGGCTCAAGCACTGGCCGATCATTTAGCCGAAAACCCGGTCGATGAGGAATATGAGCCATTGAAGACTTATTTTCCTGATGAAGAAACAATGCATATCGACGAGGTGGAGCAAATTGAAAAGTTTGGCTGGAAACTTTTCTTTGATGGAGCCGCTAACATGAAAGGAGTTGGGATAGGAGCTGTAATCATTTCTGAAACAGGGCATCACTATCCTGTTACGGCTCAATTACGATTTTATTGCACCAATAATATGGCTGAATATGAAGCTTGCATTTTGGGTTTAAGGCTAGCCGCAGACATGGGTATCCAAGAAATCTTAGTCATGGGAGATTCGGATCTTTTGGTACATCAAATTCAAGGAGAATGGGAAACCCGAGACTTGAAGCTCATACCATACCGACAATGTCTACATGATCTTTGTCAGCGGTTTCAATCAGTGGAATTCCAACATATTCCAAGAATCCATAATGAGGTGGCCGATGCATTGGCTACCCTGGCATCAATGTTGCACCATCCAGACAAAGCTTATGTAGATCCAATACATATTCAAATCCACGATCAGCACGCTTATTGCAATATGGTTGAAGAAGAATTTGATGGTGAACCATGGTTCCACGACATCAAGGAGTATATCAGGATGGGGATATATCCCGCACAAGCCACAGGAGATCAAAAGAGGACCATTAGGCGATTAGCAAATGGATTCTTCTTAAGCGGAGGAGTTTTGTATAAAAGAACACCAGATCTTGGATTATTAAGATGCATAGATGCCAGACAAGCTACAGCTGTCATGTCTGAAGTACATTCAGGAGTCTGTGGACCTCACATGAGTGGATATGTATTGGCAAAGAAAATCCTCCGAGCCGGTTACTATTGGCTTACCATGGAGCGAGATTGTATCAGTTTTGTGCGCAAGTGTCATCAATGCCAAATACACGGAGATTTGATTCATTCTCCACCATCCGAGTTGCACATAATGTCGGCACCATGGCCCTTCGTTGCCTGGGGCATGGATGTGATTGGACCAATTGAGCCGGCAGCATCCAATGGACACAGGTTCATTCTGGTGGCTATTGATTATTTTACCAAATGGGTTGAGGCCAAGACATTCAAATCAGTGACCAAGAAAGCTGTGGTCGATTTTGTCCACTCAAATATCATATGTCGATTCGGAATCCCGAAGGTGATCATCACAGACAACGGTGCTAATCTTAACAGCAACCTAATGAAGGAAGTATGTCAACAGTTTAAGATTACACATCGCAACTCTACCCCATATCGGCCCAAGGCGAATGGAGCAGTAGAAGCAGCCAACAAAAACATAAAGAAGATACTTCGGAAAATGGTAGAAGGTTCAAAACAATGGCATGAAAAATTACCATTTGCATTATTGGGATACCGCACTACTGTTTGCACTTCAGTAGGAGCCACTCCTTATTTGTTGGTATATGGCACTGAAGTAGTAATTCCTGCAGAAGTTGAGATTCCTTCCATTCGGATCATCGCCGAAGCAAAGATTGATGATGTTGAATGGGTCAAAACCCATCTGGAACAGTTAAACTTGATTGATGAAAAACGATTGACCGCAGTATGCCATGGTCAATTATATCAAAGAAGAATAGCAAGAGCATACAACAAAAAGGTGCGTCCCCGGAAGTTTGAAGTAGGTCAGCATGTGCTGAAACGTATTCTTCCACATCAGGTCGAGGCAAAAGGCAAATTTGCCCCGAATTGGCAAGGACCATTCATTGTGACCAGAGTATTATCGAATGGTGCACTATGTTTAACAGATATTGAAGGCAAATGCATAGATATGGCGATCAATTCTGACGCGGTAAAGAGATATTATGCATAAATTTTTGAATGTTTGTATTTAGCATTATTTCGAAGATTGAAATGACAAAGGCAATTTATTCTGCTAATCCAAACACTATACCAGTTGCTTTCCCTTTGAGCCATACTTGTTTCTTTCCTACCCTCTCTTGGAATCAATAAAATCGGGAAAAAATCAAGTATGAAATTTGTAAAAAAAAAAATCACTATTATTTAGTGAACTACATTTGACCTGATTCCTCAAAGAAGGATACGTAGGCGCTTCACGGCTCGGTCATAGGGTGCACAACATACACAATGTGCATGAAAAAGAAACATTAAGAGACCCCAATCAAGAAACTGGGGCAGGAATCGTATTGGAAATAAGAAAAGATTCCAAGAATTGTAACTTTAAACCCATACCAAAGCTATTTAGCTTTTAATACCTTTTCCCTTTCTAACCCCATACCAAAAAGACCTTTCGATCAATCTTAGAAAAATGCTGAGGCAGGCAAATGAAGTGGTTCATAACACTCTGGTACAAACAAGAAAAGAAAGTAAAAATGAGAGAGTCTTATAGGTGAAAACCCACATGGGCACCATAAGGCGACGGAAGTTGAGAGAAAAGTAAAAGGAGAGAGTCTTATTGGTGAAAACCTTCATAGGCACCCTAAGGCGAAAAGGAAGTGAGAAATGAACAAATGAGGAAAGTTTATCGGCAAAAACTCTTTAAGACGTTGCAAGTCCAACAGGTCTGTGAAATGAAAAATGAAGTTGGGTTATGGAAATTTTGGCAAAAACAAAAATGAGACAATTGAAAGGAGATTGATCAAAAGACTGGGTTGATTAATCCAAAATGCATACCTTGATCATTGGTGCCAGTAATTCCAATCAGATAAGTTCTTTATTCCTTTTCCAACAATCATCCAAATTTGGATTTTTCTTTTCATTCTATGATTGTCGAAATCAACGTATTTCGTTACTAATAATCTTACTTTCTAAAAGCTTTGAGATAAGTTTTATTCCAAACAAATAAGAAGGAATGTCAAGGTATACTACCAAGATTCAAGGTTACAAAATACAGCCACGAAAGGTAGGAGATAAAAGATATGGGTGTAAGAAAGGTGAAATCAAAAGTGGATCAGCAAAGTCAGAAGGGACATATGATTACAGTTAAAAGGGTTCGAAGGAAAACATACAGAGGAGAATCCTATAGTCAAGAATCAATTACAAGGACAAAACAGTCTTTTCAACCATTCCAAAGCAACAAAGAGAAATGAAGAGAAGCATCACCATCGGCAAGAATACCCCAGTCAACCACCCTGCTTTAAACTAACAAAGTTTTCTTTGATTTAAAACAGGACCAAATACAATATTTGTGTCAGGAAATACCTGGTAAAGAATTGAAGAAGTCAGGCGTCCACCTGGAGAATGAGGATGAGAATTGAAGAAGTCAGGCGTCCACCTGGAGAATGAGGATGAAAAAATTAAAGAAGTCAGGCGTCCACCTGGAGAATGAGGATGAGAATTGAAGAAGTCAGGCGTCCACCTGGAGAATGAGGATGAGAATTGAAGAAGTCAGGCGTCCACATGGAGAATGAGGATAAGAATTGAAGAAGTCAGGCGTCCACCTGGAGAATGAGGATGAGAATTGAAGAAGTCAGGCGTCCACCTGGAGAATGAGGATGAGAATTGAAGAAGTCAGGCGTCCACCTGGAGAATGAGGATGAGAATTGAAGAAGTCAGGCGTCCACCTGGAGAATGAGGATGAGAATTGAAGAAGTCAGGCGTCCACCTGGAGAATGAGGATGAGAATTGAAGAAGTCAGGCGTCCACCTGGAGAATGAGGATGAAAAAATTAAAGAAGTCAGGCGTCCACCTGGAGAATGAGGATGAGAATTGAAGAAGTCAGGCGTCCACCTGGAGAATGAGGATAAGAATTAAAGAAGTCAGGCGTCCACCTGGAGAATGAGGATGAGAATTGAAGAAGTCAGGCGTCCACCTGGAGAATGAGGATGAAAAAATTAAAGAAGTCAGGCGTCCACCTGGAGAATGAGGATGAGAATTGAAGAAGTCAGGCGTCCACCTGGAGAATGAGGATAAGAATTGAAGAAGTCAGGCGTCCACCTGGAGAATGAGGATGAAGAAATTGAAGAAGTCAGGCGTCCACCTGGAGAATGAGGATGAGAATTGAAGAAGTCAGGCGTCCACCTGGAGAATGAGGATGAGAATTAAAGAAGTCAGGCGTCCACCTGGAGAATGAGGATGAAGAAATTGAAGAAGTCAGGCGTCCACCTGGAGAATGAGGATGAGAATTAAAGAAGTCAGGCGTCCACCTGGAGAATGAGGATAAGAATTGAAGAAGTCAGGCGTCCACCTGGAGAATGAGGATAAAAAAATTGAAGAAGTTAGGCGTCCACCTGGAGAATGAGGATAAGAATTAAAGAAATCAGGCGTCCACCTGGAAAATGAGGATGAAGAAAGAAAAGAAGCAGTCAAGGCACCCACCTGAAGAACGAGGGAATGAAATTGAAGTATTGAAATCAAAAGCCCGCTCATATGAAAAAGGAGCACACTTAGAATCAATAAAGCGGAGGAGTCCAACAGAATCCCCAGCAAGAAACAACAAGAGTCCCAAAAGAAAATATGGGACACAATGAAAAGGAATACGGAAAGCCAAGTGCCCAAGAGTCACCAAGATATCAAGACAACAAGAAACGCAAGGGCATGATCTAGATAAGATTTTTATAATTCATGTACCATAGTCTAGTTTAGCTTTTTGTATTTCCTTTAAAGTAAGGTGTAATAAGGAGGTCAGCAAGCAGTAAAAACAGCATGAAGCAGCAGTAACATCACAGTCCCACGGTAGTCCCAGCTACCCAAAATTCCCGAACTACATTGACCTGATTCCTTTATAGCCAAGGATATGTAGGAAATCTTTGAAGCAGAGGTTCGGTCAAATCTTTCTAAAAATGCTTCCCACGGAGTACTCGAACGGGCAAAAATCGCTCGTATCCGCTCACTTTATCTTTGCACAAAAACTCTTCGAGTTTCCGCACAAAGAGGGGCAGCTGTGAGCACGTGATTTTTGCCTTAACGAAAACTACTCCAAAATAAATCAAAAAATAAAATAAATTTCTTTTACTGTGTAATTTTGAATTTGCGTGATGCTAAATACTTGTGTTATATCTGTAAGTGTTTACTTTGTCATAATAAAATGAAAAAATAAAATAAAATACATGTTGCATGCATATAGGATTTAATTATGCATTTAAAAGATAGTTTAAATAAAATCACAAAAAATATGCAATAGTTCTATTTTTAAATATTCTACTGTGTGATTGATGTCTTGTCTATGTGTTAAATAATTGTTATAGAATAATTAATATATTTTTGAAGTTAAAATTGTTTTACAATTAAAATTAGAAATTTAAATTAGAAAAAAAAATGAAAAAATAATACATATATACAAAATTGGACCTGGATTAAAATCCAGGCCCAAGCCCAAATCAAATTAAGTCCCCCCCCCCTTAGCCCAATCCAGGCAGCCCAAGTCTGGTCCAAACCAGACGAGCCGAAACGACAGCGTTTGGTCATAGCTTTTCGGGGACCATTGGATCAAATTCAACCAACGGTCAAGATCTCACCCCCTCTACCTGTAACCCGTAACCCGACCTTATGCCCCGATTTAGCCCGACCCCAGCAGTAAACCAAACGACACCGTTTGGATAAATGAACTAATCCTGGCCATCTATTCTCTTTGATCCAATGGTAAAGATTAACCCACCATTCCCCTATATAAACTCATAATCCTTACCCCGACCCCCCTAACTAACACCCCCCTCCTCTCCTGTTCATTGTCTTCCCAAACAGACCCCTAACCCTAGCCGCCCCTATTCCCCACCGCCTGAAACCCGGCGGCATCAACGCCGCCGGTCACCAAAATAACACCCTAGAACCCCCTGAACCTCCTCTATCCAAATATGTTATCCGTTGGGCTCGAATCTTCCTGAAGGTTCTCGAATCTTCATTTGAAGATTCGAGCCGAGTTTAGATCTAAACCAAACAACCCCTAGTTAACACCATAGTACCCCCTAGCATGCCTTGTTATGGATCTGAAGTTAGTTTGGCTCGAATCAGTTCTGAACTTCTCGAATCTTCTTTTGAAGATTCGGACCAAACAAGAACAAACTCAGATCCGTTTCAAACTAACACCAAATGACCCCTAGGCTACCCTCACCCTTGTATCATGTTTGGTTCCCTTCGAATCTGCCCGGAAATGTTCGGATTTAAGATCCAAGAACCTGAAACCCTAAAAAATTTCCAATCTTGGAATTTTTCCAATTCGAGTAAAGGGTTGAGGTCTAAGAGACTTTAATCGAGGTATTCTCAACTGAGAATACTTCGAATAAAGTCTGTTTGATTTCAAACAAAAATCCGAAGCCGAGTTGAGTTCGAGTCTGATTAAAATTCAGAGGTATTTTTCTATTTATTTTGTGTATTCTACGTGTATTGTTGTCTGTATTAATAGCTTGTTAATTTTTTATATTTTTTATTTCGATTAATTCTATCATTTCTGTCTCCTACCTATCTACTTGATCCGAATGTTAATTGTTTCTACTGATTGTGATTAATTACAATGTGTGTAATCGACTCGATTAAGTTCGTCGATTAGTTGTATTGTGAATCTTGCTTTTGAAAATGTTAACTGAGACAGCCTGTCTTGAATAGATTATTTTACTATAACCAGTTAATTAGTTATTGTTAATCAGTTAGTTCTTGTTTAATAAACCAGTAAATTCAAATGTATGATGTGTATGTATTGTTTTCTGAACAGGGCATTGTCAGTATATTGACCATCACCCTGTGTGTGTTTGATTTAGGTTCAATGTTAAGTCCAGTCTAAATTGTTATGATAATTTCAGTAATATGTTGTTATGATGTTAGTTCTGAATTCAGTGTAATATTGCTGTAATGTCAAGTTTGAATTCAAGTTTACAAAAAGTTGGTCAAATACAATTGTGTTAGGAGGTTAATAGGATTGGTTATAGCTGTAAATCAGAAAGATAATTAAGTTTATACAGATTTTAGAATCTGTTTTGCAGTAGGTTCTGATTTTTCAGTAATAACATCAGGATTTCAAAGGGGTACTATTGGGATTGAAATAATGTGATAGTGTGCTGATAATGGAGTATTAATGGCTATTAGTTAATGATACTAATGGGGAACAAGGGATAATGGGCTGCTGAAAAACAGGATAAATAGCACTTAGTTTTAAAATATTCAAAAGTAGTTTTAATGGAAAAACTTTCTGATTTTTAAAGGAGAAGAGGGTCCATCCAACACTAATTTGTATAAGACCAGCCCTGTATAAATACAGGGAGCTGGACAGACTTTAGAGGGCAGATTTTAGGAGATTGGAAGAGGAAATTGAGAGAGAAAAATCTGATTTTTAAGGCATTAGGGAATATACACACAAGGATACATATATACAGAAAGCTTTTCAAAGAGAGGGCAGATTTTAGGAGAAGAGAGTTTTTCAGAAAACTTGAAGAGAGTTTAAGAGTTCTTTCTTAAGAGATTGAGGAAGAAAGAAAAAGGGAGAAAAAATCAGTTTTCAGCCAGAAACTTTAGAGTTCAGTTTTCAGAGAGATTTTTGGAAGTAGAAAAATAATAAAAAAAAAAGGACAGAAAACAGACTTTAGGAATATTTTTCAGAAAGAGAAATCCAGACAGAAATTAATAGAAGAAAAAAACACACAGAAGCTGAAACAGAGAATAGAAAAGGAAAAGAAAATCTGAAGCATTGTTTTTCTGGAATCTGTCCGGGTCTATTGTTGATACTGTTTGGTTTTAAAATCTGAAATTCTTCGAGAAAGCTTTGCTCCTGTGTATCTGGGTTCCTCGGGTCCTGTTATTGTTGCTCGAATCTGTGAATGATACTGGCATTTTCTGCTGTTTTTTGTTACTGCTGCAACTGCTGAAAACTTACTTCTTCTACCTTCATTTCAGGTATTTATCTCTTAAATTATGTTGGAAAGAGATTCAACATGACAAATAAATAGAGTTTGAATTGTAATACTGTCTTCTACTCATTTGAGTTCTTTAGTTGAAAATTTCAGCTTTAGTTTCATGTTGGTTAACCAGTAGTGAGTTCGACTCGATGGCTACAAGTTAATTGTCTTATTTTAAAATTCATATAAAACTTTGTAATAATGTTATCCATGTCAAATTTCATTAGTTTAGTTATCTATGAGTTGTGTAAATAGGAAGCATGGCAGAAAGTTGGCTTTTATTTACACTTTATGGTATTGTTAGATAGGTATAGCATAATATGGCATTATCAAAGAAAATATGCTATTAGTTTATTTTGTTAGTTAATTAGTTGTTGTTTAAAGCTAGATGATGATTGGTTGCAATTTGCTATCTTTCGGCATAACATTGGTTGTGTTCATAATTTATAGTTGAAAGATGCGTTAGTATAATCCGTATGTTCAAAATGTCAAATATGGTAAGTAATATTGTATGCAATATCATTTTATTAAGTCAACAAGACTTGTTCTCTTTCTTAATAATAAAGGGCTTAGGAACTTATACAATGTGAAAATTAATAGTTAGTAATAATTCACATAGATTGAGAATCAAATTGGTTTGATTATATCTATATCTATCCTAACTCAATCATAGGCATAATTAATTAAATTAATTTCGTCTATTAAAGATTAAAACGAGTATATGAGAATAAGTTGAGATGTATATGCACAAATTGCAACACTTTAAATCAATGGTAATTAGAAATAGAATTTGCATTAAGTAAATAATGAAAATTCTTGGAAAATATTTCCTTCCTTTATGAATCATTCATTTTCAGTTTCATATGCAATTTATTCTTTGGCATATATATATATGTCATATTTGTTTTAAAAATAGTATTAATCATATTTTTATTCTGTCCTTTGAATTTGAATAGTTGGAATGAATATAACTTATATTCAGAAATTATAATCAACGGGCAACATTCAATAAATTGTGAATTCTTTTTCAAGAATTAAAGGGTATCTGAAATGAAGATTTCTCATAATATAATAAACAATTTGTAGAAAAATCCCTGATATCATTACAAATATTTTGTGCAATTAGGGATACGTTCGCGTACCCTGATTATATTTTTAAAAGCAAAAATTCGGATTATGCGTACGTGCAATTTCGAGCGAATATTTAATAAAAGGATTTTTCCAAAGGCGTTAAATCAATTTCATAAAAACCCGAGATGTACGGTTCACTATTCAAAAAAAAACAAATATTCTTGATTCAACACAATTTCGAAAAATGATTGTTTAATAAATATATTACCAAAAGTTATCGTGTACACGTACGCGTGACACAATTCCGCATTTTTTTTTAAAAAAAAAAAATTTATAACACGAATATACGTACGCGTAATTCGATTCAAATAAGGGTCCTCAATCACAGTAAGTATAAGCGGTAGTAAAAATTATGTAACATCAATATATTTAATAAAATCAAGATAATTAAGCCAGTAATAAAAACAGTTAAGCGACCGTGCTAGAACCACGGAATTCGGAAGTGCCTGACACCTTCTTCCGGATTAACAGAATTCCTTACTCAGGATTTCTGGTTCGCAGAATAATAAACAGAGTCATATTCTCCTCGATCCAGAGATTGAAATTGGTGACTTGGGACGCCTTGAAATTCCCAGGTGGCGACTCTTAAATAATTAAATAAAACCCGTTTCGACTGTCCTACAATTGGAGAAAACTCCCCACGCGCCCCGCGGGCGCGGTAAAAAGGAGGTGTGACAGGTGTTATTTCGAACGTATCGAAATAGTTATCCATCGCCGTTCGATCGAGGTCAGACACTTCTTTTTGGCAAAGGCCCCTGGCCTTCAAAGGAGTTATTTCGAACTTATCGAAATAGTAAGTCGTCGTTGTCAGATCGAGGTCGAACTCTTCTTTTGGACGAAGGCCCCTGGCCTTAAAGGGTGTTATTTCGAACTTATCAAAATAGTAACTCGTCGTCATTCTATCGAGGTCGAACACTTCTTTTTGGCGAAGGCCCCTAGCCGTATAGGGTGTTATTTGGAACATATCAAAATAGTAACCCGTCGTTGTTCATCGAGGTCGAACTCCTCTTTTTGTCGAAGGCCCTTGGTCTTAAAGGGTGTTATTTCGAATTTATCGAAATAGTAACTCGTCATCGTTCGATCGAGGTCGAACTCTTCTTTTTGGCGAAGGCCCCTAGCCTTTAAGGGTGTTATTTCGAACTTATCAAAATAGTAACCCATCGTCGTTCGATCGAGGTCGAACTTTTCTTTTTGGCGAAGGCCCTTGGCCTTCAAGGGTGTTATTTTGAACTTATCGAAATAGTAACCCGTCGTCGTTCGATCGAGGTCGAACTCTTCTTTTTGGTGAAGGCCCCTGGCCTTAAAGGGTGTTATTTCGAACTAATCGAAATAGTAACCCATCGTCGTATGATCGAGGTCGAACTCTTCTTTTTGGTGAAGGCCCCTAGACTTAAAGGGTGTTATTTCAAACTTATCAAAATAGTAACCCGTCGTCGTTCGATCGAGGTTGAACTCTTGTTTGTGGCGAAGGACCCTGGCCTTAAAGGGTGTTATTTCGAATTTATCGAAATAGTAACCCGTTATTGTTCGATCGAGATCGAACTCTTTTATTTGCGAAGGCCCTTGGTCTTAAAAGGTGTTATTTCGAACGTATCGAAATAGTAATCCATCGCCGTTCGATCGAGGTCAGACACTTCTTTTTGGCGAAGGCCCCTGGCCTTCAAAGGAGTTATTTCGAACTTATCGAAATAGTAAGCCGTCGTCGTTAGATCGAGGTCGAACTCTTCTTTTTGGCGAAGGCCCCTGGCCTTAAAGGGTGTTATTTCGAACTTATCAAAATAGTAACTCGTCGTCATTCTATCGAGGTGGAACACTTCTTTTTGGTGAAGGCCCCTGGCCGTATAGGGTGTTATTTGGAACATATCAAAATAGTAACCCGTCGTTGTTCGATCGAGGTCGAACTCCTCTTTTTGGCGAAGGCCCTTGGTCTTAAAGGGTGTTATTTCGAATTTATCAAAATAGTAACTCGTCATCGTTCGATCGAGGTCGAACTCTTCTTTTTGGCGAAGGCCCCTAGCCTTTAAGGGTGTTATTTCGAACTTATAAAAATAGTAACCCATAGTCGTTCGATCGAGGTCGAACTCTTCTTTTTTGTGAAGGCCCCTGGCCTTCAAGGGTGTTATTTCGAACTTATCGAAATAGTAACCCTTCGTCGTTCGATCGAGGTCGAACTCTTCTTTTTGGCTAATGCCCCTGGCCTTAAAGGGTGTTATTTCGAACTTATCGAAATAGTAACCCGTCGTTGTATGATCGAGGTCGAACTCTTCTATTTGGTGAAGGCCTCTAGCCTTAAAGGGTGTTATTTCAAACTTATCAAAATAGTCACCCATCGTCGTTCGATAGAGGTTGAACTCTTCTTTTTGGTGAAGGCCCCTAGCCTTTAAGGGTGTTATTTCGAACTTATCGAAATAGTAACCCATTGTCGTTCGATCGAGGTCGAACTCTTCTTTTTGGCGAAGGCCCCCGGCCTTAAAGAATGTTATTTCGAACTTATCAAAATAGTAATCCATCGTCGTTCGATCGAGGTCGAACTCTTCTTTTTGGCGAAGGCCCCTAGCCTTCAAGGGTGTTATTTCAAACTTATCGAAAGAGTAACCTGTCGTCGATGGATCGAGGCCGAACTCTTCTTTTTCGCGAAGGCCCCGGGCCTTACAGGGTGTTATTTCGAACTTATCGAAATAGTAACATGTCGTCGTTCGATCGAGGTCGAACTCTTCTTTTTGGCGAAGGCCCCTGGCCTTAAAGGGTGTTATTTCAAACTTATCAAAATAGTAACCCGTCGTCGTTCGATAGAGGTCGAACCCTTCTTTTTGGCGAAGGCCCCTAGCCTTAAAGGGTGTTATTTCGAACTTATCGAAATAGTCATCCATTGTCGTTCGATCGAGGTCGAACTCTTCTTTTTGGCGCAGGCCCTTGGCCTTACAAGGTGTTATTTCGAACTTATCAAAATAGTCACCCATCGTCGTTCGATAGAGGTTGAACTCTTCTTTTTGGTGAAGGCCCCTAGCCTTTAAGGGTGTTATTTCGAACTTATCGAAATAGTAACCCATTGTCGTTTGATCGAGGTCGAACTCTTCTTTTTGGCGAAGGCCCCTGGCCTTAAAGGATGTTATTTCGAACTTATCAAAATAGTAATCCATCGTCGTTCGATCGAGGTCGAACTCTTCTTTTTGGCGAAGGCCCCTAGCCTTCAAGGGTGTTATTTCGAACTTATCGAAAGAGTAACCTGTCGTCGATGGATCGAGGTCGAACTCTTTTTTTTCGCGAAGGCCCTGGGCCTTACAGGGTGTTATTTCGAACTTATCGAAATAGTAACATGTCGTCGTTCGATCGAGGTCGAACTCTTCTTTTTGGCGAAGGCCCCTGGCCTTAAAGGGTGTTATTTCAAACTTATCAAAATAGTAACCCGTCGTCGTTCGATAGAGGTCAAACTCTTCTTTTTGGCGAAGGCCCCTGGCCTTAAAGGGTGTTATTTCAAACTAATCGAAATAGTAACCCATCGTCGTATGATCGAGGTCGAACTCTTCTTTTTGGCGAAGGACCCTAGCCTTAAAGGGTGTTATTTCGAACTTATCAAAATAGTAACCCGTCGTCGTTCGATCGAGGTTGAACTCTTGTTTGTGGCGAAGGCCCCTGGCCTTAAAGGGTGTTATTTCAAATTTATCGAAATAGTAACCCGTTATCGTTCGATCGAGATCGAGCTCTTTTTTTTGCGAAGGCCCCTGGCCTTAAAGGGTGTTATTTCGAACGTATCGAAATAGTAATCCATCGCCGTTCGATCGAGGTCAGACACTTCTTTTTGGCGAAGGCCCCTGGCCTTCAAGGGTGTTATTTCAAACTTATCGTAATAATAACCATCTTCGTTCGATCGAGGTCGAACTCTTCTTTTTGGCGAAGGCCCCTGGCCTTAAAGGGTGTTATTTCGAACTTATCATAATAGTAACTCGTCGTCATTCTATCGAGGTCGAACACTTCCTTTTGGCGAAGGCCCCTGGCCGTATAGGGTGTTATTTCAAACTTATCAAAATAGTAACTCGTCATCGTTCGATCGAGGTCGAACTCCTCTTTTTGGCGAAGGCCCTTGGTCTTAAAGGGTGTTATTTCAAATTTATCGAAATAGTAACTCGTCATCGTTCGATCGAGGTCGAACTCTTCTTTTTTGCGAAGGCCCCTAGCCTTTAAGGGTGTTATTTCGAACTTATCAAAATAGTAACCCATTGTCATTCGATCGAGGTCAAACTCTTCTTTTTGGCGAAGGCCCCTAGCCTTCAAGGGTGTTATTTCGAACTTATCGAAATAGTAACCCGTCGTCGTTTGATCGAGGTCGAACTCTTTTTTTTGCCGAAGGCCCCTGGCCTTAAAGGGTGTTATTTCGAACTTATTGACATAGTAACCTGTCGTCGTATGATCAAGGTCGAACTCTTCTTTTTGGCAAAGGCCTCTGGCCTTAAAGGGTGTTATTTCGAACTTTTCGAAATAGTCACCCATCGTCGTTCGATAGAGTTTGAACTCTTCTTTTTTGCGAAGGCCCCAAGCCTTTAAGGGTGTTATTTCGAACTTATCGAAATAGTAACCCGTCGTCGTATGATCGAGGTCGAACTCTTCTTTTTGGCGTAGGACTCTGGCATTAAAGGGTGTTATTTCGAACTTACCGAAATAGTAACCCGTCGTAGTTCGATAGAGGTTGAATACTTCTTGTTGGCGAAGGCCCCTAGCCTTAAAGGGTGTTTTTTCGAACTTATCGAATTAGTAACCCATTGTCGTTCGATCGAGGTCGAACTCTTCTTTTTGGCGAAGGCCATTGGCCTTAAAATGTGTTATTTCAAACTTATCGAAATAGTAACCCGTCGTCGTTCGATCGAGGTCGAACTCTTCTTTTTGGCGAAGGCCCCTAGCCTTGAAGGGTGTCATTTCGAACTTATCAAAATAGTAACCCATCGTCATTCGATCGAGGTCGAACTCTTCTTTTTGGCGAAAGCCCCTGGGCTTCAAGGCTGTTATTTTGAACTTATCGAAATAGTAACCTGTCGTCGTTCGATCGAGGTCGAACTCTTCTTTTTGGCGAAGGCCCTTGGCCTTAAAGGGTGTTATTTCGAACTTATCGAAATAGTAACCCATCGTCGTATGATCGAGGTCGAACTCTTCTTTTTGGCGAAGGCCCTGACCTTAAAGGGTGTTATTTCGAACTTATCGAAATAGTCACCTATCGTCGTTCGATAGAGGTTGAACTCTTCTTTTTGACGAAGGCCCATAGCCTTAAAGAGTGTTATTTCAAACTTATCGAAATAGTAACCCATTGTCATTCGATCGAGGTCAAACTCTTCTTTTTGGCGAAGGCGTCTGGCCTTAAAGGGTGTTATTTGGAACTTATCGAAATAGTAATCTGTCGTCGTTCGATCGAGGTCGAACTCTTCTTTTTGGCGAAGGCCCCTGGCCTTAAAGAGTGTTATTTCGAACTTATTGAAATAGTAACCCGTCATCGTATGATCGAGGTCGAACTCTTCTTTTTGGCGAAGGACTCTGGCCCTAAAGGGTGTTATTTCGAACTTATCGAAATAGTCACCCGTCGTCGTTCGATAGAGTTTGAACTCTTCTTTTTTGCGAAGGCCCTTGGACTTAAAGGGTGTTATTGCAAACTTATCGAAATATTA
Source organism: Nicotiana tabacum (assembly GCF_000715075.1). NCBI lineage: Eukaryota > Viridiplantae > Streptophyta > Magnoliopsida > Solanales > Solanaceae > Nicotiana > Nicotiana tabacum. The sequence continues at coordinate 81,734,101 of NC_134087.1, forward strand.
ACCCGTCGTCGTTCGATCGAGGTCGAGCTCTTCTTTTTGGCGAAGGCGTCTGGCCTTAAAGGGTGTTATTTGGAACTTATCGAAATAGTAACCCGTCGTCGTTCGATCGAGGTCGAACTCTTCTTTTTGGCGAATGCCCCTGGCCTTAAAGGGTGTTATTTTGAACTTATCGAAATAGTAACCCGTCGTCGTATGATCGAGGTCGAACTCTACTTTTTGGCGAAGGCCTCGGGCCTTAAAGGGTGTTTTTTCGAACTTATCAAAATAGTCACCCGTCGTCGTTCGATAGATGTTGAACTCTTCTTTTTGGCGAAGGCCCCTAGCCTTTAAGGGTGTTATTTCGAACTTATCGAAATAGTAACCCATTGTCGTTCGATCGAGGTCGAACTCTTCTTCTTGGCGAAGGCCCCTGGCCTTAAAGGGTGTTATTTCGAACTTATCAAAATAGTAACCCATCGTCGTTCTATCGAGGTTGAACTCTTCTTTTTTGGCGAAGACCCTAGCCTTAAAGGGTGTTATTTCGAACTTATCAAAAGAGTAACCTGTCGTCGTTTGATCGAGGTCGAACTATTCTTTTTGGCGAAGGCTCCGGGCCTTACAGGGTGTTATTTCGAACTTATCGAATGAGTAACCTATCGTCGTTCGATCGAGGTCGAACTCTTATTTTTGGCGAATGCTCCTGGCCTTAAAGGGTGTTATTTCGAATATATCAAAATAGTAACCCATTGTCGTACGATCGAGCTCGAACTCTTCTTTTTGGTGAAGATCCCAAGCCTTTAAGGGTGTTATTTCGAACTTATCGAAATAGTAACCCGTCGTCGTATGATCGAGGTCGAACTCTTCTTTTTGGCGTAGGACTCTGGCATTAAAGGGTGTTATTTCGAACTTATCGAAATAGTAACCCGTCGTAGTTCGATAGAGGTTGAATACTTCTTGTTGGCGAAGGCCCCTAGCCTTAAAGGGTGTTTTTTCGAACTTATCGAATTAGTAACCCATTGTCGTTCGATCGAGGTCGAACTCTTCTTTTTGGCGAAGGCCATTGGCCTTAAAATGTGTTATTTCAAACTTATCGAAATAGTAACCCGTCGTCGTTCGATCGAGGTCGAACTCTTCTTTTTGGCGAAGGCCCCTAGCCTTGAAGGGTGTCATTTCGAACTTATCAAAATAGTAACCCATCGTCATTCGATCGAGGTCGAACTCTTCTTTTTGGCGAAGGCCCCTGGGCTTCAAGGCTGTTATTTTGAACTTATCGAAATAGTAACCTGTCGTCGTTCGATCGAGGTCGAACTCTTCTTTTTGGCGAAGGCCCTTGGCCTTAAAGGGTGTTATTTCGAACTTATCGAAATAGTAACCCATCGTCGTATGATCGAGGTCGAACTCTTCTTTTTGGCGAAGGCCCTGACCTTAAAGGGTGTTATTTCGAACTTATCGAAATAGTCACCTATCGTCGTTCGATAGAGGTTGAACTCTTCTTTTTGACGAAGGCCCATAGCCTTAAAGAGTGTTATTTCAAACTTATCGAAATAGTAACCCATTGTCATTCGATCGAGGTCAAACTCTTCTTTTTGGCGAAGGCGTCTGGCCTTAAAGGGTGTTATTTGGAACTTATCGAAATAGTAATCTGTCGTCGTTCGATCGAGGTCGAACTCTTCTTTGGCGAAGGCCCCTGGCCTTAAAGAGTGTTATTTCGAACTTATTGAAATAGTAACCCGTCATCGTATGATCGAGGTCGAACTCTTCTTTTTGGCGAAGGACTCTGGCCCTAAAGGGTGTTATTTCGAACTTATCGAAATAGTCACCCGTCTTCGTTCGATAGAGTTTGAACTCTTCTTTTTTGCGAAGGCCCTTGGACTTAAAGGGTGTTATTGCAAACTTATCGAAATATTAACCCATCGTCGTTCGATCGAGGTCGAACTCTTCTTTTTGGCGAAGGCCCCTGGGATTCAAGGGTGTTATTTTGAACTTATCGAAATAGTAACCCGTCGTCGTTCGATCGAGGTCGAACTCTTCTTTTTGGCGAATGCCCCTGGCCTTAAAGGGTGTTATTTTGAACTTATCGAAATAGTAACCCGTCGTCGTATGATCGAGGTCGAACTCTACTTTTTGGCGAAGGCCTCGGGCCTTAAAGGGTGTTTTTTCGAACTTATCAAAATAGTCACCCGTCGTCGTTCGATAGATGTTGAACTCTTCTTTTTGGCGAAGGCCCCTAGCCTTTAAGGGTGTTATTTCGAACTTATCGAAATAGTAACCCATTGTCGTTCGATCGAGGTCGAACTCTTCTTCTTGGCGAAGGCCCCTGGCCTTAAAGGGTGTTATTTCGAACTTATCAAAATAGTAACCCATCGTCGTTCGATCGAGGTTGAACTCTTCTTTTTTGGCGAAGACCCTAGCCTTAAAGGGTGTTATTTCGAACTTATCAAAAGAGTAACCTGTCGTCGTTTGATCGAGGTCGAACTATTCTTTTTGGCGAAGGCTCCGGGCCTTACAGGGTGTTATTTCGAACTTATCGAATGAGTAACCTATCGTCGTTCGATCGAGGTCGAACTCTTATTTTTGGCGAATGCTCCTGGCCTTAAAGGGTGTTATTTCGAATATATCAAAATAGTAACCCATCGTCGTACGATCGAGCTCGAACTCTTCTTTTTGGTGAAGATCCCAAGCCTTTAAGGGTGTTATTTCGAACTTATCGAAATAGTCACCCGTCGTCGTTCGATAGAGGTTGAACTCTTCTTTTTGGCGAAGGCCCCTAGCCTTAAAGGGTGTTATTTCGAACATATCAAAATATTAACCCATTGTCGTTCGATTGAGGTCGAACTCTTCTTTTTGGCGCAGGCCCCTGGCCTTACAAGGTGTTATTTCGAACTTATCAAAATAGTAACCCTTCGTCGTTCGATCGAGGTTGAACTCTTGTTTGTGGAGAAGGCCCCTGGCCTTAAAGGGTGTTATTTCAAATTTATCGAAACAGTAACCAGTTATCGTTCGATCGAGATCGAAATATTTTTTTTTTGCGAAGGCCCTTGGTCTTAAATGGTGTTATTTCGAATGTATCGAAATAGTAATCCATCGCCGTTCGATCTAGGTCAGACACTACTTTTTGGCAAAGGCCCTTGGCCTTCAAGGGTGTTATTTTGAACTTATCGAAATAGTAACCCGTCGTCGTTCGATTGAGGTCGAACTCTTCTTTTTGGTGAAGGCCCCTGGCCTTAAAGGGTGTTATTTGGAACTTATCGAAATAGTAACCCGTCGTCGTTCGCTCGAGGTCGAACTCTTCATTTTGGCGAATGCCCCTGGACTTAAAGGGTGTTATTGCGAACTTATCGAAATAGTAACCCGTCGTCGTATGATCGAGGTCGAACTCTTCTTTTTGGCGAAGGCCTCGGGCCTTAAAGGGTGTTTTTTCGAACTTATCAAAATAGTCACCTGTCGTCGTTCGATAGAGGTTGAACTCTTCTTTTTGGCGAAGGCCCCTAGCCTTTAAGGGTGTTATCTCGAACTTATCGAAATACTAACCCATTGTCGTTTGATCGAGATCGAACTCTTCTTTTTGGCGAAGGCCCCTGGCCTTAAAGGGTGTTATTTTGAACTTATCAAAATAGTAACCCATCGTCGTTCGACCGAGGTCGAACTCTTCTTTTTGGCGAAGGCCCCTAGCATACAAGGGTGTTATTTCGAATTTATCGAAAGAATAACCTGCCGTCGTTCGATCGAGGTCAAACTCTTCTTTTTGTCGAAGGCGCCGGGCCTTACAGGGTGTTATTTCGAACTTATCGAATGAGTAACCTATTCGATCGAGGTCGAACTCTTCTTTTTGGCGAAGGCCCCTGGCCTTAAAGGGTGTTATTTCGAACATATCGAAATAGTAACCCATCGTCATACGATCGAGCTCGAACTCTTCTTTTTGGCGAAGGCCCCTGGCCTTAAAGGGTGTTATTTCAAACTTATCGAAATAGTAACCCGTCATCGTTCGATCGAGGTCGAACTCTTCTTTTTGGAGAAGGCCCCTAGCCTTTAAGGGTGTTATTTCGAACACATCGAAATATTAACCCATTGTCGTTCGATTGAGGTCGAACTCTTCTTTTTGGCGCAGGCCCCTGGCCTTACAAGGTGTTATTTCGAACTTATCAAAATAGTAACCCTTCGTCATTCGATCGAGGTTGAACTCTTGTTTGTGGAGAAGGCCCCTGGCCTTAAAGGGTGTTATTTCAAATTTATCGAAATAGTAACCAGTTATCGTTCGATCGAGATCGAACTATTTTTTTTGCAAAGGCCCTTGGTCTTAAAGGGTGTTATTTCGAACGTATCGAAATAGTAATCCATGGTGTTATTTCGAACGTATCGAAATAGTAATCCATCGCCATTCGATCGAGGTCAGACACTGCTTTTTGGCAAAGGCCCTTGGTCTTAAAGGGTGTTATTTTGAACTTATCGAAATAGTAACCCGTCGTCGTTCGATCGAGGTCGAACTCTTCTTATTGGTGAAGTCCCCTGGCCTTAAAGGGTGTTATTTGGAACTTATCGAAATAGTAACCCGTCGTCGTTCGATCGAGGTCGAACTCTTCATTTTGGCGAAAGCCCCTGGCCTTAAAGGGTGTTATTTCGAAAATATCGAAATAGTAACCCATCGTCGTACGATCGAGCTCAAACTCTTCTTTTTGGCGTTATTTCGAACTTATCAAAATAGTAACCTGTCATCGTTCGATCGAGGTCAAACTCCTCTTTTTGGCGAATGCCCCTGGTCTTAAAGTTTGTTATTTAGAATTTATCGAAATAGTAACTCGTCATCGTTCGATCGAGGTCGAACTCTTCTTTTTGGTGAAGGCCCCTAGCCTTTAAGGGTATTATTTCAAACTTATTGACATAGTAACCCGTCGTCGTATGATCGAGGTCGAACTCTTCTTTTTGGCGAAGGCCTCTGGCCTTAAAGGGTGTTATTTCGAACTTATCGAAATAGTCAACCGTCGTCGTTCGATAGAGTTTGAACTCTTCTTTTTGCGAAGGCCCTTGGCCTTAAAAGGTGTTATTTCGAACTTATCAAAATAGTAACCCATCGTCGTTCGATCGAGGTCGAACTCTTTTTTTGGGGAAGGCCCCTGGCCTTAAAGGGTGTTATTACAAACTTATCGAAATAATAACCCATCGTCGTATGATCGCGGTCGAACTCTTCTTTTTGGTGTAGGCCTCTGGCCTTAAAGGGTGTTATTTCGAACTAATCGAAATAGTCACCCGTCGTCATTTGATAGAGGTTGAACTCTTCTTTTTGGCGAAGGCCCCTAGCCTTAAAGGGTGTTATTTCGAACTTATCAAAATAGTAACTCGTCGTTGTTCGATCGAGGACGAACTCTTCTTTTTGGCGTAGGCCTCTGGCCTTAAAGGGTGTTATTTCGAACTTATCGAAATTATAACCCGTCGTCGTTCGATCGAGGTCGAACACTTCTTTTTGGCGAAGGCCCCTAGCCTTTAAGGGTGTTATTTCGAACTTATCGAAAGAGTAACCCGTCGTCGTTCGATCGAGGTCGAACTCTTCATTTTGGCGAATGCCCCTGGCCTTAAAGGGTGTTATTTCGAACTTATCAAAATAGTAACCCGTCGTCGTATGATCGAGGTCGAACTATTCTTTTTGGTGAAGGCCTCGGGCCTTAAACGGTGTTATTTCGAACTTATTGAAATATTAACCCATTGTCGTTCGATTGAGGTCGAACTCTTCTTTTTGGCGCAGGCCCCTGGCCTTACAAGGTGTTATTTCGAACTTATCAAAATAGTAACCTTTCGTCGTTCGATCGAGGTTGAACTCTTGTTTGTGGAGAAGGCCCCTGGCCATAAAGGGTGTTATTTCAAATTTATCGAAATAGTAACTCGTTATCGTTCGAACGAGGTCGAACTCTTCTTTTTGGCGAAGGCCCCTAGCCTTCAAGGGTGTTATTTCGAACTTATCGAAAGAGTAACCTGTCGTCGTTCGATCGAGGTCGAACTCTTCTTTTTGGCGAAGGCCTCGGGCCTTAAAGGGTGTTTTTTCGAACTTATCAAAATAGTCACCTGTCGTCGTTCGATAGAGGTTGAACTCTTCTTTTTGGCGAAGGCCCCTAGCCTTTAAGGGTGTTATTTCGAACTTATCGAAATACTAACCCATTGTCGTTCGATCGAGGTCGAAATCTTCTTTTTGGCGAAGGCCCCTGGCCTTAAAGGGTGTTATTTTGAACTTATCAAAATAGTAACCCATCGTCGTTCGACCGAGGTCGAACTCTTCTTTTTGGCGAAGGCCCCTAGCCTTCAAAGGTGTTATTTCGAATTTATCGAAAGAATAACCTGCCGTCGTTCGATCGAGGTCGAACTCTTCTTTTTGTCGAAGGCGCCGGGCCTTACAGGGTGTTATTTCAAACTTATCGAATGAGTAACCTATCGTCATTTGATCGAGGTCGAACTCTTCTTTTTGGCGAAGGCCCCTGGCCTTAAAGGGTGTTATTTCGAACATATCGAAATAGTAACCCATCGTCGTACGATCGAGCTCGAACTCTTCTTTTTGGCGAAGGCCCCTGGCCTTAAAGGGTGTTATTTCAAACTTATCGAAATAGTAACCTGTCGTCGTTCGATCGAGGTCGAACTCTTCTTTTTGTGAAGGCCCCTAGCCTTTAAGGGTGTTATTTCGAACTTATCGAAACAGTCACCCGTCGTCGTTCGATAGAGGTTGAACTCTTCTTTTTGGCGAAGGCCCCTAGCTTTAAAGGGTGTTATTTCGAACTTATCATAATAGTAACCCATTGTCGTTCGATCGAGGTGGAACTCTCCTTTTTGGCGCAGGCCCCTGGCCTTACAAGGTGTTATTTCGAACTTATCAAAATAGTAACCCGTCGTCGTTCGATCGAGGTTGAACTCTTGTTTGTGGCGAAGGCCCCTAGCCTTTAAGGGTGTTATTTCGAACTTATCAAAATAGTAACCCATCGTCGTTCGATCGAGGTCGAACTTTTCTTTTTGGCGAAGGCCCTTGGCCTTCAAGGGTGTTATTTTGAACTTATCGAAATAGTAACCCGTCGTCGTTCGATCGAGGTCGAACTCTTCTTTTTGGTGAAGGCCCCTGGCCTTAAAGGGTGTTATTTCGAACTAATCGAAATAGTAACCCATCGTCGTATGATCGAGGTCGAACTCTTCTTTTTGGCGAAGGCCCCTAGCCTTAAAGGGTGTTATTTCAAACTTATCAAAATAGTAACCCGTCGTCGTTCGATCGAGGTTGAACTCTTGTTTGTGGCGAAGGACCCTGGCCTTAAAGGGTGTTATTTCGAATTTATCGAAATAGTAACCCGTTATTGTTCGATCGAGATCGAACTCTTTTATTTGCGAAGGCCCTTGGTCTTAAAAGGTGTTATTTCGAACGTATCGAAATAGTAATCCATCGCCATTCGATCGAGGTCAGACACTTCTTTTTGGCGAAGGCCCCTGGCCTTCAAAGGAGTTATTTCGAACTTATCGAAATAGTAAGCCGTCGTCGTTAGATCGAGGTCGAACTCTTCTTTTTGGCGAAGGCCCCTGGCCTTAAAGGGTGTTATTTCGAACTTATCAAAATAGTAACTCGTCGTCATTCTATCGAGGTGGAACACTTCTTTTTGGTGAAGGCCCCTGGCCGTATAGGGTGTTATTTGGAACATATCAAAATAGTAACCCGTCGTTGTTCGATCGAGGTCGAACTCCTCTTTTTGGCGAAGGCCCTTGGTCTTAAAGGGTGTTATTTCGAATTTATCAAAATAGTAACTCGTCATCGTTCGATCGAGGTCGAACTCTTCTTTTTGGCGAAGGCCCCTAGCCTTTAAGGGTGTTATTTCGAACTTATAAAAATAGTAACCCATAGTCGTTCGATCGAGGTCGAACTCTTCTTTTTTGTGAAGGCCCCTGGCCTTCAAGGGTGTTATTTCGAACTTATCGAAATAGTAACCCTTCGTCGTTCGATCGAGGTCGAACTCTTCTTTTTGGCTAATGCCCCTGGCCTTAAAGGGTGTTATTTCGAACTTATCGAAATAGTAACCCGTCGTTGTATGATCGAGGTCGAACTCTTCTATTTGGTGAAGGCCTCTAGCCTTAAAGGGTGTTATTTCAAACTTATCAAAATAGTCACCCATCGTCATTCGATAGAGGTTGAACTCTTCTTTTTGGTGAAGGCCCCTAGCCTTTAAGGGTGTTATTTCGAACTTATCGAAATAGTAACCCATTGTCGTTCGATCGAGGTCGAACTCTTCTTTTTGGCGAAGGCCCCTGGCCTTAAAGAATGTTATTTCGAACTTATCAAAATAGTAATCCATCGTCGTTCGATCGAGGTCGAACTCTTCTTTTTGGCGAAGGCCCCTAGCCTTCAAGGGTGTTATTTCAGACTTATCGAAAGAGTTACCTGTCGTCGATGGATCGAGGTCGAACTCTTCTTTTTCGCGAAGGCCCCGGGCCTTACAGGGTGTTATTTCGAACTTATCGAAATAGTAACATGTCGTCGTTCGATCGAGGTCGAACTCTTCTTTTTGGCGAAGGCCCCTGGCCTTAAAGGGTGTTATTTCAAACTTATCAAAATAGTAACCCGTCGTCGTTCGATAGAGGTAGAACTCTTCTTTTTGGCGAAGGCCCCTAGCCTTAAAGGGTGTTATTTCGAACTTATCGAAATAGTCATCCATTGTCGTTCGATCGAGGTCGAACTCTTCTTTTTGGTGCAGGCCCTTGGCCTTACAAGGTGTTATTTCGAACTTATCAAAATAGTCACCCATCGTCGTTCAATAGAGGTTGAACTCTTATTTTTGGTGAAGGCCCCTAGCCTTTAAGGGTGTTATTTCGAACTTATCGAAATAGTAACCCATTGTCGTTTGATCGAGGTCGAACTCTTCTTTTTGGCGAAGGCCCCTGGCCTTAAAGGATGTTATTTCGAACTTATCAAAATAGTAATCCATCGTCGTTCGATCGAGGTCGAACTCTTCTTTTTGGCGAAGGCCCCTAGCCTTCAAGGGTGTTATTTCGAACTTATCGAAAGAGTAACCTGTCGTCGATGGATCGAGGTCGAACTCTTTTTTTTCGCGAAGGCCCCGGGCCTTACAGGGTGTTATTTCGAACTTATCGAAATAGTAACATGTCGTCGTTCGATCGAGGTCGAACTCTTCTTTTTGGCGAAGGCCCCTGGCCTTAAAGGGTGTTATTTCAAACTTATCAAAATAGTAACCCGTCGTCGTTCGATAGAGGTCGAACTCTTCTTTTTGGCGAAGGCCCCTGGCCTTAAAGGGTGTTATTTCAAACTAATCGAAATAGTAACCCATCGTCGTATGATCGAGGTCGAACTCTTCTTTTTGGCGAAGGACCCTAGCCTTAAAGGGTGTTATTTCGAACTTATCAAAATAGTAACCCGTCGTCGTTCGATCGAGGTTGAACTCTTGTTTGTGGCGAAGGCCCCTGGCCTTAAAGGGTGTTATTTCAAATTTATCGAAATAGTAACCCGTTATCGTTCGATCGAGATCGAGCTCTTTTTTTTGCGAAGGCCCTTGGTCTTAAAGGGTGTTATTTTGAACTTATCAAAATAGTAACCCATCGTCGTTCGACCGAGGTCGAACTCTTCTTTTTGGCGAAGGCCCCTAGCCTTCAAAGGTGTTATTTCGAATTTATCGAAAGAATAACCTGCCGTCGTTCGATCGAGGTCGAACTCTTCTTTTTGTCGAAGGCGCCGGGCCTTACAGGGTGTTATTTCAAACTTATCGAATGAGTAACCTATCGTCGTTTGATCGAGGTCGAACTCTTCTTTTTGGCGAAGGCCCCTAGCCTTGAAGGGTGTCATTTCGAACTTATCAAAATAGTAACCCATCGTCATTCGATCGAGGTCGAACTCTTCTTTTTGGCGAAGGCCCCTGGGCTTCAAGGCTGTTATTTTGAACTTATCGAAATAGTAACCTGTCGTCGTTCGATCGAGGTCGAACTCTTCTTTTTGGCGAAGGCCCTTGGCCTTAAAGGGTGTTATTTCGAACTTATCGAAATAGTAACCCATCGTCGTATGATCGAGGTCGAACTCTTCTTTTTGGCGAAGGCCCTGACCTTAAAGGGTGTTATTTCGAACTTATCGAAATAGTCACCTATCGTCGTTCGATAGAGGTTGAACTCTTCTTTTTGACGAAGGCCCATAGCCTTAAAGAGTGTTATTTCAAACTTATCGAAATAGTAACCCATTGTCATTCGATCGAGGTCAAACTCTTCTTTTTGGCGAAGGCGTCTGGCCTTAAAGGGTGTTAATTGGAACTTATCGAAATAGTAACCTGTCGTCGTTCGATCGAGGTCGAACTCTTCTTTTTGGCGAAGGCCCCTAGCCTTAAAGAGTGTTATTTCGAACTTATTGAAATAGTAACCCGTCATCGTATGATCGAGGTCGAACTCTTCTTTTTGGCGAAGGACTCTGGCCCTAAAGGGTGTTATTTCGAACTTATCGAAATAGTCACCCGTCGTCGTTCGATAGAGTTTGAACTCTTCTTTTTTGCGAAGGCCCTTGGACTTAAAGGGTGTTATTGCAAACTTATCGAAATATTAACCCGTCGTCGTTCGATCGAGGTCGAGCTCTTCTTTTTGGCGAAGGCGTCTGGCCTTAAAGGGTGTTATTTGGAACTTATCGAAATAGTAACCCGTCGTCTTTCGATCGAGGTCGAACTCTTCTTTTTAGCGAATGCCCCTGGCCTTAAAGGGTGTTATTTTGAACTTATCGAAATAGTAACATGTCGTCGTATGATCGAGGTCGAAGTCTACTTTTTGGCGAAGGCCTCGGGCCTTAAAGGGTGTTTTTTCGAACTTATCAAAATAGTCACCCGTCGTCGTTCGATAGATGTTGAACTCTTCTTTTTGGCGAAGGCCCCTAGCCTTTAAGGGTGTTATTTCGAACTTATCGAAATAGTAACCCATTGTCGTTCGATCGAGGTCGAACTCTTCTTCTTGGCGAAGGCCCCTGGCCTTAAAGGGTGTTATTTCGAACTTATCAAAATAGTAACCCATCGTCGTTCGATCGAGGTCGAACTCTTCTTTTTTGGCGAAGACCCTAGCCTTAAAGGGTGTTATTTCGAACTTATCAAAAGAGTAACCTGTCGTCGTTTGATCGAGGTCGAACTATTCTTTTTGGCGAAGGCTCCGGGCCTTACAGGGTGTTATTTCGAACTTATAGAATGAGTAACCTATCGTCGTTCGATCGAGGTCGAACTCTTATTTTTGGCGAATGCTCCTGGCCTTAAAGGGTGTTATTTCGAATATATCAAAATAGTAACCCATCGTCGTACGATCGAGCTCGAACTCTTCTTTTTGGCGAAGATCCCAAGCCTTTAAGGGTGTTATTTCGAACTTATCGAAATAGTCACCCGTCGTCGTTCGATAGAGGTTGAACTCTTCTTTTTGGCGAAGGCCCCTAGCCTTAAAGGGTGTTATTTCGAACATATCAAAATATTAACCCATTGTCGTTCGATTGAGGTCGAACTCTTCTTTTTGGCGCAGGCCCCTGGCCTTACAAGGTGTTATTTCGAACTTATCAAAATAGTAACCCTTCGTCGTTCGATCGAGGTTGAACTCTTGTTTGTGGAGAAGGCCCCTGGCCTTAAAGGGTGTTATTTCAAATTTATCGAAACAGTAACCAGTTATCGTTCGATCGAGATCGAAATATTTTTTTTTTGCGAAGGCCCTTGGTCTTAAATGGTGTTATTTCGAATGTATCGAAATAGTAATCCATCGCCGTTCGATCTAGGTCAGACACTACTTTTTGGCAAAAGCCCTTGGCCTTCAAGGGTGTTATTTTGAACTTATCGAAATAGTAACCCGTCGTCGTTCGATCGAGGTCGAACTCTTCTTTTTGGTGAAGGCCCCTGGCCTTAAAGGGTGTTATTTGGAACTTATCGAAATAGTAACCCGTCGTCGTTCGCTCGAGGTTCGAACTCTTCATTTTGGCGAATGCCCCTGGACTTAAAGGGTGTTATTGCGAACTTATCGAAATAGTAACCCGTCGTCGTATGATCGAGGTCGAACTCTTCTTTTTGGCGAAGGCCTCGGGCCTTAAAGGGTGTTTTTTCGAACTTATCAAAATAGTCACCTGTCGTCGTTCGATAGAGGTTGAACTCTTCTTTTTGGCGAAGGCCCCTAGCCTTTAAGGGTGTTATCTCGAACTTATCGAAATACTAACCCATTGTCGTTTGATCGAGATCGAACTCTTCTTTTTGGCGAAGGCCCCTGGCCTTAAAGGGTGTTATTTTGAACTTATCAAAATAGTAACCCATCGTCGTTCGACCGAGGTCGAACTCTTCTTTTTGGCGAAGGCCCCTAGCCTTCAAAGGTGTTATTTCGAATTTATCGAAAGAATAACCTGCCGTCGTTCGATCGAGGTCGAACTCTCTTCTTTTTGTCGAAGGCGCCGGGCCTTACAGGGTGTTATTTCGAACTTATCGAATGAGTAACCTATTCGATCGAGGTCGAACTCTTCTTTTTGGCGAAGGCCCCTGGCCTTAAAGGGTGTTATTTCGAACATATCGAAATAGTAACCCATCGTCGTACGATCGAGCTCGAACTCTTCTTTTTGGCGAAGGCCCCTGGCCTTAAAGGGTGTTATTTCAAACTTATCGAAATAGTAACCCGTCATCGTTCGATCGAGGTCGAACTCTTCTTTTTGGAGAAGGCCCCTAGCCTTTAAGGGTGTTATTTCGAACACATCGAAATATTAACCCATTGTCGTTCGATTGAGGTCGAACTCTTCTTTTTGGCGTAGGCCCCTGGCCTTACAAGGTGTTATTTCGAACTTATCAAAATAGTAACCCTTCGTCGTTCGATCGAGGTTGAACTCTTGTTTGTGGAGAAGGCCCCTGGCCTTAAAGGGTGTTATTTCAAATTTATCGAAATAGTAACCAGTTATCGTTCGATCGAGATCGAACTATTTTTTTTGCGAAGGCCCTTGGTCTTAAAGGGTGTTATTTCGAACGTATCGAAATAGTAATCCATGGTGTTATTTCGAACGTATCGAAATAGTAATCCATCGCCATTCGATCGAGGTCAGACACTGCTTTTTGGCAAAGGCCCTTGGTCTTAAAGGGTGTTATTTTGAACTTATCGAAATAGTAACCCGTCGTCGTTCGATCGAGGTCGAACTCTTCTTATTGGTGAAGTCCCCTGGCCTTAAAGGGTGTTATTTGGAACTTATCGAAATAGTAACCCGTCGTCGTTCGATCGAGGTCGAACTCTTCATTTTGGCGAATGCCCCTGGCCTTAAAGGGTGTTATTTCGAAAATATCGAAATAGTAACCCATCGTCGTACGATCGAGCTCAAACTCTTCTTTTTGGCGTTATTTCGAACTTATCAAAATAGTAACCTGTCATCGTTCGATCGAGGTCAAACTCCTCTTTTTGGCGAATGCCCCTGGTCTTAAAGTTTGTTATTTAGAATTTATCGAAATAGTAACTCGTCATCGTTCGATCGAGGTCGAACTCTTCTTTTTGGTGAAGGCCCCTAGCCTTTAAGGGTGTTATTTCAAACTTATCAAAATAGTAACCCATCGTCGTTCGATCGAGGTCAGACTCTTTTTTTTGGCGAAGGCCCCTGGCCTTCAAGGGTGTTATTTTGAACTTATCGAAATAGTAACACGTCATCGTTCGATCGAGGTCGAACTCTTCTTTTTGGCGAAGGCCCCTAGCCTTAAAGGGTATTATTTCAAACTTATTGACATAGTAACCCGTTGTCGTATGATCGAGGTCGAACTCTTCTTTTTGGCGAAGGCCTCTGGCCTTAAAGGGTGTTATTTCGAACTTATCGAAATAGTCAACCGTCGTCGTTCGATATAGTTTGAACTCTTCTTTTTTGCGAAGGCCCTTGGCCTTAAAAGGTGTTATTTCGAACTTATCAAAATAGTAACCCATCGTCGTTCGATCGAGGTCGAACTCTTCTTTTTGGGGAAGGCCCCTGGCCTTAAAGGGTGTTATTACAAACTTATCGAAATAATAACCCATCGTCGTATGATCGCGGTCGAACTCTTCTTTTTGGTGTAGGCCTCTGGCCTTAAAGGGTGTTATTTCGAACTAATCGAAATAGTCACCCGTCGTCATTTGATAGAGGTTGAACTCTTCTTTTTGGCGAAGGCCCCTAGCCTTAAAGGGTGTTATTTCGAACTTATCAAAATAGTAACCCGTCGTCGTTCGATCGAGGTCGAACTCTTCTTTTTGGCGTAGGCCTCTGGCCTTAAAGGGTGTTATTTCGAACTTATCGAAATTATAACCCGTCATCGTTCGATCGAGGTCGAACACTTCTTTTTGGCGAAGGCCCCTAGCCTTTAAGGGTGTTATTTCGAACTTATCGAAAGAGTAACCCGTCGTCGTTCGATCGAGGTCGAACTCTTCATTTTGGCGAATGCCCCTGGACTTAAAGGGTGTTATTTCGAACTTATCAAAATAGTAACCCGTCGTCGTATGATCGAGGTCGAACTATTGTTTTTGGTGAAGGCCTCGGGCCTTAAAGGGTGTTATTTCGAACTTATTGAAATATTAACCCATTGTCGTTCGATTGAGGTCGAACTCTTCTTTTTGGCGCAGGCCCCTGGCCTTACAAGGTGTTATTTCGAACTTATCGAAATAGTAACCCGTCGTCGTTTGATCGAGGTCGAATTCTTTTTTTTGGTGAAGGCCCCTGGCCTTAAAGGGTGTTATTTGGAACGTATCGAAATAGTAACCCATCGTCGTTCGATCGAGGTCGAACTCTTCATTTTGGTGAATCCCCCTGGCCTTAAAGGGTGTTATTTCGAACTTATCAAAATAGTAACCCGTCATCGTATGATCGAGGTCGAACTCTTCTTTTTGGCGAAGGCCTCGGGCCTTAAAGGGTGTTTTTTCGAACTTATCAAAATAGTCACCTGTCGTTGTTCGATAGAGGTTGAACTCTTCTTTTTGGCGAAGGCCACTAGCCTTAAATGGTGTTATTTGGAACTTATCGAAATAGTAACCCGTCGTCGTTCGATCGAGGTCGAACTCTTCTTTTTGGCGAAGGCCTCGGGCCTTAAAGGGTGTTATTTCGAACTTATCGAAATAGTAACCCATTGTTGTTCGATCGAGGTTGAACTCTTCTTTTTGGCGAAGGCCCCTGGCAATAAGGGTGTTATTTCGAACTTATCAAAATAGTAACCCATCGTCGTTCGACCGAGGTCGAACTCTTCTTTTTGGCGAAGGCCCCTAGCCTTCAAGGGTGTTATTTCGAACTTATCAAAAGAGTAACCTGTCGTCGTTCAATCGAGGTTGAACTCTTCTTTTTGGCGAAGGCCCTTGGTCTTAAAGGGTGTTATTTCGAATTTATCGAAATAGTAACTCGTCATCGTTCGATCGAGGTCGAACTCTTCTTTTTGGCGAAGGCCCCTAGCCTTTAAGGGTGTTATTTCGAACTTATCAAAATAGTAACCCATCGTCGTTCGATCGAGGTCGAACTCTTCTTTTTGGCGAAGGCCCCTAGCCTTAAAGGGTGTTATTTCGAACTTATCAAAATAGTAACCCATCGTCGTTTGATCGAGGTCGAACTCTTCTTTTTGGCGAAGGCCCCTAGCCTTCAAGGGTGTTATTTCGAACTTATCAAAATAGTAAGCCGTCGTCGTTCGATCGAGGTCGAACTCTTCTTTTTAGCGAAGGCCCCTGGCCTTCAAGGGTGTTATTTCGAACATATCGAAATAGTAACCCGTCGTCGTTCGATCGAGGTGGAACTCTTCTTTTTGGTGAAGGCCCCTGGCCTTAAAGGGTTTTATTTGGAACTTATCGAAATAGTAACCCGTCGTCGTTCGATCGAGGTGGAACTCTTCATTTTGGCGAATGCCCCTGGCCTTAAAGGGTGTTATTTCGAACTTATCAAAATAGTAACCCGTCGTCGTATAATCGAGGTCGAACTCTTCTTTTTGGCGAAGGCCTCGGGCCTTAAAGGGTGTTTTTTCGAACTTATCAAAAAAGTCACCTGTCGTCGTTCGATAGTGGTTGAACTCTTCTCTTTGGCGAAGGCCACTAGCCTTTAAGGGTGTTATTTCGAACTTATCGAAATAGTAACCCATTGTCGTTCGATCGAGGTCGAACTCTTCTTTTTGGCGAAGGCCCCTGGCCTTAAAGGGTGTTATTTCGAACTTATTGAAAGAGTAACCTGTCGTCGTTCGATCGAGGTCGAACTCTTCTTTTTGGCGAAGGCGTCGGGCCTTACAGGGTGTTATTTCGAACTTATCGAATGAGTAACCTATCGTCGTTCGATCGAGGTCGAAATCTTCTTTTTGGCGAAGGCCCCTGGCCTTAAAGGGTGTTATTTCAAACTTATCGAAATAGTAACCCGTCGTCGTTCGATCGAGGTCGAACTCTTCTTTTTGGCGAAGGCCCCTAGCCTTTAAGGGTGTTATTTCGAACTTATCGAAATAGTCACCCGTCGTCGTTCGATAGAGGTTGAACTCTTCTTTTTGGCGAAGGCCCCTAGCCTTAAAGGGTGTTATTTCGAACTTATCGAAATAGTAACCCATTGTCGTTCGATCGAGGTCGAACTCTTCTTTTTGGCGCAGGCCCCTGGCCTTACAAGGTGTTATTTCGAACTTATCAAAATAGTAACCCGTCGTCGTTCGATCGAGGTTGAACTCTTGTTTGTGGCGAAGGCCCCTGGCTTTAAAGGGTGTTATTTAAAATTTATCGAAATAGTAACCCGGTATCGTTCGATCGAGATCGAACTATTTTTTTTGCGAAGGCCCTTGGTCTTAAAGGGTGTTATTTCGAATGTATCGAAATAGTAATCCATCGCCGTTCGATCGAGGTCAGACACTTCTTTTTGGCGAAGGCCCTTGGCCTTCAAGGGAGTTATTTCGAACTTATCGAAATAGTAAGTCGTCGTCGTTCGATCGAGGTCGAACTCATCTTTTTGGCAAAGGCCCCTGGCCTTAAAGGGTGTTATTTTGAACTTATCAAAATAGTAACCCGTCATCGTTCGATCGAGGTCAAACTCCTCTTTTTGGCGAATGCCCCTGGTCTTAAAGTTTGTTATTTAGAATTTATCGAAATAGTAACTCGTCATTGTTCGATCGAGGTCGAACTCTTCTTTTTGGCGAAGGCCCCTAGCCTTTAAGGGTGTTATTTCGAACTTATCAAAATAGTAACCCATCGTCGTTCGATCGAGGTCAGACTTTTTTTTTGGCAAAGGCCCCTGGCCTTAAAGGGTGTTATTTCGAACTTATCAAAATAGTAACTCGTCGTCATTCTATCGAGGTCGAACACTTCTTTTTGGCGAAGGCCCCTGGCCGTATAGGGTGTTATTTTGAACTTATCAAAATAGTAACCCGTCATCGTTCGATCGAGGTCAAACTCCTCTTTTTGGAAAATGCCCCTGGTCTTAAAGTTTATTATTTAGAATTTATCGAAATAGTAACTCGTCATCGTTCGATCGATGTCGAACTCTTCTTTTTGGCGAAGGCCTCGGGCCTTAAAGGGTGTTTTTTCGAACTTATCAAAATAGTTACCTGTCGTTGTTCGATAGAGGTTGAACTCTTCTTTTTGTCGAAGGCCACTAGACTTAAAGGGTGTTATTTGGAACTTATCGAAATAGTAACCCGTCGTGGTTCGATCGAGGTCGAACTCTTCTTTTTGGCGAAGGCCTCGGGCCTTAAAGGTTGTTATTTCGAACTTATCGAAATAGTAACCCATTGTTGTTCGATCGAGGTCGAACTCTTCTTTTTGGCGAAGGCCCCTGGCCTTCAAGGGTGTTATTTCGAACATATCGAAATAGTAACCCGTCGTCGTTTGATCGAGGTCGAACTCTTTTTTTTGGTGAAGGCCCCTGGCCTTAAAGGGTGTTATTTGGAACGTATCGAAATAGTAACCCATCGTCGTTCGATCGAGGTCGAACTCTTCATTTTGGTGAATCCCCCTGGCCTTAAAGGGTGTTATTTCGAACTTATCAAAATAGTAACCCGTCGTCGTATGATCGAGGTCGAACTCTTCTTTTTGGCGAAGGACTCGGGCCTTAAAGGGTGTTTTTTCGAACTTATCAAAATAGTCACCTGTCGTTGTTCGATAGAGGTTGAACTCTTCTTTTTGGCGAAGGCCACTAGCCTTAAATGGTGTTATTTGGAACTTATCGAAATAGTAACCCGTCGTCGTTCGATCGAGGTCGAACTCTTCTTTTTGGCGAAGGCCTCGGGCCTTAAAGGGTGTTATTTCGAACTTATCGAAATAGTAACCCATTGTTGTTCGATCGAGGTCGAACTCTTCTTTTGGCGAAGGCCCCTGGCAATAAGGGTGTTATTTCGAACTTATCAAAATAGTAACCCATCGTCGTTCGACCGAGGTCGAACTCTTCTTTTTGGCGAAGGCCCCTAGCCTTCAAGGGTGTTATTTCGAACTTATCAAAAGAGTAACTCGTCGTCATTCTATCTAGGTCGAACACTTCTTTTTGGCGAAGGCCCATGGCCGTATAGGGTGTTATTTCGAACTTATCAAAATAGTAACCCGTCATCGTTCGATCGAGGTCAAACTCCTCTTTTTGGCGAATGCCCCTGGTCTTAAAGTTTGTTATTTAGAATTTATCGAAATAGTAACTCGTCATCGTTCGATCGAGGTCGAACTCTTCTTTTTGGCGAAGGCCCCTAGCCTTTAAGGGTGTTATTTCGAACTTATCCAAATAGTAACCCATTGTCGTTCGATCGAGGTCGAACTCTTCTTTTTGGCGAAGGCCCCTAGCCTTAAAGGGTGTTATTTCGAACTTATCAAAATAGTAACCCATCGTCGTTTGATCGAGGTCGAACTCTTCTTTTTGGCGAAGGCCCCTAGCGTTCAAGGGTGTTATTTCGAACTTATCAAAATAGTAAGCCGTCGTCGTTCGATCGAGGTCGAACTCTTCTTTTTAGCGAAGGCCCCTGGCCTTCAAGGGTGTTATTTCGAACATATCGAAATAGTAACCCGTCGTCGTTCGATCGAGGTCGAACTCTTCTTTTTGGTGAAGGCCCCTGGCCTTAAAGGGTTTTATTTGGAACTTATCGAAATAGTAACCCGTCGTCGTTCGATCGAGGTGGAACTCTTCATTTTGGCGAATGCCCCTGGCCTTAAAGGGTGTTATTTCGAACTTATCAAAATAGTAACCCGTCGTCGTATAATCGAGGTCGAACTCTTCTTTTTGGCGAAGGCCTCGGGCCTTAAAGGGTGTTTATTCGAACTTATCAAAAAAGTCACCTGTCGTCGTTCGATAGAGGTTGAACTCTTCTCTTTGGCGAAGGCCACTAGCCTTTAAGGGTGTTATTTCGAACTTATCGAAATAGTAACCCATTGTCGTTCGATTGAGGTCGAACTCTTCTTTTTGGCGAAGGCCCCTGGCCTTAAAGGGTGTTATTTCGAACTTATCAAAATAGTAACCCTTCGTCGTTCGATCGAGGTTGAACTCTTGTTTGTGGAGAAGGCCCCTGGCCTTAAAGGGTGTTATTTCAAATTTATCGAAATAGTAACCCGTTATCGTTCGATCGAGATCGAACTATTTTTTTTTGCGAAGGCCCTTGGTCTTAAAGGGTGATATTTCGAACGTATCCAAATAGTAATCCATCGCCGTTCGATCGAGGTCAAACACTTCTTTTTGGCAAAGGCCCTTGGCCTTCAAGGGTGTTATTTTGAACTTATAGAAATAGTAAGCCGTCGTCGTTCGATCGAGGTCGAACTCTTCTTTTTGGCAAAGGCCCCTGGCCTTCAAGGGTGTTATTTCGAACATATCGAAATAGTAACCCGTCGTCGTTCGATCGAGGTCGAACTCTTCTTTTTGGTGAAGGCCCCTGGCCTTAAAGGGTGTTATTTGGAACTTATCGAAATAGTAACCCGTCGTCGTTCGATCGAGGTCGAACTCTTCATTTTGGCGAATGCCCCTGGCCTTAAAGGGTGTTATTTCGAACTTATCGAAATAGTAACCCGTCGTCGTATGATCGAGGTCGAACTCTTCTTTTTGGCGAAGGCCTCGGGCCTTAAAGGGTGTTTTTTCGAACTTATCAAAATAGTCACCTGTCGTCGTTCGATAGAGGTTGAACTCTTCTTTTTGGCGAAGGCCACTAGCCTTTAAGGGTGTTATTTCGAACTTATCGAAATAGTAACCCATTGTCGTTCGATCGAGGTCGAACTCTTCTTTTTGGCGAAGGCCCCTGGCCTTAAAGGGTGTTATTTCGAACTTATCAAAATAGTAACCCATCGTCGTTCGACCGAGGTCGAACTCTTCTTTTTAGCAAAGGCCCATAGCCTTCAAGGGTGTTATTTCGAACTTATCGAAAGAGTAACCTGTCGTCGTTCGATCGAGGTCGAACTCTTCTTTTTGGCGAAGGCGTCGGGCCTTACAGGGTGTTATTTCGAACTTATCGAATGAGTAACCTATCGTCGTTCGATCGAGGTCGAAATCTTCTTTTTGGCGAAGGCCCCTGGCCTTAAAGGGTGTTATTTCAAACTTATCGAAATAGTAACCTGTCGTCGTTCGATTGAGGTCGAACTCTTCTTTTTGTCGAAGGCCCCTAGCCTTTAAGGGTGTTATTTCGAACTTATCGAAATAGTCACCCGTCGTCGTTCGATAGAGGTTGAACTCTTCTTTTTGGCGAAGGCCCCTAGCCTTAAAGGGTGTTATTTCGAACTTATCGAAATAGTAACCCATTGTCGTTCGATCGAGGTCGAACTCTTCTTTTTGGCGCAGGCCCCTGGCCTTACAAGGTGTTATTTCGAACTTATCAAAATAGTAACCCGTCGTCGTTCAATCGAGGTTGAACTCTGGTTTGTGGCGAAGGCCCCTGGCCTTAAAGGGTGTTATTTAAAATTTATCGAAATAGTAACCCGGTATCGTTCGATCGAAATCGAACTATTTTTTTTGCGAAGGCCCTTGGTCTTAAAGGGTGTTATTTCGAATGTAGCGAAATAGTAATCCATCGCCGTTCGATCGAGGTCAGACACTTCTTTTTGGCGAAGGCCCTTGGCCTTCAAGGGAGTTATTTCGAACTTATCGAAATAGTAAGTCGTCGTCGTTCGATCGAGGTCGAACTCATCTTTTTGGCAAAGGCCCCTGGCCTTAAAGGGTGTTATTTCGAACTTATCAAAATAGTAACTCGTCGTCATTCTATCGAGGTCGAACACTTCTTTTTGGCGAAGGCCCCTGGCCGTATAGGGTGTTATTTTGAACTTATCAAAATAGTAACCCGTCATCGTTCGATCGAGGTCAAACTCCTCTTTTTGGCGAATGCCCCTGGTCTTAAAGTTTGTTATTTAGAATTTATCGAAATAGTAACTCGTCATTGTTCGATCGAGGTCGAACTCTTCTTTTTGGCGAAGGCCCCTAGCCTTTAAGGGTGTTATTTCGAACTTATCAAAATAGTAACCCATCGTCGTTCGATCGAGGTCAGACTTTTTTTTTGGCAAAGGCCCCTGGCTTTCAAGGGTGTTATTTCGAACTTATCGAAATAGTAACCCGTCGTCGTATGATCGAGGTCGAACTCTTCTTTTTGGCGAAGGCCTCTGGCCTTAAAGGGTGTTATTTCGAACTTATCGAAATAGTCACCCGTCGTCGTTCGATAGAGTTTAAACTCTTCTTTTTCGCGAAGGCCCTTGGCCTTAAAGGGTGTTATTTCTAACTTATCAAAATAGTATCCCTTCGTCGTTCGATCGAGGTCGAACTCTTCTTTTTGGCGAAGGCCCCTGGCCTTAAAGGGTGTTATTTCGAACTTATCGAAATAATAACCCATCGTCGTATGATCGAGGTCGAACTCTTCTTTTTGGTGTAGGCCTCTAGCCTTAAAGGGTGTTATTTCTAACTTATCGAAATAGTCACCCGTCATCGTTCGATAGAGGTTGAACTCTTCTTTTTGGCGAAGGCCCCTAGCCTTAAAGGGTGTTATTTCGAACTTATCGAATTAGTAACCCATTGTCGTTCGATCGAGGTCGAACTCTTCTTTTTGGCGTAGGCCTATGGCCTTCAAGGGTGTTATTTCGAACTTATCGAAAGAGTAACCTGTCGTCGTTCGATCGAGGTCGAACTCTTCTTTTTGGCGAAGGCGTCGGGCCTTACAGGGTGTTATTTCGAACTTATCGAATGAGTAACCTATCGTCGTTCGATCGAGGTCGAACTCTTATTTTTGGCGAATGCTCCCTGGCCTTAAAGGGTGTTATTTCGAACTTATCAAAATAGTAACCCGTCGTCGTATGATCGAGGTCGAACTCTTCTTTTTGGCGAAGGCGTCGGGCCTTACAGGGTATTATTTCGAACTTATCGAATGAGTAACCTATCGTCGTTCGATCGAGGTCGAACTCTTCTTTTTGGCGAAGGCCTCGGGTCTTAAAGGGTGTTTTTTCGAACTTATCAAAAAAGTCACCTGTCGTCGTTCGATAGAGGTTGAACTCTTCTCTTTGGCGAAGGCCACTAGCCTTTAAGGGTGTTATTTCGAACTTATCGAAATAGTAACCCATTGTCGTTCGATTGAGGTCGAACTCTTCTTTTTGGCGAAGGCCCCTGGCCTTAAAGGGTGTTATTTCGAACTTATCAAAATAGTAACCCTTCGTCGTTCGATCGAGGTTGAACTCTTGTTTGTGGAGAAGGCCCCTGGCCTTAAAGGGTGTTATTTCAAATTTATCGAAATAGTAACCCGTTATCGTTCGATCGAGATCGAACTATTTTTTTTGCGAAGGCCCTTGGTCTTAAAGGGTGTTATTTCGAACATATCAAAATAGTAATCCATCGCCGTTCGATCGAGGTCAGACACTTCTTTTTGGCAAAGGCCCTTGGCCTTCAAGGGTGTTATTTTCAACTTATCGAAATAGTAAGCCGTCATCGTTCGATCGAGGTCGAACTCTTCTTTTTGGCGAAGGCCCCTGGCCTTCAAGGGTGTTATTTAGAACATATCGAAATAGTAACCCGTCGTCGTTCGATCGAGGTCGAACTCTTCTTTTTGGTGAAGGACCCTGGCCTTAAAGGGTGTTATTTGGAACTTATCGAAATAGTAACCCGTCGTCGTTCGATCGAGGTCGAACTCTTCATTTTGGCGAATGCCCCTGGCCTTAAAGGGTGTTATTTCGAACTTATCGAAATAGTAACCCGTCGTCATATGATCGAGGTCGAACTCTTCTTTTTGGCGAAGGCCTCGGGCCTTAAAGGGTGTTTTTTCGAACTTATCAAAATAGTCACCTGTCGTCGTTCGATAGAGGTTGAACTCTTCTTTTTGGCGAAGGCCACTAGCCTTTAAGGGTGTTATTTCGAACTTATCGAAATAGTAACCCATTGTCGTTCGATCGAGGTCGAACTCTTCTTTTTGGCGAAGGCCCCTGGCCTTAAAGGGTGTTATTTCGAACTTATCAAAATAGTAACCCATCGTCGTTCGACCGAGGTCGAACTCTTCTTTTTAGCAAAGGCCCATAGCCTTCAAGGGTGTTATTTCGAACTTATCGAAAGAGTAACCTGTCGTCGTTCGATCGAGGTCGAACTCTTCTTTTTGGCGAAGGCGTCGGGCCTTACAGGGTATTATTTCGAACTTATCGAATGAGTAACCTATCGTCGTTCGATCGAGGTCGAACTCTTCTTTTGGCGAAGGCCCCTGGCCTTAAAGGGTGTTATTTCAAACTTATCGAAATAGTAACCCGTCGTCGTTCGATCGAGGTCGAACTCTTCTTTTTGGCGAAAGCCCCTAGCCTTTAAGGGTGTTATTTCGAACTTATCGAAATAGTCACCCGTCGTCTTTCGATAGAGGTTGAACTCTTCTTTTTGGCGAAGGCCCCTAGCCTTAAAGAGTGTTATTTCGAACTTATCGAAATAGTAACCCATTGTCGTTCGATCGAGGTCGAACTCTTCTTTTTGGCGCAGGTCCCTGGCCTTACAAGGTGTTATTTCGAACTTATCAAAATAGTAACCCGTCGTCGTTCGATCGAGGTTGAACTCTTGTTTGTGGCGAAAGCCCCTGGCCTTAAAGGGTGTTATTTAAAATTTATCGAAATAGTAACCCGTTATCGTTCGATCGAGATCGAACTATTTTTTTTGCGAAGGCCCTTGGTCTTAAAGGGTGTTATTTCGAACGTATCGAAATAGTAATCCATCGCCGTTCAATCGAGGTCAGACACTTCTTTTTGGCGAAGGCCCTTGGCCTTCAAGGGAGTTATTTCGAACTTATCGAAATAGTAAGTCGTCGTCATTCGATCGAGGTCGAACTCATCTTTTTGGCAAAGGCCCCTGGCCTTAAAGGGTGTTATTTCGAACTTATCAAAATAGTAACTCGTCGTCATTCTATCGAGGTCGAACACTTCTTTTTGGCGAAGGCCCCTGGCCGTATAGGGTGTTATTTTGAACTTATCAAAATAGTAACCCGTCATCGTTCGATCGAGGTCAAACTCCTCTTTTTGGCGAATGCCCCTGGTCTTAAAGTTTGTTATTTAGAATTTATCGAAATAGTAACTCATCATCATTCGATCGAGGTCGAACTCTTCTTTTTGGCGAAGGCCCCTAGCCTTTAAGGGTGTTATTTCGAACTTATCAAAATAGTAACCCATCGTCATTCGATCGAGGTCAGACTCTTTTATTTGGCGAAGGCCCCTGGCCTTTATGGGTGTTATTTCGAACTTATCGAAATAGTAACCCGTCGTCGTATGATCGAGGTCGAACTCTTATTTTTGGCGAAGGCCTCTGGCCTTAAAGGGTGTTATTTTGAACTTATCGAAATAGTCACCCGTCGTCGTTCGATAGAGTTTGAACTCTTCTTTTTCGCGAAGGCCCTTGGCCTTAAAGGGTGTTATTTCGAACTTATCAAAATAGTTTCCCTTCGTCGTTCGATCGAGGTCGAACTCTTCTTTTTGGCGAAGGCCCCTGGCCTTAAAGGGTGTTATTTCGAACTTATCGAAATAATAACCCATCGTCGTATGATCGAGGTCGAACCCTTCTTTTTGGTGTAGGCCTCTAGCCTTAAAGGGTATTATTTCTAACTTATCGAAATAGTCACCCGTCGTCGTTCGATAGAGGTTGAACTCTTCTTTTTGGCAAAGGCCCCTAGCCTTAAAGGGTGTTATTTCGAACTTATCGAATTAGTAACCCATTGTCGTTCGATCGAGGTCGAACTCTTCTTTTTGGCGTAGGCCTCTGGCCTTAAAGGGTGTTATTTCGAACTTATCGAAATAGTCACCCGTCGTCGTTCGATAGAGGTTGAACTCTTCTTTTTGGCGAAGGCCCCTAGCCTTAAAGGGTGTTATTTCGAACATATCGAAATATTAACCCATTGTCGTTCATTTGAGGTCGAACTATTCTTTTTGGCGCAGGCCCCTGGCCTTATAAGGTGTTATTTCGAACTTATCAAAATAGTAACCCTTCGTCGTTCGATCGAGGTTGAACTCTTGTTTGTGGAGAAGGCCCCTGGCCTTAAAGGGTGTTATTTCAAATTTATCGAAATAGTAATCCGTTATCGTTCGATCGAGATCGAACTATTTTTTTTTTGCGAAGGACCTTGGTCTTAAAGGGTGTTATTTCGAACGTATCGAAATAGTAATCCATCGTCGTTCGATCGAGGTCAGACACTTCTTTTTGGCAAAGGCCTTTGGCCTTCAAGGGTGTTATTTTGAACTTATCGAAATAGTAAGCCGTCGTCGTTCGATCGAGGTCGAACTCTTCTTTTTAGCGAAGGCCCCTGGCCTTAAAGGGTGTTATTTCGAACTTATCGAAATAATAACCCATCGTCGTATGATCGAGGTCGAACTCTTCTTTTTGGTGTAGGCCTCTAGCCTTAAAGGGTATTATTTCTAACTTATCGAAATAGTCACCCGTCGTCGTTCGATAGAGGTTGAACTTTTCTTTTTGGCAAAGGCCCCTAGCCTTAAAGGGTGTTATTTCGAACTTATCGAATTAGTAACCCATTGTCGTTCGATCGAGGTCGAACTCTTCTTTTTGGCGTATGCCTCTGGCCTTAAAGGGTGTTATTTCGAACTTATCGAAATAGTCACCCGTCGTCGTTCGATAGAGGTTGAACTCTTCTTTTTGGCGAAGGCCCCTAGCCTTAAAGGGTGTTATTTCGAACATATCGAAATATTAACCCATTGTCGTTCATTTGAGGTCGAACTATTCTTTTTGGCGCAGGCCCCTGGCCTTATAAGGTGTTATTTCGAACTTATCAAAATAGTAACCCTTCGTCGTTCGATCGAGGTTGAACTCTTGTTTGTGGAGAAGGCCCCTAGCCTTAAAGGGTGTTATTTCAAATTTATCGAAATAGTAATCCGTTATCGTTCGATCGAGATCGAACTATTTTTTTTTTGCGAAGGACCTTGGTCTTAAAGGGTGTTATTTCGAACGTATCGAAATAGTAATCCATCGTCGTTCGATCGAGGTCAGACACTTCTTTTTGGCAAAGGCCTTTGGCCTTCAAGGGTGTTATTTTGAACTTATCGAAATAGTAAGCCGTCGTCGTTCGATCGAGGTCGAACTCTTCTTTTTAGCGAAGGCCCCTGGCCTTCAAGGGTGTTATTTCGAACATATCAAAATAGTAATCCGTCGTCGTTCGATCGAGGTCGAACTCTTCTTTTTGGTGAAGGCCCCTGGCCTTAAAGGGTTTTATTTGGAACTTATCGAAATAGTAACCCGTCGTCGTTCGATCGAGGTGGAACTCTTCATTTTGGCGAATGCCTCGGGCCTTCAAGGGTGTTTTTTCGAACTTATCAAAATAGTCACCTGTCGTCGTTCGATAGAGGTTGAACTCTTCTTATTGGCGAAGGCCACTAGCCTTTAAGGGTGTTATTTCGAACTTATCGAAATAGTAACCCATTGTCGTTCGATTGAGGTCGAACTCTTCTTTTTGGCGAAGGCCCCTGGCCTTAAAGGGTGTTATTTCGAACTTATCAAAATAGTAACCCTTCGTCGTTCGATCGAGGTTGAACTCTTGTTTGTGGAGAAGGCCCCTGGCCTTAAAGGGTGTTATTTCAAATTTATCGAAATAGTAACCCGTTATCGTTCGATCGAGATCGAACTATTTTTTTTTCGAAGGCCCTTGGTCTTAAAGGGTGTTATTTCGAACGTATCGAAATAGTAATCCATCGCCGTTCGATCGAGGTCAGACACTTCTTTTTGGCAAAGGCCTTTGGGCTTCAAGGGTGTTATTTTGAACTTATCGAAATAGTAAGCCGTCGTCGTTCGATCGAGGTCGAACTCTTTTTTTTGGCGAAGGCCCCTGGCCTTCAAGGGTGTTATTTCGAACATATCGAAATAGTAACCCGTCGTCGTTCGATCGAGGTCGAACTCTTCTTTTTGGTGAAGGCCCCTGGCCTTAAAGGGTGTTATTTGGAAGTTATCGAAATAGTAACCCATTGTCGTTCGATCGAGGTCGAACTCTTCCTTTTGGCGCAGGCCCTTGGCCTTACAAGGTGTTATTTCGAAATTATCAAAATAGTAACCCGTCATCGTTCGATCGAGGTTGAACTCTTGTTTGTGGCGAAGGCCCCTGGCCTTAAAGGGTGTTATTTCAAATTTATCGAAATAGTAACCCGTTATCGTTCGATCGAGATCGAACTATTTTTTTTGCAAAGGCCCTTGGTCTTAAAGGGTGTTATTTCGAACGTATCGAAATAGTAATCCATCGCCGTTCGATCGAGGTCAGACACTTCTTTTTGGCGAAGGCCCTTGGCCTTCAAGGGAGTTATTTCGAACTTATCAAACTAGTAAGTCGTCGTCGTTCGATCGAGGTCGAACTCATCTTTTTGGCGAAGGCCCCTGGCCTTAAAGGGTGTTATTTCGAACTTATCAAAATTGTAACTCGTCGTCATTCTATCGAGGTCGAACACTTCTTTTTGGCGAAGGCCCCTGGCCGTATAGGGTGTTATTTCAAACTTATCAAAATAGTAACCCGTCATCGTTCGATCGAGGTCAAACTCCTCTTTTTGGCGAATGCCCCTGGTCTTAAATTTTGTTATTTAGAATTTATCGAAATAGTAACTCGTCATTGTTCGATCGAGGTCGAACTCTTCTTTTTGGCGAAGGCCCCTAGCCTTTAAGGATGTTATTTCGAACTTATCAAAATAGTAACCCATCGTCGTTCGATCGAGGTCAGACTCTTCTTTTTGGCGAAGGCCCCTAGCCTTCAAGGGTGTTATTTCGAACTTATCGAAATAGTAACCCGTCGTCGTTCGATCGAGGTCGAACTCTTCTTTTTGGCGAAGGCCCCTAGCCTTAAAGGGTATTATTTCGAACTTATTGACATAGTAACCCGTCGTCGTATGATCGAGGTCGAACTCTTCTTTTTGGCGAAGGCCTCTGGCCTTAAAGGGTGTTATTTCGAACTTATCGAAATAGTCACCCATCGTCGTTCGATAGAGTTTGAACTCTACTTTTTCGCGATGGCCCTTGGTCTTAAATGGTGTTATTTCGAACTTATCAAAATAGAAATCCATCGTCGTTCGATCGAGGTCGAACTCTTCTTTTTGGCGAAGGCCCCTGGCCTTAAAGGGTGTTATTTCGAACTTATCGAAATAATAACCCATCGTCGTATGATCGAGGTCGAACTCTTCTTTTTGGTGTAGGCCTCTGGCCTTAAAGGGTGTTATTTCTAACTTAGCGAAATAGTCACCCGTCGTCGTTCGATAGAGGTTGAACTCTTCTTTTTGGAGAAAGCCCCTAGCCTTAAAGGGTTTTATTTCGAACGTATCGAAATAGTAATCCATCGCCATTCGATCGAGGTCAGACACTTCTTTTTGGCAAAGGCCTTTGGCCTTCAAGGGTGTTATTTTGAACTTATCGAAATAGTAAGCCATTGTCGTTCGATCGAGGTCGAACTCTTCTTTTTGGCGAATGCCCCTGGCCTTCAAGGGTGTTATTTCGAACATATCGAAATAGTAACCCGTCGTCGTTCGATCGAGGTCGAACTCTTCTTTTTGGCGAAGGCCCCTGGCCTTCAAGGCTGTTATTTTGAACTTATCGAAATAGTCACCCGTCGTCGTTCGATCGAGGTCAGACACTTCTTTTTGGCGAAGGCCCTTGGCCTTCAAGGGAGTTATTTCGAACTTATCAAACTAGTAAGTCGTCGTCGTTCGATCGAGGTCGAACTCATCTTTTTGGCAAAGGCCCCTGGCCTTAAAGGGTGTTATTTCGAACTTATCAAAATTGTAACTCATCGTCATTCTATCGAGGTCGAACACTTCTTTTTGGCGAAGGCCCCGGGCCGTATAGGGTGTTATTTCAAACTTATCAAAATAGTAACCCGTCATCGTTCGATCGAAGTCAAACTCCTCTTTTTGGCGAATGCCCCTGGTCTTAAAGTTTGTTATTTAGAATTTATCGAAATAGTAACTCGTCATCGTTCGATCGAGGTCGAACTCTTCTTTTTGGCGAAGGCCCCTAGCCTTTAAGGGTGTTATTTCGAACTTATCCAAATAGTAACCCATCGTCGTTCGATCGAGGTCAGACTCTTTTTTTTGGCGAAGGCCCCCGGCCTTCAAGGGTGTTATTTCGAACTTATCGAAATAGTAACCCGTCGTCGTTCGATCGAGGTTGAACTCTTCTTTTTGGCGAAGGCCCCTAGCCTTTAAGGGTGTTATTTCGAACTTATCAAAATAGTAACCCATCGTCGTTCGATCGAGGTCGAACTCTTCTTTTTGGCGAAGGCCCTTGGCCTTCAAGGCTGTTATTTCGAACTTATCGAAATAGTCACCCGTCGTCGTTCGATAGAGGTTGAACTCTTCTTTTTGGCGAAGGCCCCTAGCCTTAAAGGGTGTTATTTCGAACTTATCGAAATAGTAACCCGTCATCGTTCGATCGAGGTCGAACTCTTCTTTTTGGCGTAGGCCCCTAGCCTTAAAGGGTGTTATTTCGAACATATCAAAATATTAACCCATTGTCGTTCAATTGAGGTCGAACTCTTCTTTTTGGCGCAGGCCCCTGGCCATACAAGGTGTTATTTCGAACTTATCAAAATAGTAACCCTTCGTCGTTCGATCGAGGTTGAACTCTTGTTTGTGGAGAAGGCCCCTGGCTTTAAAGGGTGTTATTTCAAATTTATCGAAATAGTAACCCGTTATCAATCGATCGAGATCGAACTATTTTTTTTTGCGAAGGCCCTTGGTCTTAAAGGGTGTTATTTCGAACGTATCGAAATAGTAATCCATCGCCGTTCGATCGAGGTCAGACACTTCTTTTTGGCAAAGGCCTTTGGGCTTCAAGGGTGTTATTTCGAACTTATCGAAATAGTAAGCCGTCGTCGTTCGATCGAGGTCGAACTCTTCTTTTTGGCGAAGGCCCCTGGCCTTAAAGGGTGTTATTTCGAACTTATCATAATAGTAACTCGTCGTCATTCTATAGAGGTCGAACACTTCCTTTTGGCGAAGGCCCCTGGCCGTATAGGGTGTTATTTCAAACTTATCAAAATAGTAACCCATCGTCGTTCGATCGAAGTCAAACTCCTCTTTTTGGCGAATGCCCCTGGTCTTAAAGTTTGTTATTTAGAATTTATCGAAATAGTAACTCGTCATCGTTCGATCGAGGTCGAACTCTTCTTTTTGGCGAAGGCCCCTAGCCTTTAAGGGTGTTATTTCGAACTTATCCAAATAGTAACCCATCGTCGTTCGATCGAGGTCAGACTCTTTTTTTTGGCGAAGGCCCCTGGCCTTCAAGGGTGTTATTTCAAACTTATCGAAATTATAACCCGTCGTCGTTCGATCGAGGTCGAACTCTTCTTTTTGGCGAAGGCCCCTAGCCTTTAAGGGTGTTATTTCGAACTTATCAAAATAGTAACCCATCGTCGTTCGATCGAGGTCGAACTCTTCTTTTTGGCGAAGGCCCCTGGCCTTCAAGGCTGTTATTTCGAACTTATCAAAATAGTCACCCGTCGTCGTTCGATAGAGGTTGAACTCTTCTTTTTGGCGAAGGCCCCTAGCCTTAAAGGGTGTTATTTCGAACTTATCGAAATAGTAACCCGTCATTGTTCGATCGAGGTCGAACTCTTCTTTTTGGCGTAGGCCCCTAGCCTTAAAGGGTGTTATTTCGAACATATCAAAATATTAACCCATTGTCGTTCAATTGAGGTCGAACTCTTCTTTTTGGCGCAGGCCCCTGGCCATACAAGGTGTTATTTCGAACTTATCAAAATAGTAACCCTTCGTCGTTCGATCGAGGTTGAACTCTTGTTTGTGGAGAAGGCCCCTGGCTTTAAAGGGTGTTATTTCAAATTTATCGAAATAGTAACCCGTTATCAATCGATCGAGATCGAACTATTTTTTTTGCGAAGGCCCTTGGTCTTAAAGGGTGTTATTTCGAACGTATCGAAATAGTAATCCATCGCCGTTCGATCGAGGTCAGACACTTCTTTTTGGCAAAGGCCTTTGGGATTCAAGGGTGTTATTTTGAACTTATCGAAATAGTAAGCCGTCGTCGTTCGATCGAGGTCGAACTCTTCTTTTTGGCGAAGGCCCCTGGCCTTAAAGGGTGTTATTTCGAACTTATCATAATAGTAACTCGTCGTCATTCTATCGAGGTCGAACACTTCCTTTTGGCGAAGGCCCCTGGCCGTATAGGGTGTTATTTCAAACTTATCAAAATAGTAACCCATCGTCGTTCGATCGAGGTCGAACTCCTCTTTTTGGTGAATGCCCCTGGTCTTAAAGTTTGTTATTTAGAATTTATCGAAATAGTAACCTGTCGTCGTATGATCGAGGTCGAACTCTTCTTTTTGGCGAAGGCCTCGGGCCTTAAAGGGTGTTATTTCGAACATATCGAAATAGTAACCCGTCGTCGTTCGATCGAGGTTGAACTCTTCTTTTTGGTGATGGCCCCTGGCCTTAAAGGGTGTTATTTGGAACTTATCGAAATAGTAACCCGTCGTCGTTCGATCAAGGTGGAACTCTTCATTTTGGCGAATGCCCCTGGCCTTAAAGGGTGTTATTTCGAACTTATCGAAATATTAACCCGTCATCGTATGATCGAGGTCGAACTCTTCTTTTTGGCGAAGGCCTCGGGCCTTAAAGGGTGTTTTTTCGAACTTATAAATATAGTCACCTGTCGTCGTTCGATAGAGGTTGAACTCTTCTTTTTTGTGAAGGCCACTAGCCTTTAAGGGTGTTATTTCGTACTTATCGAAATAGTAACCCATTGTCGTTCGATTGAGGTCGAACTCTTCTTTTGGCGAAGGGCCCCTGGCAATAAGGGTGTTATTTCGAACTTATCAAAATAGTAACCCATCGTCGTTCGACCGAGGTCGAACTCTTCTTTTTGGCGAAGGCCCCTAGCCTTCAAGGGTGTTATTTCGAACTTATCGAAAGAGTAACCTGTCGTCGTTCGATAGAGGTTGAACTCTTCTTTTTGGCGAAGGCCCCTAGCCTTAAAGGGTGTTATTTCGAACTTATCGAATTAGTAACCCATTGTTGTTCGATCGAGGTCGAACTCTTCTTTTTGGCGTAGGCCTCTGGCCTTAAAGGGTGTTATTTCAAACTTATCGAAATTATAACCCGTCGTCGTTCGATCGAGGTCGAACTCTTCTTTTTGGCGAAGGCCCCTAGCCTTTAAGGGTGTTATTTCGAACTTATCAAAATAGTAACCCATCGTCGTTCGATCGAGGTCGAACTCTTCTTTTTGGCGAAGGCCCCTGGCCTTCAAGGCTGTTATTTCGAACTTATCGAAATAGTCACCCGTCGTCGTTCGATAGAGGTTGAACTCTTCTTTTTGGCGAAGGCCCCTAGCCTTAAAGGGTGTTATTTCGAACTTATCAAAATAGTAACCCGTCGTCGTTCGATCGAGGTCGAACTCTTCTTTTTGGCGTAGGCCCCTAGCCTTAAAGGGTGTTATTTCGAACATATCGAAATATTAACCCATTGTCGTTCAATTGAGGTCGAACTCTTCTTTTTGGCGGAGGCCCGTGGCCATACAAGGTGTTATTTCGAACTTATCAAAATAGTAACCCTTCGTCGTTCGATCGAGGTTGAACTCTTGTTTGTGGAGAAGGCCCCTGGCTTTAAAGGGTGTTATTTCAAATTTATCGAAATAGTAACCCGTTATCGTTCGATCGAGATCGAACTATTTTTTTTTTGGGAAGGCCCTTGGTCTTAAAGGGTGTTATTTCGAACGTATCGAAATAGTAATTCATCGCCGTTCGATCGAGGTCAGACACTTCTTTTTGGCAAAGGCCTTTGGGCTTCAAGGGTGTTATTTTGAACTTATCGAAATAGTAAGCCGTCGTCGTTCGATCGAGGTCGAACTCTTTTTTTTGGCGAAGGCCCCTGGCCTTCAAGGGTGTTATTTCGAACATATCGAAATAGTAACCCGTCGTCGTTCGATCGAGGTCGAACTCTTCTTTTTGGTGTAGGCGCCGGGCCTTACAGGGTGTTATTTCGAACTTATCGAATGAGTAACCTATCATCGTTCGATCGAGGTCGAACTCTTCTTTTTGGTGAAGGCCCCTGGCTTTAAAGGGTGTTATTTTAAACTTATCAAAATAGTAACCCGTCGTCGTTCGATCGAGGTCGAACTCTTCTTTTTGGCGAAGGCCCCTAGCCTTTAAGGGTGTTATTTCGAACTTATCGAAATAGTCACCCGTCGTCCTTCGATAGAGGTTGAACTCTTCTTTTTGGCGAAGGCCCCTAGCCTTAAAGGGTGTTATTTCGAACTTTTCGAAATAGTAACCCATTGTCGTTCGATCGAGGTCGAACTCTTCTTTTTGGCGCAGGCCCCTGGCCTTACAAGGTGTTATTTCGAACTTATCAAAATAGTAACCCTTCGTCGTTCGATCGAGGTTGAACTCTTGTTTGTGGAGAAGGCCCGTGGCCTTAAAGGGTGTTATTTCAAATTTATCGAAATAGTAACCCGTTATCGTTCGATCGAGATCGAACTATTTTTTTTTGCGAAGGCCCTTGGTCTTAAAGGGTGTTATTTCGAACGTATCGAAATAGTAATCCATCGCCGTTCGATCGAGGTCAGACACTTCTTTTTGGCAAAGGCCTTTGGGCTTCAAGGGTGTTATTTTGAACTTATCGAAATAGTAAGCCGTCGTCGTTCGATCGAGGTCGAACTCTTCTTTTTGGAGAAGGCCCCTGGCCTTCAAGGGTGTTATTTCGAACATATCGAAATAGTAACCCGTCGTCGTTCGATCGAGGTCGAACTCTTCTTTTTGGTGAAGGCCCCTGGCCTTAAAGGGTTTTATTTGGAACTTATCGAAATAGTAACCCTCCGTCGTTTGATCGAGGGGGAACTCTTCATTTTGGCGACTGGACTTAAAGGGTGTTATTGCGAACTTATCGAAATAGTAACCCGTCGTCGTATGATCGAGGTCGAACTCTTCTTTTTGGCGAAGGCCTCGGGCCTTAAAGGGTGTTTTTTCGAACTTATCAAAATAGTCACCTGTCGTCGTTCGATAGAGGTTGAACTCTTCTTTTTGGCGAAGGCCACTAGACTTTAAGGGTGTTATTTTGAACTTATCGAAATAGTAACCCATTGTCGTTCGATTGAGGTCGAACTCTTCTTTTTGGCGAAGGCCCCTGGCCTTAAAGGGTGTTATTTCGAACTTATCAAAATAGTAACCCATCGTCGTTCGATCGAGGTCGAACTCTTCTTTTTGGCGAAGGCCCCTAGCCTTCAAGGGTGTTATTTCGAACTTATCGAAAGAATAACCTGTCGTCGTTCGATCGAGGTCGAACACTTCTTTTTGGCGAAGGCGCCGGGCCTTACAGGGTGTTATTTCGAACTTATCGAATGAGTAACCTATCATCGTTCGATCGAGTTTGAACTCTTCTTTTTGGCGAAGGCCCCTGGCCTTAAAGGGTGTTATTTCAAACTTATCGAAATAGTAACCCGTCGTCGTTCGATCGAGGTCGAACTCTTCTTTTTGGCAAAGGCCCCTAGCCTTTAAGGGTGTTATTTTGAACTTATCGAAATAGTCACCCGTCGTCGTTCGATAGAGGTTGAACTCTTCTTTTTGGCGAAGCCCCCTAGCCTTAAAGGGTGTTATTTCGAACTTATCGAAATAGTAACCCATTGTCGTTCGATCGAGGTCGAACACTTCTTTTTGGCGCAGGCCCCTGGCCTTACAAGGTGTTATTTCGAACTTATCAAAATAGTAACCCGTCATCGTTCGATCGAGGTTGAACTATTATTTGTGACGAAGGCCCCTGGCCTTAAAGGGTGTTATTTCAAATTTATCGAAATAGTAACCCGTTATCGTTCGAAGGAGATCGAACTATTTTTTTTGTGAAGGCCCTTGGTCTTAAAGGGTGTTATTTCGAACGCATCGAAATAGTAATCCATCGCCGTTCGATCGATGTCAGACACTTCTTTTTGGCGAAGGCCCTTGGCCTTCAAGGGAGTTATTTCGAACTTATCGAACTAGTAAGCCGTCGTCGTTCGATCGAGGTCGAACTCATCTTTTTGGCGAAGGCCCCTGGCCTTAAAGGGTGTTATTTCGAACTTATCAAAATTGTAACTCGTCGTCATTCTATCGAGGTCGAACACTTCTTTTTGGCGAAGGCCCCTGGCCGTATAGGGTGTTATTTCAAACTTATCAAAATAGTAACCCGTCATCGTTCGATCGAGGTCAAACTCCTCTTTTTGGCGAATGCCACTGGTCTTAAAGTTTGTTATTTAAAATTTATCGAAATAGTAACTTGTCATCGTTCGATCGAGGTTGAACTCTTCTTTTTGGCGAAGGCCCCTAGCCTTTAAGGGTGTTATTTCGAACTTATCAAAATAGTAACCCATCGTCGTTCGATCGAGGTCAGACTCTTTTTTTTGGCGAAGGCCCCTGGCCTTCAAGGATGTTATTTCGAACTTATCGAAATAGTAACCCGTCGTTGTTCGATCGAGGTCGAACTCTTCTTTTTGGCGAAGGCCCCTAGCCTTAAAGGGTATTATTTCGAACTTATTTACATAGTAACCCGTTGTCGTATGATCGAGGTCGAACTCTTCTTTTTGGCGAAGGCATCTGGCCTTAAAGGGTGTTATTTCGAACTTATCGAAATAGTCACCCGTCGTCGTTCGATAGAGTTTGAACTCTTCTTTTTCGCGAAGGCCCTTGGCCTTAAAGGGTGTTATTTCGAACTTATCAAAATAGTAACCCATCGTCATTCGATCGAGGTCGAACTCTTCTTTTTGGCAAAGGCCCCTGGCCTTCAAGGGTGTTATTTCGAACTTATCGAAATAGTAACCCGTCGTCGTTCGATCGAGGTTGAACTCTTCTTTTTGGCGAAGGCCCCTAGCCTTAAAGGGTATTATTTCGAACTTATTGACATAGTAACCCGTCGTCATATGATCGAGGTCGAACTCTTCTTTTTGGCGAAGGCCTCTGGCCTTAAAGGGTGTTATTTCGAACTTATCGAAATAGTCACCCGTCGTCGTTCGATAGAGTTTGAACTCTTCTTTTTCGCGAAGGCCCTTGGCCTTTAAGGGTGTTATTTCGAACTTATCAAAATAGTAACCCATTGTCGTTCGATCGAGGTCGAACTCTTCTTTTTGGCAAAGGCCCCTGGCCTTAAAGGGTGTTATTTCGAACTTATCGAAATAGTAACCCGTCGTCGTTCGATCGAGGTCGAACTCTTCTTTTTGGCAAAGGCCCCTGGCCTTAAAGGGTGTTATTTCGAACTTATCGAAATAGTAACCCGTCGTCGTTTGATCGAGGTCTAACGCTTCTTTTTGGCGAAGGCCACTAGACTTTAAGGGTGTTATTTTGAACTTATCGAAATAGTAACCCATTGTCGTTCGATTGAGGTCGAACTCTTCTTTTTGGCGAAGGCCCCTGGCCTTAAAGGGTGTTATTTCGAACTTATCAAAATAGTAACCCATCGTCGTTCGACCGAGGTCGAACTCTTCTTTTTGGCGAAGGCCCCTAGCCTTCAAGGGTGTTATTTCGAACTTATCGAAAGAATAACCTGTCGTCGTTCGATCGAGGTCGAACACTTCTTTTTGGCGAAGGCGCCGGGCCTTACAGGGTGTTATTTCGAACTTATCGAATGAGTAACCTATCATCGTTCGATCGAGTTTGAACTCTTCTTTTTGGCGAAGGCCCCTGGCCTTAAAGGGTGTTATTTCAAACTTATCGAAATAGTAACCCGTCGTCGTTCGATCGAGGTCGAACTCTTCTTTTTGGCAAAGGCCCCTAGCCTTTAAGGGTGTTATTTTGAACTTATCGAAATAGTCACCCGTCGTCGTTCGATAGAGGTTGAACTCTTCTTTT
This sequence comes from Nicotiana tabacum, assembly GCF_000715075.1. NCBI lineage: Eukaryota > Viridiplantae > Streptophyta > Magnoliopsida > Solanales > Solanaceae > Nicotiana > Nicotiana tabacum. The sequence continues at coordinate 81,771,207 of NC_134087.1, forward strand.
TGGCGAAGCCCCCTAGCCTTAAAGGGTGTTATTTCGAACTTATCGAAATAGTAACCCATTGTCGTTCGATCGAGGTCGAACACTTCTTTTTGGCGCAGGCCCCTGGCCTTACAAGGTGTTATTTCGAACTTATCAAAATAGTAACCCGTCATCGTTCGATCGAGGTTGAACTATTATTTGTGACGAAGGCCCCTGGCCTTAAAGGGTGTTATTTCAAATTTATCGAAATAGTAACCCGTTATCGTTCGAAGGAGATCGAACTATTTTTTTTGTGAAGGCCCTTGGTCTTAAAGGGTGTTATTTCGAACGCATCGAAATAGTAATCCATCGCCGTTCGATCGATGTCAGACACTTCTTTTTGGCGAAGGCCCTTGGCCTTCAAGGGAGTTATTTCGAACTTATCGAACTAGTAAGCCGTCGTCGTTCGATCGAGGTCGAACTCATCTTTTTGGCGAAGGCCCCTGGCCTTAAAGGGTGTTATTTCGAACTTATCAAAATTGTAACTCGTCGTCATTCTATCGAGGTCGAACACTTCTTTTTGGCGAAGGCCCCTGGCCGTATAGGGTGTTATTTCAAACTTATCAAAATAGTAACCCGTCATCGTTCGATCGAGGTCAAACTCCTCTTTTTGGCGAATGCCACTGGTCTTAAAGTTTGTTATTTAAAATTTATCGAAATAGTAACTTGTCATCGTTCGATCGAGGTTGAACTCTTCTTTTTGGCGAAGGCCCCTAGCCTTTAAGGGTGTTATTTCGAACTTATCAAAATAGTAACCCATCGTCGTTCGATCGAGGTCAGACTCTTTTTTTTGGCGAAGGCCCCTGGCCTTCAAGGATGTTATTTCGAACTTATCGAAATAGTAACCCGTCGTTGTTCGATCGAGGTCGAACTCTTCTTTTTGGCGAAGGCCCCTAGCCTTAAAGGGTATTATTTCGAACTTATTTACATAGTAACCCGTTGTCGTATGATCGAGGTCGAACTCTTCTTTTTGGCGAAGGCATCTGGCCTTAAAGGGTGTTATTTCGAACTTATCGAAATAGTCACCCGTCGTCGTTCGATAGAGTTTGAACTCTTCTTTTTCGCGAAGGCCCTTGGCCTTAAAGGGTGTTATTTCGAACTTATCAAAATAGTAACCCATCGTCATTCGATCGAGGTCGAACTCTTCTTTTTGGCAAAGGCCCCTGGCCTTCAAGGGTGTTATTTCGAACTTATCGAAATAGTAACCCGTCGTCGTTCGATCGAGGTTGAACTCTTCTTTTTGGCGAAGGCCCCTAGCCTTAAAGGGTATTATTTCGAACTTATTGACATAGTAACCCGTCGTCATATGATCGAGGTCGAACTCTTCTTTTTGGCGAAGGCCTCTGGCCTTAAAGGGTGTTATTTCGAACTTATCGAAATAGTCACCCGTCGTCGTTCGATAGAGTTTGAACTCTTCTTTTTCGCGAAGGCCCTTGGCCTTTAAGGGTGTTATTTCGAACTTATCAAAATAGTAACCCATTGTCGTTCGATCGAGGTCGAACTCTTCTTTTTGGCAAAGGCCCCTGGCCTTAAAGGGTGTTATTTCGAACTTATCGAAATAGTAACCCGTCGTCGTTCGATCGAGGTCGAACTCTTCTTTTTGGCAAAGGCCCCTGGCCTTAAAGGGTGTTATTTCGAACTTATCGAAATAGTAACCCGTCGTCGTTTGATCGAGGTCTAACGCTTCTTTTTGGCGAAGGCCCCTAGCCTTTAAGGGTGTTATTTCGAACTTATCAAAATAGTCACCCGTCGTCGTTCGATAGAGGTTGAACTCTTCTTTTAGCGAAAGCCCCTAGCCTTAAAGGGTGTTATTTCGAACTTATCGAAATAGTAACCCATTGTCGTTCGATCGAGGTCAAACTCTTCTTTTTGGCGTAGGCCCCTGGCCTTACAAGTTGTTATTTCAAACTTATCAAAATAGTAACCCGTCATCGTTCGATCGAGGTTGAACTCTTGTTTGTGGCGAAGGCCCCTGGCCTAAAGGGGTGTTATTTCAAATTTATCGAAATAGTAACCCGTTATCGTTCGATCGAGATCGAACTATTTTTTTTGCGAAGGCCCTTGGTCTTAAAGGGTGTTATTTCGAACGTATCGAAATAGTAATCCATCGCCGTTCGATCGAGGTCAGACACTTCTTTTTGGCAAAGGCCCTTGGCCTTCAAGGGAGTTATTTCGAACTTATCGAACTAGTAAGCCGTCGTCGTTCGATCGAGGTCGAAATCATCTTTTTGGCGAAGGCCCCTGGCCTTAAAGGGTGTTATTTCGAACTTATCAAAATTGTAACTCGTCGTCATTCTATTGAGGTCGAACACTTCTTTTTGGCGAAGGCCCTTGGCCGTATAGGGTGTTATTTCGAACTTATTGAAATAGTAACCCGTCGTCGTTCAATCAAGGTCGAACTCTTCTTTTGGCGAAGGCCCCTGACCTTAAAGGGTGTTATTTCGAACTTATCGAAATAGTAACCCGTCGTCGTATGATCGAGGTCGAACTCTTCTTTTTGGCGAAGGCCTCTGGCCTTAAAGGGTGTTATTTTGAACTTATCGAAATAGTCACCCGTCATCGTTCGATAGAGTTTGAACTCTTCTTTTTCGCGAAGGCCCTTGGCCTTAAAGGGTGTTATTTCGAACTTATCAAAATAGTAACCCATCGTCGTTCGATCGAGGTCGAACTCTTCTTTTTGGCGAAGGCCCCTGGCCTTAAAGGGTGTTATTTTGAACTTATCGAAATAATAACCCATCGTCGTATGATCGAGGTCGAACTCTTCTTTTTGGTGTTGGCCTCTGGCCTTAAATGGTGTTATTTCTAACTTATCGAAATAGTCACCTGTCGTCGTTCGATAGAGGTTGAACTCTTCTTTTTGGCGAAGGCCCCTAGCCTTAAAGGGTGTTATTTCGAAATTATCAAATTAGTAACCCATTGTCGTTCGATCGAGGTCGAACTCTTCTTTTGGGCGTAGGCCTCTGGCCTTAAAAGGTGTTATTTCGAACTTATCGAAATTATAACCCGTCGTCGTTCGATCGAGGTCGAACTCTTCTTTTTGGCGAAGGCCCCTAGCCTTTAAGGGTGTTATTTCGAACTTATCAAAATAGTAACCCATCGAGAATATAAAATCCAGACATTTCGAACCTAAACCCTAGATCAACAACTACTACAGATCCAACACAAGATTATGTAACCTAAAAACTACAGGGATATAATAGGCTTATAGCCCAGCCAAAAACAAAAGCAAACCTAGTAAAAACATGTTACAACTACGGACTACTTAGCACAGTATATACCCATGACGGAGAAGAAATAATTGGAATACCAGAGCTATACAAAGCATTTGTCACCTTCAAGAGAATTACAAAAGGCAACCTATTCTTCATCAAATTCTACACAGCACCAGCGGAAATACTATATGATGAAATAAAACCCATAATACAGGTGATAAAGATAGGACTAACACGAGATATGATAATACCAGAAGAGATAGAGAAACAACCCGAGATACAGAAAATGGAGATACCAAGTTTCTATGCTAATAAAAGAATAATTGGTATAGCAACTATTATTCAAGAACTAGCTAACAATTATCTACAAGGAAATGCTATCTGGAGCTACTATTCCAGAGACCAGTTGATGATATATGCCAATTCAAAGGAACTACGCCAAGGAGATATGGATGAAGTCCAGAAATGGATTTTATCATTATTAAAGCCAGAAATGCAACCAACTACCAGAGCATTGAAAAAAGAATTTATTTCAAACGAGTTATTAACAAGATACTGCAAACTAGTAGGACACAAATATCCAGACCACATATGTTCAAAGTGCAACGGAGATGATAACTATGTACCAGAAGTCCAACTAGAATGAAGGTATCAACAAAGAAGACAAAAGAAGAAGACAACTACTGGAAACATATAATATAAAGTAAATAGTATATGTCATAATCATGAACAGTAAAGGTCGTTCATGAATAGTAAGAGTCATAAAGTAAATAGTATATGTCATAATCATGAACAGTAAAGGTCGTTCATGAATAGTAAGAGTCATAAAGTAAATAGTATATGTCATAATCATGAACAGTAAAGGTCGTTCATGAATAGTAAGAGTCATTTGTAAACAGTAAGAGTCGTTTTAATTTTCTTTATATAGAATGTAAATCTGAGGAAGGAGGACATCCTCAGACATCCTCACCCTTACCTTCTCTCTCTAATATTCTCTCTTATCTTCTCTCTTGTAAGAAATATCTGAGTTATTTACAAGTATCTAAAACAGCTGTGGAGCATTCAAACGAGTTACAAAACCAGGTAAGTTTATTTATAATCATGTTTAACTAAACTCTTATATTCCTTATAATTTCTTAAATATCATAATTGTTTATCATGTTATAGTACTGTTAGAAAGAACATCTTGAGAAAGTTTGCCTGTCTAATAATGCTGAGAGTAGTTAAGCCCAGACTATGCCATCCTAAAGTGGAAACCAGTAGGCAAGGAAGCCGTTTAGGGGAGTACACAGAGTTGAGGCGCTGTTAGGGTAAATGATTGAAGCATGAAAAACATGGTAGTGACCAGAAAAGATTGTTCAGTATAACTTATTAAAATATGATAAACTCTATGATAAACAAAGAGGTTAGAGGGAATATGTTTAGTAAACACATGATAAGGATAAATAATAAATCTAAATGAACAACCACACGTATTTATTAGAAGAAAATATTGACTACAAAATACTTATGTTATATATCTTTAAGAGACTTAATAACGATGTTAAAAGAAAAATTTACGATATTTTAGTTACTTTTGAAATAATATATGTAATGGAACAAGCATTTACAGAACTAATTGTATCACATGAAATAGATATATTAGATCTATATGAACTAGATTTATATTCAGACTAATGATCACATATCAAGTTAATAAAATCTTTTTATAAATGAAACATAACACTTTTCATTATATAAGATTCTATAATACCCAGAAATGGAAACTTCTTAAAAACCTCAGTAACATAAATAGAAAAATAGATTGTGTTAAATACAATATTAAAACCTGCAAAGATATTATTAGATATAATAAATTACGTAATAAAGCTTTATTAACTATAGAAAATGAAATTGAATTTTATGAAGATAAACTTGAAAGTTATCAACACAGAAAAGAAATAACACTGAGAAATATAGAAACCATGGATATATGTATCAACAGGTATACATCTCAGTATTAATATGAACAAATCAAAAATTGATAGTTACAAATATTTTAAGTACTGGTTAGAAATTCTAAAACATATAAATATGTCAAAAATAATATTAGAAAAAAATATAGAAGAATATCAAAAAACTAAAGATATTAAATACTTAGAATACACACTTGAAAATATAAAAGAAATTTCAAGGTTAATTTCGCTAGCTACAGATAATCATGAAAAAGCATTTAATTCCACAACTACATAAAAAAGATCCTATGAAAAATAAGATGAACTCAAACAACCACCCCCAAATTGGTATTAGAGCTATGAAAAATAAACATTTATATTAAAAGCAAATCATGAAAAATAACACTGACATTAATCGTACAAACCCGCAAAACAGTGAAACAATCAAAATAACTAAGAAATCGCAGAAAATTAGGAAGAAACTAAGAAACTATATATAGAATCTATCAAACGACGACGGGTGACTATTTCGATAAGTTCGAAATAACACCCTTTAAGGCCAGAGGCCTTCACCAAAAAGAAGAGTTCTACCTCGATCATATGACGACGGGTTACTATTTCGATAAGTTCGAAATAACACCCTTTAAGGCCAGGGGTCTTCGCCAAAACAAAGAGTTCGATCTCTATCGAACAACGACGGGTTACTATTTTGATATGTTCGAAATAATACCCTATAAGGCCAGGGGCCTTCACCAAAAAGAAGAGTTCGACCTCGAGCGAACGACAATGGGTTACTATTTCGATAAGTTCGAAAAAACACCCTTTAAGGCAAGGGGAACTTCACCAAAAAGAAGAGTTCAACCTCTATCGAACGACGACGGGTGACTATTTCGATAAGTTCGAAATAACACCCTTTAAGGCTAGAGGACTTCGCCAAAAAGAAGAGTTCGACCTCGATCATACGACGACGGGTTACTATTTCGATAAGTTCGAAATAACACCCTTTAAGGCCAGGGGTCTTCGCCAAAAAGAAGAGTTCGACCTCAATCGAACGACGACGGGTTACTATTTCGATAAGTTCGAAATAACACCCTTGAAGACCAGAGGCCTTCGCCAAAAAGAAGAGTTCGACCTCGAGTGAACGACGATGGGTTACTATTTTGATAAGTTCGAAATAACACCCTTAAAGGCTAGGGGCCTTCGCCAAAACGAAGAGTTCGACCTCTATCGAACGACGACGAGTTACTATTTTGATATGTTCGAAATAATACCCTATAAGGACAGGGGCCTTCGCCAAAAATAAGAGTTCGACCTCGATCGAATGACAATGGGTTACTATTTCGATAAGTTCGAAATAACACCCTTTAAGGCTAGGGGAACTTCGCCAAAAAGAAGAGTTCAACCTCTATCGAACGACGACGAGTGACTATTTCGATAAGTTCGAAATAACACCCTTTAAGGCCAGAGGCCTTCACCAAAAAGAAGAGTTCGACCTCGATCATACGACGACAGGTTACTATTTCGATAAGTTCGAAATAACACCCTTTAAGGCCAGGGGCCTTCGCCAAAAACAAGAGTTTGACCTCGATTGAACGACAACGGGTTACTATTTCGATAAGTTCGAAATAACACTCTTTAAGGCCAGGGGCCTTCGCCAAAAAGAAGAATTCGACGTCGATCGAACGACGACGGTAACTATTTCGATAAGTTCAAAATAACACCCTTTAAGGCCAGGGGCCTTCGCCAAAACGAAGAGTTCGACCACTATCGAACGACGACAGGTGACTATTTTGATAAGTTCGAAATAACACACTATAAGGCCAGGGGCCTTCTCCAAAAAGAAGAGTTCGACCTCGATCGAACGACAATGGGTTACTATTTCGATAAGTTAGAAATAACACCCCTTAAGGCTAGGGGAACTTCTCCAAAAAGAAGAGTTCAACCTCTATCAAACGACGACGGGTGACTATTTCGATAAGTTCGAAATAACACCATTTAAGGCCAGAGGCCTTCGCCAAAAAGAAGAGTTCGACCTCGATCATATGACGACGGGTTACTATTTCGATAAGTTCGAAATAACACCCTTTAAGGCCAGGGGTCTTCGCCAAAACAAAGAGTTCGACCTCTATCGAACGACGACGGGTTACTATTTTGATATGTTCGAAATAATACCCTATAAGGCCAGGGGCCTTCGCCAAAAAGAAGAGTTTGACCTCGAGCGAACGACAATGGGTTACTATTTCGATAAGTTCGAAAAAACACCCTTTAAGGCTAGGGGAACTTCGTCAAAAAGAAGAGTTAAACCTCTATCGAACGACGACGGGTGACTATTTCGATAAGTTCGAAATAACACCGTTTAAGGCCAGAGGACTTCGCCAAAAAGAAGAGTTCGACCTCGATCATACGACGACGGGTTACTATTTCAATAAGTTCGAAATAACACCCTTTAAGGCCAGGGGTCTTCGCCAAAAAGAAGAGTTCGACCTCAATCGAACGACGACAGGTTACTATTTTGATAAGTTCGAAATAACACCCTATAAGGCCAGGGGCCTTCTCCAAAAAGAAGAGTTCGACCTCGATCGAATGACAATGGGTTACTATTTCGATAAGTTCGAAATAACACCCTTTAAGGCTAGGGGAACTTCGCCAAAAAGAAGAGTTCAACCTCTATCGTACGACGACGAGTGACTATTTCGATAAGTTCGAAATAACACCCTTTAAGGCCAGAGGCCTTCACCAAAAAGAAGAGTTCGACCTCGATCATACGACGACAGGTTACTATTTCGATAAGTTCGAAATAACACCCTTTAAGGCCAGGGGCCTTCGCCAAAAACAAGAGTTTGACCTCGATTGAACGACAACGGGTTACTATTTCGATAAGTTCGAAATTACACTCTTTAAGGCCAGGGGCCTTCGCCAAAAAGAAGAATTCGATGTCGATCGAACGACGACGGTAACTATTTCGATAAGTTCAAAATAACACCCTTTAAGGCCAGGGGCCTTCGCCAAAACGAAGAGTTCGACCACTATCGAACGACGACAGGTTACTATTTTGATAAGTTCGAAATAACACCCTATAAGGCCAGGGGCCTTCTCCAAAAAGAAGAGTTCGACCTCGATCGAACGACAATGGGTTACTATTTCGATAAGTTAGAAATAACACCCCTTAAGGCTAGGGGAACTTCTCCAAAAAGAAGAGTTCAACCTCTATCAAACGACGACGGGTGACTATTTCGATAAGTTCGAAATAACACCATTTAAGGCCAGAGGCCTTCGCCAAAAAGAAGAGTTCGACCTCGATCATATGACGACGGGTTACTATTTCGATAAGTTCGAAATAACACCCTTTAAGGCCAGGGGTCTTCGCCAAAACAAAGAGTTCGACCTCTATCGAACGACGACGGGTTACTATTTTGATATGTTCGAAATAATACCCTATAAGGCCAGGGGCCTTCGCCAAAAAGAAGAGTTCGACCTCGAGCGAATGACAATGGGTTACTATTTCGATAAGTTCGAAAAAACACCCTTTAAGGCTAGGGGAACTTCGCCAAAAAGAAGAGTTCAACCTCTATCGAACGACGACGGGTGACTATTTCGATAAGTTCGAAATAACACCCTTTAAGGCCAGAGGACTTCGCCAAAAAGATGAGTTCGACCTCGATCATACGACGATGGGTTACTATTTCGATAAGTTCGAAATAACACCCTTTAAGGCCAGGGGTCTTCGCCAAAAAGAAGAGTTCGACCTCAATCGAACGACGACGGGTTACTATTTTGATATGTTCGAAATAATACCCTATAAGGCCAGGGGCCTTCTCCAAAAAGAAGAGTTCGACCTTGAGTGAACGACGATGGGTTACTATTTTGATAAGTTCGAAATAACACCTTTAAAGGCTAGGGGCCTTCGCCAAAACAAAGAGTTCGACCTCTATCGAACGACGACGGGTTACTATTTTGATATGTTCGAAATAATACCCTATAAGGCCAGGGGCCTTCGCCAAAAAGAAGAGTTCGACCTCGATCGAACGACAATGGGTTACTATTTCGATAAGTTCGAAATAACACCCTTTAAGGCTAGGGGAACTTCGCCAAAAAGAAGAGTTCAACCTCTATCGATCGACGACGGGTGACTATTTCGATAAGTTCGAAATAACACCCTTTAAGGCCAGAGGCCTTCACCAAAAAGAAGAGTTCGACCTCGATCATACGACGACGGGTTACTTTTTCGATAAGTTCGAAATAACACCCTTTAAGGCCAGGGGCCTTCGCCAAAAACAAGAGTTTGACCTCGATCGAACGACAACGGGTTACTATTTCGTTAAGTTCGGAATAACACCCTTTAAGGCTAGGGGAACTTCGCCAAAAAGAAGAGTTCAACCTCTATCGAACGACGACGGGTTACTATTTCGATAAGTTCGAAATAACACCCTTTAAGGCCAAGGGGCCTTCGCCAAAACGAAGAGTTCGACCTCTATCGAACGACGACAGGTTACTATTTTGATAAGTTCGAAATAACACCCTTTAAGGCTAGGGGCCTTTGCCAAAAACAAGAATTTGACCTCGATCGAACGACAATGGGTTACTATTTCGATAAGTTAGAAATAACACCCCTTAAGGCTAGGGGAACTTCTCCAAAAAGAAGAGTTCAACCTCTATCAAACGACGACGGGTGACTATTTCGATAAGTTCGAAATAACACCATTTAAGGCCAGAGGCCTTCGCCAAAAAGAAGAGTTCGACCTCGATCATATGACGACGGGTTACTATTTCGATAAGTTCGAAATAACACCCTTTAAGGCCAGGGGTCTTCGCCAAAACAAAGAGTTCGACCTCTATCGAACGACGACGGGTTACTATTTTGATATGTTCGAAATAATACCCTATAAGGCCAGGGGCCTTCGCCAAAAAGAAGAGTTCGACCTTGAGTGAACGACGATGGGTTACTATTTTGATAAGTTCGAAATAACACCTTTAAAGGCTAGGGGCCTTCGCCAAAACGAAGAGTTCGACCTCTATCAAACGACGACGGGTGACTATTTTGATAAGTTCGAAATAACACCCTATAAGGCCAGGGGCCTTCTCCAAAAAGAAGAGTTCGACCTCGATCGAACGACAATGGGTTACTATTTCGATAAGTTAGAAATAACACCCCTTAAGGCTAGGGGAACTTCTCCAAAAAGAAGAGTTCAACCTCTATCAAACGACGACGGGTGACTATTTCGATAAGTTCGAAATAACACCATTTAAGGCCAGAGGCCTTCGCCAAAAAGAAGAGTTCGACCTCGATCATATGACGACGGGTTACTATTTCGATAAGTTCGAAATAACACCCTTTAAGGCCAGGGGTCTTCGCCAAAACAAAGAGTTCGACCTCTATCGAACGACGACGGGTTACTATTTTGATATGTTCGAAATAATACCCTATAAGGCCAGGGGCCTTCGCCAAAAAGAAGAGTTCGACCTTGAGTGAACGACGATGGGTTACTATTTTGATAAGTTCGAAATAACACCTTTAAAGGCTAGGGGCCTTCGCCAAAACAAAGAGTTCGACCTCTATCGAACGACGACGGGTTACTATTTTGATATGTTCGAAATAACACCCTATAAGGCCTGGGGCCTTCGCCAAAAAGAAGAGTTCGACCTCGATCGAACGACAATGGGTTACTATTTGGATAAGTTAGAAATAACACCCTTTAAGGCTAGGAGAACTTCGCCAAAAAGAAGAGTTCAACCTCTATCGAACGACGATGGGTGACTATTTCGATAAGTTCGAAATAACACCCTTTAAGGCCAGAGGCCTTCGCCAAAAAGAAGAGTTCGACCTCGATCAAACGACGACGGGTTACTATTTCGATAAGTTCGAAATAACACCCTTTAAGGCCAAGGGGCCTTCGCCAAAACGAAGAGTTCGACCTCTATCGAACGATGACGGGTTACTTTTTCGATAAGTTCGAAATAACACCCTTTAAGGCCAGGGGCCTTCGCCAAAAACAAGAGTTTGACCTCGATCGAACGACAACGGGTTACTATTTCGATAAGTTCGGAATAACACCCTTTAAGGCTAGGGGCCTTCGCCAAAACGAAGAGTTCGACCTCTATCGAACGACGACGGGTTACTTTTTTGATAAGTTCGAAATAACACCCTTTAAGGCCAGGGGCCTTCGCCAAAAATAAAAGTTTGACCTCGATCGAACGACAACGGGTTACTATTTCGATAAGTTCGGAATAACACCCTTTAAGGCTAGGGGAACTTCGCCAAAAAGAAGAGTTCAACCTCTATCGAACGTCGACGGTAACTATTTCGATAAGTTCAAAATAACACCCTTTAAGGCAAGGGGCCTTCGCCAAAACGAAGAGTTCGACCTCTATCAAACGACGACAGGTTACTATTTTGATAAGTTCGAAATAACACCCTATAAGGCCTGGGGCCTTCGCCAAAAAGAAGAGTTCAACCTCGATCGAACGACAATAGGTTACTATTTGGATAAGTTAGAAATAACACCCTTTAAGGCTAGGAGAACTTCGCCAAAAAGAAGAGTTCAACCTCTATCGAACGACGACGGGTGACTATTTCGATAAGTTCGAAATAACACCCTTTAAGGCCTGAGGCCTTCGCCAAAAAGAAGAGTTCGACCTCGATCATACGACGACGGGTTACTATTTCGATAAGTTCGAAATAACACCCTTTAAGGCCAGGGGCCTTCGCCAAAAAGAAGAGTTCTACCTCGATCGAACAACGACGGGTTACAATTTCGATAAGTTCGAAATAATACACTTGAAGACCAGGGGCCTTCGCCAAAAAGAAGAGTTCGACATCGATCGAACGACGATGGGGTACTACTTTGATAAGTTCGAAATAACACCCTTAAAGGCTAGGGGCCTTCGCCAAAACGAAGAGTTCGACCTCTATCGAACGACGACGGGTTACTATTTTGATATGTTCGAAATAATACCCTATAAGGCCAGGGGCCTTCGCCAAAAAGAAGAGTTCGACCTCGATCGAACGACAATGGGTTACTATTTCGATAAGTTCAAAATAACACCCTTTAAGGCTAGGGGAACTTCGCCAAAAAGAAGAGTTCAACCTCTATCGAACGGCGACGGGTGACTATTTCGATAAGTTCGAAATAAAACCCTTTAAGGCCAGAGGCCTTCACCAAAAAGAAGAGTTCGACCTCGATCATACGACGACGGGTTACTATTTCGATAAGTTCGAAATAACACCCTTTAAGGCTAGGGGCCTTTGCCAAAAACAAGAATTTGACCTCGATCGAACGACAACGGGTTATTATTTCGATAAGTTCGAAATAACACCCTTTAAGGCCAGGGGCCTTCGCCAAAAATAAGAATTCGACGTCGATCGAACGACGACGGTAACTATTTCGATAAGTTCAAAATAACACCCTTTAAGGCCAGGGGCCTTCGCCAAAACGAAGAGTTCGACCACTATCGAACGACGACGGGTTACTATTTTGATAAGTTCGAAATAACACCCTATAAGGCCAGGGGCCTTCTCCAAAAAGAAGAGTTCGACCTCGATCGAACGACAATGGGTTACTATTTCGATAAGTTAGAAATAACACCCCTTAAGGCTAGGAGAACTTCGCCAAAAAGAAGAGTTTAACCTCTATCAAACGACGACGGGTGACTATTTCGATAAGTTCGAAATAACACCCTTTAAGGCCAGAGGCCTTCGCCAAAAAGAAGAGTTCGACCTCGATCATATGACGACGGGTTACTATTTCGATAAGTTCGAAATAACACCCTTTAAGGCCAGGGGTCTTCGCCAAAAAGAAGAGTTCGACCTCGATCGAACGACGAGGGGTTACTATTTTGATATGTTCGAAATAATACCCTATAAGGCCAGGGGCCTTCGCCAAAAAGAAGAGTTCGACCTTGAGTGAACGACGATGGGTTACTATTTTGATAAGTTCGAAATAACACCCTTAAAGGCTAGGGGCCTTCGCCAAAACGAAGAGTTCGACCTCTATCGAACGACGACGGGTTACTATTTTGATATGTTCGAAATAATACCCTATAAGGCCAGGGGCCTTCGCCAAAAAGAAGAGTTCGACCTCGATCGAACGACAATGGATTACTATTTCGATAAGTTCGAAATAACACCCTTTAATGCTAGGGGAACTTCGCCAAAAAGAAGAGTTCAACCTCTATCGAACGACGACGGGTGACTATTTTGATAAGTTCGAAATAACACCCTTTAAGGGCAGAGGCCTTCACCAAAAAAGAAGAGTTCGACCTCGATCATACGACGACGGGTTACTATTTCGATAAGTTCGAAATAACACCCTTTAAGGACAGGGGCCTTTGCCAAAAACAAGAGTTTGACCTCGATCGAACGACAACGGGTTACTATTTCGATAAGTTTGGAATAACACCCTTTAAGGCCTGGGGAACTTTGCCAAAACGAAGAGTTCGACCACTATCGAACGACGACGGGTTACTATTTTGATAAGTTCGAAATAATACCCTATAAGGCCAGGGGCCTTCTCCAAAAAGAAGAGTTCGACCTCGATCGAACGACAATGGGTTACTATTTCGATAAGTTAGAAATAACACCCCTTAAGGATAGGAAAACTTCGCCAAAAAGAAGAGTTTAACCTCTATCAAACGACGACGGGTGACTATTTCGATAAGTTCAAAATAACACCCTTTAAGGCCAGAGGCCTTCGCCAAAAAGAAGAGTTCGACCTCGATCATATGACGACGGGTTACTATTTCGATAAGTTCGAAATAACACCCTTTAAGGCCAGGGGTCTTCGCCAAAAAGAAGAGTTCGACCTCGATCGAACGACGAGGGGTTACTATTTCGATAAGTTCGAAATAACACCCTTGAAGACCAGGAGCCTTCGCCAAAAAGAAGAGTTCGACCTCGAGTGAACGACGATGGGTTACTATTTTGATAAGTTCGAAATAACACCCTTAAAGGCTAGGGGCCTTCGCCAAAATGAAGAGTTCGACCTATATCGAACGACGACGAGTTACTATTTTGATATGTTCGAAATAATACCCTATAAGGCCAGGGGCTTTCGCCAAAAAGAAGAGTTCGACCTCGATCGAACGACAATGGATTACTATTTCGATAAGTTCGAAATAACACCCTTTAAGGCTAGGGGAACTTCGCCAAAAAGAAGAGTTCAACCTCTATCGAACGACGACGGGTGACTATTTCGATAAGTTCGAAATAACACCCTTTAAGGCCAGAGGCCTTCACCAAAAAGAAGAGTTCGACCTCGATCATACGACGACGGGTTACTATTTCGATAAGTTCGAAATAACACCCTTTAAGGCCAGGGGCCTTCGCCAAAAACAAGAGTTTGACCTCGATCGAACGACAACGGGTTACTATTTCGATAAGTTCGAAATAACACCCTTTAAGGCTAGGGGAACTTCGCCAAAAAGAAGAGTTGAACCTCTATCGAACGACGACGGGTTACTATTTCGATAAGTTCGAAATAACACCCTTTAAGGCCAAGGGCCTTCGCCAAAAAGAAGAGTTCGACGTCGATCGAACGACGACGGTAACTATTTCGATAAGTTCAAAATAACACCCTTTAAGGCAAGGGGCCTTCGCCAAAACGAAGAGTTCGACCTCTATCGAACGACGACGGGTTACTATTTTGATAAGTTCGAAATAACACCATTAAAGGCTAGGGGCCTTCGCCAAAACGAAGAGTTCGACCTCTATCGAACGACGACGGGTTACTATTTTGATATGTTCGAAATAATACCCTATAAGGCCAGGGGCCTTCGCCAAAAAGAAGAGTTCGACCTCGATCGAACGACAATGGATTACTATTTCGATAAGTTCGAAATAACACCCTTTAAGGCTAGGGGAACTTCGCCAAAAAGAAGAGTTCAACCTCTATCGAACGACGACGGGTGACTATTTCGATAAGTTCGAAATAACATCCATTAAGGCCAGAGGCCTTCACCAAAAAGAAGAGTTCGACCTCGATCATACGACGACGGGTTACTATTTCGATAAGTTCGAAATAACACCCTTTAAGGCCAGGGGCCTTCGCCAAAAACAAGAGTTTGACCTCGATCGAACGACAACGGGTTACTATTTCGATAAGATCGGAATAACACCCTTTAAGGCTAGGGGAACTTCGCCAAAAAGTAGAGTTCAACCTCTATCGAACGACGACGGGTGACTATTTCGATAAGTTCGAAATAACACCCTTTAAGGCCAGAGGCCTTCGCCAAAAAGAAGAGTTCTACCTCAATCGAATGACGACGGGTTACTATTTCGATAAGTGCGAAATAACACCCTGGAAGACCAGGGGCCTTTGCCAAAAAGAAGAGTTCGACCTCGATCGAACGACGATGGGTTACTACTTTGATAAGTTCGAAATAACACCCTTAAAGGCTAGGGGCCTTCGCCAAAAAGAAGAGTTCGACCTCGATCGAACGACGACGGGTTACTATTTCGATAAGTTTGAAATAACACATTTTAAGGTCAAGGGCCTTCGCCAAAAAGAAGAGTTCAACCTCGATCGAACGACGATGGATTACTATTTCGATATGTTCGAAATAACACCCTTTAAGGCCAGGGACCTTCGCCAAAAAGAAGTGTTCGACCTCGATCGAACGACAATGGGTTACTATTTCGATAAGTTAGAAATAACACCCTTTAAGGCTAGGGGAACTTCGCCAAAAAGAAGAGTTCAACCTCTATCGAACGACGACGGGTGACTATTTCGATAAGTTCGAAATAACACCCTTTAAAGCCAGAGGCCTTCGCCAAAAAGAAGAGTTCGACCTCGATCATACGACGACGGGTTACTATTTCGATAAGTTCGAAATAACACCCTTTAAGGCCAAGGGTCTTCGCCAAAAAGAAGAGTTCTACCTCGATCGAACGACGACGGGTTACTATTTCGATAAGTTCGAAATAACACACTTGAAGACCAGGGGCCTTCGCCAAAAAGAAGAGTTCGACCTCGATCGAACGACGATGGGGTACTACTTTGATAAGTTCGAAATAACACCCTTAAAGGCTAGGGGCCTTCGCCAAAAAGAAGAGTTCGACCTCGATCGAATGATGACGAGTTACTATTTCGATAACTTTGATATAACACATTTTAAGGCCAAGGGCCTTCGCCAAAAAGATGAGTTCAACCTCTATCGAATGCCGACGGGTGACTATTTCGATAAGTTCGAAATAACACCCTTTAAGGCCAGAGGCCTTCGCCAAAAAGAAGAGTTCGACCTCGATCATACGACGACGGGTTACTATTTCGATAAGTTCGAAATAACACCCTTTAAGGCCAGGTGCCTTCGCCAAAAAGAACAGTTCTACCTCGATCGAACGACGACGGGTTACTATTTCGATAAGTGCGAAATAACACCCTGGAAGACCCGGGGCCTTCGCCAAAAAGAAGAGTTCGACCTTGAGTGAACGACGATGGGTTACTATTTTGATAAGTTCGAAATAACACCTTTAAAGGCTAGGGGCCTTCGCCAAAACAAAGAGTTCGACCTCTATCGAACGACGACGGGTTACTATTTTGATATGTTCGAAATAATACCCTATAAGGCCAGGGGCCTTCGCCAAAAAGAAGAGTTCGACCTCGATCGAACGACAATGGGTTACTATTTCGATAAGTTCGAAATAACACCCTTTAAGGCTAGGGGAACTTCGCCAAAAAGAAGAGTTCAACCTCTATCGATCGACGACGGGTGACTATTTCGATAAGTTCGAAATAACACCCTTTAAGGCCAGAGGCCTTCACCAAAAAGAAGAGTTCGACCTCGATCATACGACGACGGGTTACTTTTTCGATAAGTTCGAAATAACACCCTTTAAGGCCAGGGGCCTTCGCCAAAAACAAGAGTTTGACCTCGATCGAACGACAACGGGTTACTATTTCGTTAAGTTCGGAATAACACCCTTTAAGGCTAGGGGAACTTCGCCAAAAAGAAGAGTTCAACCTCTATCGAACGACGACGGGTTACTATTTCGATAAGTTCGAAATAACACCCTTTAAGGCCAAGGGGCCTTCGCCAAAACGAAGAGTTCGACCTCTATCGAACGACGACAGGTTACTATTTTGATAAGTTCGAAATAACACCCTTTAAGGCTAGGGGCCTTTGCCAAAAACAAGAATTTGACCTCGATCGAACGACAATGGGTTACTATTTCGATAAGTTAGAAATAACACCCCTTAAGGCTAGGGGAACTTCTCCAAAAAGAAGAGTTCAACCTCTATCAAACGACGACGGGTGACTATTTCGATAAGTTCGAAATAACACCATTTAAGGCCAGAGGCCTTCGCCAAAAAGAAGAGTTCGACCTCGATCATATGACGACGGGTTACTATTTCGATAAGTTCGAAATAACACCCTTTAAGGCCAGGGGTCTTCGCCAAAACAAAGAGTTCGACCTCTATCGAACGACGACGGGTTACTATTTTGATATGTTCGAAATAATACCCTATAAGGCCAGGGGCCTTCGCCAAAAAGAAGAGTTCGACCTTGAGTGAACGACGATGGGTTACTATTTTGATAAGTTCGAAATAACACCTTTAAAGGCTAGGGGCCTTCGCCAAAACGAAGAGTTCGACCTCTATCAAACGACGACGGGTGACTATTTTGATAAGTTCGAAATAACACCCTATAAGGCCAGGGGCCTTCTCCAAAAAGAAGAGTTCGACCTCGATCGAACGACAATGGGTTACTATTTCGATAAGTTAGAAATAACACCCCTTAAGGCTAGGGGAACTTCTCCAAAAAGAAGAGTTCAACCTCTATCAAACGACGACGGGTGACTATTTCGATAAGTTCGAAATAACACCAATTAAGGCCAGAGGCCTTCGCCAAAAAGAAGAGTTCGACCTCGATCATATGACGACGGGTTACTATTTCGATAAGTTCGAAATAACACCCTTTAAGGCCAGGGGTCTTCGCCAAAACAAAGAGTTCGACCTCTATCGAACGACGACGGGTTACTATTTTGATATGTTCGAAATAATACCCTATAAGGCCAGGGGCCTTCGCCAAAAAGAAGAGTTCGACCTTGAGTGAACGACGATGGGTTACTATTTTGATAAGTTCGAAATAACACCTTTAAAGGCTAGGGGCCTTCGCCAAAACAAAGAGTTCGACCTCTATCGAACGACGACGGGTTACTATTTTGATATGTTCGAAATAATACCCTATAAGGCCAGGGGCCTTCGCCAAAAAGAAGAGTTCGACCTCGATCGAACGACAATGGGTTACTATTTGGATAAGTTAGAAATAACACCCTTTAAGGCTAGGAGAACTTCGCCAAAAAGAAGAGTTCAACCTCTATCGAACGACGATGGGTGACTATTTCGATAAGTTCGAAATAACACCCTTTAAGGCCAGAGGCCTTCGCCAAAAAGAAGAGTTCGACCTCGATCAAACGACGACGGGTTACTATTTCGATAAGTTCGAAATAACACCCTTTAAGGCCAAGGGGCCTTCGCCAAAACGAAGAGTTCGACCTCTATCGAACGATGACGGGTTACTTTTTCGATAAGTTCGAAATAACACCCTTTAAGGCCAGGGGCCTTCGCCAAAAACAAGAGTTTGACCTCGATCGAACGACAACGGGTTACTATTTCGATAAGTTCGGAATAACACCCTTTAAGGCTAGGGGCCTTCGCCAAAACGAAGAGTTCGACCTCTATCGAACGACGACGGGTTACTTTTTTGATAAGTTCGAAATAACACCCTTTAAGGCCAGGGGCCTTCGCCAAAAATAAAAGTTTGACCTCGATCGAACGACAACGGGTTACTATTTCGATAAGTTCGGAATAACACCCTTTAAGGCTAGGGGAACTTCGCCAAAAAGAAGAGTTCAACCTCTATCGAACGTCGACGGTAACTATTTCGATAAGTTCAAAATAACACCCTTTAAGGCAAGGGGCCTTCGCCAAAACGAAGAGTTCGACCTCTATCAAACGACGACAGGTTACTATTTTGATAAGTTCGAAATAACACCCTATAAGGCCTGGGGCCTTCGCCAAAAAGAAGAGTTCAACCTCGATCGAACGACAATAGGTTACTATTTGGATAAGTTAGAAATAACACCCTTTAAGGCTAGGAGAACTTCGCCAAAAAGAAGAGTTCAACCTCTATCGAACGACGACGGGTGACTATTTCGATAAGTTCGAAATAACACCCTTTAAGGCCTGAGGCCTTCGCCAAAAAGAAGAGTTCGACCTCGATCATACGACGACGGGTTACTATTTCGATAAGTTCGAAATAACACCCTTTAAGGCCAGGGGCCTTCGCCAAAAAGAAGAGTTCTACCTCGATCGAACAACGACGGGTTACAATTTCGATAAGTTCGAAATAATACACTTGAAGACCAGGGGCCTTCGCCAAAAAGAAGAGTTCGACATCGATCGAACGACGATGGGGTACTACTTTGATAAGTTCGAAATAACACCCTTAAAGGCTAGGGGCCTTCGCCAAAACGAAGAGTTCGACCTCTATCGAACGACGACGGGTTACTATTTTGATATGTTCGAAATAATACCCTATAAGGCCAGGGGCCTTCGCCAAAAAGAAGAGTTCGACCTCGATCGAACGACAATGGGTTACTATTTCGATAAGTTCAAAATAACACCCTTTAAGGCTAGGGGAACTTCGCCAAAAAGAAGAGTTCAACCTCTATCGAACGGCGACGGGTGACTATTTCGATAAGTTCGAAATAAAACCCTTTAAGGCCAGAGGCCTTCACCAAAAAGAAGAGTTCGACCTCGATCATACGACGACGGGTTACTATTTCGATAAGTTCGAAATAACACCCTTTAAGGCTAGGGGCCTTTGCCAAAAACAAGAATTTGACCTCGATCGAACGACAACGGGTTATTATTTCGATAAGTTCGAAATAACACCCTTTAAGGCCAGGGGCCTTCGCCAAAAATAAGAATTCGACGTCGATCGAACGACGACGGTAACTATTTCGATAAGTTCAAAATAACACCCTTTAAGGCCAGGGGCCTTCGCCAAAACGAAGAGTTCGACCACTATCGAACGACGACGGGTTACTATTTTGATAAGTTCGAAATAACACCCTATAAGGCCAGGGGCCTTCTCCAAAAAGAAGAGTTCGACCTCGATCGAACGACAATGGGTTACTATTTCGATAAGTTAGAAATAACACCCCTTAAGGCTAGGAGAACTTCGCCAAAAAGAAGAGTTTAACCTCTATCAAACGACGACGGGTGACTATTTCGATAAGTTCGAAATAACACCCTTTAAGGCCAGAGGCCTTCGCCAAAAAGAAGAGTTCGACCTCGATCATATGACGACGGGTTACTATTTCGATAAGTTCGAAATAACACCCTTTAAGGCCAGGGGTCTTCGCCAAAAAGAAGAGTTCGACCTCGATCGAACGACGAGGGGTTACTATTTCGATAAGTTCGAAATAACACCCTTGAAGACCAGGGGCCTTCGCCAAAAAGAAGAGTTCGACCTCGAGTGAACGACGATGGGTTACTATTTTGATAAGTTCGAAATAACACCCTTAAAGGCTAGGGGCCTTCGCCAAAACGAAGAGTTCGACCTCTATCGAACGACGACGGGTTACTATTTTGATATGTTCGAAATAATACCCTATAAGGCCAGGGGCCTTCGCCAAAAAGAAGAGTTCGACCTCGATCGAACGACAATGGATTACTATTTCGATAAGTTCGAAATAACACCCTTTAAGGCTAGGGGAACTTCGCCAAAAAGAAGAGTTCAACCTCTATCGAACGACGACGGGTGACTATTTCGATAAGTTCGAAATAACACCCTTTAAGGGCAGAGGCCTTCACCAAAAAGAAGAGTTCGACCTCGATCATACGACGACGGGTTACTATTTCGATAAGTTCGAAATAACACCCTTTAAGGACAGGGGCCTTTGCCAAAAACAAGAGTTTGACCTCGATCGAACGACAACGGGTTACTATTTCGATAAGTTTGGAATAACACCCTTTAAGGCCTGGGGAACTTTGCCAAAACGAAGAGTTCGACCACTATCGAACGACGACGGGTTACTATTTTGATAAGTTCGAAATAATACCCTATAAGGCCAGGGGCCTTCTCCAAAAAGAAGAGTTCGACCTCGATCGAACGACAATGGGTTACTATTTCGATAAGTTAGAAATAACACCCCTTAAGGATAGGAAAACTTCGCCAAAAAGAAGAGTTTAACCTCTATCAAACGACGACGGGTGACTATTTCGATAAGTTCAAAATAACACCCTTTAAGGCCAGAGGCCTTCGCCAAAAAGAAGAGTTCGACCTCGATCATATGACGACGGGTTACTATTTCGATAAGTTCGAAATAACACCCTTTAAGGCCAGGGGTCTTCGCCAAAAAGAAGAGTTCGACCTCGATCGAACGACGAGGGGTTACTATTTCGATAAGTTCGAAATAACACCCTTGAAGACCAGGAGCCTTCGCCAAAAAGAAGAGTTCGACCTCGAGTGAACGACGATGGGTTACTATTTTGATAAGTTCGAAATAACACCCTTAAAGGCTAGGGGCCTTCGCCAAAATGAAGAGTTCGACCTATATCGAACGACGACGAGTTACTATTTTGATATGTTCGAAATAATACCCTATAAGGCCAGGGGCTTTCGCCAAAAAGAAGAGTTCGACCTCGATCGAACGACAATGGATTACTATTTCGATAAGTTCGAAATAACACCCTTTAAGGCTAGGGGAACTTCGCCAAAAAGAAGAGTTCAACCTCTATCGAACGACGACGGGTGACTATTTCGATAAGTTCGAAATAACACCCTTTAAGGCCAGAGGCCTTCACCAAAAAGAAGAGTTCGACCTCGATCATACGACGACGGGTTACTATTTCGATAAGTTCGAAATAACACCCTTTAAGGCCAGGGGCCTTCGCCAAAAACAAGAGTTTGACCTCGATCGAACGACAACGGGTTACTATTTCGATAAGTTCGAAATAACACCCTTTAAGGCTAGGGGAACTTCGCCAAAAAGAAGAGTTGAACCTCTATCGAACGACGACGGGTTACTATTTCGATAAGTTCGAAATAACACCCTTTAAGGCCAAGGGCCTTCGCCAAAAAGAAGAGTTCGACGTCGATCGAACGACGACGGTAACTATTTCGATAAGTTCAAAATAACACCCTTTAAGGCAAGGGGCCTTCGCCAAAACGAAGAGTTCGACCTCTATCGAACGACGACGGGTTACTATTTTGATAAGTTCGAAATAACACCATTAAAGGCTAGGGGCCTTCGCCAAAACGAAGAGTTCGACCTCTATCGAACGACGACGGGTTACTATTTTGATATGTTCGAAATAATACCCTATAAGGCCAGGGGCCTTCGCCAAAAAGAAGAGTTCGACCTCGATCGAACGACAATGGATTACTATTTCGATAAGTTCGAAATAACACCCTTTAAGGCTAGGGGAACTTCGCCAAAAAGAAGAGTTCAACCTCTATCGAACGACGACGGGTGACTATTTCGATAAGTTCGAAATAACATCCATTAAGGCCAGAGGCCTTCACCAAAAAGAAGAGTTCGACCTCGATCATACGACGACGGGTTACTATTTCGATAAGTTCGAAATAACACCCTTTAAGGCCAGGGGCCTTCGCCAAAAACAAGAGTTTGACCTCGATCGAACGACAACGGGTTACTATTTCGATAAGATCGGAATAACACCCTTTAAGGCTAGGGGAACTTCGCCAAAAAGTAGAGTTCAACCTCTATCGAACGACGACGGGTGACTATTTCGATAAGTTCGAAATAACACCCTTTAAGGCCAGAGGCCTTCGCCAAAAAGAAGAGTTCTACCTCAATCGAATGACGACGGGTTACTATTTCGATAAGTGCGAAATAACACCCTGGAAGACCAGGGGCCTTTGCCAAAAAGAAGAGTTCGACCTCGATCGAACGACGATGGGTTACTACTTTGATAAGTTCGAAATAACACCCTTAAAGGCTAGGGGCCTTCGCCAAAAAGAAGAGTTCGACCTCGATCGAACGACGACGGGTTACTATTTCGATAAGTTTGAAATAACACATTTTAAGGTCAAGGGCCTTCGCCAAAAAGAAGAGTTCAACCTCGATCGAACGACGATGGATTACTATTTCGATATGTTCGAAATAACACCCTTTAAGGCCAGGGACCTTCGCCAAAAAGAAGTGTTCGACCTCGATCGAACGACAATGGGTTACTATTTCGATAAGTTAGAAATAACACCCTTTAAGGCTAGGGGAACTTCGCCAAAAAGAAGAGTTCAACCTCTATCGAACGACGACGGGTGACTATTTCGATAAGTTCGAAATAACACCCTTTAAAGCCAGAGGCCTTCGCCAAAAAGAAGAGTTCGACCTCGATCATACGACGACGGGTTACTATTTCGATAAGTTCGAAATAACACCCTTTAAGGCCAAGGGTCTTCGCCAAAAAGAAGAGTTCTACCTCGATCGAACGACGACGGGTTACTATTTCGATAAGTTCGAAATAACACACTTGAAGACCAGGGGCCTTCGCCAAAAAGAAGAGTTCGACCTCGATCGAACGACGATGGGGTACTACTTTGATAAGTTCGAAATAACACCCTTAAAGGCTAGGGGCCTTCGCCAAAAAGAAGAGTTCGACCTCGATCGAATGATGACGAGTTACTATTTCGATAACTTTGATATAACACATTTTAAGGCCAAGGGCCTTCGCCAAAAAGATGAGTTCAACCTCTATCGAATGCCGACGGGTGACTATTTCGATAAGTTCGAAATAACACCCTTTAAGGCCAGAGGCCTTCGCCAAAAAGAAGAGTTCGACCTCGATCATACGACGACGGGTTACTATTTCGATAAGTTCGAAATAACACCCTTTAAGGCCAGGTGCCTTCGCCAAAAAGAACAGTTCTACCTCGATCGAACGACGACGGGTTACTATTTCGATAAGTGCGAAATAACACCCTGGAAGACCCGGGGCCTTCGCCAAAAAGAAGAGTTCGACCTCGATCGAACGACGATGGGTTACTATTTTGATAAGTTCGAAATAACACCTTTAAAGGCTAGGGGCCTTCGCCAAAACAAAGAGTTCGACCTCTATCGAACGACGACGGGTTACTATTTTGATATGTTCGAAATAATACCCTATAAGGCCAGGGGCCTTCGCCAAAAAGAAGAGTTCGACCTCGATCGAACGACAATGGGTTACTATTTCGATAAGTTCGAAATAACACCCTTTAAGGCTAGGGGAACTTCGCCAAAAAGAAGAGTTCAACCTCTATCGATCGACGACGGGTGACTATTTCGATAAGTTCGAAATAACACCCTTTAAGGCCAGAGGCCTTCACCAAAAAGAAGAGTTCGACCTCGATCATACGACGACGGGTTACTTTTTCGATAAGTTCGAAATAACACCCTTTAAGGCCAGGGGCCTTCGCCAAAAACAAGAGTTTGACCTCGATCGAACGACAACGGGTTACTATTTCGTTAAGTTCGGAATAACACCCTTTAAGGCTAGGGGAACTTCGCCAAAAAGAAGAGTTCAACCTCTATCGAACGACGACGGGTTACTATTTCGATAAGTTCGAAATAACACCCTTTAAGGCCAAGGGGCCTTCGCCAAAACGAAGAGTTCGACCTCTATCGAACGACGACAGGTTACTATTTTGATAAGTTCGAAATAACACCCTTTAAGGCTAGGGGCCTTTGCCAAAAACAAGAATTTGACCTCGATCGAACGACAATGGGTTACTATTTCGATAAGTTAGAAATAACACCCCTTAAGGCTAGGGGAACTTCTCCAAAAAGAAGAGTTCAACCTCTATCAAACGACGACGGGTGACTATTTCGATAAGTTCGAAATAACACCATTTAAGGCCAGAGGCCTTCGCCAAAAAGAAGAGTTCGACCTCGATCATATGACGACGGGTTACTATTTCGATAAGTTCGAAATAACACCCTTTAAGGCCAGGGGTCTTCGCCAAAACAAAGAGTTCGACCTCTATCGAACGACGACGGGTTACTATTTTGATATGTTCGAAATAATACCCTATAAGGCCAGGGGCCTTCGCCAAAAAGAAGAGTTCGACCTTGAGTGAACGACGATGGGTTACTATTTTGATAAGTTCGAAATAACACCTTTAAAGGCTAGGGGCCTTCGCCAAAACGAAGAGTTCGACCTCTATCAAACGACGACGGGTGACTATTTTGATAAGTTCGAAATAACACCCTATAAGGCCAGGGGCCTTCTCCAAAAAGAAGAGTTCGACCTCGATCGAACGACAATGGGTTACTATTTCGATAAGTTAGAAATAACACCCCTTAAGGCTAGGGGAACTTCTCCAAAAAGAAGAGTTCAACCTCTATCAAACGACGACGGGTGACTATTTCGATAAGTTCGAAATAACACCAATTAAGGCCAGAGGCCTTCGCCAAAAAGAAGAGTTCGACCTCGATCATATGACGACGGGTTACTATTTCGATAAGTTCGAAATAACACCCTTTAAGGCCAGGGGCCTTCGCCAAAAACAAGAGTTTGACCTCGATCGAACGACAACGGGTTACTATTTCGATAAGATCGGAATAACACCCTTTAAGGCTAGGGGAACTTCGCCAAAAAGTAGAGTTCAACCTCTATCGAACGACGACGGGTGACTATTTCGATAAGTTCGAAATAACACCCTTTAAGGCCAGAGGCCTTCGCCAAAAAGAAGAGTTCGACCTCGATCATACGACGACGGGTTACTATTTCGATAAGTTCGAAATAACACCCTTTAAGGCCAGGTGCCTTCGCCAAAAAGAACAGTTCTACCTCGATCGAACGACGACGGGTTACTATTTCGATAAGTGCGAAATAACACCCTGGAAGACCCGGGGCCTTCGCCAAAAAGAAGAGTTCGACCTCGATCGAACGACGATGGGTTACTATTTTGATAAGTTCGAAATAACACCTTTAAAGGCTAGGGGCCTTCGCCAAAACAAAGAGTTCGACCTCTATCGAACGACGACGGGTTACTATTTTGATATGTTCGAAATAATACCCTATAAGGCCAGGGGCCTTCGCCAAAAAGAAGAGTTCGACCTCGATCGAACGACAATGGGTTACTATTTCGATAAGTTCGAAATAACACCCTTTAAGGCCAAGGGCCTTCGCCAAAAAGAAGAGTTCTACCTCGATCGAACGACGACGGGTTACTATTTCGATAAGTTCGAAATAACACACTTGAAGACCAGGGGCCTTCGCCAAAAAGAAGAGTTCGAACTCGATCGAACGACGATGGGGTACTACTTTGATAAGTTCGAAATAACACCCTTAAAGGCTAGGGGCCTTCGCCAAAAAGAACAGTTCGACCTCGATTGAACGATGACGAGTTACTATTTCGATAACTTTGATATAACACATTTTAAGGCCAAGGGCCTTCGCCAAAAAGAAGAGTTCAACCTCTATCGAGCGACGACGGGTGACTATTTCGATAAGTTCGAAATAACACCCTTTAAGGCCAGAGGACTTTGCCAAAAAGAAGAGTTCGACCTCGATCATACGACGACGGGTTACTATTTCGATAAGTTCGAAATAACATCCTTTAAGGCCAGGGGCCTCCACCAAAAAGAAGAGTTCGACCTCGATCGAACGATGACGGGTTACTATTTCGATTAGTTCGAAATAACACCCTTGAAGGCCAGGGGCCTTCGCCAAAAAGAAGAGTTCAACCTCGATCGAATGATGATGGGTTACTATTTTGATAAGTTCGAAATAACACCCATAAAGTGTAGGGGCCTTCGCCAAAAAGAAGAGTTCGACCTCGATCGAACGATGACGAGTTACTATTTCGATAAATTCGATATAACACCCTTTAAGACCAGGGGCCTTCGCCAAAAAGAGGAGTTCAACCTCTATCGAACGACGACGGGTGACTATTTCGATAAGTTCGAAATAACACCCTTTAAGGCCAGAGGCCTTCACCAAAAAGAAGAGTTCGACCTCGATCATACGACGACGGGTTACTATTTCGATAAGTTCGAAATAACACCCTTTAAGGCCAGGGGCCTTCGCCAAAAACAAGAGTTTGACCTCGATCGAACGACAACGGGTTACTATTTCGATAAGATCGGAATAACACCCTTTAAGGCTAGGGGAACTTCGCCAAAAAGTAGAGTTCAACCTCTATCGAACGACGACGGGTGACTATTTCGATAAGTTCGAAATAACACCCTTTAAGGCCAGAGGCCTTCGCCAAAAAGAAGAGTTCTACCTCAATCGAATGACGACGGGTTACTATTTCGATAAGTGCGAAATAACACCCTGGAAGACCAGGGGCCTTTGCCAAAAAGAAGAGTTCGACCTCGATCGAACGACGATGGGTTACTACTTTGATAAGTTCGAAATAACACCCTTAAAGGCTAGGGGCCTTCGCCAAAAAGAAGAGTTCGACCTCGATCGAACGACGACGGGTTACTATTTCGATAAGTTTGAAATAACACATTTTAAGGTCAAGGGCCTTCGCCAAAAAGAAGAGTTCAACCTCGATCGAACGACGATGGATTACTATTTCGATATGTTCGAAATAACACCCTTTAAGGCCAGGGACCTTCGCCAAAAAGAAGTGTTCGACCTCGATCGAACGACAATGGGTTACTATTTCGATAAGTTAGAAATAACACCCTTTAAGGCTAGGGGAACTTCGCCAAAAAGAAGAGTTCAACCTCTATCGAACGACGACGGGTGACTATTTCGATAAGTTCGAAATAACACCCTTTAAAGCCAGAGGCCTTCGCCAAAAAGAAGAGTTCGACCTCGATCATACGACGACGGGTTACTATTTCGATAAGTTCGAAATAACACCCTTTAAGGCCAGGGGCCTTCGCCAAAAACAAGAGTTTGACCTCGATCGAACGACAACGGGTTACTATTTCGATAAGTTCGGAATAACACCCTTTAAGGCTAGGGGAACTTCGCCAAAAAGAAGAGTTCAACCTCTATCGAACGACGACGGGTGACTATTTCGATAAGTTCGAAATAACACCCTTTAAGGCCAGAGGCCTTCGCCAAAAAGAAGAGTTCGACCTCGATCATACGACGACGGGTTACTATTTCAATAAGTTCGAAATAACACCCTTTAAGGCCAGGTGCCTTCGCCAAAAAGAAGAGTTCTACCTCGATCGAACGACGACGGGTTACTATTTCGATAAGTGCGAAATAACACCCTGGATGACCAGGGGCCTTCGCCAAAAAGAAGAGTTCGACCTCGATCGAACGACGATGGGTTACTATTTCGATATGTTCGAAATAACACACTTTAAGGCCAGGGACCTTCGCCAAAAAGAAGTGTTCGACCTCGATCGAACGACAATGGGTTACTATTTCGATAAGTTAGAAATAACACCCTTTAAGGCTAGGGGAACTTCGCCAAAAAGAAGAGTTCAACCTCTATCGAACGACGACGGGTGACTATCTCGATAAGTTCGAAATAACACCCTTTAAAGCCAGAGGCCTTCGCCAAAAAGAAGAGTTCGACCTCGATCATACGACGACGGGTTACTATTTCGATAAGTTCAAAATAACACCCTTTAAGGCCAAGGGCCTTCGCCAAAAAGAAGAGTTCTACCTCGATCGAACGACGACGGGTTACTATTTCGATAAGTTTGAAATAACACACTTGAAGACCAGGGGCCTTCGCCAAAAAGAAGAGTTCGACCTCGATTGAACGACGATGGGGTACTACTTTGATAAGTTCGAAATAACACCCTTAAAGGCTAGGGGCCTTCGCCAAAAAGAAGAGTTCGACCTCGATCGAACGATGACGAGTTACTATTTCGATAACTTTGATATAACACATTTTAAGGCCAAGGGACTTCGCCAAAAAGATGAGTTCAACCTCTATCGAATGCCGACGGGTGACTATTTCGATAAGTTCGAAATAACACCCTTTAAGGCCAGAGGCCTTCGCCAAAAAGAAGAGTTCGACCTCGATCATACGACGACGGGTTACTATTTCGATAAGTTCGAAATAACACCCTTTAAGGCCAGGTGCCTTCGCCAAAAAGAAGAGTTCTACCTCGATCGAACGACGATGGGTTACTATTTCGATAAGTGCGAAATAACACCCTGGAAGACCCGGGGCCTTCGCCAAAAAGAGGAGTTCGACCTCGATCGAACGACGATGGGTTACTACTTCGATAAGTTAGAAATAACACCGTTTAAGGCTAGGGGAACTTCGCCAAAAAGAAGAGTTCAACCTCTATCGAACGACGACGGGTGACTATTTCGATAAGTTCGAAATAACACCCTTTAAAGCCAGAGGCCTTCGCCAAAAAGAAGAGTTCGACCTCGATCATACGACGACGGGTTACTATTTCGATAAGTTCGAAATAACACCCTTTAAGGCCAAGGGCCTTCGCCAAAAAGAAGAGTTCTACCTCGATCGAACGACGACGGGTTACTATTTCGATAAGTTCGAAATAACACACTTGAAGACCAGGGGCCTTCGCCAAAAAGAAGAGTTCGACCTCGATCGAACGACGATGGGGTACTACTTTGATAAGTTCGAAATAACACCCTTAAAGGCTAGGGGCCTTCGCCAAAAAGAAGAGTTCGACCTCGATTGAACGATGACGAGTTACTATTTCGATAACTTTGATATAACACATTTTAAGGCCAAGGGCCTTCGCCAAAAAGAAGAGTTCAACCTCTATCGAGCGACGACGGGTGACTATTTCGATAAGTTCGAAATAACACCCTTTAAGGCCAGAGGACTTCGCCAAAAAGAAGAGTTCGACCTCGATCATACGACGACGGGTTACTATTTCGATAAGTTCGAAATAACATCCTTTAAGGCCAGGGGCCTCCACCAAAAAGAAGAGTTCGACCTCGATCGAACGATGACGGGTTACTATTTCGATTAGTTCGAAATAACACCCTTGAAGGCCAGGGGCCTTCGCCAAAAAGAAGAGTTCAACCTCGATCGAATGATGATGGGTTACTATTTTGATAAGTTCGAAATAACACCCATAAAGTGTAGGGGCCTTCGCCAAAAAGAAGAGTTCGACCTCGATCGAACGATGACGAGTTACTATTTCGATAAATTCGATATAACACCCTTTAAGACCAGGGGCCTTCGCCAAAAAGAGGAGTTCAACCTCGATCGAACGGCGACGGGTTACTATTTCGATAAGTTCGAAATAACACCCTTTAAGGCCAGAGGCCTTCGCCAAAAAGAAGAGTTCTACCTCGATCGAACGACGATGGATTACTATTTCGATATGTTCGAAATAACACCCTTTAAGGCCAGGGACCTTCGCCAAAAAGAAGAGTTCGTCCTCGATCGAACGACAATGGGTTACTATTTCGATAAGTTAGAAATAACACCTTTAAGGCTAGGGGAACTTCGTCAAAAAGAAGAGTTCAACCTCTATCGAACGAGGACGGGTGACTATTTCGATAAGTTCGAAATAACACCCTTTAAAGCCAGAGGCCTTCGCCAAAAAGAAGAGTTCGACCTCGATCATACGACGATGGGTTACTATTTCGATAAGTTCGAAATAACACCCTTTAAGGCCAAGGGCCTTCGCCAAAAAGAAGAGTTCTACCTCGATCGAACGACGACGGGTTACTATTTCGATAAGTTCGAAATAACACACTTGAAGACCAGGGGCCTTCGCCAAAAAGAAGAGTTCGACCTCGATCGAACGACGATGGGTTACTATTTCGATAAGTTCGAAATAACACCCTTAAAGGCTAGGGGCCTTCGCCAAAAAGAAGAGTTCGACCTCGATCGAACGATGACGAGTTACTATTTCGATAACTTTGATATAACACATTTTAAGGCCAAGGGCCTTCGCCAAAAAGAAGAGTTCAACCTCTATCGAGCGACGACGGGTGACTATTTCGATAAGTTCGAAATAACACCCTTTAAGGCCAAGAGGCCTTCGCCAAAAAGAAGAGTTCGACCTCGATCATACGACGACGGGTTACTATTTCGATAAGTTCGAAATAACACCCTTTAAGGCCAGGTGCCTTCGCCAAAAAGAAGAGTTCTACCTCGATCGAACGACGACGGGTTACTATTTCGAAAAGTGCGAAATAACACCCTTTAAGGCTAGGGGAACTTCGCCAAAAAGAAGAGTTCAACCTCTATCGAACGACGACGGGTGACTATTTCGATAAGTTCGAAATAACACCTTTTAAAGCTAGAGGCCTTCGCCAAAAAGAAGAGTTCGACCTCGATCATACGATGACGGGTTACTATTTCGATAAGTTCGAAATAACACCCTTTAAGGCCAAGGGCCTTCGCCAAAAAGAAGAGTTCTACCTCGATCGAACGACGACGGGTTACTATTTCGATAAGTTCGAAATAACACACTTGAAGACCAGGGGCCTTCGCCAAAAAGAAGAGTTCGACCTCGATCGAACGACGATGGGGTACTACTTCGATAAGTTCGAAATAAAACCCTTAAAGGCTAGGGGCCTTCGCCAAAAAGAAGAGTTCGACCTCGATCGAACGATGACGAGTTACTATTTCGATAACTTTGATATAACACATTTTAAGGCCAAGGGCCTTTGCCAAAAAGAAGAGTTCAACCTCTATCGAACGACGACGGGCGACTATTTCGATAAGTTCGAAATAACACCCTTTAAGGCCAGAGGACTTCGCCAAAAAGAAGAGTTCGACCTCGATCATACGACGACGGGTTACTATTTCGATAAGTTCGAAATAACATTCTTTAAGGCCAGGGGCCTCCACCAAAAAGAAGAGTTCGACCTCGATCGAACGATGACGGGTTACTATTTCGATTAGTTCGAAATAACACCCTTGAAGGCCAGGGGCCTTCGCCAAAAAGAAGAGTTCAACCTCGATCGAACGATGATGGGTTACTATTTTGATAAGTTCGAAATAACACCCTATAATGTAGGGGGCCTTCGCCAAAAAGAAGAGTTCGACCTCGATCGAACGATGACGAGTTACTATTTCGATAAATTCGATATAACACCCTTTAAGACCAGGGGCCTTCGCCAAAAAGAGGAGTTCAACCTCGATCGAACGACGACGGGTTACTATTTCGATAAGTTCGAAATAACACCCTTTAAGGCCAGGGGCCTTCGCCAAAAAGAAGAGTTCTACCTCGATCGAACGACGAGGGGTTACTATTTCGATAAGTTCGAAATAACACCCTTGAAGACCAGGGGCCTTCGTCAAAAAGAAGAGTTCGACCTCGAGTGAACGACGATGGGTTACTATTTTGATAAGTTCGAAAAAACACCCTTTATAAGGCCAGGGGCCTCCACCAAAAAGAAGAGTTCGACCTCGATCGAACGATGACGGGTTACTATTTCGATTAGTTCGAAATAACACCCTTGAAGGCCAGGGGCCTTCGCCAAAAAGAAGAGTTCAACCTCGATCGAACGATGATGGGTTACTATTTTGATAAGTTCGAAATAACACCCTATAAGGCCATGGGCCTTCGCCAAAAAGAAGCGTTCAACCTCGATAGAATGACGACGAGTTACTATTTTGATAAGTTCGAAATAACACCCTTTAAGGCCAGGGGCCTTCGCCAAAAAGAAGAGTTCGGCCTCGATCGAACGACGATGGCTTACTATTTCGATAAGTTCGAAATAACACCCTTTAAGGCCAGGGGCCTTCGCCAAAAAGAAGAGTTCGACCCCGATCGAACGACAACAGGTTACTCATTCGATAAGTTCAAAATAACACCATGTAAGGTCATGGGCCTTCGCCAAAAAGAAGTGTCTCACCTCGATCGAACGGCGATGGATTACTATTTCGATACGTTCGAAATAACACCCTTTAAGGCCAATGGCCTTCGCAAAAAAAAAGAGTTCGATCTCGATCGAACGATAACGGGTTACTATTTCGATAAATTCGAAATAACACCCTTTAAGGCCAGGGGTCTTCGCCAAAAACAAGAGTTCAACCTCGATCGAACGACGACGGGTTACTATTTTGATAAATTCGAAAAAACACCCTTGAAGGCCAGGGGCCTTCGCCAAAAAGAAGAGTTCGACCTAGATCGAACGACGATAGTTATTATTATGATAAGTTCGAAATAACACCCTTGAAGGTCAGGGGCCTTCGCCAAAAAGAAGAATTCGACCTCGATCGAACGATGATGGGTTACTATTTTGATAAGTTTGAAATAACACCCTGTAAGGCCAGGGGCCTTCGCCAAAAAGAAGAGTTCAACCTCGATCGAACGATGATGGGTTTCTATTTTGATAAGTTCGAAATAACACCCATAAAGTGTAGGGGCCTTCGCCAAAAAGAAGAGTTCAACCTCTATCAAACGACGACGGGTGACTATTTCGATAAGTTCGAAATAACACCATTTAAGGCCAGAGGCCTTCGCCAAAAAGAAGAGTTCGACCTCGATCATATGACGACGGGTTACTATTTCGATAAGTTCGAAATAACACCCTTTAAGGCCAGGGGTCTTCGCCAAAACAAAGAGTTCGACCTCTATCGAACGACGACGGGTTACTATTTTGATATGTTCGAAATAATACCCTATAAGGCCAGGGGCCTTCGCCAAAAGAAGGGTTCGACCTCGAGTGAACGACGATGGGTTACTATTTTGATAAGTTCGAAATAACACCCTTAAAGGCTAGGGGCCTTCGCCAAAACAAAGAGTTCGACCTCTATCGAACGACGACGGGTTACTATTTTGATATGTTCGAAATAATACCCTATAAGGCCAGGGGCCTTCGCCAAAAAGAAGAGTTCGACCTCGATCGAACGACAATGGGTTACTCTTTCGATAAGTTCGAAATAACACCCTTTAAGGCTAGGGGAACTTCGCCAAAAAGAAGAGTTCAACCTCTATCGAACGACGACGGGTGACTATATCGATAAGTTCGAAATAACACCCTTTAAGGCCAGAGGCCTTCACCAAAAAGAAGAGTTCGACCTCGATCATACGACGACGGGTTACTTTTTCGATAAGTTCGAAATAACACCCTTTAAGGCCAGGGGCCTTCGCCAAAAACAAGAGTTTGACCTCGATCGAACGACAACGGGTTACTATTTCGATAAGTTCGGAATAACACCCTTTAAGGCCAGGGGAACTTTACCAAAATGAAGAGTTCGACCACTATCGAACGACGACGGGTTACTATTTTGATAAGTTCGAAATAACACGCTATAAGGCCAGGGGCCTTCTCCAAAAAGAAGAGTTCGACCTCGATCGAACGACAATGGGTTACTATTTCGATAAGTTAGAAATAACCCCCTTAAGGCTAGGAGAACTTCGCCAAAAAGAAGAGTTTAACCTCTATCAAACGACGACGGGTGACTATTTCGATAAGTTCGAAATAACACCCTTTAAGGCCAGAGGCCTTCGCCAAAAAGAAGAGTTCGACCTCGATCATATGACGACGGGTTACTATTTCGATAAGTTCGAAATAACACCCTTTAAGGCCAGGGGTCTTCGCCAAAAAGAAGAGTTCGACCTCGATCGAACGACGAGGGGTTACTATTTCGATAAGTTCGAAATAACACCCTTGAAGACCAGGGGCCTTCGCCAAAAAGAAGAGTTCGACCTCGAGTGAACGACGATGGGTTACTATTTTGATAAGTTCGAAATAACACCCTTAAAGGCTAGGGGCCTTCGCCAAAACGAAGAGTTCGACCTCTATCGAACGACGACGGGTTACTATTTTGATATGTTCGAAATAATACCCTATAAGGCCAGGGGCCTTCGCCAAAAAGAAGAGTTTGACCTCGATCGAACGACAATGGATTACTATTTCGATAAGTTCGAAATAACACCCTTTAAGGCTAGGGGAACTTCGCCAAAAAGAAGAGTTCAACCTCTATCGAACGACGACGGGTGACTATTTCGATAAGTTCGAAATAACACCCTTTAAGGCCAGAGGCCTTCACCAAAAAGAAGAGTTCGACCTCGATCATACGACGACGGGTTACTATTTCGATAAGTTCGAAATAACACCCTTGAAGACCAGGGGCCTTCGCCAAAAAGAAGAGTTCTACCTCGAGTGAACGACCATGGGTTACTATTTTGATAAGTTCGAAATAACACCCTTAAAGGCTAGGGGCCTTCGCCAAAACGAAGAGTTCGACCTCTATCGAACGACGACGGGTTACTATTTTGATATGTTCGAAATAATACCCTATAAGGCCAGGGGCCTTCGCCAAAAAGAAGAGTTCGACCTCGATCGAACGACAATGGGTTACTATTTCGATAAGTACGAAATAACACCCTTTAAGGCTAGGGGAACTTCGCCAAAAAGAAGAGTTCAACCTCTATCGAACGACGACGGGTGACTATTTCGATAAGTTCGAAATAACACCCTTTAAGGCCAGAGGCCTTCACCAAAAAGAAGAGTTCGACCTCGATCATACGACGACGGGTTACTATTTCGATAAGTTCGAAATAACACCCTTTAAGGCCAGGGGCCTTCGCCAAAAACAAGAGTTTGACCTCGATCGAACGACAACGGGTTACTATTTCGATAAGTTCGGAATAACACCCTTTAAGGCCAGGGGCCTTCGCCAAAAAGAAGAATTCGACGTCGATCGAACGACGACGGTAACTATTTCGATAAGTTCAAAATAACACCCTTTAAGGCCAGGGGCCTTCGCCAAAACGAAGAGTTCGACCACTATCGAACGACGACGGGTTACTATTTTGATAAGTTCGAAATAACACCCTATAAGGCCAGGGGCCTTCTCCAAAAAGAAGAGTTCGACCTCGATCGAACGACAATGGGTTACTATTTCGATAAGTTAGAAATAACACCCCTTAAGGCTAGGAGAACTTCGCCAAAAAGAAGAGTTTAACCTCTATCAAACGACGACGGGTGACTATTTCGATAAGTTCGAAATAACACCCTTTAAGGCCAGAGGCCTTCGCCAAAAAGAAGAGTTCGACCTCGATCATATGACGACGGGTTACTATTTCGATAAGTTCGAAATAACACCCTTTAAGGCCAGGGGTCTTCGCCAAAAAGAAGAGTTCGACCTCGATCGAACGACGAGGGGTTACTATTTCGATAAGTTCGAAATAACACCCTTGAAGACCAGGGGCCTTCGCCAAAAAGAAGAGTTCGACCTCGAGTGAACGACCATGGGTTACTATTTTGATAAGTTCGAAATAACACCCTTAAAGGCTAGGGGCCTTCGCCAAAACGAAGAGTTCGACCTCTATCGAACGACGACGGGTTACTATTTTGATATGTTCGAAATAATACCCTATAAGGCCAGGGGCCTTCGCCAAAAAGAAGAGTTCGACCTCGATCGAACGACAATGGGTTACTATTTCGATAAGTACGAAATAACACCCTTTAAGGCTAGGGGAACTTCGCCAAAAAGAAGAGTTCAACCTCTATCGAACGACGACGGGTGACTATTTCGATAAGTTCGAAATAACACCCTTTAAGGCCAGAGGCCTTCACCAAAAAGAAGAGTTCGACCTCGATCATACGACGACGGGTTACTATTTCGATAAGTTCGAAATAACACCCTTTAAGGCCAGGGGCCTTCGCCAAAAACAAGAGTTTGACCTCGATCGAACGACAACGGGTTACTATTTCGATAAGTTCGGAATAACACCCTTTAAGGCCAGGGGCCTTCGCCAAAAAGAAGAATTCGACGTCGATCGAACGACGACGGTAACTATTTCGATAAGTTCAAAATAACACCCTTTAAGGCCAGGGGCCTTCGCCAAAACGAAGAGTTCGACCACTATCGAACGACGACGGGTTACTATTTTGATAAGTTCGAAATAACACCCTATAAGGCCAGGGGCCTTCTCCAAAAAGAAGAGTTCGACCTCGATCGAACGACAATGGGTTACTATTTCGATAAGTTAGAAATAACACCCCTTAAGGCTAGGAGAACTTCGCCAAAAAGAAGAGTTTAACCTCTATCAAACGACGACGGGTGACTATTTCGATAAGTTCGAAATAACACCCTTTAAGGCCAGAGGCCTTCGCCAAAAAGAAGAGTTCGACCTCGATCATATGACGACGGGTTACTATTTCGATAAGTTCGAAATAACACCCTTTAAGGCCAGGGGTCTTCGCCAAAAAGAAGAGTTCGACCTCGATCGAACGACGAGGGGTTACTATTTCGATAAGTTCGAAATAACACCCTTGAAGACCAGGGGCCTTCGCCAAAAAGAAGAGTTCGACCTCGAGTGAATGACGATGGGTTACTATTTTGATAAGTTCGAAATAACACCCTTAAAGGCTAGGGGCCTTCGCCAAAACGAAGAGTTCGACCTCTATCGAATGACGACGGGTTACTATTTTGATATGTTCGAAATAATACCCTATAAGGCCAGGGGCCTTCGCCAAAAAGAAGAGTTCGACCTCGATCGAACGACAATGGATTACTATTTCGATAAGTTCGAAATAACACCCTTTAAGGCTAGGGAAACTTCGCCAAAAAGAAGAGTTCAACCTCTATCGAACGACGACGGATGACTATTTCGATAAGTTCGAAATAACACCCTTTAAGGGAAGAGGCCTTCACCAAAAAGAAGAGTTCGACCTCGATCATACGACGACGGGTTACTATTTCGATAAGTTCGAAATAACACCATTTAAGGTCAGGGGCCTTCGCCAAAAACAAGAGTTTGACCTCGATCGAACGACAACGGGTTACTATTTCGATAAGTTCGGAATAACACCCTTTAAGGCCAGGGGAACTTTACCAAAATGAAGAGTTCGACCACTATCGAACGACGACGGGTTACTATTTTGATAAGTTCGAAATAACACGCTATAAGGCCAGGGGCCTTCTCCAA
Source organism: Nicotiana tabacum (assembly GCF_000715075.1). Classification (NCBI taxonomy): domain Eukaryota; kingdom Viridiplantae; phylum Streptophyta; class Magnoliopsida; order Solanales; family Solanaceae; genus Nicotiana; species Nicotiana tabacum. Next base: position 81,809,135 of record NC_134087.1, read on the forward strand.
AAAGAAGAGTTCGACCTCGATCGAACGACAATGGGTTACTATTTCGATAAGTTAGAAATAACCCCCTTAAGGCTAGGAGAACTTCGCCAAAAAGAAGAGTTTAACCTCTATCAAACGACGACGGGTGACTATTTCGATAAGTTCGAAATAACACCCTTTAAGGGCAGAGGCCTTCACCAAAAAGAAGAGTTCGACCTCGATCATACGACAACGGGTTACTATTTCGATAAGTTCGAAATAACACCCTTTAAGGCCAGGGGCCTTCGCCAAAAACAAGAGTTTGACCTCGATCGAACGACAACGGGTTACTATTTCGATAAGTTCGGAATAACACCCTTTAAGACCAGGGGAACTTTGCCAAAACGAAGAGTTCGACCACTATCGAACGACGACGGGTTACAATTTTGATAATTTCGAAATAACACCATATAAGGCCAGGGGCCTTCTCCAAAAAGAAGAGTTCGACCTCGATCGAACGACAATGGGTTACTATTTCGATAAGTTTGAAATAACACCCCTTAAGGCTAGGAGAACTTCGCCAAAAAGAAGAGTTTAACCTCTATCAAACGACGACGGGTGACTATTTCGATAAGTTCGAAATAACACCCTTTAAGGCCAGAGGCCTTCGCCAAAAAGAAGAGTTCGACCTCGATCATATAACGACGGGTTACTATTTCGATAAGTTCGAAATAACACCCTTTAAGGCCAGGGGTCTTCGCCAAAAAGAAGAGTTTGACCTCGATCGAACGACGAGGGGTTACTATTTCGATAAGTTCGAAATAACACCCTTGAAGACCAGGGGCCTTCGCCAAAAAGAAGAGTTCGACCTCGAGTGAACGACGATGGGTTACTATTTTGATAAGTTCGAAATAACACCCTTAAAGGCTAGGGGCCTTCGCCAAAACGAAGAGTTCGACCTCTATCGAACGACGACGGGTTACTATTTTGATATGTTCGAAATAATACCCTATAAGGCCAGGGGCCTTCGCCAAAAAGAAGAGTTCGACCTCGATCGAATGACAATGGATTACTATTTCGATAAGTTCGAAATAACACCCTTTAAGGCTAGGGGAACTTCGCCAAAAAGAAGAGTTCAACCTCTATCGAACGACGACGGGTGACTATTTCGATAAGTTCGAAATAACACCCTTTAAAGCCAGAGGCCTTCACCAAAAAGAAGAGTTCGACCTAGATCATACGACGACGGGTTACTATTTCGATAAGTTCGAAATAACACCCTTTAAGGCCAGGGGCCTTCGCCAAAAACAAGAGTTTGACCTCGATCGAACGACAACGGGTTACTATTTCGATAAGTTCGGAATAACACCCTTTAAGGCTAGGGGAACTTCGCCAAAAAGAAGAGTTCAACCTCTATCGAACGACGACGGGTTACTATTTTGATAAGTTCGAAATAACACCTTTTAAGGCCAAGGGCCTTCACCAAAAAGAAGAGTTCGACGTCGATCGAACGACGACGGTAACTATTTCGATAAGTTCAAAATAACACCCTTTAAGGCTAGGGGCCTTCGCCAAAACGAAGAGTTCGACCTCTATCGAACGACGACGGGTTACTATTTTGATAAGTTCGAAATAACACCCTTAAAGGCTAGGGGCCTTCGCTACAATGAAGAGTTCGACCTCTATCGAATGACGACGGGTTACTATTTTGATATGTTCGAAATAATACCCTATAAGGCCAGGGGCCTTCGCCAAAAAGAAGAGTTCGACCTCGATCGAACGACAATGGATTACTATTTCGATAAGTTCGAAATAACACCCTTTAAGGCTAGGGGAACTTCGCCAAAAAGAAGAGTTCAACCTCTATCGAACGACGACGGGTGACTATTTCGATAAGTTTGAAATAACACCCTTTAAGGCCAGAGGACTTCACCAAAAAGAAGAGTTAGACCTCGATCATACGACGACGGGTTACTATTTCGATAAGTTCGAAATAATACCCTTTAAGGCCAGGGGCCTTCGCCAAAAACAAGAGTTTGACCTCGATCGAACGACAACGGGTTACTATTTCGATAAGTTCGGAATAACACCCTTTAAGGCCAGGGGAACTTTGCCAAAACGAAGAGTTCGACCACTATCGAACGACGACGAGTTACTATTTTGATAAGTTCGAAATAACACCCTATAAGGCCAGGGGCCATCTCAAAAAAGAAGAGTTCGACCTCGATCGAACGACAATGGGTTACTATTTCGATAAGTTAGAAATAACACCCCTTAAGGCTAGGAGAACTTCGCCAAAAAGAAGAGTTTAACCTCTATCAAACGACGACGGGTGACTATTTCGATAAGTTCGAAATAACACCCTTTAAGGCCAGAGGCCTTCGCCAAAAAGAAGAGTTCGACCTCGATCGAACGACGATGGGTTACTACTTTGATAAGTTCGAAAAAACACCCTTTAAGGCCAGGGGTCTTCGCCAAAAAGAAGAGTTTGACCTCGATCGAACGACGAGGGGTTACTATTTCGATAAGTTCGAAATAACACCCTTGAAGACCAGGGGCCTTCGCCAAAAAGAAGAGTTCGACCTCGAGTGAACGACGATGGGTTACTATTTTGATAAGTTCGGAATAACACCCTTTAAGGCCAGGGGAACTTTGCCAAAACGAAGAGTTCGACCACTATCGAACGACGACGGGTTACAATTTTGATAATTTCGAAATAACACCATATAAGGCCAGGGGCCTTCTCCAAAAAGAAGAGTTCGACCTCGATCGAACGACAATGGGTTACTATTTCGATAAGTTAGAAATAACACCCCTTAAGGCTAGGAGAACTTCGCCAAAAAGAAGAGTTTAACCTCTATCAAACGACGACGGGTGACTATTTCGATAAGTTCGAAATAACACCCTTTAAGGCCAGAGGCCTTCGCCAAAAAGAAAAGTTCGACCTCGATCATATAACGACGGGTTACTATTTCGATAAGTTCGAAATAACACCCTTTAAGGCCAGGGGTCTTCGCCAAAAAGAAGAGTTTGACCTCGATCGAACGACGAGGGGTTACTATTTCGATAAGTTCGAAATAACACCCTTGAAGACCAGGGGCCTTCGCCAAAAAGAAGCGTTCGACCTCGAGTGAACGACGATGGGTTACTATTTTGATAAGTTCGAAATAACACCCTTAAAGGCTAGGGGCCTTCGCAAAAACGAAGAGTTCGACCTCTATCGAACGACGACGGGTTACTATTTTGATATGTTCGAAATAATACCCTATAAGGCCAGGGGCCTTCGCCAAAAAGAAGAGTTCGACCTCGATCGAATGACAATGGATTACTATTTCGATAAGTTCGAAATAACACCCTTTAAGGCTAGGGGAACTTCGCCAAAAAGAAGAGTTCAACCTCTATCGAACGACGACGGGTGACTATTTCGATAAGTTCGAAATAACACCCTTTAAGGCCAGAGGCCTTCACCAAAAAGAAGAGTTCGACCTAGATCATACGACGACGGGTTACTATTTCGATAAGTTCGAAATAACACCCTTTAAGGCCAGGGGCCTTCGCCAAAAACAAGAGTTTGACCTCGATCGAACAACAACGGGTTACTATTTCGATAAGTTCGGAATAACACCCTTTAAGGCTAGGGGAACTTCGCCAAAAAGAAGAGTTCAACCTCTATCGAACGACGACGGGTTACTATTTTGATAAGTTCGAAATAACACCCTTTAAGGCCAAGGGCCTTCACCAAAAAGAAGAGTTCGACGTCGATCGAACGACGACGGTAACTATTTCGATAAGTTCAAAATAACACCCTTTAAGGCTAGGGGCCTTCGCCAAAACGAAGAGTTCGACCTCTATCGAACGACGACGGGTTACTATTTTGATAAGTTCGAAATAACACCCTTAAAGGCTAGGGGCCTTCGCTACAACGAAGAGTTCGACCTCTATCGAATGACGACGGGTTACTATTTTGATATGTTCGAAATAATACCCTATAAGGCCAGGGGCCTTCGCCAAAAAGAAGAGTTCGACCTCGATCGAACGACAATGGATTACTATTTCGATAAGTTCGAAATAACACCCTTTAAGGCTAGGGGAACTTCGCCAAAAAGAAGAGTTCAACCTCTATCGAACGACGACGGGTGACTATTTCGATAAGTTCGAAATAACACCCTTTAAGGCCAGAGGACTTCACCAAAAAGAAGAGTTCGACCTCGATCATACGACGACGGGTTACTATTTCGATAAGTTCGAAATAACACCCTTTAAGGCCAGGGGCCTTCGCCAAAAACAAGAGTTTGACCTCGATCAAACGACAACGGGTTACTATTTCGATAAGTTCGGAATAACACCCTTTAAGGCCAGGGGAACTTTGTCAAAACGAAGAGTTCGACCACTATCGAACGACGACGGGTTACTATTTTGATAAGTTCGAAATAACACCCTATAAGGCCAGGGGCCTTCTCAAAAAAGAAGAGTTCGACCTCGATCGAACGACAATGGGTTACTATTTCGATAAGTTAGAAATAACACCCCTTAAGGCTAGGAGAACTTCGCCAAAAAGAAGAGTTTAACCTCTATCAAACGACGACGGGTGACTATTTCGATAAGTTTGAAATAACACCCTTTAAGGCCAGAGGCCTTCGCCAAAAAGAAGAGTTCGACCTCGATCATATAACAACGGGTTACTATTTCGATAAGTTCGAAATAACACCCTTTAAGGCCAGGGGTCTTCGCCAAAAAGAAGAGTTTGACCTCGATCGAACGACGAGGGGTTACTATTTCGATAAGTTCGAAATAACACCCTTGAAGACCAGGGGCCTTCGCCAAAAAGAAGAGTTCAACCTCGATCATACGACGACGGGTTACTATTTTGATAAGTTCGAAATAACACCCTTAAAGGCTAGGGGCCTTCGCCAAAACGAAGAGTTCAACCTCGATCGAACGACGACGGGTTACTATTTTGATTAGTTCGAAATAACACCCTTGAAGGCCAGGGACCTTCACGAAAAAGAAGAGTTCAACCTCGATCGAACGATGATGGGTTACTATTTTGATAAGTTCGAAATAACACCCATAAAGTGTAGGGGCCTTCGCCAAAAAGAAGAGTTCGACCTCGATCGAACGACGACGGGTGACTATTTCGATAAGTTCGAAATAACACCCTTTAAGGCCAGAGGCCTTCACCAAAAAGAAGAGTTCGACCTAGATCATACGACGACGGGTTACTATTTCGATAAGTTCGAAATAACACCCTTTAAGGCCAGGGGCCTTCGCCAAAAACAAGAGTTTGACCTCGATCGAACGACGACAGGTTACTATTTCGATAAGTTCGGAATAACACCCTTTAAGGCTAGGGGAACTTCGCCAAAAAGAAGAGTTCAACCTCTATCGAACGACGACGGGTTACTATTTTGATAAGTTCGAAATAACACCCTTTAAGGCCAAGGTCCTTCACCAAAAAGAAGAGTTCGACATCGATCGAACGACGACGGTAACTATTTCGATAAGTTCAAAATAACACCCTTTAAGGCTAGGGGCCTTCGCCAAAACGAAGAGTTCGACCTCTATCGAACGACGACGGGTTACTATTTTGATAAGTTCGAAATAACACCCTTAAAGGCTAGGGGCCTTCGCTACAACGAATAGTTCGACCTCTATCGAACGACGACGGGTTACTATTTTGATATGTTCGAAATAATACCCTATAAGGCCAGGGGCCTTCGCCAAAAAGAAGAGTTCGACCTCGATCGAACGACAATGGATTACTATTTCGATAAGTTCGAAATAACACCCTTTAAGGCTAGGGGAACTTCGCCAAAAAGAAGAGTTCAACCTCTATCGAACGACGACGGGTGACTATTTCGATAAGTTCGAAATAACACCCTTTAAGGCCAGAGGACTTCACCAAAAAGAAGAGTTCGACCTCGATCATACGACGACGGGTTACTATTTCGATAAGTTCGAAATAACACCCTTTAAGGCCAGGGGCCTTCGCCAAAAACAAGAGTTTGACCTCGATCGAACGACAACGGGTTACTATTTCGATAAGTTCGGAATAACACCCTTTAAGGCCAGGGGAACTTTGCCAAAACGAAGAGTTCGACCACTATCGAACGACGACGGGTTACTATTTTGATAAGTTCGAAATAACACCCTATAATGCCAGAGGCCTTCTCCAAAAAGAAGAGTTCGACCTCGATCGAACGACAATGGGTTACTATTTCGATAAGTTAGAAATAACACCCCTTAAGGCTAGGAGAACTTCGCCAAAAAGAAGAGTTTAACCTCTATCAAACGACGACGGGTGACTATTTCGATAAGTTCGAAATAACACCCTTTAAGGCCAGAGGCCTTCGCCAAAAAGAAGAGTTCGACCTCGATCATATAACGACGGGTTACTATTTCGATAAGTTCGAAATAACACCCTTTAAGGCCAGGGGTCTTCGCCAAAAAGAAGAGTTTGACCTCGATCGAACGACGAGGGGTTACTATTTCGATAAGTTCGAAATAACACCCTTGAAGACCAGGGGCCTTCGCCAAAAAGAAGAGTTCAACCTCGATCATACGACGACGGGTTACTATTTTGATAAGTTCGAAATAACACCCTTAAAGGCTAGGGGCCTTCGCCAAAACGAAGAGTTCAACCTCGATCGAACGACGACGGGTTACTATTTTGATTAGTTCGAAATAACACCCTTGAAGGCCAGGGACCTTCACGAAAAAGAAGAGTTCAACCTCGATCGAACGATGATGGGTTACTATTTTGATAAGTTCGAAATAACACCCATAAAGTGTAGGGGCCTTCGCCAAAAAGAAGAGTTCGACCTCGATCGAACGACGACGGGTGACTATTTCGATAAGTTCGAAATAACACCCTTTAAGGCCAGAGGCCTTCACCAAAAAGAAGAGTTCGACCTAGATCATACGACGACGGGTTACTATTTCGATAAGTTCGAAATAACACCCTTTAAGGCCAGGGGCCTTCGCCAAAAACAAGAGTTTGACCTCGATCGAACGACGACAGGTTACTATTTCGATAAGTTCGGAATAACACCCTTTAAGGCTAGGGGAACTTCGCCAAAAAGAAGAGTTCAACCTCTATCGAACGACGACGGGTTACTATTTTGATAAGTTCGAAATAACACCCTTTAAGGCCAAGGTCCTTCACCAAAAAGAAGAGTTCGACATCGATCGAACGACGACGGTAACTATTTCGATAAGTTCAAAATAACACCCTTTAAGGCTAGGGGCCTTCGCCAAAACGAAGAGTTCGACCTCTATCGAACGACGACGGGTTACTATTTTGATAAGTTCGAAATAACACCCTTAAAGGCTAGGGGCCTTCGCTACAACGAATAGTTCGACCTCTATCGAATGACGACGGGTTACTATTTTGATATGTTCGAAATAATACCCTATAAGGCCAGGGGCCTTCGCCAAAAAGAAGAGTTCGACCTCGATCGAACGACAATGGATTACTATTTCGATAAGTTCGAAATAACACCCTTTAAGGCTAGGGGAACTTCGCCAAAAAGAAGAGTTCAACCTCTATCGAACGACGACGGGTGACTATTTCGATAAGTTCGAAATAACACCCTTTAAGGCCAGAGGACTTCACCAAAAAGAAGAGTTCGACCTCGATCATACGACGACGGGTTACTATTTCGATAAGTTCGAAATAACACCCTTTAAGGCCAGGGGCCTTCGCCAAAAACAAGAGTTTGACCTCGATCGAACGACAACGGGTTACTATTTCGATAAGTTCGGAATAACACCCTTTAAGGCCAGGGGAACTTTGCCAAAACGAAGAGTTCGACCACTATCGAACGACGACGGGTTACTATTTTGATAAGTTCGAAATAACACCCTATAAGGCCAGGGGCCTTCTCAAAAAAGAAGATTTCGACCTCGATCGAACGACAATGGGTTACTATTTCGATAAGTTAGAAATAACACCCCTTAAGGCTAGGAGAACTTCGCCAAAAAGAAGAGTTTAACCTCTATCAAACGACGACGGGTGACTATTTCGATAAGTTCGAAATAACACCCTTTAAGGCCAGAGGCCTTCGCCAAAAAGAAGAGTTCGACCTCGATCGAACGACGATGGGTTACTACTTTGATAAGTTCGAAATAACACCCTTAAAGGATAGGGGCCTTCGCCAAAAAGAAGAGTTCGACCTCGATCGAACGACGACGGGTTACTATTTCGATAAGTTTGAAATAACACATTTTAAGGTCAAGGGCCTTCGCCAAAAAGAAGAGTTCAACCTCGATCATACGACGACGGGTTACTATTTCGATAAGTTCGAAATAACATCCTTTAAGGCCAGGGGCCTCCACCAAAAAGAAGAGTTCAACCTCGATCGAACGATGACGGGTTACTATTTCGATAAGTTCGAAATAACACCCTTGAAGACCAGGGGCCTTCGCCAAAAAGAAGAGTTCGACCTCGAGTGAACGACGATGGGTTACTATTTTGATAAGTTCGGAATAACACCCTTTAAGGCCAGGGGAACTTTGCCAAAACGAAGAGTTCGACCACTATCGAACGACGACGGGTTACAATTTTGATAATTTCGAAATAACACCATATAAGGCCAGGGGCCTTCTCCAAAAAGAAGAGTTCGACCTCGATCGAACGACAATGGGTTACTATTTCGATAAGTTAGAAATAACACCCCTTAAGGCTAGGAGAACTTCGCCAAAAAGAAGAGTTTAACCTCTATCAAACGACGACGGGTGACTATTTCGATAAGTTCGAAATAACACCCTTTAAGGCCAGAGGCCTTCGCCAAAAAGAAGAGTTCGACCTCGATCATATAACGACGGGTTACTATTTCGATAAGTTCGAAATAACACCCTTTAAGGCCAGGGGTCTTCGCCAAAAAGAAGAGTTTGACCTCGATCGAACGACGAGGGGTTACTATTTCGATAAGTTCGAAATAACACCCTTGAAGACCAGGGGCCTTCGTCAAAAAGAAGAGTTCGACCTCGAGTGAACGACGATGGGTTACTATTTTGATAAGTTCGAAATAACACCCTTAAAGGCTAGGGGCCTTCGCAAAAACGAAGAGTTCGACCTCTATCGAACGACGACGGGTTACTATTTTGATATGTTCGAAATAATACCCTATAAGGCCAGGGGCCTTCGCCAAAAAGAAGAGTTCGACCTCGATCGAATGACAATGGATTACTATTTCGATAAGTTCGAAATAACACCCTTTAAGGCTAGGGGAACTTCGCCAAAAAGAAGAGTTGAACCTCTATCGAACGACGACGGGTGACTATTTCGATAAGTTCGAAATAACACCCTTTAAGGCCAGAGGCCTTCACCAAAAAGAAGAGTTCGACCTAGATCATACGACGACGGGTTACTATTTCGATAAGTTCGAAATAACACCCTTTAAGGCCAGGGGCCTTCGCCAAAAACAAGAGTTTGACCTCGATCGAACGACAACGGGTTACTATTTCGATAAGTTCGGAATAACACCCTTTAAGGCTAGGGGAACTTCGCCAAAAAGAAGAGTTCAACCTCTATCGAACGACGACGGGTTACTATTTTGATAAGTTCGAAATAACACCCTTTAAGGCCAAGGGCCTTCACCAAAAAGAAGAGTTCGACGTCGATCGAACGACGACGGTAACTATTTCGATAAGTTCAAAATAACACCCTTTAAGGCTAGGGGCCTTCGCCAAAACGAAGAGTTCGACCTCTATCGAACGACGACGGGTTACTATTTTGATAAGTTCGAAATAACACCCTTAAAGGCTAGGGGCCTTCGCTACAACGAAGAGTTCGACCTCTATCGAATGACGACGGGTTACTATTTTGATATGTTCGAAATAATACCCTATAAGGCCAGGGGCCTTCGCCAAAAAGAAGAGTTCGACCTCGATCGAACGACAATGGATTACTATTTCGATAAGTTCGAAATAACACCCTTTAAGGCTAGGGGAACTTCGCCAAAAAGAAGAGTTCAACCTCTATCGAACGACGACGGGTGACTATTTCGATAAGTTCGAAATAACACCCTTTAAGGCCAGAGGACTTCACCAAAAATAAGAGTTCGACCTCGATCATACGACGACGGGTTACTATTTCGATAAGTTCGAAATAACACCCTTTAAGGCCAGGGGCCTTCGCCAAAAACAAGAGTTTGACCTCGATCGAACGACAACGGGTTACTATTTCGATAAGTTCGGAATAACACCCTTTAAGGCCAGGGGAACTTTGCCAAAACGAAGAGTTCGACCACTATCGAACGACGACGGGTTACTATTTTGATAAGTTCGAAATAACACCCTATAATGCCAGAGGCCTTCTCCAAAAAGAAGAGTTCGACCTCGATCGAACGACAATGGGTTACTATTTCGATAAGTTAGAAATAACACCCCTTAAGGCTAGGAGAACTTCGCCAAAAAGAAGAGTTTAACCTCTATCAAACGACGACGGGTGACTATTTCGATAAGTTCGAAATAACACCCTTTAAGGCCAGAGGCCTTCGCCAAAAAGAAGAGTTCGACCTCGATCATATAACGACGGGTTACTATTTCGATAAGTTCGAAATAACACCCTTTAAGGCCAGGGGTCTTCGCCAAAAAGAAGAGTTTGACCTCGATCGAACGACGAAGGGGTTACTATTTCGATAAGTTCGAAATAACACCCTTGAAGACCAGGGGCCTTCGCCAAAAAGAAGAGTTCAACCTCGATCATACGACGACGGGTTACTATTTTGATAAGTTCGAAATAACACCCTTAAAGGCTAGGGGCCTTCGCCAAAACGAAGAGTTCAACCTCGATCGAACGACGACGGGTTACTATTTTGATTAGTTCGAAATAACACCCTTGAAGGCCAGGGACCTTCGCGAAAAAGAAGAGTTCAACCTCGATCGAACGATGATGGGTTACTATTTTGATAAGTTCGAAATAACACCCATAAAGTGTAGGGGCCTTCGCCAAAAAGAAGAGTTCGACCTCGATCGAACGACGACGGGTGACTATTTCGATAAGTTCGAAATAACACCCTTTAAGGCCAGAGGCCTTCACCAAAAAGAAGAGTTCGACCTAGATCATACGACGACGGGTTACTATTTCGATAAGTTCGAAATAACACCCTTTAAGGCCAGGGGCCTTCGCCAAAAACAAGAGTTTGACCTCGATCGAACGACGACAGGTTACTATTTCGATAAGTTCGGAATAACACCCTTGATGACCAGGGGCCTTCGTCAAAAAGAAGAGTTCGACCTCGATCATACGACGACGGGTTACAATTTCGATAAGTTCGAAAAAACACCCTTTATAGCCAGGGGCCTCCGCCAAAAAGAAGAGTTCGACCTCGATCGAACGATGACGGGTTACTATTTCGATTAGTTCGAAATAACACCCTTTAAGGCTAGGGGAACTTCGCCAAAAAGAAGAGTTCAACCTCTATCGAACGACGACGGGTGACTATTTCGATAAGTTCGAAATAACACCCTTTAAGGCCAGAGGACTTCACCAAAAAGAAGAGTTCGACCTCGATCATACGACGACGGGTTACTATTTCGATAAGTTCGAAATAACACCCTTTAAGGCCAGGGGCCTTCGCCAAAAACAAGAGTTTGACCTCGATCGAACGACAACGGGTTACTATTTCGATAAGTTCGGAATAACACCCTTTAAGGCCAGGGGAACTTTGCCAAAACGAAGAGTTCGACCACTATCGAACGACGACGGGTTACTATTTTGATAAGTTCGAAATAACACCCTATAAGGCCAGGGGCCTTCTCAAAAAAGAAGATTTCGACCTCGATCGAACGACAATGGGTTACTATTTCGATAAGTTAGAAATAACACCCCTTAAGGCTAGGAGAACTTCGCCAAAAAGAAGAGTTTAACCTCTATCAAACGACGACGGGTGACTATTTCGATAAGTTCGAAATAACACCCTTTAAGGCCAGAGGCCTTCGCCAAAAAGAAGAGTTCGACCTCGATCGAACGACGATGGGTTACTACTTTGATAAGTTCGAAATAACACCCTTAAAGGCTAGGGGCCTTCGCCAAAAAGAAGAGTTCGACCTCGATCGAACGACGACGGGTTACTATTTCGATAAGTTTGAAATAACACATTTTAAGGTCAAGGGCCTTCGCCAAAAAGAAGAGTTCAACCTCGATCATACGACGACGGGTTACTATTTCGATAAGTTCGAAATAACATCCTTTAAGGCCAGGGGCCTCCACCAAAAAGAAGAGTTCAACCTCGATCGAACGATGACGGGTTACTATTTCGATTAGTTCGAAATAACACCCTTGAAGGCCAGGGGCCTTCGCCAAAAAGAAGAGTTCAACCTCGATCGAACGATGATGGGTTACTATTTTGATAAGTTCGAAATAACACCCATAAAGTGTAGGGGCCTTCGCCAAAAAGAAGAGTTCGACCTCGATCGAACGATGACGAGTTACTATTTCGATAAATTCGATATAACACCCTTTAAGACCAGGGGCCTTCGCCAAAAAGAGGAGTTCAACCTCGATCGAACGACGACGGGTTACTATTTCGATAAGTTCGAAATAACACCCTTTAAGGCCAGGGGCCTTCGCCAAAAAGAAGAGTTCTACCTCGATCGAACGATGACAGGTTACTATTTCGATAAGTTCGAAATAACACCCTTGATGACCAGGGGCCTTCGTCAAAAAGAAGAGTTCGACCTCGATCATACGACGACGGGTTACAATTTCGATAAGTTCGAAAAAACACCCTTTATAGCCAGGGGCCTCCGCCAAAAAGAAGAGTTCGACCTCGATCGAACGATGACGGGTTACTATTTCGATTAGTTCGAAATAACACCCTTGAAGGCCAGGGGCCTTCGCCAAAAAGAAGAGTTCAACCTCGATCGAACGATGATGGGTTACTATTTTGATAAGTTCGAAATAACACCCTATAAGGCCATGGGCCTTCGCCAAAAAGAAGCGTGCAACCTCGATAGAATGATGACGAGTTACTATTTTGATAAGTTCGAAATAACACCCTTTAAGGCCAGGGGCCTTCGCCAAAAAGAAGAGTTCGGCCTCGATCGAACGACGATGGCTTACTATTTCGATAAGTTCGAAATAACACCCTTTAAGGCCAGGGGCCTTCGCCAAAAAGAAGAGTTCGACCCCGATCGAACGACAACAGGTTACTCATTCGATAAGTTCAAAATAACACCATGTAAGGTCATGGGCCTTCGCCAAAAAGAAGTGTCTCACCTCGATCGAACGGCGATGGATTACTATTTCGATACGTTCGAAATAACACCCTTTAAGGCCAATGGCCTTCGCAAAAAAAAAGAGTTCGATCTCGATCGAACGATAACGGGTTACTATTTCGATAAATTCGAAATAACACCCTTTAAGGCCAGGGGTCTTCGCCAAAAACAAGAGTTCAACCTCGATCGAACGACGACGGGTTACTATTTTGATAAATTCGAAAAAACACCCTTGAAGGCCAGGGGCCTTCGCCAAAAAGAAGAGTTCGACCTAGATCGAACGACGACAGTTATTATTATGATAAGTTCGAAATAACACCCTTGAAGGTCAGGGGCCTTCGCCAAAAAGAAGAATTCGACCTCGATCGAACGATGATGGGTTACTATTTTGATAAGTTTGAAATAACACCCTGTAAGGCCAGGGGCCTTCGCCAAAAAGAAGAGTTCAACCTCGATCGAACGATGATGGGTTTCTATTTTGATAAGTTCGAAATAACACCCATAAAGTGTAGGGGCCTTCGCCAAAAAGAAGAGATCGACCTCGATCGAACGATGACGAGTTACTATTTCGATAAGTTCGAAATAACACCCTTTAAGGCCAGAGGCCTTCTCCAAAATGAAGAGTTCGACCTCGATCATATGACGACGGGTTACTATTTCGATAAGTTCGAAATAACACCCTTTAAGGCCAGGGGTCTTCGCCAAAACAAAGAGTTCGACCTCTATCGAACGACGACAGGTTACTATTTTGATATGTTCGAAATAATACCCTATAAGGCCAGGGGCCTTCGCCAAAAAGAAGAGTTCGACCTCGAGTGAACGACGATGGGTTACTATTTTGATAAGTTCGAAATAACACCCTTAAAGGCTAGGGGCCTTCGCCAAAACAAAGAGTTCGACCTCTATCGAACGACGACGGGTTACTATTTTGATATGTTCGAAATAATACCCTATAAGGCCAGGGGCCTTCGCCAAAAAGAAGAGTTCGACCTCGATCGAACGACAATGGGTTACTATTTCGATAAGTTCGAAATAACACCCTTTAAGGCTAGGGGAACTTCGCCAAAAAGAAGAGTTCAACCTCTATCGAACGACGACGGGTGACTATTTCGATAAGTTCGAAATAACACCCTTTAAGGCCAGAGGCCTTCACCAAAAAGAAGAGTTCGACCTCGATCATACGACGACGGGTTACTTTTTCGATAAGTTCGAAATAACACCCTTTAAGGCCAGGGGCCTTCGCCAAAAACAAGAGTTTGACCTCGATCGAACGACAACGGGTTACTATTTCGATAAGTTCGGAATAACACCCTTTAAGGCTAGGGGAACTTCGCCAAAAAGAAGAGTTCAACCTCTATCGAACGACGACGGGTTACTATTTTGATAAGTTCGAAATAACACCCTTTAAGGCCAAGGGCCTTCGCCAAAAAGAAGAGTTCGACGTCGATCGAACGACGACGGTAACTATTTCGATAAGTTCAAAATAACACCCTTTAAGGCAAGGGGCCTTCGCCAAAACGAAGAGTTCGACCTCTATCGAACGACGAAGGGTTACTATTTTGATAAGTTCGAAATAACACCCTATAAGGCCTGGGGCCTTCGCCAAAAAGAAGAGTTCAACCTCGATCGAACGACAATGGGTTACTATTTGGATAAGTTATAAATAACACCCTTTACGGCTAGGAGAACTTCGCCAAAAAGAAGAGTTCAACCTTTATCGAACGACGACGGGTGACTATTTCGATAAGTTCGAAATAACACCCTTTAAGGCCAGAGGCCTTCGCCAAAAAGAAGAGTTCGACCTCGATCATACGACGACGGGTTACTATTTCGATAAGTTCGAAATAACACCCTTTAAGGCCAGGGGCCTTCGCCAAAAAGAAGAGTTCGACCTCGATCGAACGACGATGGGTTACTATTTCGATATGTTCGAAATAACACCCTTGAAGGCCAGGGGCCTTCGCCAAAAAGAAGAGTTCAACCTCGATCGAACGACGATGGGTTACTACTTTGATAAGTTCGAAATAACACCCTTAAAGGCTAGGGGCCTTCGCCAAAAAGAAGAGTTCGACCTCGATCGAACGACGACGTGTTACTATTTCGATAAGTTTGAAATAACACATTTTAAGGTCAAGGGCCTTCGCCAAAAAGAAGAGTTCAACCTTGATCGAACGACGATGGATTACTATTTCGATATGTTCGAAATAACACCCTTTAAGGCCAGGGACCTTCGCCAAAAAGAAGAGTTCGACCTCGATCGAACGACAATGGGTTACTATTTCGATAAGTTAAAAATAACACCCTTTAAGGCTAGGGGAACTTCGCCAAAAAGAAGAGTTCAACCTCTATCGAACGACGACGGGTGACTATTTCGATAAGTTCGAAATAACACCCTTTAAAGCCAGAGGCCTTCGCCAAAAAGAAGAGTTCGACCTCGATCGAACGACGACGGGTTACTATTTCGATAAGTTTGAAATAACACATTTTAAGGTCAAGGGCCTTCGCCAAAAAGAAGAGTTCAACCTCGATCGAATGACGATGGATTACTATTTCGATATGTTCGAAATAACACCCTTTAAGGCCAGGGACCTTCGACAAAAAGAAGAGTTCGACCTCGATCGAACGACAATGGGTTACTATTTCGATAAGTTAAAAATAACACCCTTTAAGGCTAGGGGAACTTCGCCAAAAAGAAGAGTTCAACCTCTATCGAACGACGACGGGTGACTATTTCGATAAGTTCGAAATAACACCCTTTAAAGCCAGAGGCCTTCGCCAAAAAGAAGAGTTCGACCTCGATCATACGACGACGGGTTACTATTTCGATAAGTTCGAAATAACACCCTTTAAGGCCAGGGGCCTTCGCCAAAAAGAAGAGTTCTACCTCGATCGAACGACGACGGGTTACTATTTTGATAAGTTCGAAATAATACACTTGAAGACCAGGGGCCTTCGCCAAAAAGAAGAGTTCGACATCGATCGAACGACGATGGGGTACTACTTTGATAAGTTCGAAATAACACCCTTAAAGGTTAGGGGCCTTCGCCAAAAAGAAGAGTTCAACCTCTATCGAACGACGACGGGTGACTATTTCGATAAGTTCGAAATAACACCCTTTAAGGCCAGAGGACTTCGCCAAAAAGAAGAGTTCGACCTCGATCATACGACGACGGGTTACTATTTCGATAAGTTCGAAATAACACCCTTTAAGGCCAGGGGTCTTCGCCAAAAAGAAGAGTTCTACCTCGATCGAACGACGACGGGTTACTATTCGATAAGTTCGAAATAACACCCTTGAAGACCAGGGGCCTTCGCCAAAAAGAAGAGTTCGACCTCGAGTGAACGACGATGGGTTACTATTTTGATAAGTTCGAAATAACACCCTTAAAGGTTAGGGGCCTTCGCCAAAACGAAGAGTTCGACCTCTATCGAACGACGACGGGTTACTATTTTGATAAGTTCGAAATAATACACTTGAAGACCAGGGGCCTTCGCCAAAAAGAAGAGTTCGACATCGATCGAACGACGATGGGGTACTACTTTGATAAGTTCGAAATAACACCCTTAAAGGTTAGGGGCCTTCGCCAAAAAGAAGAGTTCAACCTCTATCGAACGACGACGGGTGACTATTTCGATAAGTTCGAAATAACACCCTTTAAGGCCAGAGGACTTCGCCAAAAAGAAGAGTTCGACCTCGATCATACGACGACGGGTTACTATTTCGATAAGTTCGAAATAACACCCTTTAAGGCCAGGGGTCTTCGCCAAAAAGAAGAGTTCGACCTCGATCGAACGACGACGGGTTACTATTCGATAAGTTCGAAATAACACCCTCGAAGACCAGGGGCCTTCGCCAAAAAGAAGAGTTCGACCTCGAGTGAACGACGATGGGTTACTATTTTGATAAGTTCGAAATAACGACCTTAAAGGTTAGGGGCCTTCGCCAAAACGAAGAGTTCGACCTCTATCGAACGACGACGGGTTACTATTTTGATATGTTCGAAATAATACCCTATAAGGCCAGGGGCCTTCGCCAAAAAGAAGAGTTCGACCTCGATCGAACGACAATGGGTTACTATTTCGATAAGTTCTGAATAACACCCTTTAAGGCTAGGGGAACTTCGCCAAAAAGAAGAGTTCAACCTCTATCGAACGACGACGGGTGACTATTTCGATAAGTTCGAAATAACACCCTTTAAGGCCAGAGGCCTTCACCAAAAAGAAGAGTTCGACCTCGATCATACGACGACGGGTTACTATTTCGATAAGTTCGAAATAACACCCTTTAAGGCCAGGGGCCTTCGCCAAAAACAAGAGTTTGACCTCGATCGAACGACAACGGGTTACTATTTCGATAAGTTCGGAATAACACCCTTTAAGGCCAGGGGCCTTCGCCAAAAAGAAGAATTCGACGTCGATCGAACGACGACGGTAACTATTTCGATAAGTTCAAAATAACACCCTTTAAGGCCAGGGGCCTTCGCCAAAACGAAGAGTTCGACCACTATCGAACGACGACGGGTTACTATTTTGATAAGTTCGAAATAACACCCTATAAGGCCAGGGGCCTTCTCCAAAAAGAAGAGTTCGACCTCGATCGAACGACAATGGGTTACTATTTCGATAAGTTAGAAATAACACCCCTTAAGGCTAGGAGAACTTCGCCAAAAAGAAGAGTTTAACCTCTATCAAACGACGACGGGTGACTATTTCGATAAGTTCGAAATAACACCCTTTAAGGCCAGAGGCCTTCGCCAAAAAGAAGAGTTCGACATCGATCATATGACGACGGGTTACTATTTCGATAAGTTCGAAATAACACCCTTTAAGGCCAGGGGTCTTCGCCAAAAAGAAGAGTTCGACCTCGATCGAACGACGAGGGGTTACTATTTCGATAAGTTCGAAATAACACCCTTGAAGACCAGGAGCCTTCGCCAAAAAGAAGAGTTCGACCTCGAGTGAACGACGATGGGTTACTATTTTGATAAGTTCGAAATAACACCCTTAAAGTCTAGGGTCCTTCGCCAAAACGAAGAGTTCGACCTCTATCGAACGACGACGGGTTACTATTTTGATATGTTCGAAATAATACCCTATAAGGCCAGGGGCCTTCGCCAAAAAGAAGAGTTTGACCTCGATCGAACGACAATGGATTACTATTTCGATAAGTTCGAAATAACACCCTTTAAGGCTAGGGGAACTTCGCCAAAAAGAAGAGTTCAACCTCTATCGAACGACGACTGGTGACTATTTCGATAAGTTCGAAATAACACCCTTTAAGGGCAGAGGCCTTCACCAAAAAGAAGAGTTCGACCTCGATCATACGACGACGGGTTACTATTTCGATAAGTTCGAAATAACACCCTTTAAGGCCAGGGGCCTTCGCCAAAAACAAGAGTTTGACCTCGATCGAACGACAACGGGTTACTATTTCGATAAGTTCGGAATAACACCCTTTAAGGCCAGGGGAACTTTGCCAAAACGAAGAGTTCGACCACTATCGAACGACGACGGGTTACTATTTTGATAAGTTAGAAATAACACCCTTTAAGGCCAGGGGCCTTCGCCAAAAAGAAGAGTTCTACCTCGATCGAACGACGACGGGTTACTATTTTGATAAGTTCGAAATAATACACTTGAAGACCAGGGGCCTTCGCCAAAAAGAAGAGTTCGACATCGATCGAACGACGATGGGGTACTACTTTGATAAGTTCGAAATAACACCCTTAAAGGTTAGGGGCCTTCGCCAAAAAGAAGAGTTCAACCTCTATCGAACGACGACGGGTGACTATTTCGATAAGTTCGAAATAACACCCTTTAAGGCCAGAGGACTTCGCCAAAAAGAAGAGTTCGACCTCGATCATACGACGACGGGTTACTATTTCGATAAGTTCGAAATAACACCCTTTAAGGCCAGGGGTCTTCGCCAAAAAGAAGAGTTCTACCTCGATCGAACGACGACGGGTTACTATTCGATAAGTTCGAAATAACACCCTTGAAGACCAGGGGCCTTCGCCAAAAAGAAGAGTTCGACCTCGAGTGAACGACGATGGGTTACTATTTTGATAAGTTCGAAATAACACCCTTAAAGGTTAGGGGCCTTCGCCAAAACGAAGAGTTCGACCTCTATCGAACGACGACGGGTTACTATTTTGATAAGTTCGAAATAATACACTTGAAGACCAGGGGCCTTCGCCAAAAAGAAGAGTTCGACATCGATCGAACGACGATGGGGTACTACTTTGATAAGTTCGAAATAACACCCTTAAAGGTTAGGGGCCTTCGCCAAAAAGAAGAGTTCAACCTCTATCGAACGACGACGGGTGACTATTTCGATAAGTTCGAAATAACACCCTTTAAGGCCAGAGGACTTCGCCAAAAAGAAGAGTTCGACCTCGATCATACGACGACGGGTTACTATTTCGATAAGTTCGAAATAACACCCTTTAAGGCCAGGGGTCTTCGCCAAAAAGAAGAGTTCGACCTCGATCGAACGACGACGGGTTACTATTCGATAAGTTCGAAATAACACCCTCGAAGACCAGGGGCCTTCGCCAAAAAGAAGAGTTCGACCTCGAGTGAACGACGATGGGTTACTATTTTGATAAGTTCGAAATAACGACCTTAAAGGTTAGGGGCCTTCGCCAAAACGAAGAGTTCGACCTCTATCGAACGACGACGGGTTACTATTTTGATATGTTCGAAATAATACCCTATAAGGCCAGGGGCCTTCGCCAAAAAGAAGAGTTCGACCTCGATCGAACGACAATGGGTTACTATTTCGATAAGTTCTGAATAACACCCTTTAAGGCTAGGGGAACTTCGCCAAAAAGAAGAGTTCAACCTCTATCGAACGACGACGGGTGACTATTTCGATAAGTTCGAAATAACACCCTTTAAGGCCAGAGGCCTTCACCAAAAAGAAGAGTTCGACCTCGATCATACGACGACGGGTTACTATTTCGATAAGTTCGAAATAACACCCTTTAAGGCCAGGGGCCTTCGCCAAAAACAAGAGTTTGACCTCGATCGAACGACAACGGGTTACTATTTCGATAAGTTCGGAATAACACCCTTTAAGGCCAGGGGCCTTCGCCAAAAAGAAGAATTCGACGTCGATCGAACGACGACGGTAACTATTTCGATAAGTTCAAAATAACACCCTTTAAGGCCAGGGGCCTTCGCCAAAACGAAGAGTTCGACCACTATCGAACGACGACGGGTTACTATTTTGATAAGTTCGAAATAACACCCTATAAGGCCAGGGGCCTTCTCCAAAAAGAAGAGTTCGACCTCGATCGAACGACAATGGGTTACTATTTCGATAAGTTAGAAATAACACCCCTTAAGGCTAGGAGAACTTCGCCAAAAAGAAGAGTTTAACCTCTATCAAACGACGACGGGTGACTATTTCGATAAGTTCGAAATAACACCCTTTAAGGCCAGAGGCCTTCGCCAAAAAGAAGAGTTCGACATCGATCATATGACGACGGGTTACTATTTCGATAAGTTCGAAATAACACCCTTTAAGGCCAGGGGTCTTCGCCAAAAAGAAGAGTTCGACCTCGATCGAACGACGAGGGGTTACTATTTCGATAAGTTCGAAATAACACCCTTGAAGACCAGGAGCCTTCGCCAAAAAGAAGAGTTCGACCTCGAGTGAACGACGATGGGTTACTATTTTGATAAGTTCGAAATAACACCCTTAAAGTCTAGGGTCCTTCGCCAAAACGAAGAGTTCGACCTCTATCGAACGACGACGGGTTACTATTTTGATATGTTCGAAATAATACCCTATAAGGCCAGGGGCCTTCGCCAAAAAGAAGAGTTTGACCTCGATCGAACGACAATGGATTACTATTTCGATAAGTTCGAAATAACACCCTTTAAGGCTAGGGGAACTTCGCCAAAAAGAAGAGTTCAACCTCTATCGAACGACGACTGGTGACTATTTCGATAAGTTCGAAATAACACCCTTTAAGGGCAGAGGCCTTCACCAAAAAGAAGAGTTCGACCTCGATCATACGACGACGGGTTACTATTTCGATAAGTTCGAAATAACACCCTTTAAGGCCAGGGGCCTTCGCCAAAAACAAGAGTTTGACCTCGATCGAACGACAACGGGTTACTATTTCGATAAGTTCGGAATAACACCCTTTAAGGCCAGGGGAACTTTGCCAAAACGAAGAGTTCGACCACTATCGAACGACGACGGGTTACTATTTTGATAAGTTAGAAATAACACCCTTTAAGGCCAGGGGCCTTCGCCAAAAAGAAGAGTTCTACCTCGATCGAACGACGACGGGTTACTATTTTGATAAGTTCGAAATAATACACTTGAAGACCAGGGGCCTTCGCCAAAAAGAAGAGTTCGACATCGATCGAACGACGATGGGGTACTACTTTGATAAGTTCGAAATAACACCCTTAAAGGTTAGGGGCCTTCGCCAAAAAGAAGAGTTCAACCTCTATCGAACGACGACGGGTGACTATTTCGATAAGTTCGAAATAACACCCTTTAAGGCCAGAGGACTTCGCCAAAAAGAAGAGTTCGACCTCGATCATACGACGACGGGTTACTATTTCGATAAGTTCGAAATAACACCCTTTAAGGCCAGGGGTCTTCGCCAAAAAGAAGAGTTCTACCTCGATCGAACGACGACGGGTTACTATTCGATAAGTTCGAAATAACACCCTTGAAGACCAGGGGCCTTCGCCAAAAAGAAGAGTTCGACCTCGAGTGAACGACGATGGGTTACTATTTTGATAAGTTCGAAATAACACCCTTAAAGGTTAGGGGCCTTCGCCAAAACGAAGAGTTCGACCTCTATCGAACGACGACGGGTTACTATTTTGATAAGTTCGAAATAATACACTTGAAGACCAGGGGCCTTCGCCAAAAAGAAGAGTTCGACATCGATCGAACGACGATGGGGTACTACTTTGATAAGTTCGAAATAACACCCTTAAAGGTTAGGGGCCTTCGCCAAAAAGAAGAGTTCAACCTCTATCGAACGACGACGGGTGACTATTTCGATAAGTTCGAAATAACACCCTTTAAGGCCAGAGGACTTCGCCAAAAAGAAGAGTTCGACCTCGATCATACGACGACGGGTTACTATTTCGATAAGTTCGAAATAACACCCTTTAAGGCCAGGGGTCTTCGCCAAAAAGAAGAGTTCGACCTCGATCGAACGACGACGGGTTACTATTCGATAAGTTCGAAATAACACCCTCGAAGACCAGGGGCCTTCGCCAAAAAGAAGAGTTCGACCTCGAGTGAACGACGATGGGTTACTATTTTGATAAGTTCGAAATAACGACCTTAAAGGTTAGGGGCCTTCGCCAAAACGAAGAGTTCGACCTCTATCGAACGACGACGGGTTACTATTTTGATATGTTCGAAATAATACCCTATAAGGCCAGGGGCCTTCGCCAAAAAGAAGAGTTCGACCTCGATCGAACGACAATGGGTTACTATTTCGATAAGTTCTGAATAACACCCTTTAAGGCTAGGGGAACTTCGCCAAAAAGAAGAGTTCAACCTCTATCGAACGACGACGGGTGACTATTTCGATAAGTTCGAAATAACACCCTTTAAGGCCAGAGGCCTTCACCAAAAAGAAGAGTTCGACCTCGATCATACGACGACGGGTTACTATTTCGATAAGTTCGAAATAACACCCTTTAAGGCCAGGGGCCTTCGCCAAAAACAAGAGTTTGACCTCGATCGAACGACAACGGGTTACTATTTCGATAAGTTCGGAATAACACCCTTTAAGGCCAGGGGCCTTCGCCAAAAAGAAGAATTCGACGTCGATCGAACGACGACGGTAACTATTTCGATAAGTTCAAAATAACACCCTTTAAGGCCAGGGGCCTTCGCCAAAACGAAGAGTTCGACCACTATCGAACGACGACGGGTTACTATTTTGATAAGTTCGAAATAACACCCTATAAGGCCAGGGGCCTTCTCCAAAAAGAAGAGTTCGACCTCGATCGAACGACAATGGGTTACTATTTCGATAAGTTAGAAATAACACCCCTTAAGGCTAGGAGAACTTCGCCAAAAAGAAGAGTTTAACCTCTATCAAACGACGACGGGTGACTATTTCGATAAGTTCGAAATAACACCCTTTAAGGCCAGAGGCCTTCGCCAAAAAGAAGAGTTCGACATCGATCATATGACGACGGGTTACTATTTCGATAAGTTCGAAATAACACCCTTTAAGGCCAGGGGTCTTCGCCAAAAAGAAGAGTTCGACCTCGATCGAACGACGAGGGGTTACTATTTCGATAAGTTCGAAATAACACCCTTGAAGACCAGGAGCCTTCGCCAAAAAGAAGAGTTCGACCTCGAGTGAACGACGATGGGTTACTATTTTGATAAGTTCGAAATAACACCCTTAAAGTCTAGGGTCCTTCGCCAAAACGAAGAGTTCGACCTCTATCGAACGACGACGGGTTACTATTTTGATATGTTCGAAATAATACCCTATAAGGCCAGGGGCCTTCGCCAAAAAGAAGAGTTTGACCTCGATCGAACGACAATGGATTACTATTTCGATAAGTTCGAAATAACACCCTTTAAGGCTAGGGGAACTTCGCCAAAAAGAAGAGTTCAACCTCTATCGAACGACGACTGGTGACTATTTCGATAAGTTCGAAATAACACCCTTTAAGGGCAGAGGCCTTCACCAAAAAGAAGAGTTCGACCTCGATCATACGACGACGGGTTACTATTTCGATAAGTTCGAAATAACACCCTTTAAGGCCAGGGGCCTTCGCCAAAAACAAGAGTTTGACCTCGATCGAACGACAACGGGTTACTATTTCGATAAGTTCGGAATAACACCCTTTAAGGCCAGGGGAACTTTGCCAAAACGAAGAGTTCGACCACTATCGAACGACGACGGGTTACTATTTTGATAAGTTAGAAATAACACCCTTTAAGGCCAGGGGCCTTCGCCAAAAAGAAGAGTTCTACCTCGATCGAACGACGACGGGTTACTATTTTGATAAGTTCGAAATAATACACTTGAAGACCAGGGGCCTTCGCCAAAAAGAAGAGTTCGACATCGATCGAACGACGATGGGGTACTACTTTGATAAGTTCGAAATAACACCCTTAAAGGTTAGGGGCCTTCGCCAAAAAGAAGAGTTCAACCTCTATCGAACGACGACGGGTGACTATTTCGATAAGTTCGAAATAACACCCTTTAAGGCCAGAGGACTTCGCCAAAAAGAAGAGTTCGACCTCGATCATACGACGACGGGTTACTATTTCGATAAGTTCGAAATAACACCCTTTAAGGCCAGGGGTCTTCGCCAAAAAGAAGAGTTCTACCTCGATCGAACGACGACGGGTTACTATTCGATAAGTTCGAAATAACACCCTTGAAGACCAGGGGCCTTCGCCAAAAAGAAGAGTTCGACCTCGAGTGAACGACGATGGGTTACTATTTTGATAAGTTCGAAATAACACCCTTAAAGGTTAGGGGCCTTCGCCAAAACGAAGAGTTCGACCTCTATCGAACGACGACGGGTTACTATTTTGATAAGTTCGAAATAATACACTTGAAGACCAGGGGCCTTCGCCAAAAAGAAGAGTTCGACATCGATCGAACGACGATGGGGTACTACTTTGATAAGTTCGAAATAACACCCTTAAAGGTTAGGGGCCTTCGCCAAAAAGAAGAGTTCAACCTCTATCGAACGACGACGGGTGACTATTTCGATAAGTTCGAAATAACACCCTTTAAGGCCAGAGGACTTCGCCAAAAAGAAGAGTTCGACCTCGATCATACGACGACGGGTTACTATTTCGATAAGTTCGAAATAACACCCTTTAAGGCCAGGGGTCTTCGCCAAAAAGAAGAGTTCGACCTCGATCGAACGACGACGGGTTACTATTCGATAAGTTCGAAATAACACCCTCGAAGACCAGGGGCCTTCGCCAAAAAGAAGAGTTCGACCTCGAGTGAACGACGATGGGTTACTATTTTGATAAGTTCGAAATAACGACCTTAAAGGTTAGGGGCCTTCGCCAAAACGAAGAGTTCGACCTCTATCGAACGACGACGGGTTACTATTTTGATATGTTCGAAATAATACCCTATAAGGCCAGGGGCCTTCGCCAAAAAGAAGAGTTCGACCTCGATCGAACGACAATGGGTTACTATTTCGATAAGTTCTGAATAACACCCTTTAAGGCTAGGGGAACTTCGCCAAAAAGAAGAGTTCAACCTCTATCGAACGACGACGGGTGACTATTTCGATAAGTTCGAAATAACACCCTTTAAGGCCAGAGGCCTTCACCAAAAAGAAGAGTTCGACCTCGATCATACGACGACGGGTTACTATTTCGATAAGTTCGAAATAACACCCTTTAAGGCCAGGGGCCTTCGCCAAAAACAAGAGTTTGACCTCGATCGAACGACAACGGGTTACTATTTCGATAAGTTCGGAATAACACCCTTTAAGGCCAGGGGCCTTCGCCAAAAAGAAGAATTCGACGTCGATCGAACGACGACGGTAACTATTTCGATAAGTTCAAAATAACACCCTTTAAGGCCAGGGGCCTTCGCCAAAACGAAGAGTTCGACCACTATCGAACGACGACGGGTTACTATTTTGATAAGTTCGAAATAACACCCTATAAGGCCAGGGGCCTTCTCCAAAAAGAAGAGTTCGACCTCGATCGAACGACAATGGGTTACTATTTCGATAAGTTAGAAATAACACCCCTTAAGGCTAGGAGAACTTCGCCAAAAAGAAGAGTTTAACCTCTATCAAACGACGACGGGTGACTATTTCGATAAGTTCGAAATAACACCCTTTAAGGCCAGAGGCCTTCGCCAAAAAGAAGAGTTCGACATCGATCATATGACGACGGGTTACTATTTCGATAAGTTCGAAATAACACCCTTTAAGGCCAGGGGTCTTCGCCAAAAAGAAGAGTTCGACCTCGATCGAACGACGAGGGGTTACTATTTCGATAAGTTCGAAATAACACCCTTGAAGACCAGGAGCCTTCGCCAAAAAGAAGAGTTCGACCTCGAGTGAACGACGATGGGTTACTATTTTGATAAGTTCGAAATAACACCCTTAAAGTCTAGGGTCCTTCGCCAAAACGAAGAGTTCGACCTCTATCGAACGACGACGGGTTACTATTTTGATATGTTCGAAATAATACCCTATAAGGCCAGGGGCCTTCGCCAAAAAGAAGAGTTTGACCTCGATCGAACGACAATGGATTACTATTTCGATAAGTTCGAAATAACACCCTTTAAGGCTAGGGGAACTTCGCCAAAAAGAAGAGTTCAACCTCTATCGAACGACGACTGGTGACTATTTCGATAAGTTCGAAATAACACCCTTTAAGGGCAGAGGCCTTCACCAAAAAGAAGAGTTCGACCTCGATCATACGACGACGGGTTACTATTTCGATAAGTTCGAAATAACACCCTTTAAGGCCAGGGGCCTTCGCCAAAAACAAGAGTTTGACCTCGATCGAACGACAACGGGTTACTATTTCGATAAGTTCGGAATAACACCCTTTAAGGCCAGGGGAACTTTGCCAAAACGAAGAGTTCGACCACTATCGAACGACGACGGGTTACTATTTTGATAAGTTAGAAATAACACCCTATAAGGCCAGGGGCCTTCGCCAAAAAGAAGAGTTCTACCTCGATCGAACGACGACGGGTTACTATTTTGATAAGTTCGAAATAATACACTTGAAGACCAGGGGCCTTCGCCAAAAAGAAGAGTTCGACATCGATCGAACGACGATGGGGTACTACTTTGATAAGTTCGAAATAACACCCTTAAAGGTTAGGGGCCTTCGCCAAAAAGAAGAGTTCAACCTCTATCGAACGACGACGGGTGACTATTTCGATAAGTTCGAAATAACACCCTTTAAGGCCAGAGGACTTCGCCAAAAAGAAGAGTTCGACCTCGATCATACGACGACGGGTTACTATTTCGATAAGTTCGAAATAACACCCTTTAAGGCCAGGGGTCTTCGCCAAAAAGAAGAGTTCTACCTCGATCGAACGACGACGGGTTACTATTCGATAAGTTCGAAATAACACCCTTGAAGACCAGGGGCCTTCGCCAAAAAGAAGAGTTCGACCTCGAGTGAACGACGATGGGTTACTATTTTGATAAGTTCGAAATAACACCCTTAAAGGTTAGGGGCCTTCGCCAAAACGAAGAGTTCGACCTCTATCGAACGACGACGGGTTACTATTTTGATAAGTTCGAAATAATACACTTGAAGACCAGGGGCCTTCGCCAAAAAGAAGAGTTCGACATCGATCGAACGACGATGGGGTACTACTTTGATAAGTTCGAAATAACACCCTTAAAGGTTAGGGGCCTTCGCCAAAAAGAAGAGTTCAACCTCTATCGAACGACGACGGGTGACTATTTCGATAAGTTCGAAATAACACCCTTTAAGGCCAGAGGACTTCGCCAAAAAGAAGAGTTCGACCTCGATCATACGACGACGGGTTACTATTTCGATAAGTTCGAAATAACACCCTTTAAGGCCAGGGGTCTTCGCCAAAAAGAAGAGTTCGACCTCGATCGAACGACGACGGGTTACTATTCGATAAGTTCGAAATAACACCCTCGAAGACCAGGGGCCTTCGCCAAAAAGAAGAGTTCGACCTCGAGTGAACGACGATGGGTTACTATTTTGATAAGTTCGAAATAACGACCTTAAAGGTTAGGGGCCTTCGCCAAAACGAAGAGTTCGACCTCTATCGAACGACGACGGGTTACTATTTTGATATGTTCGAAATAATACCCTATAAGGCCAGGGGCCTTCGCCAAAAAGAAGAGTTCGACCTCGATCGAACGACAATGGGTTACTATTTCGATAAGTTCTGAATAACACCCTTTAAGGCTAGGGGAACTTCGCCAAAAAGAAGAGTTCAACCTCTATCGAACGACGACGGGTGACTATTTCGATAAGTTCGAAATAACACCCTTTAAGGCCAGAGGCCTTCACCAAAAAGAAGAGTTCGACCTCGATCATACGACGACGGGTTACTATTTCGATAAGTTCGAAATAACACCCTTTAAGGCCAGGGGCCTTCGCCAAAAACAAGAGTTTGACCTCGATCGAACGACAACGGGTTACTATTTCGATAAGTTCGGAATAACACCCTTTAAGGCCAGGGGCCTTCGCCAAAAAGAAGAATTCGACGTCGATCGAACGACGACGGTAACTATTTCGATAAGTTCAAAATAACACCCTTTAAGGCCAGGGGCCTTCGCCAAAACGAAGAGTTCGACCACTATCGAACGACGACGGGTTACTATTTTGATAAGTTCGAAATAACACCCTATAAGGCCAGGGGCCTTCTCCAAAAAGAAGAGTTCGACCTCGATCGAACGACAATGGGTTACTATTTCGATAAGTTAGAAATAACACCCCTTAAGGCTAGGAGAACTTCGCCAAAAAGAAGAGTTTAACCTCTATCAAACGACGACGGGTGACTATTTCGATAAGTTCGAAATAACACCCTTTAAGGCCAGAGGCCTTCGCCAAAAAGAAGAGTTCGACATCGATCATATGACGACGGGTTACTATTTCGATAAGTTCGAAATAACACCCTTTAAGGCCAGGGGTCTTCGCCAAAAAGAAGAGTTCGACCTCGATCGAACGACGAGGGGTTACTATTTCGATAAGTTCGAAATAACACCCTTGAAGACCAGGAGCCTTCGCCAAAAAGAAGAGTTCGACCTCGAGTGAACGACGATGGGTTACTATTTTGATAAGTTCGAAATAACACCCTTAAAGTCTAGGGTCCTTCGCCAAAACGAAGAGTTCGACCTCTATCGAACGACGACGGGTTACTATTTTGATATGTTCGAAATAATACCCTATAAGGCCAGGGGCCTTCGCCAAAAAGAAGAGTTTGACCTCGATCGAACGACAATGGATTACTATTTCGATAAGTTCGAAATAACACCCTTTAAGGCTAGGGGAACTTCGCCAAAAAGAAGAGTTCAACCTCTATCGAACGACGACTGGTGACTATTTCGATAAGTTCGAAATAACACCCTTTAAGGGCAGAGGCCTTCACCAAAAAGAAGAGTTCGACCTCGATCATACGACGACGGGTTACTATTTCGATAAGTTCGAAATAACACCCTTTAAGGCCAGGGGCCTTCGCCAAAAACAAGAGTTTGACCTCGATCGAACGACAACGGGTTACTATTTCGATAAGTTCGGAATAACACCCTTTAAGGCCAGGGGAACTTTGCCAAAACGAAGAGTTCGACCACTATCGAACGACGACGGGTTACTATTTTGATAAGTTAGAAATAACACCCTATAAGGCCAGGGGCCTTCTCCAAAAAGAAGAGTTCGACCTCGATCGAACGACAATGGGTTACTATTTCGATAAGTTAGAAATAACACCCCTTAAGGCTAGGAGAACTTCGCCAAAAAGAAGAGTTTAACCTCTATCAAACGACGACGGGTGACTATTTCGATAAGTTCGAAATAACACCCTTTAAGGCCAGAGGCCTTCACCAAAAAGAAGAGTTCGACCTCGATCATACGACGACGGGTTACTATTTCGATAAGTTCGAAATAACACCCTTTAAGGCCAGGGGCCTTCGCCAAAAACAAGAGTTTGACCTCGATCGAACGACAACGGGTTACTATTTCGATAAGTTCGGAATAACACCCTTTAAGGCTAGGGGAACTTCGCCAAAAAGAAGAGTTCAACCTCTATCAAACGACGACGGGTTACTATTTCGATAAGTTCGAAATAACACCCTTTAAGGCCAAGGGCCTTCACCAAAAAGAAGAGTTCGACGTCGATCGAACGACGACGGTAACTATTTCGATAAGTTCAAAATAACACCCTTTAAGGCAAGGGGCCTTCGCCAAAACGAAGAGTTCGACCTCTATCGAACGACGACGGGTTACTATTTTGATAAGTTCGAAATAACACCCTTAAAGGCTAGGGGCCTTCGCCACAACGAAGAGTTCGACCTCTATCAAATGACGACGGGTTACTATTTTGATATGTTCAAAATAATACCCTATATGGCCAGGGGCCTTCGCCAAAAAGAAGAGTTCGACCTCGATCGAACGACAATGGATTACTATTTCGATAAGTTCGGAATAACACCCTTTAAGGCCAGGGGAACTTTGCCAAAACGAAGAGTTCGACCACTATCGAATGACGACGGGTTACTATTTTGATAAGTTCGAAATAACACCCTATAAGGCCAGGGGCCTTCTCAAAAAAGAAGAGTTCGACCTCGATCGAACGACAATGGGTTACTATTTCGATAAGTTAGAAATAACACCCCTTAAGGCTAGGAGAACTTCGCCAAAAAGAAGAGTTTAACCTCTATCAAACGACGACGGGTTACTATTTCGATAAGTTCGAAATAACACCCTTTAAGGCCAGGGGTCTTCGCCAAAAAGAAGAGTTCGACCTCGATAGAACGACGAGGGGTTACTATTTCGATAAGTTCGAAATAACACCCTTGAAGACCAGGAGCCTTCGCCAAAAAGAAGAGTTCGACCTCGAGTGAACGACGATGGGTTACTATTTTGATAAGTTCGAAATAACACCCTTAAAGTCTAGGGTCCTTCGCCAAAACGAAGAGTTCGACCTCTATCGAACGACGACGGGTTACTATTTTGATATGTTCGAAATAATACCCTATAAGGCCAGGGGCCTTCGCCAAAAAGAAGAGTTTGACCTCGATCGAACGACAATGGATTACTATTTCGATAAGTTCGAAATAACACCCTTTAAGGCTAGGGGAACTTCGCCAAAAAGAAGAGTTCAACCTCTATCGAACGACGACTGGTGACTATTTCGATAAGTTCGAAATAACACCCTTTAAGGGCAGAGGCCTTCACCAAAAAGAAGAGTTCGACCTCGATCATACGACGACGGGTTACTATTTCGATAAGTTCGAAATAACACCCTTTAAGGCCAGGGGCCTTCGCCAAAAACAAGAGTTTGACCTCGATCGAACGACAACGGGTTACTATTTCGATAAGTTCGGAATAACACCCTTTAAGGCCAGGGGAACTTTGCCAAAACGAAGAGTTCGACCACTATCGAACGACGACGGGTTACTATTTTGATAAGTTCGAAATAACACCCTATAATGCCAGAGGCCTTCTCCAAAAAGAAGAGTTCGACCTCGATCGAACGACAATGGGTTACTATTTCGATAAGTTAGAAATAACACCCCTTAAGGCTAGGAGAACTTCGCCAAAAAGAAGAGTTTAACCTCTATCAAACGACGACGGGTGACTATTTCGATAAGTTCGAAATAACACCCTTTAAGGCCAGAGGCCTTCGCCAAAAAGAAGAGTTCGACCTCGATCATATGACGACGGGTTACTATTTCGATAAGTTCGAAATAACACCCTTTAAGGCCAGGGGTCTTCGCCAAAAAGAAGAGTTCGACCTCGATCGAACGACGAGGGGTTACTATTTCGATAAGTTCGAAATAACACCCTTGAAGACCAGGGGCCTTCGCCAAAAAGAAGAGTTCGACCTCGAGTGAATGACGATGGGTTACTATTTTGATAAGTTCGAAATAACACCCTTAAAGGCTAGGGGCCTTCGCCAAAACGAAGAGTTCGACCTCTATCGAACGACGACGGGTTACTATTTTGATATGTTCGAAATAATACCCTATAAGGCCAGGGGACTTCGCCAAAAAGAAGAGTTCGACCTCGATCGAACGACAATGGGTTACTATTTCGATAAGTTCGAAATAACACCCTTTAAGGCTAGGGGAACTTCGCCAAAAAGAAGAGTTCAACCTCTATCGAACGACGACGGGTGACTATTTCGATAAGTTCGAAATAACACCCTTTAAGGCCAGAGGCCTTCACCAAAAAGAAGAGTTCGACCTCGATCATACGACGACGGGTTACTATTTCGATAAGTTCGAAATAACACCCTTTAAGGCCAGGGGCCTTCGCCAAAAACAAGAGTTTGACCTCGATCGAACGACAACGGGTTACTATTTCGATAAGTTCGGAATAACACCCTTTAAGGCCAGGGGCCTTCGCCAAAAAGAAGAATTCGACGTCGATCGAACGACGACGGTAACTATTTCGATAAGTTCAAAATAACACCCTTTAAGGCCAGGGGCCTTCGCCAAAACGAAGAGTTCGACCACTATCGAACGACGACGGGTTACTATTTTGATAAGTTCGAAATAACACCCAATAAGGCCAGGGGCCTTCTCCAAAAAGAAGTGTTCGACCTCGATCGAACGACAATGGGTTACTATTTCGATAAGTTCGGAATAACACCCTTTAAGGCCAGGGGCCTTCGCCAAAAAGAAGAATTCGACGTCGATCGAACGACGACGGTAACTATTTCGATAAGTTCAAAATAACACCCTTTAAGGCCAGGGGCCTTCGCCAAAACGAAGAGTTCGACCACTATCGAACGACGACGGGTTACTATTTTGATAAGTTCGAAATAACACCCTATAAGGCCAGGGGCCTTCTCCAAAAAGAAGAGTTCGACCTCGATCGAACGACAATGGGTTACTATTTTGATAAGTTAGAAATAACACCCCTTAAGGCTAGGAGAACTTCGCCAAAAAGAAGAGTTTAACCTCTATCAAACGACGACGGGTGACTATTTCGATAAGTTAGAAATAACACCCCTTAAGGCTATGAGAACTTCGCCAAAAAGAAGAGTTCGACCTCGATCATATGACGACGGGTTACTATTTCGATAAGTTCGAAATAACACCCTTTAAGGCCAGGGGTCTTCGCCAAAAAGAAGAGTTCGACCTCGATCGAACGACGAGGGGTTACTATTTCGATAAGTTCGAAATAACACCCTTGAAGACCAGGAGCCTTCGCCAAAAAGAAGAGTTCGACCTCGAGTGAACGACAATGGGTTACTATTTCGATAAGTTCGAAATAACACCCTTTAAGGCTAGGGGAACTTCGCCAAAAAGAAGAGTTCAACCTCTATCGAACGACGACGGGTGACTATTTCGATAAGTTCGAAATAACACCCTTTAAGGCCAGAGGCCTTCACCAAAAAGAAGAGTTCGACCTCGATCATACGACGACGGGTTACTTTTTCGATAAGTTCGAAATAACACCCTTTAAGGCCAGGGGAACTTTGCCAAAACGAAGAGTTCGACCACTATCGAACGACGACGGGTTACTATTTTGATAAGTTCGAAATAACACCCTTTAAGGGCAGAGGCCTTCACCAAAAAGAAGAGTTCGACCTCGATCATACGACGACGGGTTACTATTTCGATAAGTTCGAAATAACACCCTTTAAGGCCAGGGGCCTTCGCCAAAAACAAGAGTTTGACCTCGATCGAACGACAACGGGTTACTATTTTGATAAGTTCGAAATAACACCCTTTAAGGGCAGAGGCCTTCACCAAAAAGAAGAGTTCGACCTCGATCATATGACGACGGGTTACTATTTCGATAAGTTCGAAATAACACCCTATAAGGCCAGGGGCCTTCTCAAAAAGAAGAGTTCGACCTCGATCGAACGACAATGGGTTACTATTTCGATAAGTTAGAAATAACACCCCTTAAGGCTAGGAGAACTTCGCCAAAAAGAAGAGTTTAACCTCTATCAAACGACGACGGGTTACTATTTCGATAAGTTCGAAATAACACCCTTTAAGGCCAGGGGTCTTCGCCAAAAAGAAGAGTTCGACCTCGATCGAACGACGAGGGGTTACTATTTCGATAAGTTCGAAATAACACCCTTGAAGACCAGGAGCCTTCGCCAAAAAGAAGAGTTCGACCTCGAGTGAACGACGATGGGTTACTATTTTGATAAGTTCGAAATAACACCCTTAAAGTCTAGGGGCCTTCACCAAAACGAAGAGTTCGACCTCTATCGAACGACGACGGGTTACTATTTTGATATGTTCGAAATAATACCCTATAAGGCCAGGGGCCTTCGCCAAAAAGAAGAGTTCGACCTCGATCGAACGACAATGGATTACTATTTCGATAAGTTCGAAATAACACCCTTTAAGGCTAGGGGAACTTCGCCAAAAAGAAGAGTTCAACCTCTATCGAACGACGACTGGTGACTATTTCGATAAGTTCGAAATAACACCCTTTAAGGGCAGAGGCCTTCACCAAAAAGAAGAGTTCGACCTCGATCATACGACGACGGGTTACTATTTCGATAAGTTCGAAATAACACCCTTTAAGGCCAGGGGCCTTCGCCAAAAACAAGAGTTTGACCTCGATCGAACGACAACGGGTTACTATTTCGATAAGTTCGGAATAACACCCTTTAAGGCCAGGGGAACTTTGCCAAAACGAAGAGTTCGACCACTATCGAACGACGACGGGTTACTATTTTGATAAGTTCGAAATAACACCCTATAATGCCAGAGGCCTTCTCCAAAAAGAAGAGTTCGACCTCGATCGAACGACAATGGGTTACTATTTCGATAAGTTAGAAATAACACCCCTTAAGGCTAGGAGAACTTCGCCAAAAAGAAGAGTTTAACCTCTATCAAACGACGACGGGTGACTATTTCGATAAGTTCGAAATAACACCCTTTAAGGCCAGAGGCCTTCGCCAAAAAGAAGAGTTCGACCTCGATCATATGACGACGGGTTACTATTTCGATAAGTTCGAAATAACACCCTTTAAGGCCAGGGGTCTTCGCCAAAAAGAAGAGTTCGACCTCGATCGAACGACGAGGGGTTACTATTTCGATAAGTTCGAAATAACACCCTTGAAGACCAGGGGCCTTCGCCAAAAAGAAGAGTTCGACCTCGAGTGAATGACGATGGGTTACTATTTTGATAAGTTCGAAATAACACCCTTAAAGGCTAGGGGCCTTCGCCAAAACGAAGAGTTCGACCTCTATCGAACGACGACGGGTTACTATTTTGATATGTTCGAAATAATACCCTATAAGGCCAGGGGACTTCGCCAAAAAGAAGAGTTCGACCTCGATCGAACGACAATGGGTTACTATTTCGATAAGTTCGAAATAACACCCTTTAAGGCTAGGGGAACTTCGCCAAAAAGAAGAGTTCAACCTCTATCGAACGACGACGGGTGACTATTTCGATAAGTTCGAAATAACACCCTTTAAGGCCAGAGGCCTTCACCAAAAAGAAGAGTTCGACCTCGATCATACGACGATGGGTTACTATTTCGATAAGTTCGAAATAACACCCTTTAAGGCCAGGGGCCTTCGCCAAAAACAAGAGTTTGACCTCGATCGAACGACAACGGGTTACTATTTTGATAAGTTCGGAATAACACCCTTTAAGGCCAGGGGCCTTCGCCAAAAAGAAGAATTCGACGTCGATCGAACGACGACGGTAACTATTTCGATAAGTTCAAAATAACACCCTTTAAGGCCAGGGGCCTTCGCCAAAACGAAGAGTTCGACCACTATCGAACGACGACGGGTTACTATTTTGATAAGTTCGAAATAACACCCAATAAGGCCAGGGGCCTTCTCCAAAAAGAAGTGTTCGACCTCGATCGAACGACAATGGGTTACTATTTCGATAAGTTCGGAATAACACCCTTTAAGGCCAGGGGCCTTCGCCAAAAAGAAGAATTCGACGTCGATCGAACGACGACGGTAACTATTTCGATAAGTTCAAAATAACACCCTTTAAGGCCAGGGGCCTTCGCCAAAACGAAGAGTTCGACCACTATCGAACGACGACGGGTTACTATTTTGATAAGTTCGAAATAACACCCTATAAGGCCAGGGGCCTTCTCCAAAAAGAAGAGTTCGACCTCGATCGAACGACAATGGGTTACTATTTCGATAAGTTAGAAATAACACCCCTTAAGGCTAGGAGAACTTCGCCAAAAAGAAGAGTTTAACCTCTATCAAACGACGACGGGTGACTATTTCGATAAGTTAGAAATAACACCCCTTAAGGCTAGGAGAACTTCGCCAAAAAGAAGAGTTCGACCTCGATCATATGACGACGGGTTACTATTTCGATAAGTTCGAAATAACACCCTTTAAGGCCAGGGGTCTTCGCCAAAAAGAAGAGTTCGACCTCGATCGAACGACGAGGGGTTACTATTTCGATAAGTTCGAAATAACACCCTTGAAGACCAGGAGCCTTCGCCAAAAAGAAGAGTTCGACCTCGAGTGAACGACAATGGGTTACTATTTCGATAAGTTCGAAATAACACCCTTTAAGGCTAGGGGAACTTCGCCAAAAAGAAGAGTTCAACCTCTATCGAACGACGACGGGTGACTATTTCGATAAGTTCGAAATAACACCCTTTAAGGCCAGAGGCCTTCACCAAAAAGAAGAGTTCGACCTCGATCATACGACGACGGGTTACTTTTTCGATAAGTTCGAAATAACACCCTTTAAGGCCAGGGGAACTTTGCCAAAACGAAGAGTTCGACCACTATCGAACGACGACGGGTTACTATTTTGATAAGTTCGAAATAACACCCTTTAAGGGCAGAGGCCTTCACCAAAAAGAAGAGTTCGACCTCGATCATACGACGACGGGTTACTATTTCGATAAGTACGAAATAACACCCTTTAAGGCCAGGGGCCTTCGCCAAAAACAAGAGTTTGACCTCGATCGAACGACAACGGGTTACTATTTTGATAAGTTCGGAATAACACCCTTTAAGGCCAGGGGCCTTCGCCAAAAAGAAGAATTCGACGTCGATCGAACGACGACGGTAACTATTTCGATAAGTTCAAAATAACACCCTTTAAGGCCAGGGGCCTTCGCCAAAACGAAGAGTTCGACCACTATCGAACGACGACGGGTTACTATTTTGATAAGTTCGAAATAACACCCAATAAGGCCAGGGGCCTTCTCCAAAAAGAAGTGTTCGACCTCGATCGAACGACAATGGGTTACTATTTCGATAAGTTCGGAATAACACCCTTTAAGGCCAGGGGCCTTCGCCAAAAAGAAGAATTCGACGTCGATCGAACGACGACGGTAACTATTTCGATAAGTTCAAAATAACACCCTTTAAGGCCAGGGGCCTTCGCCAAAACGAAGAGTTCGACCACTATCGAACGACGACGGGTTACTATTTTGATAAGTTCGAAATAACACCCTATAAGGCCAGGGGCCTTCTCCAAAAAGAAGAGTTCGACCTCGATCGAACGACAATGGGTTACTATTTCGATAAGTTAGAAATAACACCCCTTAAGGCTAGGAGAACTTCGCCAAAAAGAAGAGTTTAACCTCTATCAAACGACGACGGGTGACTATTTCGATAAGTTAGAAATAACACCCCTTAAGGCTAGGAGAACTTCGCCAAAAAGAAGAGTTCGACCTCGATCATATGACGACGGGTTACTATTTCGATAAGTTCGAAATAACACCCTTTAAGGCCAGGGGTCTTCGCCAAAAAGAAGAGTTCGACCTCGATCGAACGACGAGGGGTTACTATTTCGATAAGTTCGAAATAACACCCTTGAAGACCAGGAGCCTTCGCCAAAAAGAAGAGTTCGACCTCGAGTGAACGACAATGGGTTACTATTTCGATAAGTTCGAAATAACACCCTTTAAGGCTAGGGGAACTTCGCCAAAAAGAAGAGTTCAACCTCTATCGAACGACGACGGGTGACTATTTCGATAAGTTCGAAATAACACCCTTTAAGGCCAGAGGCCTTCACCAAAAAGAAGAGTTCGACCTCGATCATACGACGACGGGTTACTTTTTCGATAAGTTCGAAATAACACCCTTTAAGGCCAGGGGAACTTTGCCAAAACGAAGAGTTCGACCACTATCGAACGACGACGGGTTACTATTTTGATAAGTTCGAAATAACACCCTTTAAGGGCAGAGGCCTTCACCAAAAAGAAGAGTTCGACCTCGATCATACGACGACGGGTTACTATTTCGATAAGTACGAAATAACACCCTTTAAGGCCAGGGGCCTTCGCCAAAAACAAGAGTTTGACCTCGATCGAACGACAACGGGTTACTATTTTGATAAGTTCGGAATAACACCCTTTAAGGCCAGGGGCCTTCGCCAAAAAGAAGAATTCGACGTCGATCGAACGACGACGGTAACTATTTCGATAAGTTCAAAATAACACCCTTTAAGGCCAGGGGCCTTCGCCAAAACGAAGAGTTCGACCACTATCGAACGACGACGGGTTACTATTTTGATAAGTTCGAAATAACACCCAATAAGGCCAGGGGCCTTCTCCAAAAAGAAGTGTTCGACCTCGATCGAACGACAATGGGTTACTATTTCGATAAGTTCGGAATAACACCCTTTAAGGCCAGGGGCCTTCGCCAAAAAGAAGAATTCGACGTCGATCGAACGACGACGGTAACTATTTCGATAAGTTCAAAATAACACCCTTTAAGGCCAGGGGCCTTCGCCAAAACGAAGAGTTCGACCACTATCGAACGACGACGGGTTACTATTTTGATAAGTTCGAAATAACACCCTATAAGGCCAGGGGCCTTCTCCAAAAAGAAGAGTTCGACCTCGATCGAACGACAATGGGTTACTATTTCGATAAGTTAGAAATAACACCCCTTAAGGCTAGGAGAACTTCGCCAAAAAGAAGAGTTTAACCTCTATCAAACGACGACGGGTGACTATTTCGATAAGTTAGAAATAACACCCCTTAAGGCTAGGAGAACTTCGCCAAAAAGAAGAGTTCGACCTCGATCATATGACGACGGGTTACTATTTCGATAAGTTCGAAATAACACCCTTTAAGGCCAGGGGTCTTCGCCAAAAAGAAGAGTTCGACCTCGATCGAACGACGAGGGGTTACTATTTCGATAAGTTCGAAATAACACCCTTGAAGACCAGGAGCCTTCGCCAAAAAGAAGAGTTCGACCTCGAGTGAACGACAATGGGTTACTATTTCGATAAGTTCGAAATAACACCCTTTAAGGCTAGGGGAACTTCGCCAAAAAGAAGAGTTCAACCTCTATCGAACGACGACGGGTGACTATTTCGATAAGTTCGAAATAACACCCTTTAAGGCCAGAGGCCTTCACCAAAAAGAAGAGTTCGACCTCGATCATACGACGACGGGTTACTTTTTCGATAAGTTCGAAATAACACCCTTTAAGGCCACGGGAACTTTGCCAAAACGAAGAGTTCGACCACTATCGAACGACGACGGGTTACTATTTTGATAAGTTCGAAATAACACCCTTTAAGGGCAGAGGCCTTCACCAAAAAGAAGAGTTCGACCTCGATCATACGACGACGGGTTACTATTTCGATAAGTTCGAAATAACACCCTTTAAGGCCAGGGGCCTTCGCCAAAAACAAGAGTTTGACCTCGATCGAACGACAACGGGTTACTATTTCGATAAGTTCGGAATAACACCCTTTAAGGCCAGAGGCCTTCACCAAAAAGAAGAGTTCGACCTCGATCATACGACGACGGGTTACTTTTTCGATAAGTTCGAAATAACACCCTTTAAGGCCAGGGGAACTTTGCCAAAACGAAGAGTTCGACCACTATCGAACGACGACGGGTTACTATTTTGATAAGTTCGAAATAACACCCTTTAAGGGCAGAGGCCTTCACCAAAAAGAAGAGTTCGACCTCGATCATACGACGACGGGTTACTATTTCGATAAGTTCGAAATAACACCCTTTAAGGCCAGGGGCCTTCGCCAAAAACAAGAGTTTGACCTCGATCGAACGACAACGGGTTACTATTTCGATAAGTTCGGAATAACACCCTTTAAGGCCAGGGGAACTTTGCCAAAACGAAGAGTTCGACCACTATCGAACGACGACGGGTTACTATTTTGATAAGTTCGAAATAACACCCTATAATGCCAGAGGCCTTCTCCAAAAAGAAGAGTTCGACCTCGATCGAACGACAATGGGTTACTATTTCGATAAGTTAGAAATAACACCCCTTAAGGCTAGGAGAACTTCGCCAAAAAGAAGAGTTTAACCTCTATCAAACGACGACGGGTGACTATTTCGATAAGTTCGAAATAACACCCTTTAAGGCCAGAGGCCTTCGCCAAAAAGAAGAGTTCGACCTCGATCATATGACGACGGGTTACTATTTCGATAAGTTCGAAATAACACCCTTTAAGGCCAGGGGTCTTCGCCAAAAAGAAGAGTTCGACCTCGATCGAACGACGAGGGGTTACTATTTCGATAAGTTCGAAATAACACCCTTGAAGACCAGGGGCCTTCGCCAAAAAGAAGAGTTCGACCTCGAGTGAATGACGATG
Organism: Nicotiana tabacum; assembly: GCF_000715075.1. NCBI lineage: Eukaryota > Viridiplantae > Streptophyta > Magnoliopsida > Solanales > Solanaceae > Nicotiana > Nicotiana tabacum. The sequence goes on from NC_134087.1 coordinate 81,849,546, forward strand.
GGTTACTATTTTGATAAGTTCGAAATAACACCCTTAAAGGCTAGGGGCCTTCGCCAAAACGAAGAGTTCGACCTCTATCGAACGACGACGGGTTACTATTTTGATATGTTCGAAATAATACCCTATAAGGCCAGGGGACTTCGCCAAAAAGAAGAGTTCGACCTCGATCGTACGACAATGGGTTACTATTTCGATAAGTTCGAAATAACACCCTTTAAGGCTAGGGGAACTTCGCCAAAAAGAAGAGTTCAACCTCTATCGAACGACGACGGGTGACTATTTCGATAAGTTCGAAATAACACCCTTTAAGGCCAGAGGCCTTCACCAAAAAGAAGAGTTCGACCTCGATCATACGACGACGGGTTACTATTTCGATAAGTTCGAAATAACACCCTTTAAGGCCAGGGGCCTTCGCCAAAAACAAGAGTTTGACCTCGATCGAACGACAACGGGTTACTATTTCGATAAGTTCGGAATAACACCCTTTAAGGCCAGGGGCCTTCGCCAAAAAGAAGAATTCGACGTCGATCGAACGACGACGGTAACTATTTCGATAAGTTCAAAATAACACCCTTTAAGGCCAGGGGCCTTCGCCAAAACGAAGAGTTCGACCACTATCGAACGACGACGGGTTACTATTTTGATAAGTTCGAAATAACACCCTATAAGGCCAGGGGCCTTCTCCAAAAAGAAGTGTTCGACCTCGATCGAACGACAATGGGTTACTATTTCGATAAGTTAGAAATAACACCCCTTAAGGCTAGGAGAACTTCGCCAAAAAGAAGAGTTTAACCTCTATCAAACGACGACGGGTGACTATTTCGATAAGTTCGAAATAACACCCTTTAAGGCCAGAGGCCTTCGCCAAAAAGAAGAGTTCGACCTCGATCATATGACGACGGGTTACTATTTCGATAAGTTCGAAATAACACCCTTTAAGGCCAGGGGTCTTCGCCAAAAAGAAGAGTTCGACCTCGATCGAACGACGAGGGGTTACTATTTCGATAAGTTCGAAATAACACCCTTGAAGACCAGGGGCCTTCGCCAAAAAGAAGAGTTCGACCTCGAGTGAATGACGATGGGTTACTATTTTGATAAGTTCGAAATAACACCCTTAAAGGCTAGGGGCCTTCGCCAAAACGAAGAGTTCGACCTCTATCGAACGACGACGGGTTACTATTTTGATATGTTCGAAATAATACCCTATAAGGCCAGGGGACTTCGCCAAAAAGAAGAGTTCGACCTCGATCGTACGACAATGGGTTACTATTTCGATAAGTTCGAAATAACACCCTTTAAGGCTAGGGGAACTTCGCCAAAAAGAAGAGTTCAACCTCTATCGAACGACGACGGGTGACTATTTCGATAAGTTCGAAATAACACCCTTTAAGGCCAGAGGCCTTCACCAAAAAGAAGAGTTCGACCTCGATCATACGACGACGGGTTACTATTTCGATAAGTTCGAAATAACACCCTTTAAGGCCAGGGGCCTTCGCCAAAAACAAGAGTTTGACCTCGATCGAACGACAACGGGTTACTATTTCGATAAGTTCGGAATAACACCCTTTAAGGCCAGGGGCCTTCGCCAAAAAGAAGAATTCGACGTCGATCGAACGACGACGGTAACTATTTCGATAAGTTCAAAATAACACCCTTTAAGGCCAGGGGCCTTCGCCAAAACGAAGAGTTCGACCACTATCGAACGACGACGGGTTACTATTTTGATAAGTTCGAAATAACACCCTATAAGGCCAGGGGCCTTCTCCAAAAAGAAGAGTTCGACCTCGATCGAACGACAATGGGTTACTATTTCGATAAGTTAGAAATAACACCCCTTAAGGCTAGGGGAACTTCGCCAAAAAGAAGAGTTCAACCTCTATCAAACGACGACGGGTGACTATTTCGATAAGTTCGAAATAACACCCTTTAAGGCCAGAGGCCTTCACCAAAAAGAAGAGTTCGACCTCGATCATACGACGACGGGTTACTATTTCGATAAGTTCGAAATAACACCCTTTAAGGCCAGGGGCCTTCGCCAAAAACAAGAGTTTGACCTCGATCGAACGACAACGGGTTACTATTTCGATAAGTTCGGAATAACACCCTTTAAGGCCAGGGGCCTTCGCCAAAAAGAAGAATTCGACGTCGATCGAACGACGACGGTAACTATTTCGATAAGTTCAAAATAACACCCTTTAAGGCCAGGGGCCTTCGCCAAAACGAAGAGTTCGACCACTATCGAACGACGACGGGTTACTATTTTGATAAGTTCGAAATAACACCCTATAAGGCCAGGGGCCTTCTCCAAAAAGAAGAGTTCGACCTCGATCGAACGACAATGGGTTACTATTTCGATAAGTTAGAAATAACACCCCTTAAGGCTAGGAGAACTTCGCCAAAAAGAAGAGTTTAACCTCTATCAAACGACGACGGGTGACTATTTCGATAAGTTCGAAATAACACCCTTTAAGGCCAGAGGCCTTCGCCAAAAAGAAGAGTTCGACCTCGATCATATGACGACGGGTTACTATTTCGATAAGTTCGAAATAACACCCTTTAAGGCCAGGGGTCTTCGCCAAAAAGAAGAGTTCGACCTCGATCGAACGACGAGGGGTTACTATTTCGATAAGTTCGAAATAACACCCTTGAAGACCAGGGGCCTTCGCCAAAAAGAAGAGTTCGACCTCGAGTGAATGACGATGGGTTACTATTTTGATAAGTTCGAAATAACACCCTTAAAGGCTAGGGGCCTTCGCCAAAACAAAGAGTTCGACCTCTATCGAACGACGACGGGTTACTATTTTGATATGTTCGAAATAATACCCTATAAGGCCAGGGGCCTTCGCCAAAAAGAAGAGTTCGACCTCGATCGAACGACAATGGGTTACTATTTCGATAAGTTCGAAATAACACCCTTTAAGGCTAGGGGAACTTCGCCAAAAAGAAGAATTCAACCTCTATCGAACGACGACGGGTGACTATTTCGATAAGTTCGAAATAACACCCTTTAAGGCCAGAGGCCTTCACCAAAAAGAAGAGTTCGACCTCGATCATACGACGACGGGTTACTATTTCGATAAGTTCGAAATAACACCCTTTAAGGCCAGGGGCCTTCGCCAAAAACAAGAGTTTGACCTCGATCGAACGACAACGGGTTACTATTTCGATAAGTTCGGAATAACACCCTTTAAGGCCAGGGGCCTTCGCCAAAAAGAAGAATTCGACGTCGATCGAACGACGACGGTAACTATTTCGATAAGTTCAAAATAACACCCTTTAAGGCCAGGGGCCTTCGCCAAAACGAAGAGTTCGACCACTATCGAACGACGACGGGTTACTATTTTGATAAGTTCGAAATAACACCCTATAAGGCCAGGGGCCTTCTCCAAAAAGAAGAGTTCGACCTCGATCGAACGACAATGGGTTACTATTTCGATAAGTTAGAAATAACACCCCTTAAGGCTAGGAGAACTTCGCCAAAAAGAAGAGTTTAACCTCTATCAAACGACGACGGGTGACTATTTCGATAAGTTCGAAATAACACCCTTTAAGGCCAGAGGCCTTCGCCAAAAAGAAGAGTTCGACCTCGATCATATGACGACGGGTTACTATTTCGATAAGTTCGAAATAACACCCTTTAAGGCCAGGGGTCTTCGCCAAAAAGAAGAGTTCGACCTCGATCGAACGACGAGGGGTTACTATTTCGATAAGTTCGAAATAACACCCTTGAAGACCAGGGGCCTTCGCCAAAAAGAAGAGTTCGACCTCGAGTGAATGACGATGGGTTACTATTTTGATAAGTTCGAAATAACACCCTTAAAGGCTAGGGGCCTTCGCCAAAACAAAGAGTTCGACCTCTATCGAACGACGACGGGTTACTATTTTGATATGTTCGAAATAATACCCTATAAGGCCAGGGGCCTTCGCCAAAAAGAAGAGTTCGACCTCGATCGAACGACAATGGGTTACTATTTCGATAAGTTCGAAATAACACCCTTTAAGGCTAGGGGAACTTCGCCAAAAAGAAGAGTTCAACCTCTATCGAATGACGACGGGTGACTATTTCGATAAGTTCGAAATAACACCCTTTAAGGCCAGAGGCCTTCACCAAAAAGAAGAGTTCGACCTCGATCATACGACGACGGGTTACTATTTCGATAAGTTCGAAATAACACCCTTTAAGGCCAGGGGCCTTCGCCAAAAACAAGAGTTTGACCTCGATCGAACGACAACGGGTTACTATTTCGATAAGTTCGGAATAACACCCTTTAAGGCCAGGGGCCTTCGCCAAAAAGAAGAATTCGACGTCGATCGAACGACGACGGTAACTATTTCGATAAGTTCAAAATAACACCCTTTAAGGCCAGGGGCCTTCGCCAAAACGAAGAGTTCGACCACTATCGAACGACGACGGGTTACTATTTTGATAAGTTCGAAATAACACCCTATAAGGCCAGGGGCCTTCTCAAAAAGAAGAGTTCGACCTCGATCGAACGACAATGGGTTACTATTTCGATAAGTTAGAAATAACACCCCTTAAGGCTAGGAGAACTTCGCCAAAAAGAAGAGTTTAACCTCTATCAAACGACGACGGGTGACTATTTCGATAAGTTCGAATTAACACCCTTTAAGGCCAGAGGCCTTCGCCAAAAAGAAGAGTTCGACCTCGATCATATGACGACGGGTTACTATTTCGATAAGTTCGAAATAACACCCTTTAAGGTCAGGGGTCTTCGCCAAAAAGAAGAGTTCGACCTCGATCGAACGACGAGGGGTTACTATTTCGATAAGTTCGAAATAACACCCTTGAAGACCAGGAGCCTTCGCCAAAAAGAAGAGTTCGACCTCGAGTGAACGACGATGGGTTACTATTTTGATAAGTTCGAAATAACACCCTTAAAGTCTAGGGTCCTTCGCCAAAACGAAGAGTTCGACCTCTATCGAACGACGACGGGTTACTATTTTGATATGTTCGAAATAATACCCTATAAGGCCAGGGGCCTTCGCCAAAAAGAAGAGTTTGACCTCGATCGAACGACAATGGATTACTATTTCGATAAGTTCGAAATAACACCTTTTAAGGCTAGGGGAACTTCGCCAAAAAGAAGAGTTCAACCTCTATCGAACGACGACTGGTGACTATTTCGATAAGTTCGAAATAACACCCTTTAAGGGCAGAGGCCTTCACCAAAAAGAAGAGTTCGACCTCGATCATACGACGACGGGTTACTATTTCGATAAGTTCGAAATAACACCCTTTAAGGCCAGGGGCCTTCGCCAAAAACAAGAGTTTGACCTCGATCGAACGACAACGGGTTACTATTTCGATAAGTTCGGAATAACACCCTTTAAGGCCAGGGGAACTTTGCCAAAACGAAGAGTTCGACCACTATCGAACGACGACGGGTTACTATTTTGATAAGTTAGAAATAACACCCTATAAGGCCAGGGGCCTTCTCCAAAAAGAAGAGTTCGACCTCGATCGAACGACAATGGGTTACTATTTCGATAAGTTAGAAATAACACCCCTTAAGGCTAGGAGAACTTCGCCAAAAAGAAGAGTTTAACCTCTATCAAACGACGACGGGTGACTATTTCGATAAGTTCGAAATAACACCCTTTAAGGCCAGAGGCCTTCGCCAAAAAGAAGAGTTCGACCTCGATCATACGACGACGGGTTACTATTTCGATAAGTTCGAAATAACACCCTTTAAGGCCAGGGGCCTTCGCCAAAAACAAGAGTTTGACCTCGATCGAACGACAACGGGTTACTATTTCGATAAGTTCGGAATAACACCCTTTAAGGCCAGGGGAACTTTGCCAAAACGAAGAGTTCGACCACTATCGAACGACGACGGGTTACTATTTTGATAAGTTCGAAATAACACCTTATAATGCCAGGGGCCTTCTCCAAAAAGAAGAGTTCGACCTCGATCGAACGACAATGGGTTACTATTTCGATAAGTTAGAAATAACACCCCTTAAGGCTAGGAGAACTTCGCCAAAAAGAAGAGTTTAACCTCTATCAAACGACGACGGGTGACTATTTCGATAAGTTCGAAATAACACCCTTTAAGGCCAGAGGCCTTCGCCAAAAAGAAGAGTTCGACCTCGATCATATGACGACGGGTTACTATTTCGATAAGTTCGAAATAACACCCTTTAAGGCCAGGGGTCTTCGCCAAAAAGAAGAGTTCGACCTCGATCGAACGACGAGGGGTTACTATTTCGATAAGTTCGAAATAACACCCTTGAAGACCAGGGGCCTTCGCCAAAAAGAAGAGTTCGACCTCGAGTGAATGACGATGGGTTACTATTTTGATAAGTTCGAAATAACACCCTTAAAGGCTAGGGGCCTTCGCCAAAACGAAGAGTTCGACCTCTATCGAACGACGACGGGTTACTATTTTGATATGTTCGAAATAATACCCTATAAGGCCAGGGGCCTTCGCCAAAAAGAAGAGTTCGACCTCGATCGAACGACAATGGGTTACTATTTCGATAAGTTCGAAATAACACCCTTTAAGGCTAGGGGAACTTCGCCAAAAAGAAGAGTTCAACCTCTATCGATCGACGACGGGTGACTATTTCGATAAGTTCGAAATAACACCCTTTAAGGCCAGAGGCCTTCACCAAAAAGAAGAGTTCGACCTCGATCATACGACGACGGGTTACTATTTCGATAAGTTCGAAATAACATCCTTTAAGGCCAAAGGCCTTCGCCAAGAAGAAGAGTTCGACCTCGATCATACGACGACGGGTTACTATTTCGATAAGTTCGAAATAACACCCTTTAAGGCCAGGTGCCTTCGCCAAAAAGAAGAGTTCTACCTCGATCGAACGACGACGGGTTACTATTTCGATAAGTGCGAAATAACACCCTGGAAGACTAGGGGCCTTCGCCAAAAAGAAGAGTTCGACCTCGATCGAACGACGATGGGTTACTACTTCGATAAGTTAGAAATAACACCCTTTAAGGCTAGGGGAACTTCGCCAAAAAGAAGAGTTCAACCTCTATCGAACGACGACGGGTGACTATTTCGATAAGTTCAAAATAACACCCTTTAAAGCCAGAGGCCTTCGCCAAAAAGAAGAGTTCGACCTCGATCATACGACGACGGGTTACTATTTCGATAAGTTCGAAATAACACCCTTTAAGGCCAGGTGCCTTCGCCAAAAAGAAGAGTTCTACATCGATCGAACGACGACGGGTTACTATTTCGATAAGTTCGAAATAACACCCTGGAAGACTAGGGGCCTTCGCCAAAAAGAAGAGTTCGACCTCGATCGAACGACGATGGGTTACTACTTCGATAAGTTAGAAATAACACCCTTTAAGGCTAGGGGAACTTCGCCAAAAAGAAGAGTTCAACCTCTATCGAACGACGACGGGTGACTATTTCGATAAGTTCAAAATAACACCCTTTAAAGCCAGAGGCCTTCGCCAAAAAGAAGAGTTCGACCTCGATCATACGACGACGGGTTACTATTTCGATAAGTTCGAAATAACACCCTTTAAGGCCAAGGGCCTTCGCCAAAAAGAAGAGTTCTACCTCGATCGAACGACGACGGGTTACTATTTCGATAAGTTCGAAATAACACACTTGAAGACCAGGGGCCTTCGCCAAAAAGAAGAGTTCGACCTCGATCGAACGACGATGGGGTACTACTTTGATAAGTTCGAAATAACACCCTTAAAGGCTAGGGGCCTTCGCCAAAAAGAAGAGTTCGACCTCGATCGAACGACGATGGGGTACTACTTTGATAAGTTCGAAATAACACCCTTAAAGGTTAGGGGCCTTCGCCAAAAAGAAGAGTTCAACCTCTATCGAACGACGACGGGTGACTATTTCGATAAGTTCGAAATAACACCCTTTAAGGCCAGAGGACTTCGCCAAAAAGAAGAGTTCGACCTCGATCATACGACGACGGGTTACTATTTCGATAAGTTCGAAATAACATCCTTTAAGGCCAGGGGCCTCCACCAAAAAGAAGAGTTCGACCTCGATCGAACGATGACGGGTTACTATTTCGATTAGTTCGAAATAACACACTTGAAGGCCAGGGGCCTTCGCCAAAAAGAAGAGTTCAACCTCGATCGAACGATGATGGGTTACTATTTTGATAAGTTCGAAATAACACCCATAAAGTGTAGGGGCCTTCGCCAAAAAGAAGAGTTCGACCTCGATCGAACGATGACGAGTTACTATTTCGATAAATTCGATATAACACCCTTTAAGACCAGGGGCCTTCGCCAAAAAGAGGAGTTCAACCTCGATCGAACGACGACGGGTTACTATTTCGATAAGTTCGAAATAACACCCTTTAAGGCCAGGGTCCTTCGCCAAAAAGAAGAGTTCTACCTCGATCGAACGACGACGGGTTACTATTTCGATAAGTTCGAAATAACACCCTTGAAGACCAGGGGCCTTCTCCAAAAAGAAGAGTTCGACCTCGATCATACGACGACGGGTTACTATTTCGATAAGTTCGAAATAACACCCTTTAAGGCCAGGGGCCTCCGCCAAAAAGAAGAGTTCGAACTCGATCGAACGATGACGGGTTAATATTTCGATTAGTTCGAAATAACACCCTTGAAGGCCAGGGGCCTTCGCCAAAAAGAAGAGTTCAACCTCGATCGAACGATGATGGGTTACTATTTTGATAAGTTCGAAATAACACCCTATAAGGCCAGGGGCCTTCGCCAAAAAGAAGCGTTCAACCTCGATAGAATGACGACGAGTTACTATTTTGATAAGTTCGAAATAACACCCTTTAAGGCCAGGGGCCTTCGCCAAAAAGAAGAGTTCGGCCTCGATCGAACGACGATGGCTTACTATTTCGATAAGTTCGAAATAACACCCTTTAAGGCCAGGGGCCTTCGCCAAAAAGAAGAGTTCGACGTCGATCGAACGACAACATGTTACTCATTCGATAAATTCAAAATAACACCATGTAAGGCCATGGGCCTTCGCCAAAAAGAAGTGTCTCACCTCGATCGAACGGCGATGGATTACTATTTCGATACGTTCGAAATAACACCCTTTAAGGCCAATGGCCTTCGCAAAAAAAAAGAGTTCGATCTCGATCGAACGATAACGGGTTACTATTTTGATAAATTAGAAATAACACCCTTTAAGGCCATGGGTCTTCGCCAAAAACAAGAGTTCAACCTCGATCGAACGACGACGGGTTACTATTTTGATAAATTCGAAAAAACACCCTTGAAGGCCAGGAGGCCTTCGCCAAAAAGAAGAGTTCGACCTAGATCGAACGACGACGGTTATTATTATGATAAGTTCGAAATAACACCCTTGAAGGTCAGGGGCCTTCGCCAAAAAGAAGAATTCGACCTCGATCGAACGATGATGGGTTACTATTTTGATAAGTTTGAAATAACACCCTGTAAGGCCAGGGGCCTTCGCCAAAAAGAAGAGTTCAACCTCGATCGAACGATGATGGGTTTCTATTTTGATAAGTTCGAAATAACACCCATATAGTGTAGCGGCTTTCGCCAAAAAGAAGAGTTCGACCTCGATCGAACGATGACGAGTTACTATTTCGATAAATTCGATATAACACCCTTTAAGACCAAGGGCCTTCGCCAAAAAGAGGAGTTCGATCTCGATCGAACGACGACGGGTTACTATTTCGATAAGTTCGAAATATCATTCTTTAAGGCCAGGGGCCTTCGCCAAAAAGAAGAGTTCTACCTCGATCGAACCACGACGGGTTACTATTTCGATAAGTTCGAAATAACACCCTTGAAGAGCAGGGGCCTTCGCCAAAAAGAAGAGTTCGACCTAGATCAAACGACGACGGTTATTAGTACGATAAGTTCGAAATAACACCCTTGAAGGCCAGGGGCCTTCGCCAAAAAGAAGAGTTCGACCTCGATCGAACGACGACAGGTTACTCTTTCGATAATTTCGAAATAACACCCTTGAAGGCTAGGGGCCTTCGCCAAAAAGAAGAGTTCGACCTCGATCGAACGACGATGGATTACTATTCCGATATGTTCGAAATAATACCCTTTAAGGCCAAGGGCCTTCGCAAAGAGGAAGAGTTCAACCTCTATCGAACGACGACGGGTGACTATTTCGATAAGTTCGAAATAACACCCTTTAAGGCCAGAGGACTTCGCCAAAAAGAAGAGTTCGACCTCGATCATACGACGATGGGTTACTATTTCGATAAGTTCGAAATAACACCCTTTAAGGCCAGGGGCCTCCGCCAAAAAGAAGAGTTCGACCTCGATCAAACGACGACGGGTTACTATTTCGATAAGTTCGAAATAACACCCTTGAAGGCCAAGGGCCTTCGCCAAAAAGAAGAGTTCAACCTCGATCGAACGATGATGGGTTACTATTTTGGTAAGTTCGAAATAACACCCTTAAAGGATAGGGGCCTTCGCCAAAAAGAAGAGTTCGACCTCGATCGAACGATGATGAGTTACCATTTCGATAAATTCGAAATAACACCCTTTAAGACCAGGGGCCTTCGCCAAAAAGAGGAGTTCGACCTCGATCGAACGACAACGGGTTAATATTTTGATAAGTTCGAAATAACACCCTATAAGGCCAGGGGCCTTCGCCAAAAAGAAGTGTTCGACTTCGATAGAATGACGATGAGTTAGTATTTTGATAGGTTCGAAATAACACCCTTTAAGGCCAGGGGCCTTCGCCAAAAAGAAGAGTTCTACCTCGATCGAACGACGATAGCTTACTATTTCGATAAGTTCGAAATAACACCGTTGAAGGCCAGGGGCCTTCACCAAAAAGAAGAGTTCGCCCTCGATAGAATTATGACGGGTGACTATTTCGATAAGTTCGAAAAAACACCCTTAAAGGCCAGGGGCTTTCGCCAAAAAGAAGAGTTCGACCTCAATCGAACGACGACGGTTATTATTACGATAAGTTCGAAATAACACCCTTGAAGGCCAGGGGCCTTCGCCAAAAAGAAGAATTCGACTTCGATCGAACAACGATGGGTTACTATTTTAATAAGTTTGAAATAACACATTTTAAGGTCAAGGGCCTTCGCCAAAAAGAAGAGTTCAACCTCGATCGAACAACGATGGATTACTATTTCGATATGTTCGAAATAACACCCTTTAAGGCCAGGGACCTTCGCCAAAAAGAAGAGTTCGACCTCGATCGAACGACAATGGGTTACTATTTCGATAAGTTAGAAATAACACCCTTTAAGGCTAGGGGAACTTTGCCAAAAAGAAGAGTTCAACTTCTATCGAACGACGACGGGTGACTATTTCGATAAGTTCGAAATAACACCCTTTAAAGCCAGAGGCCTTCGCCAAAAAGAAGAGTTCGACCTCGATCATACGACGACGGGTTACTATTTCGATAAGTTCGAAATAACACCCTTTAAGGCCAAGGGCCTTCGCCAAAAAGAAGAGTTCTACCTCGATCGAACGACGACGGGTTACTATTTCGATAAGTTCGAAATAACACACTTGAAGACCAGGGGCCTTCGCCAAAAAGAAGAGTTCGACCTCGATCGAACGACGATGGGTTACTATTTCGATAAGTTCGAAATAACACCCTTTAAGGCCAGGGGCCTTCGCCAAAAAGAAGAGTTCGACGTCGATCGAACGACAACAGGTTACTCATTCGATAAGTTCAAAATAACACCATGTAAGGCCATGGGCCTTCGCCAAAAAGAAGTGTCTCACCTCGATCGAACGGCGATGGATTACTATTTCGATACGTTCGAAATAACACCCTTTAAGGCCAATGGCCTTCGCAAAAAAAAAGAGTTCGATCTCGATCGAACGATAACGGGTTACTATTTCGATAAATTCGAAATAACAACCTTTAAGGCCATGGGTCTTCGCCAAAAACAAGAGTTCAACCTCGATCGAACGACGACGGGTTACTATTTTGATAAATTCGAAAAAACACCCTTGAAGGCCAGGAGGCCTTCGCCAAAAAGAAGAGTTCGACCTAGATCGAACGACGACGGTTATTATTATGATAAGTTCGAAATAACACCCTTGAAGGTCAGGGGCCTTCGCCAAAAAGAAGAATTCGACCTCGATCGAACGATGATGGGTTACTATTTTGATAAGTTTGAAATAACACCCTGTAAGGCCAGGGGCCTTCGCCAAAAAGAAGAGTTCAACCTCGATCGAACGATGATGGGTTTCTATTTTGATAAGTTCGAAATAACACCCATAAAGTGTAGCGGCCTTCGCCAAAAAGAAGAGTTCGACCTCGATCGAACGATGACGAGTTACTATTTCGATAAATTCGATATAACACCCTTTAAGACCAGGGGCCTTCGCCAAAAAGAGGAGTTCGATCTCGATCGAACGACGACGGGTTACTATTTCGATAAGTTCGAAATAACATTCTTTAAGGCCAGGGGCCTTCGCCAAAAAGAAGAGTTCTACCTCGATCGAACGACGACGGGTTACTATTTCGATAAGTTCGAAATAACACCCTTGAAGACCAGGGGCCTTCGCCAAAAAGAAGAGTTCGACCTAGATCGAACGACGATGGTTATTAGTACGATAAGTTCGAAATAACACCCTTGAAGGCCAGGGGCCTTCGCCAAAAAGAAGAGTTCGACCTCGATCGAACGACGACAAGTTACTCTTTCGATAATTTCGAAATAACACCCTTGAAGGCTAGGGGCCTTCGCCAAAAAGAAGAGTTCGACCTCGATCGAACGACGATGGATTACTATTCCGATATGTTCGAAATAATACCCTTTAAGGCCAAGGGCCTTCGCAAAGAGGAAGAGTTCAACCTCTATCGAACGACGACGGGTGACTATTTCGATAAGTTCGAAATAACACCCTTTAAGGCCAGAGGACTTCGCCAAAAAGAAGAGTTCGACCTCGATCATACGACGATGGGTTACTATTTCGATAAGTTCGAAATAACACCCTTTAAGGCCAGGGGCCTTCGCCAAAAAGAAGTGTTCGACTTCGATAGAATGACGATGAGTTAGTATTTTGATAGGTTCGAAATAACACCCTTTAAGGCCAGGGGCCTTCGCCAAAAAGAAGAGTTCTACCTCGATCGAACGACGATAGCTTACTATTTCGATAAGTTCGAAATAACACCGTTGAAGGCCAGGGGCCTTCACCAAAAAGAAGAGTTCGCCCTCGATAGAATTATGACGGGTGACTATTTCGATAAGTTCGAAAAAACACCCTTAAAGGCCAGGGGCTTTCGCCAAAAAGAAGAGTTCGACCTCAATCGAACGACGACGGTTATTATTACGATAAGTTCAAAATAACACCCTTGAAGGCCAGGGGCCTTCGCCAAAAAGAAGAATTCGACCTCGATCGAACAACGATGGGTTACTATTTTAATAAGTTTGAAATAACACATTTTAAGGTCAAGGGTCTTCGCCAAAAAGAAGAGTTCAACCTCGATCGAACAACGATGGATTACTATTTCGATATGTTCGAAATAACACCCTTTAAGGCCAGGGACCTTCGCCAAAAAGAAGAGTTCGACCTCGATCGAACGACAATGGGTTACTATTTCGATAAGTTAGAAATAACACCCTTTAAGGCTAGGGGAACTTCGCCAAAAAGAAGAGTTCAACTTCTATCGAACGACGACGGGTGACTATTTCGATAAGTTCGAAATAACACCCTTTAAAGCCAGAGGCCTTCGCCAAAAAGAAGAGTTCGACCTCGATCATACGACGACGGGTTACTATTTCGATAAGTTCGAAATAACACCCTTTAAGGCCAAGGGCCTTCGCCAAAAAGAAGAGTTCTACCTCGATCGAACGACGACGGGTTACTATTTCGATAAGTTCGAAATAACACACTTGAAGACCAGGGGCCTTCGCCAAAAAGAAGAGTTCGACCTCGATCGAACGACGATGGCTTACTATTTCGATAAGTTCGAAATAACACCCTTTAAGGCCAGGGACTTCGCCAAAAAGAAGAGTTCTACCTCGATCGAACGACGACGGGTTACTATTTCGATAAGTTCGAAATAACACACTTGAAGACCAGGGGCCTTCGCCAAAAAGAAGAGTTCGACCTCGATCGAACGACGATGGCTTACTATTTCGATAAGTTCGAAATAACACCCTTTAAGGCCAGGGGCCTTCGCCAAAAAGAAGAGTTCGACGTCGATCGAACGACAACAGGTTACTCATTCGATAAGTTCAAAATAACACCATGTAAGGCCATGGGCCTTCGCCAAAAAGAAGTGTCTCACCTCGATCGAACGGCGATGGATTACTATTTCGATACGTTCAAAATAACACCCTTTAAGGCCAATGGCCTTCGCAAAAAAAAAGAGTTCGATCTCAATCGAACGATAACGGGTTACTATTTCGATAAATTCGAAATAACACCCTTTAAGGCCATGGGTCTTCGCCAAAAACAAGAGTTCAACCTCGATCGAACGACGACGGGTTACTATTTTGATAAATTCGAAAAAACACCCTTGAAGGCCAGGAGGCCTTCGCCAAAAAGAAGAGTTCGACCTAGATCGAACGACGACGGTTATTATTATGAAAAGTTCGAAATAACACCCTTGAAGGTCATGGGCCTTCGCCAAAAAGAAGAATTCGACCTCGATCGAACGATGATGGGTTACTATTTTGATAAGTTTGAAATAACACCCTGTAAGGCCAGGGGCCTTCGCCAAAAAGAAGAGTTCAACCTCGATCGAACGATGATGGGTTTCTATTTTGATAAGTTCGAAATAACACCCATAAAGTGTAGCGGCCTTCGCCAAAAAGAAGAGTTCGACCTCGATTTAACGATGATGAGTTACTATTTCGATAAATTCGATATAACACCCTTTAAGACCAGGGGCCTTCGCCAAAAAGAGGAGTTCGATCTCGATCGAATGATGACGGGTTACTATTTCGATAAGTTCGAAATAACATTCTTTAAGGCCAGGGGCCTTCGCCAAAAAGAAGAGTTCTACCTCGATCGAACGACGACGGGTTACTATTTCGATAAGTTCGAAATAACACCCTTGAAGACCATGGGCCTTCGCCAAAAAGAAGAGTTCGACCTAGATCGAACGACGACGGTTATTAGTACGATAAGTTCGAAATAACACCCTTGGAGGCCAGGGGCCTTCGCCAAAAAGAAGAGTTCGACCTCGATCGAACGACGACAGGTTACTCTTTCGATAATTTCGAAATAACACCCTTGAAGGCTAGGGGCCTTCGCCAAAAAGAAGAGTTCGACCTCGATCGAACGACGATGGATTACTATTCCGATATGTTCGAAATAATACCCTTTAAGGCCAAGGGCCTTCGCAAAGAGGAAGAGTTCAACCTCTATCGAACGACGACGGGTGACTATTTCGATAAGTTCGAAATAACACCCTTTAAGGCCAGAGGACTTCGCCAAAAAGAAGAGTTCGACCTCGATCATACGACGATGGGTTACTATTTCGATAAGTTCGAAATAACACCCTTTAAGGCCAGGGGCCTCCGCCAAAAAGAAGAGTTCGACCTCGATCAAACGACGACGGGTTACTATTTCGATAAGTTCGAAATAACACCCTTGAAGGCCAAGGGCCTTCGCCAAAAAGAAGAGTTCAACCTCGATCGAACGATGATGGGTTACTATTTTGGTAAGTTCGAAATAACACCCTTAAAGGATAGGGGCCTTCGCCAAAAAGAAGAGTTCGACCTCGATCGAACGATGATGAGTTACCATTTCGATAAATTCGAAATAACACCCTTTAAGACCAGGGGCCTTCGCCAAAAAGAGGAGTTCGACCTCGATCGAACGACAACGGGTTAATATTTTGATAAGTTCGAAATAACACCCTATAAGGCCAGGGGCCTTCGCCAAAAAGAAGTGTTCGACTTCGATAGAATGACGATGAGTTAGTATTTTGATAGGTTCGAAATAACACCCTTTAAGGCCAGGGGCCTTCGCCAAAAAGAAGAGTTCTACCTCGATCGAACGACGATAGCTTACTATTTCGATAAGTTCGAAATAACACCGTTGAAGGCCAGGGGCCTTCACCAAAAAGAAGAGTTCGCCCTCGATAGAATTATGACGGGTGACTATTTCGATAAGTTCGAAAAAACACCCTTAAAGGCCAGGGGCTTTCGCCAAAAAGAAGAGTTCGACCTCAATCGAACGACGACGGTTATTATTACGATAAGTTCGAAATAACACCCTTGAAGGCCAGGGGCCTTCGCCAAAAAGAAGAATTCGACCTCGATCGAACAACGATGGGTTACTATTTTAATAAGTTTGAAATAACACATTTTAAGGTCAAGGGCCTTCGCCAAAAAGAAGAGTTCAACCTCGATCGAACAACGATGGATTACTATTTCGATATGTTCGAAATAACACCCTTTAAGGCCAGGGACCTTCGCCAAAAAGAAGAGTTCGACCTCGATCGAACGACAATGGGTTACTATTTCGATAAGTTAGAAATAACACCCTTTAAGGCTAGGGGAACTTTGCCAAAAAGAAGAGTTCAACTTCTATCGAACGACGACGGGTGACTATTTCGATAAGTTCGAAATAACACCCTTTAAAGCCAGAGGCCTTCGCCAAAAAGAAGAGTTCGACCTCGATCATACGACGACGGGTTACTATTTCGATAAGTTCGAAATAACACCCTTTAAGGCCAAGGGCCTTCGCCAAAAAGAAGAGTTCTACCTCGATCGAACGACGACGGGTTACTATTTCGATAAGTTCGAAATAACACACTTGAAGACCAGGGGCCTTCGCCAAAAAGAAGAGTTCGACCTCGATCGAACGACGATGGGTTACTATTTCGATAAGTTCGAAATAACACCCTTTAAGGCCAGGGGCCTTCGCCAAAAAGAAGAGTTCGACCTCGATCGAACGACGATGGATTACTATTCCGATATGTTCGAAATAATACCCTTTAAGGCCAAGGGCCTTCGCAAAGAGGAAGAGTTCAACCTCTATCGAACGACGACGGGTGACTATTTCGATAAGTTCGAAATAACACCCTTTAAGGCCAGAGGACTTCGCCAAAAAGAAGAGTTCGACCTCGATCATACGACGATGGGTTACTATTTCGATAAGTTCGAAATAACACCCTTTAAGGCCAGGGGCCTCCGCCAAAAAGAAGAGTTCGACCTCGATCAAACGACGACGGGTTACTATTTCGATAAGTTCGAAATAACACCCTTGAAGGCCAAGGGCCTTCGCCAAAAAGAAGAGTTCAACCTCGATCGAACGATGATGGGTTACTATTTTGGTAAGTTCGAAATAACACCCTTAAAGGATAGGGGCCTTCGCCAAAAAGAAGAGTTCGACCTCGATCGAACGATGATGAGTTACCATTTCGATAAATTCGAAATAACACCCTTTAAGACCAGGGGCCTTCGCCAAAAAGAGGAGTTCGATCTCGATCGAACGACGACGGGTTACTATTTCGATAAGTTCGAAATAACATTCTTTAAGGCCAGGGGCCTTCGCCAAAAAGAAGAGTTCTACCTCGATCGAACGACGACGGGTTACTATTTCGATAAGTTCGAAATAACACCCTTGAAGACCAGGGGCCTTCGCCAAAAAGAAGAGTTCGACCTAGATCGAACGACGATGGTTATTAGTACGATAAGTTCGAAATAACACCCTTGAAGGCCAGGGGCCTTCGCCAAAAAGAAGAGTTCGACCTCGATCGAACGACGACAAGTTACTCTTTCGATAATTTCGAAATAACACCCTTGAAGGCTAGGGGCCTTCGCCAAAAAGAAGAGTTCGACCTCGATCGAACGACGATGGATTACTATTCCGATATGTTCGAAATAATACCCTTTAAGGCCAAGGGCCTTCGCAAAGAGGAAGAGTTCAACCTCTATCGAACGACGACGGGTGACTATTTCGATAAGTTCGAAATAACACCCTTTAAGGCCAGAGGACTTCGCCAAAAAGAAGAGTTCGACCTCGATCATACGACGATGGGTTACTATTTCGATAAGTTCGAAATAACACCCTTTAAGGCCAGGGGCCTTCGCCAAAAAGAAGTGTTCGACTTCGATAGAATGACGATGAGTTAGTATTTTGATAGGTTCGAAATAACACCCTTTAAGGCCAGGGGCCTTCGCCAAAAAGAAGAGTTCTACCTCGATCGAACGACGATAGCTTACTATTTCGATAAGTTCGAAATAACACCGTTGAAGGCCAGGGGCCTTCACCAAAAAGAAGAGTTCGCCCTCGATAGAATTATGACGGGTGACTATTTCGATAAGTTCGAAAAAACACCCTTAAAGGCCAGGGGCTTTCGCCAAAAAGAAGAGTTCGACCTCAATCGAACGACGACGGTTATTATTACGATAAGTTCGAAATAACACCCTTGAAGGCCAGGGGCCTTCGCCAAAAAGAAGAATTCGACCTCGATCGAACAACGATGGGTTACTATTTTAATAACTTTGAAATAACACATTTTAAGGTCAAGGGCCTTCGCCAAAAAGAAGAGTTCAACCTCGATCGAACAACGATGGATTACTATTTCGATATGTTCGAAATAACACCCTTTAAGGCCAGGGACCTTCGCCAAAAAGAAGAGTTCGACCTCGATCGAACGACAATGGGTTACTATTTCGATAAGTTAGAAATAACACCCTTTAAGGCTAGGGGAACTTCGCCAAAAAGAAGAGTTCAACTTCTATCGAACGACGACGGGTGGCTATTTCGATAAGTTCGAAATAACACCCTTTAAAGCCAGAGGCCTTCGCCAAAAAGAAGAGTTCGACCTCGATCATACGACGACGGGTTACTATTTCGATAAGTTCGAAATAACACCCTTTAAGGCCAAGGGCCTTCGCCAAAAAGAAGAGTTCTACCTCGATCGAACGACGACGGGTTACTATTTCGATAAGTTCGAAATAACACACTTGAAGACCAGGGGCCTTCGCCAAAAAGAAGAGTTCGACCTCGATCGAACGACGATGGCTTACTATTTCGATAAGTTCGAAATAACACCCTTTAAGGCCAGGGACTTCGCCAAAAAGAAGAGTTCTACCTCGATCGAACGACGACGGGTTACTATTTTGATAAGTT
This sequence comes from Nicotiana tabacum, assembly GCF_000715075.1. NCBI lineage: Eukaryota > Viridiplantae > Streptophyta > Magnoliopsida > Solanales > Solanaceae > Nicotiana > Nicotiana tabacum. The sequence continues at coordinate 81,868,561 of NC_134087.1, forward strand.
CGAAATAACACACTTGAAGACCAGGGGCCTTCGCCAAAAAGAAGAGTTCGACCTCGATCGAACGACGATGGCTTACTATTTCGATAAGTTCGAAATAACACCCTTTAAGGCCAGGGGCCTTCGCCAAAAAGAAGAGTTCGACGTCGATCGAACGACAACAGGTTACTCATTCGATAAGTTCAAAATAACACCATGTAAGGCCATGGGCCTTCGCCAAAAAGAAGTGTCTCACCTCGATCGAACGGCGATGGATTACTATTTCGATACGTTCAAAATAACACCCTTTAAGGCCAATGGCCTTCGCAAAAAAAAAGAGTTCGATCTCGATCGAACGACAATGGGTTACTATTTCGATAAGTTAGAAATAACACCCTTTAAGGCTAGGGGAACTTCGCCAAAAAGAAGAGTTCAACTTCTATCGAACGACGACGGGTGACTATTTCGATAAGTTCGAAATAACATCCTTTAAAGCCAGAGGCCTTCGCCAAAAAGAAGAGTTCGACCTCGATCATACGACGACGGGTTACTATTTCGATAAGTTCGAAATAACACCCTTTAAGGCCAAGGGCCTTCGCCAAAAAGAAGAGTTCTACCTCGATCGAACGACGACGGGTTACTATTTCGATAAGTTCGAAATAACACACTTGAAGACCAGGGGCCTTCGCCAAAAAGAATAGTTCGACCTCGATCGAACGACGATGGCTTACTATTTCGATAAGTTCGAAATAACACCCTTTAAGGCCAGGGGCCTTCGCCAAAAAGAAGAGTTCGACGTCGATCGAACGACAACAGGTTACTCATTCGATAAGTTCAAAATAACACCATGTAAGGCCATGGGCCTTCGCCAAAAAGAAGTGTCTCACCTCGATCGAACGGCGATGGATTACTATTTCGATACGTTCGAAATAACACCCTTTAAGGCCAATGGCCTTCGCAAAAAAAAAGAGTTCGATCTCGATCGAACGATAACGGGTTACTATTTCGATAAATTCAAAATAACACCCTTTAAGTCCATGGGTCTTCGCCAAAAACAAGAGTTCAACCTCGATCGAACGACGACGGGTTACTATTTTGATAAATTCGAAAAAACACCCTTGAAGGCCAGGAGGCCTTCGCCAAAAAGAAGAGTTCGACCTAGATCGAACGACGACGGTTATTATTATGATAAGTTCGAAATAACACCCTTGAAGGTCAGGGGCCTTCTCCAAAAAGAAGAATTCGACCTCGATCGAACGATGATGGGTTACTATTTTGATAAGTTTGAAATAATACCCTGTAAGGCCAGGGGCCTTCGCCAAAAAGAAGAGTTCAACCTCGATCGAACGATGATGGGTTTCTATTTTGATAAGTTCGAAATAACACCCATAAAGTGTATCGGCCTTCGCCAAAAAGAAGAGTTCGACCTCGATCGAACGATGACGAGTTACTATTTCGATAAATTCGATATAACACCCTTTAAGACCAGGGGCCTTCGCCAAAAAGAGGAGTTCGATCTCGATCGAACGACGACGGGTTACTATTTCGATAAGTTCGAAATAACATTCTTTAAGGCCAGGGGCCTTCGCCAAAAAGAAGAGTTCTACCTCGATCGAATGACGACGGGTTACTATTTCGATAAGTTCGAAATAACACCCTTGAAGACCAGGGGCCTTCGCCAAAAAGAAGAGTTCGACCTAGATCGAACGACGACGGTTATTAGTACGATAAGTTCGAAATAACACCCTTGAAGGCCAGGGGCCTTCGCCAAAAAGAAGAGTTCGACCTCGATCGAACGACGACAAGTTACTCTTTCGATAATTTCGAAATAACACCCTTGAAGGCTAGGGGCCTTCGCCAAAAAGAAGAGTTCGACCTCGATCGAACGACGATGGATTACTATTCCGATATGTTCGAAATAATACCCTTTAAGGCCAAGGGCCTTCGCAAAGAGGAAGAGTTCAACCTCTATCGAACGACGACGGGTGACTATTTCGATAAGTTCGAAATAACACCCTTTAAGGCCAGAGGACTTCGCCAAAAAGAAGAGTTCGACCTCGATCATACGACGATGGGTTACTATTTCGATAAGTTCGAAATAACACCCTTTAAGGCCAGGGGCCTCCGCCAAAAAGAAGTGTTCGACTTCGATAGAATGACGATGAGTTAGTATTTTGATAGGTTCGAAATAACACCCTTTAAGGCCAGGGGCCTTCGCCAAAAAGAAGAGTTCTACCTCGATCGAACGACGATAGCTTACTATTTCGATAAGTTCGAAATAACACCGTTGAAGGCCAGGGGCCTTCACCAAAAAGAAGAGTTCGCCCTCGATAGAATTATGACGGGTGACTATTTCGATAAGTTCGAAAAAACACCCTTAAAGGCCAGGGGCTTTCGCCAAAAAGAAGAGTTCGACCTCAATCGAACGACGACGGTTATTATTACGATAAGTTCGAAATAACACCCTTGAAGGCCAGGGGCCTTCGCCAAAAAGAAGAATTCGACCTCGATCGAACAACGATGGGTTACTATTTTAATAACTTTGAAATAACACATTTTAAGGTCAAGGGCCTTCGCCAAAAAGAAGAGTTCAACCTCGATCAAACAACGATGGATTACTATTTCGATATGTTCGAAATAACACCCTTTAAGGCCAGGGACCTTCGCCAAAAAGAAGAGTTCGACCTCGATCGAACGACAATGGGTTACTATTTCGATAAGTTAGAAATAACACCCTTTAAGGCTAGTGGAACTTCGCCAAAAAGAAGAGTTCAACTTCTATCGAACGACGACGGGTGGCTATTTCGATAAGTTCGAAATAACACCCTTTAAAGCCAGAGGCCTTCGCCAAAAAGAAGAGTTCGACCTCGATCATACGACGACGGGTTACTATTTCGATAAGTTCGAAATAACACCCTTTAAGGCCAAGGGCCTTCGCCAAAAAGAAGAGTTCTACCTCGATCGAACGACGACGGGTTACTATTTCGATAAGTTCGAAATAACACACTTGAAGACCAGGGGCCTTCGCCAAAAAGAAGAGTTCGACCTCGATCGAACGACGATGGCTTACTATTTCGATAAGTTCGAAATAACACCCTTTAAGGCCAGGGACTTCGCCAAAAAGAAGAGTTCTACCTCGATCGAACGACGACGGGTTACTATTTTGATAAGTTCGAAATAACACACTTGAAGACCAGGGGCCTTCGCCAAAAAGAAGAGTTCGACCTCGATCGAACGACGATGGCTTACTATTTCGATAAGTTCGAAATAACACCCTTTAAGGCCAGGGGCCTTCGCCAAAAAGAAGAGTTCGACGTCGATCGAACGACAACAGGTTACTCATTCGATAAGTTCAAAATAACACCATGTAAGGCCATGGGCCTTCGCCAAAAAGAAGTGTCTCACCTCGATCGAACGGCGATGGATTACTATTTCGATACGTTCAAAATAACACCCTTTAAGGCCAATGGCCTTCGCAAAAAAAAAAAGAGTTCGATCTCGATCGAACGACAATGGGTTACTATTTCGATAAGTTAGAAATAACACCCTTTAAGGCTAGGGGAACTTCGCCAAAAAGAAGAGTTCAACTTCTATCGAACGACGCCGGGTGACTATTTCGATAAGTTCGAAATAACACCCTTTAAAGCCAGAGGCCTTCGCCAAAAAGAAGAGTTCGACCTCGATCATACGACGACGGGTTACTATTTCGATAAGTTCGAAATAACACCCTTTAAGGCCAAGGGCCTTCGCCAAAAAGAAGAGTTCTACCTCGATCGAACGACGACGGGTTACTATTTCGATAAGTTCGAAATAACACACTTGAAGACCAGGGGCCTTCGCCAAAAAGAATAGTTCGACCTCGATCGAACGACGATGGCTTACTATTTCGATAAGTTCGAAATAACACCCTTTAAGGCCAGGGGCCTTCGCCAAAAAGAAGAGTTCGACCTCGATCGAACGATGATGAGTTACTATTTCGATAAATTCGATATAACACCCTTTAAGACCAGGGGCCTTCGCCAAAAAGAGGAGTTCGATCTCGATCGAATGATGACGGGTTACTATTTCGATAAGTTCGAAATAACATTCTTTAAGGCCAGGGGCCTTCGCCAAAAAGAAGAGTTCTACCTCGATCGAACGACGACGGGTTACTATTTCGATAAGTTCGAAATAACACCCTTGAAGACCAGGGGCCTTCGCCAAAAAGAAGAGTTCGACCTAGATCGAACGACGACGGTTATTAGTACGATAAGTTCGAAATAACACCCTTGGAGGCCAGGGGCCTTCGCCAAAAAGAAGAGTTCGACCTCGATCGAACGACGACAGGTTACTCTTTCGATAATTTCGAAATAACACCCTTGAAGGCTAGGGGCCTTCGCCAAAAAGAAGAGTTCGACCTCGATCGAACGACGATGGATTACTATTCCGATATGTTCGAAATAATACCCTTTAAGGCCAAGGGCCTTCGCAAAGAGGAAGAGTTCAACCTCTATCGAACGACGACGGGTGACTATTTCGATAAGTTCGAAATAACACCCTTTAAGGCCAGAGGACTTCGCCAAAAAGAAGAGTTCGACCTCGATCATACGACGATGGGTTACTATTTCGATAAGTTCGAAATAACACCCTTTAAGGCCAGGGGCCTCCGCCAAAAAGAAGAGTTCGACCTCGATCAAACGACGACGGGTTACTATTTCGATAAGTTCGAAATAACACCCTTGAAGGCCAAGGGCCTTCGCCAAAAAGAAGAGTTCAACCTCGATCGAACGATGATGGGTTACTATTTTGGTAAGTTCGAAATAACACCCTTAAAGGATAGGGGCCTTCACCAAAAAGAAGAGTTCGACCTCGATCGAACGATGACGAGTTACCATTTCGATAAATTCGAAATAACACCCTTTAAGACCAGGGGCCTTCGCCAAAAAGAGGAGTTCGACCTCGATCGAACGACAACGGGTTAATATTTTGATAAGTTCGAAATAACACCCTATAAGGCCAGGGGCCTTCGCCAAAAAGAAGTGTTCGACTTCGATAGAATGACGATGAGTTAGTATTTTGATAGGTTCGAAATAACACCCTTTAAGGCCAGGGGCCTTCGCCAAAAAGAAGAGTTCTACCTCGATCGAACGACGATAGCTTACTATTTCGATAAGTTCGAAATAACACCGTTGAAGGCCAGGGGCCTTCACCAAAAAGAAGAGTTCGCCCTCGATAGAATTATGACGGGTGACTATTTCGATAAGTTCGAAAAAACACCCTTAAAGGCCAGGGGCTTTCGCCAAAAAGAAGAGTTCGACCTCAATCGAACGACGACGGTTATTATTACGATAAGTTCGAAATAACACCCTTGAAGGCCAGGGGCCTTCGCCAAAAAGAAGAATTCGACCTCGATCGAACAACGATGGGTTACTATTTTAATAAGTTTGAAATAACACATTTTAAGGTCAAGGGCCTTCGCCAAAAAGAAGAGTTCAACCTCGATCGAACAACGATGGATTACTATTTCGATATGTTCGAAATAACACCCTTTAAGGCCAGGGACCTTCGCCAAAAAGAAGAGTTCGACCTCGATCGAACGACAATGGGTTACTATTTCGATAAGTTAGAAATAACACCCTTTAAGGCTAGGGGAACTTCGCCAAAAAGAAGAGTTCAACTTCTATCAAACGACGACGGGTGACTATTTCGATAAGTTCGAAATAACACCCTTTAAAGCCAGAGGCCTTCGCCAAAAAGAAGAGTTCGACCTCGATCATACGACGACGGGTTACTATTTCGATAAGTTCGAAATAACACCCTTTAAGGCCAAGGGCCTTCGCCAAAAAGAAGAGTTCTACCTCGATCGAACGACGACGGGTTACTATTTCGATAAGTTCGAAATAACACACTTGAAGACCAGGGGCCTTCGCCAAAAAGAAGAGTTCGACCTCGATCGAACGACGATGGGGTTCTACTTTGATAAGTTCGAAATAGCACCCTTAAAGGCTAGCCTTCGCCAAAAAGAAGAGTTCGACCTCGATCGAATGATGACGAGTTACTATTTCGATAACTTTGATATAACACATTTTAAGGCCAAGGGCCTTCTCCAAAAAGAAGAGTTCAACCTCTATCGAACGACGACGGGTGACTATTTCGATAAGTTCGAAATAACACCCTTTAAGGCCAGAGGACTTCGCCAAAAAGAAGAGTTCGACCTCAATCATACGACGACGGGTTACTATTTCGATAAGTTCGAAATAACACCCTTTAAGGCCAGGGGCCTCCACCAAAAAGAAGAGTTCGACCTCGATCGAACGATGACAGGTTACTATTTCGATTAGTTCGAAATAACACCCTTGAAGGCCAGGGGCCTTCGCCAAAAAGAAGAGTTCAACCTCGATCGAACGATGATGGGTTTCTATTTTGATAAGTTCGAAATAACACCCATAAAGTGTAGGGGCCTTCGCCAAAAAGAAGAGTTCGACCTCGATCGAACGATGACGAGTTACTATTTCGATAAATTCGATATAACACCCTTTAAGACCAGGGGCCTTCGCCAAAAAGAGGAGTTCAACCTCGATCGAACGACGACGGGTTACTATTTCGATAAGTTCGAAATAACATTCTTTAAGGCCAGGGGCCTTCGCCAAAAAGAAGAGTTCTACCTCGATCGAACGACGACGGGTTACTATTTCGATAAGTTCGAAATAACACCCTTGAAGTCCAGGGGCCTTCGCCAAAAAGAAGAGTTCGACCTCGATCATACGACGACGGGTTACTATTTCGATAAGTTCGAAATAACACCCTTTAAGGCCAGGGGCCTCCGCCAAAAAGAAGAGTTCGACCTCGATCGAACGATGACGGGTTACTATTTCGATTAGTTCGAAATAACACCCTTGAAGGCCAGGGGCCTTCGCCAAAAAGAAGAGTTCAACCTCGATCGAACGATGATGGGTTACTATTTTGATAAGTTCGAAATAACACCCTATAAGGCCAGGGGCCTTCGCCAAAAAGAAGCGTTCGACCTCGATAGAATGACGACGAGTTACTATTTTGATAAGTTCGAAATAACACCCTTTAAGGCCAAGGGCCTTCGCCAAAAAGAAGAGTTCGGCCTCGATCGAACGACGATGGCTTACTATTTCGATAAGTTCGAAATAACACCCTTTAAGGCCAGGGGCCTTCGCCAAAAAGAAGAGTTCGACCTCAATCGAACGACAACAGGTTACTCTTTCGATAAGTTCAAAATAACACCATGTAAGGCCATGGGCCTTCGCCAAAAAGAAGTGTCTCACCTCGATCGAATGGCGATGGATTACTATTTCGATACGTTCGAAATAACACCCTTTAAGGCCAATGGCCTTCGCAAAAAAAAAGAGTTCGATCTCGATCGAACGATAACGGGTTACTATTTCGATAAATTCGAAATAACACCCTTTAAGGCCAGGGGTCTTCGCCAAAAACAAGAGTTCAACCTCGATCGAACGACGACGGGTTACTATTTTGATAAATTCGAAAAAACACCCTTGAAGGCCAGGGGCCTTCGCCAAAAAGAAGAGTTCGACCTAGATCGAATGACGACGGTTATTATTATGATAAGTTCGAAATAACACCCTTGAAGGTCAGGGGCCTTCGCCAAAAAGAAGAATTCGACCTCGATCGAACGATGATGGGTTACTATTTTGATAAGTTTGAAATAACACCCTGTAAGGCCAGGGGCCTTCGCCAAAAAGAAGAGTTCAACCTCGATCGAACGATGATGGGTTTCTATTTTGATAAGTTCGAAATAACACCCATAAAGTGTAGCGGCCTTCGCCAAAAAGAAGCGTTCGACCTCGATAGAATGACGACGAGTTACTATTTTGATAAGTTCGAAATAACACCCTTTAAGGCCAGGGGCCTTCGCCAAAAAGAAGAGTTCGGCCTCGATCGAACGACGATGGCTTACTATTTCGATAAGTTCGAAATAACACCCTTTAAGGCCAGGGGCCTTCGCCAAAAAGAAGAGTTCGACCTCGATCGAACGACAACAGGTTACTCTTTCGATAAGTTCAAAATAACACCATGTAAGGCCATGGGCCTTCGCCAAAAAGAAGTGTCTCACCTCGATCGAATAGCGATGGATTACTATTTCGATACGTTCGAAATAACACCCTTTAAGGCCAATGGCCTTCGCAAAAAAAAAGAGTTCGATCTCGATCGAACGATAACGGGTTACTATTTCGATAAATTCGAAATAACACCCTTTAAGGCCAGGGGTCTTCGCCAAAAACAAGAGTTCAACCTCGATCGAACGACGACGGGTTACTATTTCGATAAGTTCGAAATAACACCCTTGAAGGCCAAGGGCCTTCGCCAAAAAGAAGAGTTCAACCTCGATCGAACGATGATGGGTTACTATTTTGGTAAGTTCGAAATAACACCCTTAAAGGATAGGGGCCTTCGCCAAAAAGAAGAGTTCGACCTCGATCGAACGATGATGAGTTACCATTTCGATAAATTCGAAATAACACCCTTTAAGACCAGGGGCCTTCGCCAAAAAGAGGAGTTCGACCTCGATCGAACGACAACGGGTTAATATTTTGATAAGTTCGAAATAACACCCTATAAGGCCAGGGGCCTTCGCCAAAAAGAAGTGTTCGACTTCGATAGAATGACGACGAGTTACTATTTTGATAGGTACGAAATAACACCCTTTAAGGCCAGGGGCCTTCGCCAAAAAGAAGTGTTCGACCTCGATCGAACGACGATGGCTTACTATTTCGATAAGTTCGAAATAACACCGTTGAAGTCCAGGGGCCTTCACCAAAAAGAAGAGTTCGCCCTCGATAGAATTATGACAGGTGACTATTTCGATAAGTTCGAAATAACACCCTTAAAGGCCATGGGCTTTCGCCAAAAAGAAGAGTTCGACCTCAATCGAACTACGACGGTTATTATTACGATAAGTTCGAAATAACACCCTTGAAGGCCAGGGGCCTTCACCAAAAAGAAGAATTCGACCTCGATAGAACGACGATGGGTTACTATTTTGATAAGTTCGAAATAACACCCTTTAAGCCAGGGGCCTTCGCCAAAAAGAAGAATTCGACGTCGATCGAACGACGATGGTAACTATTTCGATAAGTTCAAAATAACACCCTTTAAGGCCAGGGGCCTTCGCCAAAACGAAGAGTTCGACCACTATCGAACGACGACGGGTTACTATTTTGATAAGTTCGAAATAACACCTTATAAGGCCAGGGGCCTTCTCCAAAAAGAAGCGTTCGACCTCGATCGAACGACAATGGGTTACTATTTCGATAAGTTAGAAATAACACCCCTTAAGGCTAGGGGAACTTCGCCAAAAAGAAGAGTTCAACCTCTATCGAACGACGACGGGTGACTATTTCGATAAGTTCGAAATAACACCCTTTAAGGCTAGAGGCCTTCGCCAAAAAGAAGAGTTCGACCTCGATCATACGACGACGGGTTACTATTTCGATAAGATCGAAATAACACCCTTTAAGGCCAGGGGTCTTCGCCAAAAAGAAGAGTTCGACCTCGATCGAACGACGATGGGTTACTATTTCGATAAGTTCGAAATAACACCCTTGAAGACCAGGGGCCTTCGCCAAAAAGAAGAGTTCGACCTTGAGCGAACGACGATGGGTTACTATTTTGATAAGTTCAAAATAACACCCTTAAAGGCTAGGGGCCTTCGCCAAAACGAAGAGTTCGGCCTCTATCGAACGACGACGGGTTACTATTTTGATATGTTCGAAATAATACCCTATAAGGCCAGGGGCCTTCGCCAAAAAGAAGAGTTCGACCTCGATCGAACGACAATGGGTTACTATTTCGATAAGTTCGAAATAACACCCTTTAAGGCTAGGGGAACTTCGCCAAAAAGAAGAGTTCAACCTCTATCGAACGACGACGGGTGACTATTTCGATAAGTTCGAAATAACACCCTTTAAGGCCAGAGGCCTTCGCCAAAAAGAAGAGTTCGACCTCGATCATACGACGACGGGTTACTATTTCGATAAGTTCGAAATAACACCCTTTAAGGTCAGGGGCCTTCGCCAAAAAGAAGAGTTCGACCTCGATCGAACGACAACGGGTTACTATTTCGATAAGTTCGGAATAACACCCTTTAAGGCTACGGGAACTTCGCCAAAAAGAAGAATTCAACCTCTATCGAACGACGATGAGTTACTATTTCGATAAGTTCGAAATAACACCCTTTAAGCCCAAGGGCCTTCGCCAAAAAGAAGAGTTCGACGTCGATCGAACGACGACGGTAACTATTTCGATAAGTTCAAAATAACACCCTTTAAGACCAGGGGCCTTCGCCAAAAAGAGGAGTTTGACCTCGATCGAACGACAACGGGTTAATATTTTGATCAGTTCGAAATAACACCCTATAAGGCCAGGGGCCTTCGCCAAAAAGAAGTGTTCGGCTTCGATAGAATGACGACGAGTTACTATTTTGATAGGTTCGAAATAACACCCTTTAAGGCTAGGGGCCTTCGCCAAAAAGAAGAGTTCGACCTCGATCGAACGATGATGGCTTACTATTTCGATAAGTTCGAAATAACACCGTTGAAGGCCAGGGGCCTTCACCAAAAAGAAGAGTTCGCCCTCGATAGAATTATGACAGGTGACTATTTCGATAAGTTCGAAATAACACCCTTAAAGGCCATGGGCTTTCGCCAAAAAGAAGAGTTCGACCTCAATCGAAAGACGACGGTTATTATTACGATAAGTTCGAAATAACACCCTTGAAGGCCAGGGGCCTTCGCCAAAAAGAAGAATTCGACCTCGATCGAACGACAATGGGTTACTATTTTGATAAGTTCGAAATAACACCCTTTAAGGCCAGGGGCCTTCGCCAAAAATAAGAATTCGACGTCGATCGAACGACGACGGTAACTATTTCGATAAGTTCAAAATAACACCCTTTAAGGCCAGGGGCCTTCGCCAAAACGAAGAGTTCGACCACTATCGAACGACGACGGGTTACTATTTTGATAAGTTCGAAATAACACCTTATAAGGCCAGGGGCCTTCTCCAAAAAGAAGAGTTCGACCTCGATCGAACGACAATGGGTTACTATTTCGATAAGTTAGAAATAACACCCCTTAAGGCTAGGGGAACTTCGCCAAAAAGAAGAGTTCGACCTCAATCGAACGACGACGGTTATTATTATGATAAGTTCGAAATAACACCCTTGAAGGCCAGGGGCCTTCGCCAAAAAGAAGAATTCGACCTCGATAGAACAATGATGGGTTACTATTTTGATATGTTCGAAATAATACCCTTTAAGGCCAGGGGCCTTCGCCAAAAAGAAGAGTTCGACCTCGATCGAACAATGACAGGTTACTCTTTCGATAAGTTCAAAATAACACCCTGTAAGGCCATGGGCCTTCGCCAAAAAGAAGTGTCTGACCTCGATCAAACGGCGATGGATTACTATTTCGATACGTTCGAAATAACACCCTTTAAGGCCAAGGGCCTTCGCAAAAAAAGAGTTTGATCTCGATCTAACGATAACGGCTTACTATTTTGATAAATTCGAAATAACACCCTTTAAGGCCAGGGGTCTTCGCCAAAAACAAAAGTTCAACCTCGATCGAACGACGTGTTACTATTTTGATAAGTTCGAAATAACACCCTTGAAGGCCAGGGGACTTCGCCAAAAAGAAGAGTTCGACCTCGATCGAACGACGACGGTTATTATTACGATAAGTTCAAAATAACACCCTTGAAGGCCAGGTGCCTTCGCCAAATAGAAGAATTCAACCTCGATCGAAAGATGATGGGTTACTATTTTGATAAGTTTGAAATAACACCCTGTAAGTCCAGGGGCCTTCGCCAAAAAGAAGAGTTCGACCTCGATCGAACGACGACAGGTTACTCTTTCGATAAGTTCGAAATAACACCCTTGAAGGCTAGGGGCCTTCGCCAAAAAGAAGAGTTCGACCTCGATCGAACGACGAAGGGTTACTATTTTGATAAGTTCGAAATAAAACCTTTAAGGCCAGGGGCCTTCGCCAAAAAGAAGAGTTCGATCTCGATCGAACGACGACGCCTTAATATTTCGATAAGTTCGAAATAACGCCCTTGAAGGCTAGGGGCCTTCGCCAATAAGAAGTGTTTGACCTCGATCGAACGGAGATGGATTACTATTTCGATACGTTCGAAATAACACCCTTTAAGGCCAAGGGCCTTCGCAAAAAAAAGAGTTCTATCTCGATCGAACGATAACGGGTTACTATTTCGATAAATTCGAAATAACACGCATTAAGGCCAGGGGCCTTAGCTAAAAACAAGAGTTCAACCTCGATCGAACGACGACGGGTTACTATTTTGATAAGTTCGAAATAACATCCTTGAAGGTCAGGGGCCTTCGCTAAAAAGAAGAGTTCGACCTCGATCGAACGACGATGGTTATTATTATGATAAGCTCGAAATAACACCCTTGAAGACCAGGGGCCTTCGCCAAAAAGAAGAATTCGACCTCGATCGAACGATGATGGGTTACTATTTGTTTAAGTTCGAAATAACACCCTGTAAGGCCAGGGGCCTTCGCCAAAAAGAAGAGTTAGACCTCGATCGAACGACGACAGGTTACTCTTTCGATAAGTTCGAAATAACACTCTTGAAGGCTAGGGGCCTTCGCCAAAAAGAAGAGTTCGACCCCGATCGAACGACGATGGGTTTCTATTTTGATAAGTTCAAAATAACACCCTTTAAGGCCAGGGGCCTTCGCCAAAAACAAGAGTTCGACGTCGATCAAAAGACGATGAGTAACTATTTAGATATGTTAAAAATAACACCCTTGAAGGCCAGGGGACTTCGCTAAAACGAAGAGTTCAACTTCTATCGAACGACGACGGGTGACTATTTCGATAAGCTCGAAATAACACCCTTAAAGGACAGGGAAGAAGAGTTCGACCTCCATCGAACGACGACGGTTATTATTACGATAAGTTCGAAATAACACCCTTGAAGGCCAGGGGTCTTAGCTAAAAAGAAGAATTCGACCTCGATCGAACGATGATGGGTTACTATTTTGATAAGTTCGAAATAATACCCTTTAAGGCCAGGGGCCTTCGCCAAAAAGAAGAGTTCGACCTCGATCAAACGACGATGGGTTACTATTTTGATAAGTTTAAAATAACACCCTTTAAGGCTGGCCATCGCAAAAAAAAAAAGTTCTATCTCGATCGAACGATAACGGGTTACTATTTCGATAAATTTGAAATAACACACATTAAGGCCAGGGGCCTTAGCTAAAAACTAGAGTTCAACCTCGATCGAACGACGACGGGTTGCTATTTTGATAAGTTCGAAATAACACCCTTGAAGGCCAGGGGCCTTCGCCAAAAAGAAGAGTTCGACCTCGATCGAACGATGACATGTTACTATTTTGATAAGTTCGAAATAACACCCTTAAAGGACAGGGGCCTTCGCCAAAAAGAAGAGTTCGACCTCGATCAAACGACGATGGGTTACTATTTTGATAAGTTTAAAATAACACCCTTTAAGGCTGGCCTTCGCCAAAAAGAAGAGTTCAACCCCGATCGAACGACGATGGGTTTCTATTTTGATAAGTTCGAAATAACACCCTTTAAGGCCAGGGGCCTTCGCCAAAAACAAGAGTTCGACGTCGATCGAAAGACGACGGGTAACTATTTCGATATGTTAAAAATAACACCCTTGAAGGCCAGGGGCCTTCGCTAAAATGAAGAGTTCGACTTCTATCGAACGTCGACGGGTGACTATTTCGATAAGTTCGAAATAATACCCTTAAAGGCCAGGGAAGAAGAGTTCGACCTCAATCGAACGACGACGGTTATTATTATGATAAGTTCGAAATAACACCCTTGAAGGCCAGGGGCCTTCGCCAAAAAGAAGAATTCGACCTCGATAGAACAATGATGGGTTACTATTTTGATATGTTCGAAATAATACCCTTTAAGGCCAGGGGCCTTCGCCAAAAAGAAGAGTTCGACCTCGATCGAACAATGACAGGTTACTCTTTCGATAAGTTCAAAATAACACCCTGTAAGGCCATGGGCCTTCGCCAAAAAGAAGTGTCTGACCTCGATCAAACGGCGATGGATTACTATTTCGATACGTTCGAAATAACACCCTTTAAGGCCAAGGGCCTTCGCAAAAAAAGAGTTTGATCTCGATCTAACGATAACGGCTTACTATTTTGATAAATTCGAAATAACACCCTTTAAGGCCAGGGGTCTTCGCCAAAAACAAAAGTTCAACCTCGATCGAACGACGTGTTACTATTTTGATAAGTTCGAAATAACACCCTTGAAGGCCAGGGGACTTCGCCAAAAAGAAGAGTTCGACCTCGATCGAACGACGACGGTTATTATTACGATAAGTTCAAAATAACACCCTTGAAGGCCAGGTGCCTTCGCCAAATAGAAGAATTCAACCTCGATCGAAAGATGATGGGTTACTATTTTGATAAGTTTGAAATAACACCCTGTAAGTCCAGGGGCCTTCGCCAAAAAGAAGAGTTCGACCTCGATCGAACGACGACAGGTTACTCTTTCGATAAGTTTGAAATAACACCCTTGAAGGCTAGGGGCCTTCGCCAAAAAGAAGAGTTCGACCTCGATCGAACGACGAAGGGTTACTATTTTGATAAGTTCGAAATAAACCCTTTAAGGCCAGGGGCCTTCGCCAAAAAGAAGAGTTCGATCTCGATCGAACGACGACGCCTTAATATTTCGATAAGTTCGAAATAACGCCCTTGAAGGCTAGGGGCCTTCGCCAATAAGAAGTGTTTGACCTCGATCGAACGGAGATGGATTACTATTTCGATACGTTCGAAATAACACCCTTTAAGGCCAAGGGCCTTCGCAAAAAAAAGAGTTCTATCTCGATCGAACGATAACGGGTTACTATTTCGATAAATTCGAAATAACACGCATTAAGGCCAGGGGCCTTAGCTAAAAACAAGAGTTCAACCTCGATCGAACGACGACGGGTTACTATTTTGATAAGTTCGAAATAACATCCTTGAAGGTCAGGGGCCTTCGCTAAAAAGAAGAGTTCGACCTCGATCGAACGACGATGGTTATTATTATGATAAGCTCGAAATAACACCCTTGAAGACCAGGGGCCTTCGCCAAAAAGAAGAATTCGACCTCGATCGAACGATGATGGGTTACTATTTGTTTAAGTTCGAAATAACACCCTGTAAGGCCAGGGGCCTTCGCCAAAAAGAAGAGTTAGACCTCGATCGAACGACGACAGGTTACTCTTTCGATAAGTTCGAAATAACACTCTTGAAGGCTAGGGGCCTTCGCCAAAAAGAAGAGTTCGACCCCGATCGAACGACGATGGGTTTCTATTTTGATAAGTTCAAAATAACACCCTTTAAGGCCAGGGGCCTTCGCCAAAAACAAGAGTTCGACGTCGATCAAAAGACGATGAGTAACTATTTAGATATGTTAAAAATAACACCCTTGAAGGCCAGGGGACTTCGCTAAAACGAAGAGTTCAACTTCTATCGAACGACGACGGGTGACTATTTCGATAAGCTCGAAATAACACCCTTAAAGGACAGGGAAGAAGAGTTCGACCTCAATCGAACGACGACGGTTATTATTACGATAAGTTCGAAATAACACCCTTGAAGGCCAGGGGTCTTCGCTAAAAAGAAGAATTCAACCTCGATCGAACGATGATGGGTTACTATTTTGATAAGTTCGAAATAATACCCTTTAAGGCCAGGGGCCTTCGCCAAAAAGAAGAGTTCGACCTCGATCAAACGACGATGGGTTACTATTTTGATAAGTTTAAAATAACACCCTTTAAGGCTGGCCTTCGCCAAAAAGAAGAGTTCAACCCCGATCGAACGACGATGGGTTTCTATTTTGATAAGTTCGAAATAACACCCTTTAAGGCCAGGGGCCTTCGCCAAAAACAAGAGTTCGACGTCGATCGAAAGACGACGGGTAACTATTTCGATATGTTAAAAATAACACCCTTGAAGGCCAGGGGCCTTCGCTAAAATGAAGAGTTCGACTTCTATCGAACGTCGACGGGTGACTATTTCGATAAGTTCGAAATAATACCCTTAAAGGCCAGGGAAGAAGAGTTCGACCTCAATCGAACGACGACGGTTATTATTATGATAAGTTCGAAATAACACCCTTGAAGGCCAGGGGCCTTCGCCAAAAAGAAGAATTCGACCTCGATAGAACAATGATGGGTTACTATTTTGATATGTTCGAAATAATACCCTTTAAGGCCAGGGGCCTTCGCCAAAAAGAAGAGTTCGACCTCGATCGAACAATGACAGGTTACTCTTTCGATAAGTTCAAAATAACACCCTGTAAGGCCATGGGCCTTCGCCAAAAAGAAGTGTCTGACCTCGATCAAACGGCGATGGATTACTATTTCGATACGTTCGAAATAACACCCTTTAAGGCCAAGGGCCTTCGCAAAAAAAGAGTTTGATCTCGATCTAACGATAACGGCTTACTATTTTGATAAATTCGAAATAACACCCTTTAAGGCCAGGGGTCTTCGCCAAAAACAAAAGTTCAACCTCGATCGAACGACGTGTTACTATTTTGATAAGTTCGAAATAACACCCTTGAAGGCCAGGGGACTTCGCCAAAAAGAAGAGTTCGACCTCGATCGAACGACGACGGTTATTATTACGATAAGTTCAAAATAACACCCTTGAAGGCCAGGTGCCTTCGCCAAATAGAAGAATTCAACCTCGATCGAAAGATGATGGGTTACTATTTTGATAAGTTTGAAATAACACCCTGTAAGTCCAGGGGCCTTCGCCAAAAAGAAGAGTTCGACCTCGATCGAACGACGACAGGTTACTCTTTCGATAAGTTTGAAATAACACCCTTGAAGGCTAGGGGCCTTCGCCAAAAAGAAGAGTTCGACCTCGATCGAACGACGAAGGGTTACTATTTTGATAAGTTCGAAATAAACCCTTTAAGGCCAGGGGCCTTCGCCAAAAAGAAGAGTTCGATCTCGATCGAACGACGACGCCTTAATATTTCGATAAGTTCGAAATAACGCCCTTGAAGGCTAGGGGCCTTCGCCAATAAGAAGTGTTTGACCTCGATCGAACGGAGATGGATTACTATTTCGATACGTTCGAAATAACACCCTTTAAGGCCAAGGGCCTTCGCAAAAAAAAGAGTTCTATCTCGATCGAACGATAACGGGTTACTATTTCGATAAATTCGAAATAACACGCATTAAGGCCAGGGGCCTTAGCTAAAAACAAGAGTTCAACCTCGATCGAACGACGACGGGTTACTATTTTGATAAGTTCGAAATAACATCCTTGAAGGTCAGGGGCCTTCGCTAAAAAGAAGAGTTCGACCTCGATCGAACGACGATGGTTATTATTATGATAAGCTCGAAATAACACCCTTGAAGACCAGGGGCCTTCGCCAAAAAGAAGAATTCGACCTCGATCGAACGATGATGGGTTACTATTTGTTTAAGTTCGAAATAACACCCTGTAAGGCCAGGGGCCTTCGCCAAAAAGAAGAGTTAGACCTCGATCGAACGACGACAGGTTACTCTTTCGATAAGTTCGAAATAACACTCTTGAAGGCTAGGGGCCTTCGCCAAAAAGAAGAGTTCGACCCCGATCGAACGACGATGGGTTTCTATTTTGATAAGTTCAAAATAACACCCTTTAAGGCCAGGGGCCTTCGCCAAAAACAAGAGTTCGACGTCGATCAAAAGACGATGAGTAACTATTTAGATATGTTAAAAATAACACCCTTGAAGGCCAGGGGACTTCGCTAAAACGAAGAGTTCAACTTCTATCGAACGACGACGGGTGACTATTTCGATAAGCTCGAAATAACACCCTTAAAGGACAGGGAAGAAGAGTTCGACCTCAATCGAACGACGACGGTTATTATTACGATAAGTTCGAAATAACACCCTTGAAGGCCAGGGGTCTTCGCTAAAAAGAAGAATTCGACCTCGATCGAACGATGATGGGTTACTATTTTGATAAGTTCGAAATAATACCCTTTAAGGCCAGGGGCCTTCGCCAAAAAGAAGAGTTCGACCTCGATCAAACGACGATGGGTTACTATTTTGATAAGTTTAAAATAACACCCTTTAAGGCTGGCCTTCGCCAAAAAGAAGAGTTCAACCCCGATCGAACGACGATGGGTTTCTATTTTGATAAGTTCGAAATAACACCCTTTAAGGCCAGGGGCCTTCGCCAAAAACAAGAGTTCGACGTCGATCGAAAGACGACGGGTAACTATTTCGATATGTTAAAAATAACACCCTTGAAGGCCAGGGGCCTTCGCTAAAATGAAGAGTTCGACTTCTATCGAACGTCGACGGGTGACTATTTCGATAAGTTCGAAATAATACCCTTAAAGGCCAGGGAAGAAGAGTTCGACCTCAATCGAACGACGACGGTTATTATTATGATAAGTTCGAAATAACACCCTTGAAGGCCAGGGGCCTTCGCCAAAAAGAAGAATTCGACCTCGATAGAACAATGATGGGTTACTATTTTGATATGTTCGAAATAATACCCTTTAAGGCCAGGGGCCTTCGCCAAAAAGAAGAGTTCGACCTCGATCGAACAATGACAGGTTACTCTTTCGATAAGTTCAAAATAACACCCTGTAAGGCCATGGGCCTTCGCCAAAAAGAAGTGTCTGACCTCGATCAAACGGCGATGGATTACTATTTCGATACGTTCGAAATAACACCCTTTAAGGCCAAGGGCCTTCGCAAAAAAAAGAGTTTGATCTCGATCTAACGATAACGGCTTACTATTTTGATAAATTCGAAATAACACCCTTTAAGGCCAGGGGTCTTCGCCAAAAACAAAAGTTCAACCTCGATCGAACGACGTGTTACTATTTTGATAAGTTCGAAATAATACCCTTGAAGGCCAGGGGACTTCGCCAAAAAGAAGAGTTCGACCTCGATCTAACGACGACGGTTATTATTACGATAAGTTCGAAATAACACCCTTGAAGGCCAGGTGCCTTCGCCAAATAGAAGAATTCAACCTCGATCGAAAGATGATGGGTTACTATTTTGATAAGTTTGAAATAACACCCTGTAAGTCCAGGGGCCTTCGCCAAAAAGAAGAGTTCGACCTCGATCGAACGACGACAGGTTACTCTTTCGATAAGTTCGAAATAACACCCTTGAAGGCTAGGGGCCTTCGCCAAAAAGAAGAGTTCGACCTCGATCGAACGACGAAGGGTTACTATTTTGATAAGTTCGAAATAAACCCTTTAAGGCCAGGGGCCTTCGCCAAAAAGAAGAGTTCGATCTCGATCGAACGACGACGCCTTAATATTTCGATAAGTTCGAAATAACGCCCTTGAAGGCTAGGGGCCTTCGCCAATAAGAAGTGTTTGACCTCGATCGAACGGAGATGGATTACTATTTCGATACGTTCGAAATATCACCCTTTAAGGCCAAGGGCCTTCGCAAAAAAAAAGAGTTCTATCTCGATCGAACGATAACGGGTTACTATTTCGATAAATTCGAAATAACACGCATTAAGGCCTGGGGCCTTAGCTAAAAACAAGAGTTCAACCTCGATCGAACGACGACGGGTTACTATTTTGATAAGTTCGAAATAACATCCTTGAAGGTCAGGGGCCTTCGCTAAAAAGAAGAGTTCGACCTCGATCGAACGACGATGGTTATTATTATGATAAGCTCGAAATAACACCCTTGAAGACCAGGGGCCTTCGCCAAAAAGAAGAATTCGACCTCGATCGAACGATGATGGGTTACTATTTGTTTAAGTTCGAAATAACACCCTGTAAGGCCAGGGGCCTTCGCCAAAAAGAAGAGTTAGACCTCGATCGAACGACGACAGGTTACTCTTTTCGATAAGTTCGAAATAACACTCTTGAAGGCTAGGGGCCTTCGCCAAAAAGAAGAGTTCGACCCCGATCGAACGACGATGGGTTTCTATTTTGATAAGTTCAAAATAACACCCTTTAAGGCCAGGGGCCTTCGCCAAAAACAAGAGTTCGACGTCGATCAAAAGACGATGAGTAACTATTTAGATATGTTAAAAATAACACCCTTGAAGGCCAGGGGACTTCGCTAAAACGAAGAGTTCAACTTCTATCGAACGACGACGGGTGACTATTTCGATAATCTCGAAATAACACCCTTAAAGGACAGGGAAGAAGAGTTCGACCTCAATCGAACGACGACGGTTATTATTACGATAAGTTCGAAATAACACCCTTGAAGGCCAGGGGTCTTCGCTAAAAAGAAGAATTCGACCTCGATCGAACGATGATGGGTTACTATTTTGATAAGTTCGAAATAATACCCTTTAAGGCCAGGGGCCTTCGCCAAAAAGAAGAGTTCGACCTCGATCAAACGACGATGGGTTACTATTTTGATAAGTTTAAAATAACACCCTGTAAGGCCATGGGCCTTCGCCAAAAAAAAGTGTCCTCGATCGAACGGCGATGGATTACTATTTCGATACGTTCGAAATAACACCCTTTAAGGCCAATGGCCTTCGCAAAAAAAAGAGTTCGATCTCGATCTAACGATAACGGCTTACTATTTCGATAAATTCGAAATAACACCCTTTAAGGCCAGGGGCCTTCGCCAAAAACAAAAGTTCAACCTCGATCGAACGACGGGTTACTATTTTGATAAGTTCGAAATAACACCCTTGAAGGCCAGGGGACTTCGCCAAAAAGAAGAGTTCGACCTCGATCGAACGACGACGGTTATTATTACGATAAGTTCGAAATAACACCCTTGAAGGCCAGGGGCCTTCGCCAAATAGAAGAATTCGACCTCGATCGAATGATGATGGGTTACTATTTTGATAAGTTCGAAATAACACCCTGTAAGTCCAGGGGCCTTCGCCAAAAAGAAGAGTTCGACCTCGATCGAACGACGACAGGTTACTCTTTCGATAAGTTCGAAATAACACCCTTGAAGGCTAGGGGCCTTCGCCAAAAAGAAGAGTTCGACCTCGATCGAACGACGAAGGGTTACTATTTTGATAAGTTCGAAATAAACCCTTTAAGGCCAGGGGCCTTCGCCAAAAAGAAGAGTTCGATCTCGATCGAACGACGGCGCCTTAATATTTCGATAAGTTCGAAATAACGCCCTTGAAGGCAGCCAAAAAGAAGAGTTTGACCTCAATCGAACGAAGACGGTTATTATTGCGATAAGTTCGAAATAACACCCTTGAAGGCCAGGGGCCTTCGCCAATAAGAAGTGTTTGACCTCGATCGAACGGAGATGGATTACTATTTCGATACGTTCGAAATAACACCCTTTAAGGCCAAGGGCCTTCGCAAAAAAAAGAGTTCTATCTCGATCGAACGATAACGGGTTACTATTTCGATAAATTCGAAATAACACGGATTAAGGCCAGGGGCCTTAGCTAAAAACAAGAGTTCAACCTCGATCGAACGACGACGGGTTACTATTTTGATAAGTTTGAAGTAACACCCTTGAAGGTCAGGGGCCTTCGCCAAACAGAAGAGTTCGACCTCGATCGAACGACGATGGTTATTATTATGATAAGCTCGAAATAACACCCTTGAAGGCCAGGGGCCTTCGCCAAAAAGAAGAATTCGACCTCGATCGAACGATGATGGGTTACTATTTGTTTAAGTTCGAAATAACACCCTGTAAGGCCAGGGGCCTTCGCCAAAAAGAAGAGTTAGACCTCGATCGAACGACGACAGGTTACTCTTTCGATAAGTTCGAAATAACACTCTTGAAGGCTAGGGGCCTTCGCCAAAAAGAAGAGTTCGACCCCGATCGAACGACGATGGGTTTCTATTTTGATAAGTTCAAAATAACACCCTTTAAGGCCAGGGGCCTTCGCCAAAAACAAGAGTTCGACGTCGATCAAAAGACGACGGGTAACTATTTAGATATGTTAAAAATAACACCCTTGAAGGCCAGGGGCCTTCGCCAAAAACAAGAGTTCGACGTCGATCAAAAGACGACGGGTAACTATTTAGATATGTTAAAAATAACACCCTTGAAGGCTAGGGGCCTTCTCTAAAACGAAGAGTTCAACTTCTATCGAACGACGACGGGTGACTATTTCGATAAGCTCGAAATAACACCCTTAAAGGCCAGGGAAGAAGAGTTCGACCTCGATCGAACGACGACGGTTATTATTACGATAAGTTCGAAATAACACCCTTGAAGGCCAGGGGCCTTCGCCAAAAAGAAGAATTCAACCTCGATCGAACGATGATGGGTTACTATTTTGATAAGTTCGAAATAATACCCTTTAAGGCCAGGGGCCTTCGCCAAAAAGAAGAGTTCGACCTCGATCGAACAATGACAGGTTACTCTTTCGATAAGTTCAAAATAAAACCCTGTAAGGCCATGGGCCTTCGCCAAAAAGAAGTGTCTGACTTCGATCGAACGGCGATGGATTACTATTTCGATACGTTCGAAATAACACCCTTTAAGGCCAATGGCCTTCGCAAAA
Organism: Nicotiana tabacum; assembly: GCF_000715075.1. Taxonomy (NCBI): domain Eukaryota; kingdom Viridiplantae; phylum Streptophyta; class Magnoliopsida; order Solanales; family Solanaceae; genus Nicotiana; species Nicotiana tabacum. Next base: position 81,891,011 of record NC_134087.1, read on the forward strand.
AAAAGAGTTCGATCTCGATCTAACGATAACGGCTTACTATTTCGATAAATTCGAAATAACACCCTTTAAGGCCAGGGGCCTTTGCCAAAAACAAAAGTTCAACCTCGATCGAACGACGGGTTACTATTTTGATAAGTTCGAAATAACACCCTTGAAGGCCAGGGGACTTCGCCAAAAAGAAGAGTTCGACCTCGATCGAACGACGACGGTTATTATTACGATAAGTTCGAAATAACACCCTTGAAGGCCAGGGGCCTTCGCCAAATAGAAGAATTCGACCTCGATCGAATGATGATGGGTTACTATTTTGATAAGTTCGAAATAACACCCTGTAAGTCCAGGGGCCTTCGCCAAAAAGAAGAGTTCGACCTCGATCGAACGACGACAGGTTACTCTTTCGATAAGTTCGAAATAACACCCTTGAAGGCTAGGGGCCTTCGCCAAAAAGAAGAGTTCGACCTCGATCGAATAACGAAGGGTTACTATTTTGATAAGTTCGAAATAAACCCTTTAAGGCCAGGGGCCTTCGCCAAAAAGAAGAGTTTGATCTCGATCGAACGACGACGCCTTAATATTTCGATAAGTTCGAAATAACGCCCTTGAAGGTAGCCAAAAAGAAGAGTTTGACCTCAATCGAATGAAGATGGTTATTATTGCGATAAGTTCGAAATAACACCCTTGAAGGCCAGGGGCCTTCGCCAATAAGAAGTGTTTGACCTCGATCGAACGGAGATGGATTACTATTTCGATACGTTCGAAATAACACTCTTTAAGGCCAAGGGCCTTCGCAAAAAAAAGAGTTCTATCTCGATCGAACGATAACGGGTTACTATTTCGATAAATTCGAAATAACACGCATTAAGGCCAGGGGCCTTAGCTAAAAACAAGAGTTCAACCTCGATCGAACGACGACGGGTTACTATTTTGATAAGTTCGAAATAACACCCTTGAAGGTCAAAGGCCTTCGCCAAAAAGAAGAGTTCGACTTCGATCGAACGACGATGGTTATTATTATGATAAGCTCGAAATAACACCCTTAAAGGCCAGGGGCCTTCGCCAAAAAGAAGAATTCGACCTCGATCGAACGATGATGGGTTACTATTTGTTTAAGTTCGAAATAACACCCTGTAAGGCCAGGGGCCTTTGCCAAAAAGAAGAGTTAGACCTCGATCGAACGACGACATGTTACTCTTTTGATAAGTTCGAAATAACACTCTTGAAGGCTAGGGGCCTTCGCCAAAAAGAAGAGTTCGACCCCGATCAAACGACGATGGGTTTCTATTTTGATAAGTTCAAAATAACACCCTTTAAGGCCAAAAGCCTTCGCCAAAAACAAGAGTTCGACGTCGATCAAAAGACGATGAGTAACTATTTAGATATGTTAAAAATAACACCCTTGAAGGCCAGGAGCCTTCGCTAAAACGAAGAGTTCAACTTCTATCGAACGACGACGGGTGACTATTTCGATAAGCTCGAAATAACAACCTTAAAGGCCAGGGAAGAAGAGTTCGACCTCGATCGAACGACGACGGTTATTATTACGATAAGTTCGAAATAACACCCTTGAAGGCCAAGGGCCTTCGCCAAAAAGAAGAATTCGACCTCGATCGAACGATGATGGGTTACTATTTTGATAAGTTCGAAATAATACCCTTTAAGGCCAGGGGCCTTCGCCAAAAAGAATAGTTCGACCTCGATCGAACAATGACAGGTTACTCTTTCGATAAGTTCAAAATAACACCCTGTAAGGCCATGGGCCTTCGCCAAAAAGAAGTGTCTGACCTCGATCGAACGGCGATGGATTACTATTTCGATACGTTCGAAATAACACCCTTTAAGGCCAATGGCCTTCCCAAAAAAAATAGTTCGATCTCGATCTAACGATAATGGCTTACTATTTCGATAAATTCGAAATAACACCCTTTAAGGCCAGGGGCCTTCGCCAAAAACAAAAGTTCAACCTCGATCGAACGACGGGTTACTATTTTGATAAGTTCGAAATAACACCCTTGAAGGCCAGGGGACTTCGCCAAAAAGAAGAGTTCGACCTCGATCGAACGACGACGGTTATTATTACGATAAGTTCGAAATAACACCCTTGAAGGCCAGGGGCCTTCGCCAAATAGAAGAATTCGACCTCGATCGAATGATGATGGGTTACTATTTTGATAAGTTCGAAATAACACCCTGTAAGGCCAGGGGCCTTCGCCAAAAAGAAGAGTTCGACGTCGATCGAACGACGACAGGTTACTCTTTCGATAAGTTCGAAATAACACCCTTGAAGGCTAGGGGCCATTGCCAAAAAGAAGAGTTCGACCTCGATCGAACGACGAAGGGTTACTATTTTGATAAGTTCGAAATAAAACCCTTTAAGGCCAGGGGCCTTCGCCAAAAAGAAGAGTTCGACCTCGATCGAACGACGACGGCTTAATATTTCGATAAGTTCGAAATAACACCCTTGAAGGCTAGGGGCCTTCGCCAAAAAGAAGAGTTTGACCTCGATCGAACGAAGACGGTTATTATTACGATAAGTTCGAAATAACACCCTTGAAGGCCAGGGGCCTTCGCCAATAAGAAGTGTTTGACCTCGATCGAACGTAGATGGATTACTATTTCGATACGTTCGAAATAACACCCTTTAAGTCCAAGGGCCTTCATAAAAAAGAAGAGTTCGACCTCGATCGAACGACGACAGGTTACTCTTTCGATAAGTTCGAAATAACACCCTTGAAGGCTAGTGGCCTTCGCCAAAAAGAAGAGTTCGACCTCGATCGAACGACAAAGGGTTACTATTTTGATAAGTTCCAAATAAACCCTTTAAGGCCAGGGGCCTTCGCCAAAAAGAAGAGTTCGATCTCGATCGAACGACGACGCCTTAATATTTCGATAAGTTCGAAATAACGCCCTTGAAGGCTAGGGGCCTTCGCCAATAAGAAGTGTTTGACCTCGATCGAACGGAGATGGTTATTATTACGATAAGTTCGAAATAACACCCTTGAAGGCCAGGGGCCTTCGCCAATAAGAAGTGTTTGACCTCGATCGAACGGAGATGGATTACTATTTCGATACGTTCGAAATAACACCCTTTAAGGCCAAGGGCCTTCGCAAAAAAAAGAGTTCTATCTCGATCGAACGATAACGGGTTACTATTTCGATAAATTCGAAATAACACGCATTAAGGCCAGGGGCCTTAGCTAAAAACAAGAGTTCAACCTCGATCGAACGACGACGGGTTACTATTTTGATAAGTTCGAAATAACACCCTTGAAGGTCAGGGGCCTTCACCAAAAAGAAGAGTACGACCTCGATCGAACGACGATGGTTATTATTATGATAAGCTCGAAATAACACCCTTGAAGGCCAGGGGCCTTCGCCAAAAAGAAGAATTCGACCTCGATCGAACGATGATGGGTTACTATTTGTTTAAGTTCGAAATAACACCCTGTAAGGCCAGGGGCCTTCGCCAAAAAGAAGAGTTAGACCTCGATCGAACGACGACAGGTTACTCTTTCGATAAGTTCGAAATAACACTCTTGAAGGCTAGGGGCCTTCGCCAAAAAGAAGAGTTCGACCCCGATCGAACGACGATGGGTTTCTATTTTGATAAGTTCAAAATAACACCCTTTAAGGCCAGGGGCCTTCGCCAAAAACAAGAGTTCGACGTCGATCAAAAGACGACGGGTAACTATTTAGATATGTTAAAAATAACACCCTTGAAGGCCAGGGGCCTTCGCTAAAACGAAGAGTTCAACTTCTATCGAACGACGACGGGTGACTATTTCGATAAGCTCGAAATAACACCCTTAAAGCCCAGGGAAGAAGAGTTCGACCTCGATCGAACGACGACGGTTATTATTACGATAAGTTCGAAATAACACCCATGAAGGCCAGGGGCCTTCGCCAAAAAGAAGAATTCGACCTCGATCGAACGATGATGGGTTACTATTTTGATAAGTTCGAAATAATACCCTTTAAGGCCAGGGGCTTTCGCCAAAAAGAAGAGTTCGACCTCGATCGAACAATGACAGGTTACTCTTTCGATAAGTTCAAAATAACACCATGTAAGGCCATGGGCCTTCGCCAAAAAGAAGTGTCTGACCTCGATCGAACGGCGATGGATTACTATTTCGATACATTCGAAATAACACCCTTTAAGGCCAATGGCCTTCGCAAAAAAAAGAGTTCGATCTCGATCTAACGATAACGGCTTACTATTTCGATAAATTCGAAATAACACCCTTTAAGGCCAGGGGCTTCGCCAAAAACAAAAGTTCAACCTCGATCGAACGACGGGTTACTATTTTGATAAGTTCGAAATAACACCCTTGAAGGCCAGGGGACTTCGCCAAAAAGAAGAGTTCGACCTCGATCGAACGACGACGGTTATTATTACGATAAGTTCGAAATAACACCCTTGAAGGCCAGGGGCCTTCGCCAAATAGAAGAATTCGACCTCGATCGAATGATGATGGGTTACTATTTTGATAAGTTCGAAATAACACCCTGTAAGGCCAGGGGCCTTCGCCAAAAAGAAGAGTTCGACGTCGATCGAACGACGACAGGTTACTCTTTCGATAAGTTCGAAATAACACCCTTGAAGGCTAGGGGCCATTGCCAAAAAGAAGAGTTCGACCTCGATCGAACGACGAAGGGTTACTATTTTGATAAGTTCGAAATAAACCCTTTAAGGCCAGGGGCCTTCGCCAAAAAGAAGAGTTCGATCTCGATCGAACGACGACGCCTTAATATTTCGATAAGTTCGAAATAACGCTCTTGAAGGCTAGGGGCCTTCGCCAAAAAGAAGAGTTTGACCTCGATCGAACGAAGACGGTTATTATTACGATAAGTTCGAAATAACACCCTTGAAGGCCAGGGGCCTTCGCCAATAAGAAGTGTTTGACCTCGATAGAATGACAACGGGTTACTATTCTGATAAGTTCGAAATAACACCCTTTAAGGCCAAGGGCCTTCGGAAAAAAAAAGAGTTCTATTTCGATCGAACGATAACGGGTTACTATTTCGATAAATTCTAAATAACACGCATTAAGGCCAGGGGCCTTAGCTAAAAACAAGAGTTCAACCTCGATTGAACGACGCCGGGTTACTATTTTGATAAGTTCGAAATAACACCCTTGAAGGTCAGGGGCCTTCGCCAAAAAGAAGAGTTCGACCTCGATCGAACGACGATGGTTATTATTATGATAAGCTCGAAATAACACCCTTGAAGGCGAGGGGCCTTCGCCAAAAAGAAGAATTCGACCTCGATCAAACGATGATGGGTTACTATTTGTATAAGTTCGAAATAACACCCTGTAAGGCTAGGGGCCTTCGCCAAAAAGAAGAGTTAGACCTCGATCGAACGACGACAGGTTACTCTTTCGATAAGTTCGAAATAACACTCTTGAAGGCTAGGGGCCTTCGCCAAAAAGAAGAGTTCGACCCCGATCGAACGACGATGCGTTTCTATTTTGATAATTTCAAAATAACACCCTTTAAGGGCAGGGGCCTTCGCCAAAAACAAGAGTTCGACGTCGATCAAAAGACGACGGGTAACTATTTCGATATGTTAAAAATAACACCCTTGAAGGCCAGGGGCCTTCGCTAAAACGAAGAGTTCAACTTCTATCGAACGACGACGGGTGACTATTTCGATAAGCTCGAAATAACACCCTTAAAGGCCAGGGAAGAAGAGTTCGACCTCGATCGAACGATGACGGTTATTATTACGATAAGTTCGAAATAACACCCTTGAAGGCCAGGGGCCTTCGCCAAAAAGAAGAATTCGACCTCGATCGAACGATGATGGGTTACTATTTTGATAAGTTCGAAATAATACCCTTTAAGGCCAGGGGCCTTCGCCAAAAAGAAGAGTTCAACCTCGATCGAACAATGACAGGTTACTCTTTCGATAAGTTCAAAATAACACCATGTAAGGCCATGGGCCTTCGCCAAAAAGAAGTGTCTGACCTCGATCGAACGGCGATGGATTACTATTTCGATACGTTCGAAATAACACCCTTAAAGTCCAATGGCCTTCGCAAAAAAAAGAGTTCGATCTCGATCTAATGATAACGGCTTACTATTTTGATAAATTCGAAATAACACCCTTTAAGACCAGGGGCCTTCGCCAAAAACAAAAGTTCAACCTCGATCGAACGACGGGTTACTATTTTGATAAGTTCGAAATAACACCCTTGAAGGGCAGGGGACTTCGCCAAAAAGAAGAGTTCGACCTCGATCGAACGACGACGGTTATTATTACGATAAGTTTGAAATAACACCCTTGAAGGCCAGGGGCCTTCGCCAAATAGAAGAATTCGACCTCGATCGATTGATGATGGGTTACTATTTTGATAAGTTCGAAATAACACCCTGTAAGGCCAGGGGCCTTCGCCTAAAAGAAGAGTTCGACCTCGATCGAACGACGACAGGTTACTCTTTCGATAAGTTCGAAATAACACCCTTGAAGGCTAGGGGCCTTCGCCAAAAAGAAGAGTTCGACCTCGATCGAACGACGAAGGGTTACTATTTTGATAAGTTCGAAATAAACCCTTTAAGGCCAGGGGCCTTCGCCAAAAAGAAGAGTTTGATCTCAATCGACACACGCCTTAATATTTCGATAAGTTCGAAATAACGCCCTTGAAGGCTAGGGGCCTTCGCCAAAAAGAAGAGTTTGACCTCGATCGAACGAAGACGGTTGTTATTACGATAAGTTCGAAATAACACCCTTGAAGGCCAGGGGCCTTCGCCAATAAGAAGTGTTTGACCTCGATCGAACGGAGATGGATTACTATTTCGATACGTTCGAAATAACACCCTTTAAGTCCAAGGGCCTTCGCAAAAAAAAGAGTTCTATCTCGATCGAACGATAACGGGTTACTATTTCGATAAATTCGAAATAACACGCATTAAGGCCAGAGGCCTTAGCTAAAAACAAGAGTTCAACCTCGATCGAACGACGACGTGTTACTATTTTGATAAGTTCGAAATAACACCCTTGAAGGTCAGGGGCCTTCGCCAAAAAGAAGAGTTCGACCTCGATCGAACGACGATGGTTATTATTATGATAAGCTCGAAATAACACCCTTGAAGGCCAGGGGCCTTCGCCAAAAAGAAGAATTCGACCTCGATCGAACGATGATGGGTTACTATTTGTTTAAGTTCGAAATAACACCCTGTAAGGCCAGGGGCCTTCGCCAAAAAGAAGAGTTAGACCTCGATCGAACGACGACAGGTTACTCTTTCGATAAGTTCGAAATAACACTCTTGAAGGCTAGGGGCCTTCGCCAAAAAGAAGAGTTCGACCCCGATCGAACGACGATGGGTTTCTATTTTGATAAGTTCAAAATAACACCCTTTAAGGCCAGGGGCCTTCGCCAAAAACAAGAGTTCGACGTCGATCAAAAGACGACGGGTAACTATTTCGATATGTTAAAAATAACACCCTTGAAGGCCAGGGGCCTTCGCTAAAACGAAGAGTTCAACTTCTATCGAACGACGACGGGTGACTATTTCGATAAGCTCGAAATAACACCCTTAAAGGCCAGGGAAGAAGAGTTCGACCTCGATCGAACGACGACGGTTATTATTACGATAAGTTCGAAATAACACCCTTGAAGGCCAGGGGCCTTCGCCAAAAAGAAGAATTCGACCTCGATCGAACGATGATGGGTTACTATTTTGATAAGTTCGAAATAATACCCTTTAAGGCCAGGGGCCTTCGCCAAAAAGAAGAGTTCGACCTCGATCGAACAATGACAGGTTACTCTTTCGATAAGTTCAAAATAACACCCTGTAAGGCCATAGGCCTTCGCCAAAAAGAAGTGTCTGACCTCGATCGAACGGCGATGGATTACTATTTCGATACGTTCGAAATAACACCCTTTAAGGACAATGGCCTTCGCAAAAAAAGAGTTCGATCTCGATCTAACGATAACGGCTTACTATTTCGATAAATTCGAAATAACACCCTTTAAGGCCAGGGGCCTTCGCCAAAAACAAAAGTTCAACCTCGATCGAACGACGGGTTACTATTTTGATAAGTTCGAAATAACACCCTTGAAGGCCAGGGGACTTCGCCAAAAAGAAGAGTTCGACCTCGATCGAACGACGACGGTTATTATTACGATAAGTTCGAAATAACACCCTTGAAGGCCAGGGGCCTTCGCCAAATAGAAGAATTCGACCTCGATCGAATGATGATGGGTTACTATTTTGATAAGTTCGAAATAACACCCTGTAAGGCCAGGGGCCTTCGCCAAAAAGAAGAGTTCGACCTCGATCGAACGACGACAGGTTACTCTTTCGATAAGTTCGAAATAACACCCTTGAAGGCTAGGGGCCTTCGCCAAAAAGAAGAGTTCGACCTCGATCGAACGACGAAGGGTTACTATTTTGATAAGTTCGAAATAAACCCTTTAAGGCCAGGGGCCTTCGCCAAAAAGAAGAGTTCGATCTCAATCGAACGACGACGCCTTAATATTTCGATAAGTTCGAAATTACGCCCTTGAAGGCTAGGGTCCTTCGCCAAAAAGAATAGTTTGACCTCGATCGAACGAAGACGGTTATTATTACGATAAGTTCGAAATAACACCCTTGAAGGCCAGGGGCCTTCGCCAATAAGAAGTGTTAGACCTCGATCGAACGGAGATGGATTACTATTTCGGTGCGTTCGAAATAACACCCTTTAAGGCCAAGGGCCTTCGCAAAAAAAAGAGTTCTATCTCGATCAAACGATAACGGGTTACTATTTCGATAAATTCGAAATAACACGCATTAAGGTCAGGGCCTTCGCTAAAAACAAGAGTTCAACCTCGATCGAACGACGACGGGTTACTATTTTGATAAGTTCGAAATAACACCCTTGAAGGCCAGGGGCCTTTGCCAAAAAGAAGAGTTCGACCTCGATCGAACGACGATGGTTATTATTATGATAAGCTCGAAATAACACCCTTGAAGGCCAGGGGCCTTCGCCAAAAAGAAGAATTCGACCTCGATCGAACGATGATGGGTTACTATTTGGATAAGTTCGAAATAATACCCTGTAAGGCCAGGGGCCTTCGCCAAAAAGAAGAGTTCGACCTCGATCGAACGACGACAGGTTACTCTTTCGATAAGTTCGAAATGACACTCTTGAAGGCTAGGGGCCTTCGCCAAAAAGAAGAGTTCAACCTAGATCAAACGATGACAGGTTAATATTTCGATAAGTTCGAAATAACACCCTTGAAGGCCAGGGGCCTTCGCTAAAATGAAGAGTTCGACTTCTATCGAACGATGACGGGTGACTATTTTGATAAGTTCGAAATAACACCCTTTAAGGCCAGCGGCCTTCGCCGAAAAGAAGAGTTCGACCTCGATCGAACGACGACGGTTATTATTACGATAAGTTCGAAATATCACCCTTGAAGGGCAGGGGCCTTCGCCAAAAAGAATAATCTGACCTCGATCGAACGATGATGGGTTACTATTTTGATAAGTTCGAAATAACACCCTGTAAGGCCATGGGCCTTCGCCAAAAAGAAGTGTCTGACCTCGATCGAACGGCGATGGATTACTATTTCGATACGTTCGAAATAACACCCTTTAAGGCCAATGGCCTTCGCAAAAAAAAAGTTCGATCTCGATCGAACGATAACGGGTTACTATTTCGATACGTTCGAAATAACACCCTTTAAGGCCAGGGGCCTTCGCCAAAAACAAGAGTTCAACCTCGATCGAACGACGACGGGTTACTATTTTGATAAATTCGAAATAATACCCTTGAAGGCCAGGGGCCTTTGCCAAAAAGAAGAGTTCGACCTAGATCGAACGACGACGGATATTATTATGATAAGTTCGAAATAACACCCTTGAAGGCCAGGGGCCTTCACCAAAAAGAAGAATTCGACCTCGATCGAACGATGATGGGTTACTATTTTTATAAGTTCGAAATAACACCCTGTAAGGACAAGGGCCTTCGCAAAAAAAAGAGTTCGACCTCGATCGAACGACGACAGGTTACTCTTTCGATAAGTTCGAAATAACACCTTTGAAGGCTAGGGACCTTCGCAAAAAAGAAGAGTTCGACCTCGATCGAACGATGACAGGTTACTATTTTGATAAGTTCGAAATAACACCCTTGAAGGCTAGGGGCCTTCGCCAAAAAGAAGAGTTTGACCTCGATCGAACGAAGACGGTTATTATTACGATAAGTTCGAATTAACACCCTTGAAGGCCAGGGGCCTTCGCCAATAAGAAGTGTTTGACCTCGATCGAACGGAGATGGATTACTATTTCGATACGTTCGAAATAACACCCTTTAAAGCCAAGGGCCTTCGCAAAAAAAAGAGTTCAACCTCTATCGAACGACGACGGGTTTCTATTTTGATAAGTTCGATATAACACCCTTGAAGGCTAGGGGACTTCGCCAAAAAGAAGAGTTCGACCTCGATCGAACGACGATGGTTATCATTACGATAAGCTCGAAATAACACCCTTGAAGGCTAGGGGCCTTCGCCAAAAAGAAGAATTTGACCTCGATCGAACGATGATGGGTTACTATTTGGATAAGTTCGAAATAACACCCTGTAAGGCCAGGGGCCTTCGCCAAAAAGAAGAGTTCGACCTCGATCGAACGACGACAGGTTACTCTTTCGATAAGTTCGAAATAACACCCTTGAAGGCTAGGGGCCTTCGCCAAAAAGAAGAGTTCGACCTCGATCGAACGACGATGGGTTACAATTTTCATAAGTTCAAAATAACACCCTTTATGGCCTGGGGCATTCGCCAAAAACAAGAGTTCGACGTCGATCGAAAGACGACGGGTAACTATTTCGATATGTTTAAAATAACACCCTTGAAGGCCAGGGGCCTTCGCTAAAACGAAGAGTTCGACTTCTATCGAACGACGACGGGTGACTATTTCGATAAGTTCGAAATAACACCCTTAAAGGCCAGGGAAGAAGAGTTCGACCTCAATCGAACGACGACGGTTATTATTACGATAAGTTCGAAATAACACCCTGTAAGGCCAGGGGCCTTCGCCAAAAAGAAGAGTTCGACCTCGATCGAACGACGACAGGTTACTCTTTCGATAAATTCGAAATAACACCTTTGAAGGCTAGGGACCTTCGCAAAAAAGAAGAGTTCGACCTCGATCGAACGATGACAGGTTACTATTTTGATAAGTTCGAAATAACACCCTGTAAGGCCAGGGGCCTTCGCCAAAAAGAAGAGTTCGATCTCGATCGAATGATAATGGATTAATATTTCGATAAGTTCGAAATAACACCCTTGAAGGCTAGGGGCCTTCGCCAAAAAGAAGAGTTTGACCTCGATCGAACGAAGACGGTTATTATTACGATAAGTTCGAATTAACACCCTTGAAGGCCAGGGGCCTTCGCCAATAAGAAGTGTTTGACCTCGATCGAACGGAGATGGATTACTATTTCGATACGTTCGAAATAACACCCTTTAAAGCCAAGGGCCTTCGCAAAAAAAAGAGTTCAACCTCTATCGAACGACGACGGGTTTCTATTTTGATAAGTTCGAAATAACACCCTTGAAGGCTAGGGGCCTTCGCCAAAAAGAAGAGTTCGACCTCGATCGAACGACGATGGTTATCATTACGATAAGCTCGAAATAACACCCTTGAAGGCTAGGGGCCTTCGCCAAAAAGAAGAATTTGACCTCGATCGAACGATGATGGGTTACTATTTGGATAAGTTCGAAATAACACCCTGTAAGGCCAGGGGCCTTCGCCAAAAAGAAGAGTTCGACCTCGATCGAACGACGACAGGTTACTCTTTCGATAAATTCGAAATAACACCTTTGAAGGCTAGGGACCTTCGCAAAAAAGAAGAGTTCGACCTCGATCGAACGATGACAGGTTACTATTTTGATAAGTTCGAAATAACACCCTGTAAGGCCAGGGGCCTTCGCCAAAAAGAAGAGTTCGATCTCGATCGAATGATAATGGATTAATATTTCGATAAGTTCGAAATAACACCCTTGAAGGCTAGGGGCCTTCGCCAAAAAGAAGAGTTTGACCTCGATCGAACGAAGACGGTTATTATTACGATAAGTTCGAATTAACACCCTTGAAGGCCAGGGGCCTTCGCCAATAAGAAGTGTTTGACCTCGATCGAACGGAGATGGATTACTATTTCGATACGTTCGAAATAACACCCTTTAAAGCCAAGGGCCTTCGCAAAAAAAAGAGTTCAACCTCTATCGAACGACGACGGGTTTCTATTTTGATAAGTTCGAAATAACACCCTTGAAGGCTAGGGGCCTTCGCCAAAAAGAAGAGTTCGACCTCGATCGAACGACGATGGTTATCATTACGATAAGCTCGAAATAACACCCTTGAAGGCTAGGGGCCTTCGCCAAAAAGAAGAATTTGACCTCGATCGAACGATGATGGGTTACTATTTGGATAAGTTCGAAATAACACCCTGTAAGGCCAGGGGCCTTCGCCAATAAGAAGAGTTCGACCTCGATCGAACGACGACAGGTTACTCTTTCGATAAGTTCGAAATAACAACCTTGAAGGCTAGGAGCCTTCGCCAAAAAGAAGAGTTCGACCTCGATCGAACGACGATGGGTTACAATTTTGATAAGTTCAAAATAACACCCTTGAAGGCCAGGGGCCTTCGCTAAAACGAAGAGTTCGACTTCTATCGAACGACGACGGGTGACTATTTCGATAAGTTCGAAATAACACCCTTAAAGGCCGGGGAAGAAGAGTTCGACCTCAATCGAACGACGACGGTTATTATTACGATAAGTTCGAAATAACACCCTGTAAGGCCAGGGGCCTTCGCCAAAAAGAAGAGTTCGACCTCGATCGAACGACGACAGGTTACTCTTTCGATAAGTTCTAAATAACACCCTTGAATACTAGGGGCCTTCGCCATAAAGAAGAGTTTGACCTCGATCGAACGAAGACGGTTATTATTTCGATAAGTTCGAAATAACACCCTTGAAGGCCAGGGGCCTTCGCCAACAAGAAGTCTTTGACCTCGATAGAACGGAGATGGATTACTATTTCGATACGTTCGAAATAACACCCTTTAAGGCCAAGGGCCTTTGCAAAAAAAAGAGTTCGATCTCGATCGTACGATAACGGGATACTATTTCGATAAATTCGAAATAACACGCATTAAGGCCAGGGGCCTTCACCAAAAAAAAGAGTTCAACCTCGATCGAACGACGACGGGTTACTATTTTGATAAGTTCGAAATAACACCCTTGAAGGCCAGGGGCCTTCACTAAAAAGAAGAGTTCGACCTCGATCGAATGAGGACGGTTATTATTACGATAAGTTCGAAATAACACCCTTGAAGGCCAGGTGCCTTCGCCAAAAAGAAGAATTCGACCTAGATCAAACGATGATGGGTTACTATTTTGATAAGTTCAAAATAACACCCTGTAAGGCGAGGGGCCTTTCCCAAAAAGAAGAGTTCGACCTCGATCGAACGACGACAGGTTACTCTTTCGATATGTTCGAAATAACACCCTTGAAGGCTACGGGCCTTCGCCAAAAAGAAGAGTTCGACCTCGATCGAACGACGATGGATTACTATTTTGATAAGATCAAAATAACACCCTTTAAGGCCAGGGGCCTTCGCCAAAAAGAAGAGTTCGACGTCGATCGAACGATGACGGGTAACTATTTCGATAAGATAAAAATAACACCCTTTAAGGCCAGGGGCCTTCGCCAAAACGAAGATTTCGATCTCTATCGAACGACGATGGGTTACTATTTTGATAAGTTTGAAATGACACCCTATAAGGCCAGGGGCCTTCGCCAAATAGAAGTTTTCTCCCTCGATAGAATGACAACGGGTTACTATTTTGATAAGTTCGAAATAAAACACTTTAAGGCCTGGGGCCTTCGCCAAAAAGAAGAGTTCGACTTCGATCGAACGATGACGGCTTAATATTTCGATAAGTTCGAAATAACACCCTTGAAGGCTAGGGGCCTTCGCCAAAAAGAAGAGTTTGACCTCGATCGAACGAAGATGGTTATTATTACGATAAGTTCGAAATAACACCCTTGAAGGCCAGGGGCCTTCGCCAATAGGAAGTGTTGACCTCGATCGAACGGAGATAGATTACTATTTCGATACGTTCGAAATAACACCCTTTAAGGACAAGGGCCTTCGCAAAAAAAATTGTTCGATCTCGATCGAACGATAACAGGTTACTATTTCGATAAATTCGAAATAACACGCATTAAGGCCAGGGGCCTTCGCCAAAAACAAGAGTTCAACCTCGATCAAACGACGACGGGTTACAATTTTGAAAAGTTCGAATTAACACCCTTGAAGGCCAGTGGCCTTCGCCAAAAAGAAGAGTTCGACCTCGATCGAACGACGATGGGTCACTATTTTGATAAGTTTGAAATAACTCCCTTTAAGGCCAGGGGCCTTCGCCAAAAAGAATAGTTCGACCTCGATCGAACGACGACGGGTTACTATTTTGATAAGTTCGAAATAACACCCTTGAAGGCCAGGGGCCTTCGCCAAAAATAAGAGTTCCACCTCGATCGAATGACTACAATTATTATTACGATAAGTTCGAAATAACACCCTTGAAGGCCAGGGGCCTTCACCAAAAAGAAGAATTCGACCTAGATCGAACGATGATGGGTTACTATTTTAATAAGTTCGAAATAACACCCTGTAAGGCCAGGGGCCTTCGCCAAAAAGAAGAGTTCGACCTCGATCGAACGACGACAGGTTACTCTTTCGATAAGTTCGAAATAACACCCTTGAAGGCTACGGGCCTTCGCCAAAAAGAAGAGTTCGACCTCGATCGAACGACGATGGATTACTATTTTGATAAGATCAAAATAACACCCTTTAAGGCCAGGGGCCTTCGCCGAAAAGAAGAGTTCGACGTCGATCGAACGACGACGGGTAACTATTTCGATAAGATAAAAATAACACCCTTTAAGGCCAGGGGCCTTCGCCAAAACCAAGAGTTCGACGTCGATCGAACGACGACCGGTAACTATTTCGATAAGTTCAAAATAACACCCTTTAAGGCCTGGGGCCTTCGCCAAAATGAAGAGTTTGACCTCTATCGAACGACAACGGGTTACTATTTTGATAAGTTCGAAATAACACCCTATAAGGCCAGGAGCCTTCGCCAAAAAGAAGAGTTCAACCTCAATCGAACGACGACAGATAACTATTTCGATAAGTTCAAAATAACACCCTTTAAGGACAGGGGCCTTCGCCAAAACGAAGAATTTGACCTCTATCGAACGACGACGGGTGACTATTTCGATAAGTTCGAAATAACACCCTATAAGGCCAGGGGCATTCGCCAAAAAGAAGAGTTCGACCTCAATCGAACAACGACGAGTTATTATTACGATAAGTTCAAAATAACACCCTTGAAGGCCAGGGGCCTTCGCCAAAAAGAAGAGTTCGACGTCGATCGAACGACGACGGGTAACTATTTCGATAAGTTCAAAATAACACCCTTTAAGGACAGGGGCCTTCGCCAAAACGAAGAGTTCGACCTCTATCGAACGACGACGGGTTACTATTTTGATAAGTTTGATATAACACCCTATAAGGCCAGTGGCCTTCGCCAAAAAGAAGTTTTCGCCCTCGATAGAATGACAACGGGTTACTATTTTGATAAGTTCAAAATAACACCCATTAAGGCCAGGGGCATTCGCCAAAAAGAAGAGTTCGACCTCGATCGAACAACAACGGCTTAATATTTCGATAAGTTCGAAATAACACGCTTGAAGTTTAGGGGCCTTCGCCAAAAAGAAGAGTTTGACCTCGATCGAACGAAGACGGTTATTATTACGATAAGTTCGAAATAACACCCTTGAAGGCCAGGGGCCTTCCCCAATAAGAATTGTTTGACCTCGATCGAACGGAGATGGATTACTATTTTGATACGTTCGAAATAACACCCTTTAAGGCCAAGGGCCTTTGCAAAAAAAAAGAGTTTGATCTCGATCGAACGATAACGGGTTACTATTTCGATAAATTCGAAATAACATGCATTAAGGCCAGGGGCCTTCGCCAAAAAAAAGAGTTCAACCTCGATCGAACGACGACGGGTTACTATTTTGATAAGTTCGAAATAACACCCTTGAAGGCCAGGGTCCTTCGCCAAAAAGAAGAGTTCCACCTCGATCGAATGACGACAATTATTATTACGATAAGTTCGAAATAACACCCTTGAAGGCCAGGGGCCTTCGCCAAAAAGAAGAATTCGACCTAGATCGAACGATGATGGGTTACTATTTTAATAAGTTCGAAATAACACCCTGTAAGGCCAGGGGCCTTCGCCAAAAAGAAGAGTTCGACCTCGATCGAACGACGACAGGTTACTCTTTCGATAAGTTCGAAATAACACCCTTGAAGGCTACGGGCCTTCGCCAAAAAGAAGAGTTCGACCTCGATCGAACGACGATGGATTACTATTTTGATAAGATCAAAATAACACCCTTTAAGGCCAGGGGCCTTCGCCGAAAAGAAGAGTTCGACGTCGATCGAACGACGACGGGTAACTATTTCGATAAGATAAAAATAACACATTTTAAGGCCAGGGGCCTTCGCCAAAACGAAGAATTCGACCTCTATCGAACGACGACGGGTTACTATTTTGATAAGTTTGAAATGACACCCTATAAGGCCAGGGGCCTTCGCCAAAAAGAAGTTTTCTCCCTCGATAGAATGACAACGGGTTACTATTTTGATAAGTTCGAAATAAAACCCTTTAAGGCCAGGGGCCTTCGCCAAAAAGAAGAGTTCGACCTCGATCGAACGACGACGGCTTAATATTTCGATAAGTTCGAAATAACACCCTTGAAGGCTAGGGGCCTTCGCCAAAAAGAAGTGTTGACCTCGATCGAACGGAGATAGATTACTATTTCGATACGTTCGAAATAACACCCTTTAAGGACAAGGGCCTTCGCAAAAAAAAGAGTTCGACCTCGATCGAACGACGACAGGTTACTCTTTCGATAAGTTCGAAATAACACCTTTGAAGGCTAGGGACCTTCGCAAAAAAGAAGAGTTCGACCTCGATCGAACGATGACAGGTTACTATTTTGATAAGTTCGAAATAACACCCTGTAAGGCCAGGGGCCTTCGCCAAAAAGAAGAGTTCGATCTCGATCGAATGATAATGGATTAATATTTCGATAAGTTCGAAATAACACCCTTGAAGGCTAGGGGCCTTCGCCAAAAAGAAGAGTTTGACCTCGATCGAACGAAGACGGTTATTATTACGATAAGTTCGAATTAACACCCTTGAAGGCCAGGGGCCTTCGCCAATAAGAAGTGTTTGACCTCGATCGAACGGAGATGGATTACTATTTCGATACGTTCGAAATAACACCCTTTAAAGCCAAGGGCCTTCGCAAAAAAAAGAGTTCAACCTCTATCGAACGACGACGGGTTTCTATTTTGATAAGTTCGAAATAACACCCTTGAAGGCTATGGGCCTTCGCCAAAACGAAGAGTTCGACCTCGATCGAACGACGATGGTTATCATTACGATAACCTCGAAATAACACCCTTGAAGGCTAGGGGCCTTCGCCAAAAAGAAGAATTCGACCTCGATCGAACGATGATGGGTTACTATTTGGATAAGTTCGAAATAACACCCTGTAAGGCCAGGGGCCTTCGCCAAAAAGAAGAGTTCGACCTCGATCGAACGACGACAGGTTACTCTTTCGATAAGTTCGAAATAACAACCTTGAAGGCTAGGAGCCTTCGCCAAAAAGAAGAGTTCGACCTCGATCGAACGACGATGGGTTACAATTTTGATAAGTTCAAAATAACACCCTTGAAGGCCAGGGGCCTTCGCCAAAAACAAGAGTTCGACGTCGATCGAAAGACGACGGGTAACTATTTCGATATGTTAAAAATAACACCCTTGAAGGCCAGGGGCCTTCGCTAAAACGAAGAGTTCGACTTCTATCGAACGACGACGGGTGACTATTTCGATAAGTTCGAAATAACACCCTTAAAGGCCAGGGAAGAAGAGTTCGACCTCAATCGAACGACGACGGTTATTATTACGATAAGTTCGAAATAACACCCTGTAAGGCCAGGGGCCTTCGCCAAAAAGAAGAGTTCGACCTCGATCGAACGACGACAGGTTACTCTTTCGATAAGTTCTAAATAACACCCTTGAATACTAGGGGCCTTCGCCATAAAGAAGAGTTTGACCTCGATCGAACGAAGACGGTTATTATTTCGATAAGTTCGAAATAACACCCTTGAAGGCCAGGGGCCTTCGCCAACAAGAAGTCTTTGACCTCGATAGAACGGAGATGGATTACTATTTCGATACGTTCGAAATAACACCCTTTAAGGCCAAGGGCCTTTGCAAAAAAAAGAGTTCGATCTCGATCGTACGATAACGGGATACTATTTCGATAAATTCGAAATAACACGCATTAAGGCCAGGGGCCTTCACCAAAAAAAAGAGTTCAACCTCGATCGAACGACGACGGGTTACTATTTTGATAAGTTCGAAATAACACCCTTGAAGGCCAGGGGCCTTCACCAAAAAGAAGAGTTCGACCTCGATCGAATGAGGACGGTTATTATTACGATAAGTTCGAAATAACACCCTTGAAGGCCAGGTGCCTTCGCCAAAAAGAAGAATTCGACCTAGATCGAACGATGATGGGTTACTATTTTGATAAGTTCAAAATAACACCCTGTAAGACCAGGGGCCTTTGCCAAAAAGAAGAGTTCGACCTCGATCAAACGACGACAGGTTACTCTTTCGATATGTTCGAAATAACACCCTTGAAGGCTACGGGCCTTCGCCAAAAAGAAGAGTTCGACTTCGATCGAACGATGACGGCTTAATATTTCGATAAGTTCGAAATAACACCCTTGAAGGCTAGGGGCCTTCGCCAAAAAGAAGAGTTTGACCTCGATCGAACGAAGATGGTTATTATTACGATAAGTTCGAAATAACACCCTTGAAGGCCAAGGGCCTTCGCCAATAAGAAGTGTTGACCTAGATCGAACGGAGATAGATTACTATTTCGATACGTTCGAAATAACACCCTTTAAGGACAAGGGCCTTCGCAAAAAAAATTGTTCGATCTCGATCGAACGATAACAGGTTACTATTTCGATATATTCGAAATAACACGCATTAAGGCCAGGGGCCTTCGCCAAAAACAAGAGTTCAACCTCGATCAAACGACGACGGGTTACAATTTTGAAAAGTTCGAATTAACACCCTTGAAGGCCAGTGGCCTTCGCCAAAAAGAAGAGTTCGACCTCGATCGAACGACGATGGGTCACTATTTTGATAAGTTCGAAATAACTCCCTTTAAGGCCAGGGGCCTTCGCCAAAAAGAATAGTTCGAACTCGATCGAACGACGACGGGTTACTATTTTGATAAGTTCGAAATAACACCCTTGAAGGCCAGGGGCCTTCGCCAAAAAGAAGAATTCGACCTCGATCGAACGACGACGGTTATTATTACGATAAGTTCGAAATAACACCCTTGAAGGTCAGGGGCCTTCGCCAAAAAGAAGAATTCGACCTCGATCGAACGATGATGGGTTACTATTTTGATAAGTTCGAAATAACACCCTGTAAGGCCAGGGGCCTTCACCAAAAAGAAGAGTTCGACCTCGATCGAACGACGACGGGTTACTCTTTCGATAAGTTCTAAATAACACCCTTGAAGGCTAGGGACCTTCGCCAAAAAGAAGAGTTCGACCTCGATCAAACGACGATGGGTTACTATTTCGATAAGTTCGAAATAACACCCTTGAAGGCCAGGGGCCTTCCCCAATAAGAACTGTTTGACCTCGATCGAATGGAGATGGATTACTATTTTGATACGTTCGAAATAACACCCTTTAAGGCCAGGGGCCTTCGCCTAAAACGAAGAATTCGACCTCTATCGAACGACGACGGGTTACTATTTTGATAAGTTTGAAATGACACCCTATAAGGCCAGGGGCCTTCGCCAAAAAGAAGTTTTCTCCCTCGATAGAATGACAACGGGTTACTATTTTGATAAGTTCGAAATAAAACCCTTTAAGGCCAGGGGCCTTCGCCAAAAAGAAGAGTTCGACCTCGATCGAACGACGACGGCTTAATATTTCGATAAGTTCGAAATAACACCCTTGAAGGCTAGGGGCCTTCGCCAAAAAGAAGTCTTGACCTCGATCGAACGGAGATAGATTACTATTTCGATACGTTCGAAATAACACCCTTTAAGGACAAGGGCCTTCGCAAAAAAAATTGTTCGATCTCGATCGAACGATAACAGGTTACTATTTCGATAAATTCGAAATAACACGCATTAAGGCCAGGGGCCTTCGCCAAAAACAAGAGTTCAACCTCGATCGAACGACGACGGGTTACAATTTTGAAAAGTTCGAATTAACACCATTGAAGGCCAGTGGCCTTCGCCAAAAAGAAGAGTTCGACCTCGATCGAACGACGACGGTTATTATTACGATAAGTTCGAAATAACACCCTTGAAGGTCAGGGGCCTTCGCCAAAAAGAAGAATTCGACCTCGATCGAACGATGATGGGTTACTATTTTGATAAGTTCGAAATAACACCCTGTAAGGCCAGGGGCCTTCACCAAAAAGAAGACTTCGACCTCGATCGAACGACGACGGGTTACTCTTTCGATAAGTTCTAAATAACACCCTTGAAGGCTACGGGCCTTCGCCAAAAAGAAGAGTTCGACCTCGATCGAACGACGATGGATTACTATTTTGATAAGATCAAAATAACACCCTTTAAGGCCAGGGGCCTTCGCCGAAAAGAAGAGTTCGACGTCGATCGAACGACGACGGGTAACTATTTCGATAAGATAAAAATAACACCCTTTAAGGCCAGGGCCCTTCGCCAAAACGAAGAATTCGACCTCTATCGAACGACGACGGGTTACTATTTTGATAAGTTTGAAATGACACCCTATAAGGCCAGGGGCCTTCGCCAAAAAGAAGTTTTCTCCCTCGATAGAATGACAACGGGTTACTATTTTGATAAGTTCGAAATAAAACCCTTTAAGGCCAGGGGCCTTCGCCAAAAAGAAGAGTTCGACCTCGATCGAACGACGACGGCTTAATATTTCGATAAGTTCGAAATAACACCCTTGAAGGCTAGGGGCCTTCGCCAAAAAGAAGAGTTTGACCTCGATCGAACGAAGACGGTTATTATTACGATAAGTTCGAAATAACACCCTTAAAGGCCAGGGGTCTTCGCCAATAAGAAGTGTTGACCTCGATCGAACGGAGATGGATTACTATTTCGATACGTTCGAAATAACACCCTTTAAGGCCAAGGGCCTTCGCAAAAAAAAGAGTTCGATCTCGATCGAACGATAACGGGTTACTATTTCGATAAATTCGAAATAACACGCATTAAGGCCAGGGGCCTTCGCCAAAAATAAGAGTTCAACCTCGATCGAACGACGATGGGTTACAATTTTGATAAGTTCGAATTAACACCCTTGAAGGCCAGTGGCCTTCGCCAAAAAGAAGAGTTCGACCTCGATCGAACGACGATGGGTCACTATTTTGATAAGTTCGAAACAACACCCTTTAAGTCCAGGGGCCTTCGCCAAAAAGAAGAGTTCCACCTCGATCGAATGACGACAATTATTATTACGATAAGTTCGAAATAACACTTTTGAAGGCCAGGGGCCTTCGCCAAAAAGAAGAGTTCGGCGTCGATCGAACGACGACGGGTAACTATTTCGATAAGATAAAAATAATACCCTTTAAGGCCAGGGGCCTTCGCCAAAATGAAGAATTCGACCTCTATCGAACGACGACGGGTTACTATTTTGATAAGTTTGAAATGACACCCTATAAGGCCAGGGGCCTTCGCCAAAAAGAAGTTTTCTCCCTCGATAGAATGACAACGGGTTACTATTTTGATAAGTTCAAAATAACACCCATTAAGTCCAGGGGCATTCGCCAAAAAGAAGAGTTCGACCTCGATCGAACAACGACGGCTTAATATTTCGATAAGTTCGAAATAACACTCTTGAAGGTTAGGGGCCTTCGCCAAAAAGAAGAGTTTGACCTCGATCGAACGAAGACGGTTATTATTACGATAAGTTCGAAATAACACCCTTGAAGGCCAGGGGCCTTCCCCAATAAGAACTGTTTGACCTCGATCGAACGGAGATGGATTACTATTTTGATACGTTCGAAATAACACCCTTTAAGGCCAAGGGCCTTTGCAAAAAAAAAGAGTTTGATCTCGATCGAACGATAACGGGTTACTATTTCGATAAATTCGAAATAACATGCATTAAGGCCAGGGGCCTTCGCCAAAAAAAAGAGTTCAACCTCGATCGAACGACGACGGGTTACTATTTTGATAAGTTCGAAATAACACCCTTGAAGGCCAGGGTCCTTCGCCAAAAAGAAGAGTTCCACCTCGATCGAATGACGACAATTATTATTACGATAAGTTCGAAATAACACCCTTGAAGGCCAGGGGCCTTCGCCAAAAAGAAGAATTCGACCTAGATCGAACGATGATGGGTTACTATTTTAATAAGTTCGAAATAACACCCTGTAAGGCCAGGGGCCTTCGCCAAAACGAAGAGTTCGACCTCGATCGAACAACGACAGATAACTATTTCGATATGTTCAAAATAACACCCTTTAAGGCCAGGGGCCTTCGCCAAAAAGAAAAATTTGACCTCGATCGAACGATGATGGGTTACTATTTTGATAAGTTCGAAATAACACCCTTTAAGGCCATGGGCCTTCGCCAAAAATAAGAGTTCGATGTCGATCGAATGACGACGGGTAACTATTTCAATAAGTTCAAAATAACATCCTTTAAGGCCAGGGGCCTTCGCCAAAATGAAGAGTTCGACCTCTATCGAACGACGACGGGTTACTATTTTGATAAGTTTGAAATGACACCCTATAAGGCCAGGGGCCTTCGCCAAAAAGAAGTTTTCTCCCTCGATAGAATGACAACGGGTTACTATTTTGATAAGTTCGAAATAAAACCCTTTAAGGCCAGGGGCCTTCGCCAAAAAGAAGAGTTCGACCTCGATCGAACGACGACGGCTTAATATTTCGATAAGTTCGAAATAACACCCTTGAAGGCCAGGGGCCTTCGCCGAAAAGAAGAGTTCGACGTCGATCGAACGACGACGGGTAACTATTTCGATAAGATAAAAATAACACATTTTAAGGCCAGGGGCCTTCGCCAAAACGAAGAATTCGACCTCTATCGAACGACGACGGGTTACTATTTTGATAAGTTTGAAATGACACCCTATAAGGCCAGGGGCCTTCGCCAAAAAGAAGTTTTCTCCCTCGATAGAATGACAACGGGTTACTATTTTGATAAGTTCGAAATAAAACCCTTTAAGGCCAGGGGCCTTCGCCAAAAAGAAGAGTTCGACCTCGATCGAACGACGACGGCTTAATATTTCGATAAGTTCGAAATAACACCCTTGAAGGCTAGGGGCCTTCGCCAAAAAGAAGTGTTGACCTCGATCGAACGGAGATAGATTACTATTTCGATACGTTCGAAATAACACCCTTTAAGGACAAGGGCCTTCGCAAAAAAAAGAGTTCGACCTCGATCGAACGACGACAGGTTACTCTTTCGATAAGTTCGAAATAACACCTTTGAAGGCTAGGGACCTTCGCAAAAAAGAAGAGTTCGACCTCGATCGAACGATGACAGGTTACTATTTTGATAAGTTCGAAATAACACCCTGTAAGGCCAGGGGCCTTCGCCAAAAAGAAGAGTTCGATCTCGATCGAATGATAATGGATTAATATTTCGATAAGTTCGAAATAACACCCTTGAAGGCTAGGGGCCTTCGCCAAAAAGAAGAGTTTGACCTCGATCGAACGAAGACGGTTATTATTACGATAAGTTCGAATTAACACCCTTGAAGGCCAGGGGCCTTCGCCAATAAGAAGTGTTTGACCTCGATCGAACGGAGATGGATTACTATTTCGATACGTTCGAAATAACACCCTTTAAAGCCAAGGGCCTTCGCAAAAAAAAGAGTTCAACCTCTATCGAACGACGACGGGTTTCTATTTTGATAAGTTCGAAATAACACCCTTGAAGGCTATGGGCCTTCGCCAAAACGAAGAGTTCGACCTCGATCGAACGACGATGGTTATCATTACGATAACCTCGAAATAACACCCTTGAAGGCTAGGGGCCTTCGCCAAAAAGAAGAATTCGACCTCGATCGAACGATGATGGGTTACTATTTGGATAAGTTCGAAATAACACCCTGTAAGGCCAGGGGCCTTCGCCAAAAAGAAGAGTTCGACCTCGATCGAACGACGACAGGTTACTCTTTCGATAAGTTCGAAATAACAACCTTGAAGGCTAGGAGCCTTCGCCAAAAAGAAGAGTTCGACCTCGATCGAACGACGATGGGTTACAATTTTGATAAGTTCAAAATAACACCCTTGAAGGCCAGGGGCCTTCGCCAAAAACAAGAGTTCGACGTCGATCGAAAGACGACGGGTAACTATTTCGATATGTTAAAAATAACACCCTTGAAGGCCAGGGGCCTTCGCTAAAACGAAGAGTTCGACTTCTATCGAACGACGACGGGTGACTATTTCGATAAGTTCGAAATAACACCCTTAAAGGCCAGGGAAGAAGAGTTCGACCTCAATCGAACGACGACGGTTATTATTACGATAAGTTCGAAATAACACCCTGTAAGGCCAGGGGCCTTCGCCAAAAAGAAGAGTTCGACCTCGATCGAACGACGACAGGTTACTCTTTCGATAAGTTCTAAATAACACCCTTGAATACTAGGGGCCTTCGCCATAAAGAAGAGTTTGACCTCGATCGAACGAAGACGGTTATTATTTCGATAAGTTCGAAATAACACCCTTGAAGGCCAGGGGCCTTCGCCAACAAGAAGTCTTTGACCTCGATAGAACGGAGATGGATTACTATTTCGATACGTTCGAAATAACACCCTTTAAGGCCAAGGGCCTTTGCAAAAAAAAGAGTTCGATCTCGATCGTACGATAACGGGATACTATTTCGATAAATTCGAAATAACACGCATTAAGGCCAGGGGCCTTCACCAAAAAAAAGAGTTCAACCTCGATCGAACGACGACGGGTTACTATTTTGATAAGTTCGAAATAACACCCTTGAAGGCCAGGGGCCTTCACCAAAAAGAAGAGTTCGACCTCGATCGAATGAGGACGGTTATTATTACGATAAGTTCGAAATAACACCCTTGAAGGCCAGGTGCCTTCGCCAAAAAGAAGAATTCGACCTAGATCGAACGATGATGGGTTACTATTTTGATAAGTTCAAAATAACACCCTGTAAGACCAGGGGCCTTTGCCAAAAAGAAGAGTTCGACCTCGATCAAACGACGACAGGTTACTCTTTCGATATGTTCGAAATAACACCCTTGAAGGCTACGGGCCTTCGCCAAAAAGAAGAGTTCGACTTCGATCGAACGATGACGGCTTAATATTTCGATAAGTTCGAAATAACACCCTTGAAGGCTAGGGGCCTTCGCCAAAAAGAAGAGTTTGACCTCGATCGAACGAAGATGGTTATTATTACGATAAGTTCGAAATAACACCCTTGAAGGCCAAGGGCCTTCGCCAATAAGAAGTGTTGACCTAGATCGAACGGAGATAGATTACTATTTCGATACGTTCGAAATAACACCCTTTAAGGACAAGGGCCTTCGCAAAAAAAATTGTTCGATCTCGATCGAACGATAACAGGTTACTATTTCGATATATTCGAAATAACACGCATTAAGGCCAGGGGCCTTCGCCAAAAACAAGAGTTCAACCTCGATCAAACGACGACGGGTTACAATTTTGAAAAGTTCGAATTAACACCCTTGAAGGCCAGTGGCCTTCGCCAAAAAGAAGAGTTCGACCTCGATCGAACGACGATGGGTCACTATTTTGATAAGTTCGAAATAACTCCCTTTAAGGCCAGGGGCCTTCGCCAAAAAGAATAGTTCGAACTCGATCGAACGACGACGGGTTACTATTTTGATAAGTTCGAAATAACACCCTTGAAGGCCAGGGGCCTTCGCCAAAAAGAAGAATTCGACCTCGATCGAACGACGACGGTTATTATTACGATAAGTTCGAAATAACACCCTTGAAGGTCAGGGGCCTTCGCCAAAAAGAAGAATTCGACCTCGATCGAACGATGATGGGTTACTATTTTGATAAGTTCGAAATAACACCCTGTAAGGCCAGGGGCCTTCACCAAAAAGAAGAGTTCGACCTCGATCGAACGACGACGGGTTACTCTTTCGATAAGTTCTAAATAACACCCTTGAAGGCTAGGGACCTTCGCCAAAAAGAAGAGTTCGACCTCGATCAAACGACGATGGGTTACTATTTCGATAAGTTCGAAATAACACCCTTGAAGGCCAGGGGCCTTCCCCAATAAGAACTGTTTGACCTCGATCGAATGGAGATGGATTACTATTTTGATACGTTCGAAATAACACCCTTTAAGGCCAGGGGCCTTCGCCTAAAACGAAGAATTCGACCTCTATCGAACGACGACGGGTTACTATTTTGATAAGTTTGAAATGACACCCTATAAGGCCAGGGGCCTTCGCCAAAAAGAAGTTTTCTCCCTCGATAGAATGACAACGGGTTACTATTTTGATAAGTTCGAAATAAAACCCTTTAAGGCCAGGGGCCTTCGCCAAAAAGAAGAGTTCGACCTCGATCGAACGACGACGGCTTAATATTTCGATAAGTTCGAAATAACACCCTTGAAGGCTAGGGGCCTTCGCCAAAAAGAAGTCTTGACCTCGATCGAACGGAGATAGATTACTATTTCGATACGTTCGAAATAACACCCTTTAAGGACAAGGGCCTTCGCAAAAAAAATTGTTCGATCTCGATCGAACGATAACAGGTTACTATTTCGATAAATTCGAAATAACACGCATTAAGGCCAGGGGCCTTCGCCAAAAACAAGAGTTCAACCTCGATCGAACGACGACGGGTTACAATTTTGAAAAGTTCGAATTAACACCATTGAAGGCCAGTGGCCTTCGCCAAAAAGAAGAGTTCGACCTCGATCGAACGACGACGGTTATTATTACGATAAGTTCGAAATAACACCCTTGAAGGTCAGGGGCCTTCGCCAAAAAGAAGAATTCGACCTCGATCGAACGATGATGGGTTACTATTTTGATAAGTTCGAAATAACACCCTGTAAGGCCAGGGGCCTTCACCAAAAAGAAGACTTCGACCTCGATCGAACGACGACGGGTTACTCTTTCGATAAGTTCTAAATAACACCCTTGAAGGCTACGGGCCTTCGCCAAAAAGAAGAGTTCGACCTCGATCGAACGACGATGGATTACTATTTTGATAAGATCAAAATAACACCCTTTAAGGCCAGGGGCCTTCGCCGAAAAGAAGAGTTCGACGTCGATCGAACGACGACGGGTAACTATTTCGATAAGATAAAAATAACACCCTTTAAGGCCAGGGCCCATCGCCAAAACGAAGAATTCGACCTCTATCGAACGACGACGGGTTACTATTTTGATAAGTTTGAAATGACACCCTATAAGGCCAGGGGCCTTCGCCAAAAAGAAGTTTTCTCCCTCGATAGAATGACAACGGGTTACTATTTTGATAAGTTCGAAATAAAACCCTTTAAGGCCAGGGGCCTTCGCCAAAAAGAAGAGTTCGACCTCGATCGAACGACGACGGCTTAATATTTCGATAAGTTCGAAATAACACCCTTGAAGGCTAGGGGCCTTCGCCAAAAAGAAGAGTTTGACCTCGATCGAACGAAGACGGTTATTATTACGATAAGTTCGAAATAACACCCTTAAAGGCCAGGGGTCTTCGCCAATAAGAAGTGTTGACCTCGATCGAACGGAGATGGATTACTATTTCGATACGTTCGAAATAACACCCTTTAAGGCCAAGGGCCTTCGCAAAAAAAAGAGTTCGATCTCGATCGAACGATAACGGGTTACTATTTCGATAAATTCGAAATAACACGCATTAAGGCCAGGGGCCTTCGCCAAAAATAAGAGTTCAACCTCGATCGAACGACGATGGGTTACAATTTTGATAAGTTCGAATTAACACCCTTGAAGGCCAGTGGCCTTCGCCAAAAAGAAGAGTTCGACCTCGATCGAACGACGATGGGTCACTATTTTGATAAGTTCGAAACAACACCCTTTAAGTCCAGGGGCCTTCGCCAAAAAGAAGAGTTCCACCTCGATCGAATGACGACAATTATTATTACGATAAGTTCGAAATAACACTTTTGAAGGCCAGGGGCCTTCGCCAAAAAGAAGAGTTCGGCGTCGATCGAACGACGACGGGTAACTATTTCGATAAGATAAAAATAATACCCTTTAAGGCCAGGGGCCTTCGCCAAAATGAAGAATTCGACCTCTATCGAACGACGACGGGTTACTATTTTGATAAGTTTGAAATGACACCCTATAAGGCCAGGGGCCTTCGCCAAAAAGAAGTTTTCTCCCTCGATAGAATGACAACGGGTTACTATTTTGATAAGTTCAAAATAACACCCATTAAGTCCAGGGGCATTCGCCAAAAAGAAGAGTTCGACCTCGATCGAACAACGACGGCTTAATATTTCGATAAGTTCGAAATAACACTCTTGAAGGTTAGGGGCCTTCGCCAAAAAGAAGAGTTTGACCTCGATCGAACGAAGACGGTTATTATTACGATAAGTTCGAAATAACACCCTTGAAGGCCAGGGGCCTTCCCCAATAAGAACTGTTTGACCTCGATCGAACGGAGATGGATTACTATTTTGATACGTTCGAAATAACACCCTTTAAGGCCAAGGGCCTTTGCAAAAAAAAAGAGTTTGATCTCGATCGAACGATAACGGGTTACTATTTCGATAAATTCGAAATAACATGCATTAAGGCCAGGGGCCTTCGCCAAAAAAAAGAGTTCAACCTCGATCGAACGACGACGGGTTACTATTTTGATAAGTTCGAAATAACACCCTTGAAGGCCAGGGTCCTTCGCCAAAAAGAAGAGTTCCACCTCGATCGAATGACGACAATTATTATTACGATAAGTTCGAAATAACACCCTTGAAGGCCAGGGGCCTTCGCCAAAAAGAAGAATTCGACCTAGATCGAACGATGATGGGTTACTATTTTAATAAGTTCGAAATAACACCCTGTAAGGCCAGGGGCCTTCGCCAAAACGAAGAGTTCGACCTCGATCGAACAACGACAGATAACTATTTCGATATGTTCAAAATAACACCCTTTAAGGCCAGGGGCCTTCGCCAAAAAGAAAAATTTGACCTCGATCGAACGATGATGGGTTACTATTTTGATAAGTTCGAAATAACACCCTTTAAGGCCATGGGCCTTCGCCAAAAATAAGAGTTCGATGTCGATCGAATGACGACGGGTAACTATTTCAATAAGTTCAAAATAACATCCTTTAAGGCCAGGGGCCTTCGCCAAAATGAAGAGTTCGACCTCTATCGAACGACAACGGGTTACTATTTTGATAAGTTCGAAATAACACCCTATAAGGCCAGGGGCCTTCGCCAAAAAGAAGAGTTCGACCTCGATCGAACAATGACAGATAACTATTTCGATATGTTCAAAATAACACCCTTTAAGGCCAGGGGCCTTCGCCAAAAAGAAGAATTCGACCTCGATCGAACGATGATGGGTTACTATTTTGATAAGTTCGAAATAACACCCTGTAAGGCCAGGAGCCTTCACCAAAAAGAAGAGTTCGACCTCGATCGAACGACGACGGGTTACTCTTTCGATAAGTTCTAAATAACACCCTTGAAGGCTAGGGACCTTCGCCAAAAAGAAGAGTTCGACCTCGATCAAACGACGATGGGTTACAATTTTGATAAGTTCGAATTAACACCCTTGAAGGCCAGTGGCCTTCGCCAAAAAGAAGAGTTCGACCTCGATCGAACGACGATGGGTCACTATTTTGATAAGTTCGAAATAACACCCTTTAAGGCCAGGGTCCTTCGCCAAAACGAAGAGTTCGACCTCGATCGAACGACGACGGGTTACTACTTTGATAAGTTCGAAATAACACCCTTGAAGGCCAGGGGCCTTCGCCAAAAAGAAGAGTTCGACCTCGATCGAACGACGACGGTTATTATTACGATAAGTTCGAAATAACATCCTTGAAGGCCAGGGGCCTTCACCAAAAAGAAGAATTCGACCTCGATCGAACGATGATGGGTTACTATTTTGATAAGTTCGAAATAACACCCTGTAAGGCCAGGGTCCTTCGCCAAAAAGAAGAGTTCGACCTCGATCAAACGACGACGGGTTACTCTTTTGATAAGTTCGAAATAACACCCTTGAAGGCTAGGGACCTTCGCCAAAAAGAAGAGTTCGACCTCGATCGAACGACGACAGGTTGCTCTTTCGATAAGTTCGAAATAACACCCTTGAAGGCTAGGGGCCTTCGCCAAAAAGAAGAGTTCGACCTCGATCGAATGACGATGGGTTACTATTTTGATAAGTTCGAAATAATACCCTTTAAGGCCAGGGGCCTTCGCCAAAAACAAGAGTTCGACGTCGATCGAACGACGACGGGTAACTATTTCGATAAGTTCAAAATAACATCCTTTAAGGCCAGGGGCCTTCGCCAAAATGAAGAGTTCGACCTCTATCGAACGACAACGGGTTACTATTTTGATAAGTTCGAAATAACACCCTATAAGGCCAGGGGCCTTCGCCAAAAAGAAGAGTTCAACCTCGATCGAACAACGACAGATAACTATTTCGATATGTTCAAAATAACACCCTTTAAGGCCAGGGGCCTTCGCCAAAACGAAGAGTTCGACCTCTATCGAACGACGACGGGTGACTATTTCGATAAGTTCGAAATAACACCTTTGAAGGCCAGGGGCATTCGCCAAAAAGAAGAGTTCGACCTTAATCGAACAACGACGAGTTATTATTACCATAAGTTCGAAATAATACCCTTGAAGGCCAGGGGCCTTCGCCAAAAAGAAGAGTTCGACGTCGATCGAACGACGACGGGTAACTATTTTGATAATAACACCCTATAAGGCCAGGGGCCTTCGCCAAAAAGAAGTTTTCTCCCTCGATAGAATGACAATGGGTTACTATTTTGATAAGTTCGAAATAAAACCCTTTAAGGCCAGGGGCCTTCGCCAAAAAGAAGAGTTCTACCTCGATCGAACGACGACGGCTTAATATTTCGATAAGTTCGAAATAACACCCTTGAAGGCTAGGGGCCTTCGCCAAAAAGAAGAGTTTGACCTAGATCGAACGAAGATGGTTATTATTACAATAAGTTCGAAATAACACCCTTAAAGGCCAGGGGTCTTCGCCAATAAGAAGTGTTGACCTCGATCGAACGGAGATGGATTACTATTTCGATACGTTCGAAATAACCCCCTTTAAGGCCAAGGGCCTTCGCAAAAAAAAGAGTTCGATCTCCATCGAACGATAACGGGTTACTATTTCGATAAATTTTAAATAACATGCATTAAGGCCAGGGGCCTTCGCCAAAAACAAGAGTTCAACCTCGATCGAACGACGACGGGTTACTATTTTGATAAGTTCGAAATAACACCCTTGAAGGCCAGGGGCCTTCGCCAAAAAGAAGAGTTCGACCTCGATCGAACGACGATGGGTTACTATTTTGATAAGTTCAAAATAACACCCTTTAAGGCCAGGGGCCTTCGCCAAAAAGAAGAGTTCGACCTCGATCGAACGACGACGGGTTACTATTTTGAGAAGTTCGAAATAACACCCTTGAAGGCCAGGGGCCTTCACCAAAAAGAAGAGTTCGACCTCGATCGAACGACGACCGTTATTATTACGATAAGTTCGAATAAACACCCTTTAAGGCTAGGGGCCTTCGCAAAAAAGAAGAGTTCAACCTCGATCGAATGACGATGGATTACTATTTCGATAAGTTCGAAATAACACCCTTTGAGGCCAAGGTCCTTCGCAAAAAAAAAGAGTTCAACCTCTATCGAACGACGACGTGTGACTATTTCGATAAGTTCGAAATAACACCCTTTAAGGCCAGAGGCCTTCGCCAAAAAGAAGAGTTCGACCTCGATCATACGACGACGGGTTACTATTTCGATAAGTTCGAAATAACACCCTTTAAGGACAGAGGCCTTCGCCAAAAAGAAGAGTTCGACCTCGATCGAACGACGATGGGTTACTATTTCGATATTTTCGAAATAACACCCTTGAAGGCCAGGGGCCTTCGCCAAAAAGAAGAGTTCGACCTCGATCGAACGACGATGGATTACTATTTTGATATGTTCGAAATAACACCCTTTAAGGCCAAGGGCCTTCGCAAAAAAGAAGAGTTCGACCTCGATCGAATGACGACGGTTATTATTACGATAAGTTCGAAATAACACCCTTGAAGGCCAGGGGTCTTCGCCAAAAAGTAGAATTCGACCTAGATCGAACGATGATGGGTTACTATTTTGATATGTTCGAAATAACACCCTGTAAGGCCAGGGTCCTTCGCCAAAAAGAAGAGTTCGACCTCGATCGAACGACGACAGGTTACTCTTTCGATAAGTTCGAAATAACACCCTTGAAGGCTACGGGCCTTCGCCAAAAAGAAGAGTTCGACCTCGATCGAATGACGACAGGTTACTCTTTCGATAAGTTCAAAATAACACCCTTGAAGGCTACGGGCCTTCGCCAAAAAGAAGAGTTCGACCTCGATCGAACGACGATGGATTACTATTTTGATAAGATCAAAATAACGCCCTTTAAGGCCAGGGGCCTTTGCCAAAAAGAAGAGTTCGGCGTCGATCGAACGACGACGGGTAACTATTTCGATAAGATAAAAATAATACCCTTTAAGGCCAGGGGCCTTCGCCAAAATGAAGAATTCGACCTCTATCGAACGACGACGGGTTACTATTTTGATAAGTTTGAAATGACACCCTATAAGGCCAGGGGCCTTCGCCAAAAAGAAGTTTTCTCCCTCGATAGAATGACAACGGGTTACTATTTTGATAAGTTCGAAATAAAACCCTTTAAGGCCAGGGGCCTTCGCCAAAAAGAAGAGTTCGACCTCGATCGAACGACGACGGCTTAATATTTCGATAAGTTCGAAATAACACCCTTGAAGGCTAGGGGCCTTCGCCAAAAAGAAGAGTTTGACCTCGATCGAACGAAGACGGTTATTATTACGATAAGTTCGAAATAACACCCTTTAAGGCCAGGGTCCTTCGCCAAAACGAAGAGTTCGACCTCGATCGAACGACGACGGGTTACTACTTTGATAAGTTCGAAATAACACCCTTGAAGGCCAGGGGCCTTCGCCAAAAAGAAGAGTTCGACCTCGATCGAACGACGACGGTTATTATTACGATAAGTTCGAAATAACATCCTTGAAGGCCAGGGGCCTTCACCAAAAAGAAGAATTCGACCTCGATCGAACGATGATGGGTTACTATTTTGATAAGTTCGAAATAACACCCTGTAAGGCCAGGGTCCTTCGCCAAAAAGAAGAGTTCGACCTCGATCAAACGACGACGGGTTACTCTTTTGATAAGTTCGAAATAACACCCTTGAAGGCTAGGGACCTTCGCCAAAAAGAAGAGTTCGACCTCGATCGAACGACGACAGGTTGCTCTTTCGATAAGTTCGAAATAACACCCTTGAAGGCTAGGGGCCTTCGCCAAAAAGAAGAGTTCGACCTCGATCGAATGACGATGGGTTACTATTTTGATAAGTTCGAAATAATACCCTTTAAGGCCAGGGGCCTTCGCCAAAAACAAGAGTTCGACGTCGATCGAACGACGACGGGTAACTATTTCGATAAGTTCAAAATAACATCCTTTAAGGCCAGGGGCCTTCGCCAAAATGAAGAGTTCGACCTCTATCGAACGACAACGGGTTACTATTTTGATAAGTTCGAAATAACACCCTATAAGGCCAGGGGCCTTCGCCAAAAAGAAGAGTTCAACCTCGATCGAACAACGACAGATAACTATTTCGATATGTTCAAAATAAAACCCTTTAAGGCCAGGGGCCTTCGCCAAAACGAAGAGTTCGACCTCTATCGAACGACGACAGGTGACTATTTCGATAAGTTCGAAATAACACCTTTGAAGGCCAGGGGCATTCGCCAAAAAGAAGAGTTCGACCTTAATCGAACAACGACGAGTTATTATTACCATAAGTTCGAAATAATACCCTTGAAGGCCAGGGGCCTTCGCCAAAAAGAAGAGTTCGACGTCGATCGAACGACGACGGGTAACTATTTTGATAATAACACCCTATAAGGCCAGGGGCCTTCGCCAAAAAGAAGTTTTCTCCCTCGATAGAATGACAATGGGTTACTATTTTGATAAGTTCGAAATAAAACCCTTTAAGGCCAGGGGCCTTCGCCAAAAAGAAGAGTTCTACCTCGATCGAACGACGACGGCTTAATATTTCGATAAGTTCGAAATAACACCCTTGAAGGCTAGGGGCCTTCGCCAAAAAGAAGAGTTTGACCTAGATCGAACGAAGATGGTTATTATTACAATAAGTTCGAAATAACACCCTTAAAGGCCAGGGGTCTTCGCCAATAAGAAGTGTTGACCTCGATCGAACGGAGATGGATTACTATTTCGATACGTTCGAAATAACCCCCTTTAAGGCCAAGGGCCTTCGCAAAAAAAAGAGTTCGATCTCCATCGAACGATAACGGGTTACTATTTCGATAAATTTTAAATAACATGCATTAAGGCCAGGGGCCTTCGCCAAAAACAAGAGTTCAACCTCGATCGAACGACGACGGGTTACTATTTTGATAAGTTCGAAATAACACCCTTGAAGGCCAGGGGCCTTCGCCAAAAAGAAGAGTTCGACCTCGATCGAACGACGATGGGTTACTATTTTGATAAGTTCAAAATAACACCCTTTAAGGCCAGGGGCCTTCGCCAAAAAGAAGAGTTCGACCTCGATCGAACGACGACGGGTTACTATTTTGAGAAGTTCGA
Source organism: Nicotiana tabacum (assembly GCF_000715075.1). Lineage (NCBI taxonomy): Eukaryota > Viridiplantae > Streptophyta > Magnoliopsida > Solanales > Solanaceae > Nicotiana > Nicotiana tabacum. The sequence goes on from NC_134087.1 coordinate 81,926,001, forward strand.
AATAACACCCTTGAAGGCCAGGGGCCTTCACCAAAAAGAAGAGTTCGACCTCGATCGAACGACGACCGTTATTATTACGATAAGTTCGAATAAACACCCTTTAAGGCTAGGGGCCTTCGCAAAAAAGAAGAGTTCAACCTCGATCGAATGACGATGGATTACTATTTCGATAAGTTCGAAATAACACCCTTTGAGGCCAAGGTCCTTCGCAAAAAAAAAGAGTTCAACCTCTATCGAACGACGACGTGTGACTATTTCGATAAGTTCGAAATAACACCCTTTAAGGCCAGAGGCCTTCGCCAAAAAGAAGAGTTCGACCTCGATCATACGACGACGGGTTACTATTTCGATAAGTTCGAAATAACACCCTTTAAGGACAGAGGCCTTCGCCAAAAAGAAGAGTTCGACCTCGATCGAACGACGATGGGTTACTATTTCGATATTTTCGAAATAACACCCTTGAAGGCCAGGGGCCTTCGCCAAAAAGAAGAGTTCGACCTCGATCGAACGACGATGGATTACTATTTTGATATGTTCGAAATAACACCCTTTAAGGCCAAGGGCCTTCGCAAAAAAGAAGAGTTCGACCTCGATCGAATGACGACGGTTATTATTACGATAAGTTCGAAATAACACCCTTGAAGGCCAGGGGTCTTCGCCAAAAAGTAGAATTCGACCTAGATCGAACGATGATGGGTTACTATTTTGATATGTTCGAAATAACACCCTGTAAGGCCAGGGTCCTTCGCCAAAAAGAAGAGTTCGACCTCGATCGAACGACGACAGGTTACTCTTTCGATAAGTTCGAAATAACACCCTTGAAGGCTACGGGCCTTCGCCAAAAAGAAGAGTTCGACCTCGATCGAACGACGATGGGTTACTATTTTGATAAGTTCAAAATAACACCTTTTAAGGCCAGGGGCCTTCGCCAAAAAGAAGAGTTCGACGTCGATCGAACGACGAGGGGTAACTATTTCGATAAGATAAAAATAACACCCTTTAAGGCCAAGGGCCTTCGCCAAAACGAAGAGTTCGACCTCTATCGAACGACGAAGGGTTACTATTTTGATAAGTTTGAAATAACACCCTTTAAAGCTAGGGGCCTTCGCAAAAAAGAAGTTTTCTCCCTCGATAGAATGACAACGAGTTACTATTTTGATAAGTTCGAAATAAAACCATTTAAGGCCAGGGGCCTTCGCCAAAAAGAAGAGTTCGACCTCGATCGAACGACTACGGCTTAATATTTCGATAAGTTCGAAATAACACCCTTGAAGGCCAGGGGCCTTCGCCAATAAGAAGTGTCCTCGATCGAACGGAGATGGATTACTATTTCGATAAGCTCGAAATAACAACCTTTAAGGCCAAGGGCCTTCGCAAATAAAAAGAGTTCGATCTCGATCGAACGATAACGGGTTACTATTTCGATAAATTAGAAATAACACACATTAAGGCCAGGGGCCTTCGCCAAAAACAAGAGTTCAACCTCGATCAAACGACGACGGGTTACGATTTTGATAAGTTCAAATTAACACCCTTGAAGGCCAGGGGCCTTCGCCAAAAAGAAGAGTTCGACCTCGATCGAACGACGATGGGTCACTATTTTGATAAGTTTGAAATAACACCCTTTAAGGCCAAGGGCCTTCGCCAAAAAGAAGAGTTCGACCTCGATCGAACGACGACGGCTTAATATTTCGATAAGTTCGAAATAACACCCTTGAAGGCTAAGGGCCTTCGCCAAAAAGAAGAGTTTGACCTCGATCGAACGAAGACGGTTATTATTACGATAAGTTCGAAATAACACCCTTGAAGGTCAGGGGCCTTCGCCAATAAGAAGTGTTGACCTCGATCGAATGGAGATGGATTACTATTTCGATACGTTCGAAATAACACCCTTTAAGGCCAAGGGCCTTCGCAAAAAAAAGAGTTCGATCTAGATCGAACGATAACGGGTTACTATTTCGATAAATTCGAAATATCACGCATGAAGGCCAGGGGCCTTCGCCAAAAACAAGAGTTCCACCTCGATCGAACGACGACGGGTTACGATTTTGATAAGTTCGAATTAACACCCTCGAAGGCCAGGGGCCTTCGCCAAAAGAAGAGTTCGACCTCGATCGAACGATGATGGGTTACTATTTTGATAAGTTCGAAATAACACCCTGTAAGGCCAGGGGCCTTCGCCAAAAAGAAGAGTTCGACCTCGATCGAACGACGACAGGTTACTCTTTCGATAAGTTCGAAATAACACCCTTGAAGGCTACGGGCCTTCGCCAAAAAGAAGAGTTCGACCTCGATCGAACGACGATGGGTTACTATTTTGATAAGTTCAAAATAACACCCTTTAAGGCCAGGGGCCTTCGCCAAAAAGAAAAGTTCGACCTCGATCGAACGACGACGGGTTACTATTTCGATAAGTTCGAAATAACACCCTTGAAGGCCAGGGGCCTTCGCCAAAAAGAAGAGTTCGACCTCGATCGAACGACGATGGGTTACTATTTTGATAAGTTTGAAATAACACCTTTAAAGGCTAGGGGCCTTCGCCAAAAAGAAGAGTTCGACGTCGATCGAACGACGACGGGTAACTATTTCGATAAGTTCAAAATAACACCCTTTAAGGCCAGGGGCCTTTGCCAAAATGAAGAGTTCGACCTCTATCGAATGACGACGCATTACTATTTTGATAAGTTTGAAATAACACCCTATAAGGCCAGGGGCCTTTGCCAAAAAGAAGTTTTCGCCCTCGATAGAATGACAACGGGTTACTATTTTGATAAGTTCGAAATAACACCCTTTAAGGCCAGGGGCCTTCGCCAAAAAGAAGAGTTCGACCTCGACCGAACGACGATGGCTTAATATTTCGATAAGTTCGAAATAACACCCTTGAAGGCTAGGGGCCTTCGCCAAAAAGAAGAGTTTGACCTCGATCGAACAAAGACGGTTATTATTACGATAAGTTCGAAATAACACCCTTAAAGGCCAGGGGTCTTCGCCAATAAGAAGTGTTGACCTCGATCGAACGTAGATGGATTACTATTTCAATACATTCGAAATAACACCCTTAAAGGCCAAGGGCCTTCGCAAAAAAAAGAGTTCGATCTCGATCGAACGATAACGGGTTACTATTTCGATAAATTCGAAATAACACGCATTAAGGCCAGGGTCCTTCGCCAAAAATAAGAGTTCAACCTCGATCGAACGACGACGGGTTACAATTTTGATAAGTTCGAATTAACACCCTTGAAGGCCAGTGGCCTTCGCCAAAGAGAAGAGTTCGACCTCGATCGAACGACGATGGGTCACTATTTTGATAAGTTAGAAATAACACCCTTTAAGGCTAGGGCCTTCACCAAAAAGAAGAGTTCGACCTCGATCGAACGACGAACGGGTTACTATTTTGATAAGTTTGAAATAACACCCTTGAAGGCCAGGGGCCTTCGCCAAAAAGAAGAGTTCGACCTCGATCGAACGACGACGGTTATTATTACGATAAGTTTGAAATAACATCCTTGAAGGCCAGGGGCCTTCACCAAAAAGAAGAATTCGAACTCGATCGAACGATGATGGGTTACTATTTTGATAAGTTTGAAATAACACCCTTTAAGGCCAGGGGCCTTCGCCAAAAAGAAGAGTTCGACCTCGATCGAACGACGACGGGTTACTATTTTGAGAAGTTCGAAATAACACCCTTGAAGGCCAGGGGCCTTCACCAAAAAGAAGAGTTCGACCTCGATCGAACGACGACCGTTATTATTACGATAAGTTCGAATAAACACCCTTTAAGGCTAGGGGCCTTCGCAAAAAAGAAGAGTTCAACCTCGATCGAATGACGATGGATTACTATTTCGATAAGTTCGAAATAACACCCTTTGAGGCCAAGGTCCTTCGCAAAAAAAAAGAGTTCAACCTCTATCGAACGACGACGTGTGACTATTTCGATAAGTTCGAAATAACACCCTTTAAGGCCAGAGGCCTTCGCCAAAAAGAAGAGTTCGACCTCGATCATACGACGACGGGTTACTATTTCGATAAGTTCGAAATAACACCCTTTAAGGACAGAGGCCTTCGCCAAAAAGAAGAGTTCAACCTCGATCGAACGACGACAGATAACTATTTTGATAAGTTCAAAATAACACCCTTTAAGGCCAGGGGCCTTCGCCAAAACGAAGAGTTCGACCTCTATCGAACGACGACGGGTGACTATTTCGATAAGTTCGAAATAACACCCTTGAAGGCCAGGGGCATTCGCCAAAAAGTAGAGTTCGACCTCAATCGAACAACGACGAGTTATTATTACGATAAGTTCGTAATAATACCCTTGAAGGCCAGGGGCCTTCGCCAAAAAGAAGAGTTCGACGTCGATCGAACGACGACGGGTAACTATTTCGATAAGTTCAAAATAACACCCTTTAAGGCCAGGGGCCTTCGCCAAAACGAAGAGTTCGACCTCTATCGAACGACAACGGGTTACTATTTTGATAATAACACCCTATAAGTCCAGTGGCCTTCGCCAAAAAGAAGTTTTTGCCCTCGATATAATGACAACGGGTTACTATTTTGATAAGTTCGAAATAACACCCATTAAGGCTAGGGGCCTTCGCCAAAAAGAAGAGTTCAACCTCAATCGAACAACGACGGCTTAATATTTCGATAAGTTCGAAATAACACTCTTGAAGGTTAGGGGCCTTTGCCAAAAAGAAGAGTTTGACCTCGATCGAACGAAGACGGTTATTATTACGATAAGTTCGAAATAACACCCTTGAAGGCCAGGGGCCTACGCCAATAAGAAGTGTTTGACCTCGATCGAACGGAGATGGATTACTATTTCGATACGTTCGAAATAACACCCTTTAAGGCCAAGGGCCTTCGCAAAAAAAAGAGTTTGATCTCGATCGAACGATAACGGGTTACTATTTCGATAAATTTGAAATAACACGCATTAAGGCCAGGGGCCTTCGCCAAAAACAAAATTTCAACCTCGATCGAACGACGATGGGTTACTATTTTGATAAGTTCAAAATAACACCCTTGAAGTCCCAGGGCCTTCGCCAAAAAGAAGAGTTCGACCTCAATCGAATGACGACGGTTATTATTACGATAAGTTCGAAATAACACCCTTGAAGGCCAAGGGCCTTCGCCAAAAAGTAGAATTCGACCTGGATCGAACGATGATGGGTTACTATTTTAATATGTTCGAAATAACACCCTGTAAGGCCTGGGTCCTTCGCCAAAAAGAAGAGTTCGACCTCGATCGAACGACGACAGGTTACTCTTTCGATAAGTTCGAAATAACACCCTTGAAGGCTACGGGCCTTCGCCAAAAAGAAGAGTTCGACCTCGATCGAACGACGATGGGTTACTATTTTGATAAGTTCAAAATAACACCTTTTAAGGCCAGGGGCCTTCGCCAAAAAGAAGAGTTCGACGTCGATCGAACGACGACGGGTAACTATTTCGATAAGATAAAAATAACACCCTTTAAGGCCAAGGGCCTTCGCCAAAATGAAGAGTTCGACCTCGATCGAATGATGATGGGTTACTATTTGGATAAGTTCGAAATAACACCCTATAAGTCTAGGGGCCTTCGCCAAAAAGAAGTTTTCTCCCTCGATAGAATGACAACGAGTTACTATTTTGATAAGTTCGAAATAAAACCATTTAAGGCCAGGGGCCTTCGCCAAAAAGAAGAGTTCGACCTCGATCGAACGACTACGGCTTAATATTTCGATAAGTTCGAAATAACACCCTTGAAGGCTAAGGGCCTTCGCCAAAAAGAAGAGTTTGACCTCGATCGAACGAAGACGGTTATTATTACGATAAGTTCGAAATAACACACTTGAAGGTCAGGGGCCTTCGCCAATAAGAAGTGTTGACCTCAATCGAATGAAGATGGATTACTATTTCGATACGTTCGAAATAACACCCTTTAAGGGCAAGGGCCTTCGCAAAAAAAAGAGTTCGATCTCGATCGAACGATAACGGGTTACTATTTCGATAAATTCGAAATAACACGCATTAAGGCCAGGGGCCTTCGCCAAAAACAAGAGTTCAACCTCGATCGAACGACGACGGGTTACGATTTTGATAAGTTCAAATTAACACCCTTGAAGGCCAGGGGCCTTCGCCAAAAAGAAGAGTTCGACCTCGATCGAACGACGATGGGTCACTATTTTGATAAGTTCAAAATAACACCCTTTAAGGCTAGGGTCCTTCGCCAAAAAGAAGAGTTCGACCTCGATCGAACGACGACAGGTTACTATTTTGATATGTTCGAAATAACACCCTGTAAGGCCAGGGTCCTTCGCCAAAAAGAAGAGTTCGACCTCGATCGAACGACGACAGGTTACTCTTTCGATAAGTTCGAAATAACACCCTTGAAGGCTACGGGCCTTCGCCAAAAAGAAGAGTTCGACCTCGATCGAACGACGATGGGTTACTATTTTGATAAGTTCGAAATAACACCCTGTAAGGCCAAGGGCCTTCGCTAAAAAGAAAAGTTCGACCTCGATCGAACGACGACGGGTTACTCTTTCGATAGGTTCGAAATAACACCCTTGAAGGCTACGGACCTTCGCCAAAAAGAAGAGTTTGACCTCGATCGAACGACGATTTGTTACTATTTTGATAAGTTTGAAATAACACCCTTTAAGGCCAGGGGCCTTTGCCAAAAAGGAAGAGTTCGACCTCGATCGAACGACGATGGGTTACTATCTTGATAAGTTCGAAATAACACCTATAAGACCAGGGGCCTTCGCCAAAAAGAAGAGTTCGACCTCGATCGAACGACGACGGGTTACTCTTTCGATAAGTTCGAAATAACACCCTTTAAGGCTAGGGACCTTCGCCAAAAAGAAGAGTTCGACCACGATCGAACGACGATTTGTTACTATTTTGATAAGTTCGAAATAACACCCTTTAAGACCAGGGGCCTTCGCCAAAAAGAAGAGTTCGACGTCGATCGAACGACGACGGGTAACTATTTCGATAAGTTCAAAATAACACCCTTTAAGGCCAGGGGCCTTCGCCAAAATGAAGAGTTCGACCTCTATCGAATGATGACAGGTTACTATTTTGATAAGTTTGAAATAACACCCTATAAGGCCAGGGGCCTTTGCCAAAAAGAAGTTTTCGCCCTCGATAGAATGACAACGGGTTACTATTTTGATAAGTTCGAAATAACACCCTTTAAGGCCAAGGGCCTTCGCCAAAAAGAAGAGTTCGACCTCGACCGAACGACGACGGCTTAATATTTCGATAAGTTTGAAATAACACCCTTGAAGGCTAGGGGCCTTCGCCAAAAAGAAGAGTTCGACCTCGATCGAACGACGACGGTTATTATTACGATAAGTTTGAAATAACATCCTTGAAGGCCAGGGGCCTTCACCAAAAAGAAGAATTTGACCTCGATCGAACGATGATGGGTTACTATTTTGATAAGTTTGAAATAACACCCTGTAAGGCCAGGGGCCTTCGCCAAAAAGAAGAGTTCGACCTCGATCGAACGACGACGGGTTACTCTTTCGATAAGTTCGAAATAACACCCTTGAAGGCTAGGGACCTTCGCCAAAAAGAAGAGTTCGACCTCGATCAAACGACGACAGGTTACTCTTTCGATAAGTTCGAAATAACACCCTTGAAGGCTAGGGGCCTTCGCCAAAAAGAAGAGTTCGACCTCGATCGAACGACGATGGGTTACTATTTTGATAAGTTCAAAATAACACCCTTTAAGGGCAGGGGCCTTCGCCAAAAACAAGAGTTCGACGTCGATCGAACGACGACGGGTAACTATTTCGATAAGTTCAAAATAACACCCTTTAAGGCCAGGGGCCTTCGCCAAAATGAAGAGTTCGACCTCTATCGAACGACAACGGGTTACTATTTTGATAAGTTCGAAATAACACCCTATAAGTCTAGGGGCCTTCGCCAAAAAGAAGAGTTCAACCTCGATCGAACGACGACAGATAACTATTTTGATAAGTTCAAAATAACACCCTTTAAGGCCAGGGGCCTTCGCCAAAACGAAGAGTTCGACCTCTATCGAACGACGACGGGTGACTATTTCGATAAGTTCGAAATAACACCCTTGAAGGCCAGGGGCATTCGCCAAAAAGAAGAGTTCGACCTCAATCGAACAACGACGAGTTATTATTACGATAAGTTCGTAATAATACCCTTGAAGGCCAGGGGCCTTCGCCAAAAAGAAGAGTTCGATGTCGATCGAACGACGACGGGTAACTATTTCGATAAGTTCAAAATAACATCCTTTAAGGCCAGGGGCCTTCGCCAAAACGAAGAGTTCGACCTCTATCGAACGACGACGGGTTACTATTTTGATAATAACACCCTATAAGTCCAGTGGCCTTCACCAAAAAGAAGTTTTCGCCCTCGATATAATGACAACGGGTTACTATTTTGATAAGTTCGAAATAACACCCATTAAGGCTAGGGGCCTTCGCCAAAAAGAAGAGTTCAACCTCAATCGAACAACGACGGCTTAATATTTCGATAAGTTCGAAATAACACTCTTGAAGGTTAGGGGCCTTTGCCAAAAAGAAGAGTTTGACCTCGATCGAACGAAGACGGTTATTATTACGATAAGTTCGAAATAACACCCTTGAAGGCCAGGGGCCTACGCCAATAAGAAGTGTTTGACCTCGATCGAACGGAGATGGATTACTATTTCGATACGTTCGAAATAACACCCTTTAAGGCCAAGGGCCTTCGCAAAAAAAAAGAGTTTGATCTCGATCGAACGATAACGGGTTACTATTTCGATAAATTCGAAATAACACGCATTAAGGCCAGGGGCCTTCGCCAAAAACAAAATTTCAACCTCGATCGAACGACGATGGGTTACTATTTTGATAAGTTCGAAATAACACCCTTGAAGGCCCAGGGCCTTCGCCAAAAAGAAGAGTTCGACCTCAATCGAATGACGACGGTTATTATTACGATAAGTTCGAAATAACACCCTTGAAGGCCAAGGGCCTTCGCCAAAAAGTAGAATTCGACCTGGATCGAACGATGATGGGTTACTATTTTGATATGTTCGAAATAACACCCTGTAAGGCCTGGGTCCTTCGCCAAAAAGAAGAGTTCGACCTCGATCGAACGACGACAGGTTACTCTTTCGATAAGTTCGAAATAACACCCTTGAAGGCTACGGGCCTTCGCCAAAAAGAAGAGTTCGACCTCGATCGAATGACGATGGGTTACTATTTTGATAAGTTCAAAATAACACCCTTTAAGGCCAGGGGCCTTCGCCAAAAAGAAGAGTTCGACGTCGATCGAACTACGACGGGTAACTATTTCGATAAGATAAAAATAACACCCTTTAAGGCCAAGGGCCTTCGCCAAAATGAAGAGTTCGACCTCGATCGAACGATGATGGGTTACTATTTGGATAAGTTCGAAATAACACCCTATAAGGCTAGGGGCCTTCACCAAAAAGAAGTTTTCTCCCTCGATAGAATGACAACGAGTTACTATTTTGATAAGTTCGAAATAAAACCATTTAAGGCCAGGGGCCTTCGCCAAAAAGAAGAGTTCGACCTCGATCGAACGACTACGGCTTAATATTTCGATAAGTTCGAAATAACACCCTTGAAGGCCAGGGGCCTTCGCCAATAAGAAGTGTCCTCGATCGAACGGAGAGGGATTACTATTTCGATAAGTTCGAAATAACAACCTTTAAGGCCAAGGGCCTTCGCAAATAAAAAGAGTTCGATCTCGATCGAACGATAACGGGTTACTATTTCGATAAATTAGAAATAACACACATTAAGGCCAGGGGCCTTCGCCAAAAACAAGAGTTCAACCTCGATCAAACGACGACGGGTTACTATTTTGATAAGTTCGAATTAACACCCTTGAAGGCCAGGGGCCTTCGCCAAAAAGAATAGTTCGACCTCGATCGAACGACGATGGGTCACTATTTTGATAAGTTTGAAATAACACCCTTTAAGGCCAAGGGCCTTCGACAAAAAGAAGAGTTCGACCTCGATCGAACGACGACGGCTTAATATTTCGATAAGTTCGAAATAACACCCTTGAAGGCTAAGGGCCTTCGCCAAAAAGAAGAGTTTGACCTCGATCGAACGAAGACGGTTATTATTACGTTAAGTTCGAAATAACACACTTGAAGGTCAGGGGCCTTCGCCAATAAGAAGTGTTGACCTCAATCGAATGAAGATGGATTACTATTTCGATACGTTCGAAATAACACCCTTTAAGGGCAAGGGCCTTCGCAAAAAAAAGAGTTCGATCTCGATCGAACGATAACGGGTTACTATTTCGATAAATTCGAAATAACACGCATTAAGGCCAGGGGCCTTCGCCAAAAACAAGAGTTCAACCTCGATCGAACGACGACGGGTTACGATTTTGATAAGTTCAAATTAACACCCTTGAAGGCCAGGGGCCTTCGCCAAAAAGAAGAGTTCGACCTCGATCGAACGACGATGGGTCACTATTTTGATAAGTTCAAAATAACACCCTTTAAGGCCAGGGTCCTTCGCCAAAAAGAAGAGTTCGACCTCGATCGAACGACGGCAGGTTACTATTTTGATAAGTTCGAAATAACACCCTGTAAGGCCAGGGTCCTTCGCCAAAAAGAAGAGTTCTACCTCGATCGAACGACGACAGGTTACTCTTTCGATAAGTTCGAAATAACACCCTTGAAGGCTACGGGCCTTCGCCAAAAGAAGAGTTCGACCTCGATCGAACGACGATGGGTTACTATTTTGATAAGTTCGAAATAACACCCTGTAAGGCCAAGGGCCTTCGCTAAAAAGAAAAGTTCGACCTCGATCGAACGACGACGGGTTACTCTTTCGATAAGTTCGAAATAACACCCTTGAAGGCTACGGACCTTCGCCAAAAAGAAGAGTTTGACCTCGATCGAACGACGATTTGTTACTATTTTGATAAGTTTGAAATAACACCCTTTAAGGCCAGGGGCCTTCGCCAAAAAGAAGAGTTCGACCTCGATCGAACGACGATGGGTTACTATCTTGATAAGTTCGAAATAACACCTATAAGACCAGGGGCCTTCGCCAAAAAGATGAGTTCGACCTCGATCGAACGACGACGGGTTACTATTTCGATAAGTTCAAAGTAACACCCTTGAAGGCCAGGGGCCTTCGCCAAAAAGAAGATTTCGACCACGATCGAACGACGATTTGTTACTATTTTGATAAGTTCGAAATAACACCCTTTAAGACCAGGGGCCTTCGCCAAAAAGAAGAGTTCGACGTCGATCGAACGACGACGGGTAACTATTTCGATAAGTTCAAAATAACACCCTTTAAGGCCAGGGGCCTTCGCCAAAATGAAGAGTTCGACCTCTATCGAATGATGACAGGTTACTATTTTGATAAGTTTGAAATAACACCCTATAAGGCCAGGGGCCTTTGCCAAAAAGAAGTTTTCGCCCTCGATAGAATGACAACGGGTTACTATTTTGATAAGTTCGAAATAACACCCTTTAAGGCCAGGGGCCTTCGCCAAAAAGAAGAGTTCGACCTCGACCGAACAACGACGGCTTAATATTTCGATAAGTTCGAAATAACACCCTTGAAGGCTAGGGGCCTTCGCCAAAAAGAAGAGTTTGACCTCGATCGAACGAAGACGGTTATTATTACGATAAGTTCGAAATAACACCCTTGAAGTCCAGGGGCCTTCGCCAATAAGAAGTGTTTGACCTTGATAGAATGACAACGGGTTACTATTTTGATAAGTTCGAAATAACACCCTTTAAGGCCAGGGGCCTTCGCCAAAAAGAAGAGTTCGACGTCGATCGAACGACGACTGGTAACTATTTCGATAAGATAAAAATAACACCCTTTAAGGCCAAGGGCCTTCGCCAAAACGAAGAGTTCGACCTCGATCGAACGATGATGGGTTACTATATGGATAAGTTCGAAATAACACGCTATAAGGCTAGGGGCCTTCACCAAAAAGAAGTTTTCTCCCTCGATAGAATGACAACGAGTTACTATTTTGATAAGTTCGAAATAAAACCATTTAAGGCCACGGGCCTTCGCCAAAAAGAAGAGTTCGACCCCGATCGAACGACTACGGCTTAATATTTCGATAAGTTCGAAATAACACCCTTGAAGGCTAGGGGCCTTCGCCAATAAGAAGTGTCCTCGATCGAACGGAGATGGATTACTATTTCGATAAGTTCGAAATAACAACCTTTAAGGCCAAGGGCCTTCGCAAAAAAAAGAGTTCGATCTCGATCGAACGATAACGGGTTACTATTTCGATAAATTAGAAATAACACACATTAAGGCCATGGGACTTCGCCAAAAACAAGAGTTCAACCTCGATCGAACGACGATGGGTTACTATTTTGATAAGTTCGAATTAACACCCTTGAAGGCCAGGGGCCTTCGCCAAAAAGAATAGTTCGACCTCGATCGAACGACGATGGGTCACTATTTTGATAAGTTTGAAATAACACCCTTTAAGGCCAAGGGCCTTCGCCAAAAAGAAGAGTTCGACCTCAATCGAACGACGACGGCTTAATATTTCGATAAGTTCGAAATAACACCCTTGAAGGCTAAGGGCCTTCGCCAAAAAGAAGAGTTCTACCTCGAGCGAACGACGACAGGTTACTATTTCGATAAGTTCAAAATAACACCCTTGAAGGCTACGGGCCTTCGCCAAAAAGAAGAGTTCGACCTCTATCGAACGACGATGGGTTACTATTTTGATAAGTTCGAAATAACACCCTGTAAGGCCAGGGGCCTTCGCTAAAAAGAAAAGTTCGACCTCGATCGAACGACGACGGGTTACTCTTTCGATAAGTTCGAAATAACACCCTTGAAGGCTACGGACCTTCGCCAAAAAGAAGAGTTTGACCTCGATCGAACGACGATTTGTTACTATTTTGATAAGTTTGAAATAACACCCTTTAAGGCCAGGGGCCTTTGCCAAAAAGAAGTTTTCGCCCTCGATAGAATGACAACGGGTTACTATTTTGATAAGTTCGAAATAACACCCTTTAAGGCCAGGGGCCTTCGCCAAAAAGAAGAGTTCGACCTCGACCGAACGACGACGGCTTAATATTTCGATAAGTTCGAAATAACACCCTTGAAGGCTAGGGGCCTTCGCCAAAAAGAAGAGTTTGACCTCGATCGAACGAAGACGGTTATTATTACGATAAGTTCGAAAAAACACCCTTGAAGTCCAGGGGCCTTCGCAAAAAAGAAGAGTTCTACCTCGATCGAACGACGCCAGGTTACTCTTTCGATAAGTTCGAAATAACACCCTTGAAGGCTACGGGCCTTCGCCAAAAAGAAGAGTTCGACCTCGATCGAACGACGATGGGTTACTATCTTGATAAGTTCGAAATAACACCTATAAGACCAGGGGCCTTCGCCAAAAAGAAGAGTTTGACCTCGATCGAACGACGACGGGTTACTCTTTCGATAAGTTCGAAATAACACCCTTTAAGGCCAGGGGCCTTCGCCAAAAAGAAGAGTTCGACGTCGATCGAACGACGACGGGTAACTATTTCGATAAGTTCAAAATAACACCCTTTAAGGCCAGGGGCCTTCGCCAAAATGAAGAGTTCGACCTCTATCGAATGATGACAGGTTACTATTTTGATAAGTTTGAAATAACACCCTATAAGGCCAGGGGCCTTTGCCAAAAAGAAGTTTTCGCCCTCGATAGAATGACAACGGGTTACTATTTTGATAAGTTCGAAATAACACCCTTTAAGGCCAGGGGCCTTCGCCAAAAAGAAGAGTTCGACCTCGACCGAACAACGACGGCTTAATATTTCGATAAGTTCGAAATAACACCCTTGAAGGCTAGGGGCCTTCGCCAAAGAGAAGAGTTTGACCTCGATCGAACGAAGACGGTTATTATTACGATAAGTTCGAAATAACACCCTTGAAGTCCAGGGGCCTTCGCCAATAAGAAGTGTTTGACCTTGATAGAATGACAACGGGTTACTATTTTGATAAGTTCGAAATAACACCCTTTAAGGCAAGGGGACTTCGCCAAAAAGAAGAGTTCGACCTCGACCGAACGACGACGGCTTAATATTTCGATAAGTTCGAAATAACACCCTTGAAGGCTAAGGGCCTTCGCCAAAAAGAAGAGTTTGACCTCGATCGAACGAAGACGGTTATTATTACGATAAGTTCGAAATAACACCCTTGAAGGTCAGGGGCCTTCGCCAATAAGAAGTGTTGACCTCGATCGAATGGAGATGGATTACTATTTCGATACATTCAAAATAACACCCTTTAAGGCCAAGGGCCTTCGCAAAAAAGAGAGTTCGATCTCGATCGAACGATAACGGGTTACTATTTCGATAAATTCAAAATAACACGCATTAAGGCCAGGGGCTTTCGCCAAAAACAAGAGTTCAACCACGAGCGAACGACGACGGGTTACGATTTTGATAAGTTCGAATTAATACCCTTGAAGGCCAGGGGCCTTCGCCAAAAAGAAGAGTTCGACCTCGATCGAACGACGATGGGTCACTATTTTGATAAGTTCAAAACAACACCCTTTAAGGCCAGGGGACTTCGCCAAAAAAAAGAGTTCGACCACGATCGAACGACGACGGGTTACTATTTTGATAAGTTCGAAATAACACCCTTGAAGGCCAGGGGCCTTCGCCAAAAAGAAGAATTTGACCTCGATCTAACGATAATGGGTTACTATTTTGATAAGTTCGAAATAACACCCTATAAGGCCAGGGGCCTTCGCCAAAAAGAAGAGTTCGACCTCGATCGAACGACGACGGGTTACTCTTTCGATAAGTTCGAAATAACACCCTTGAAGGATAGGAACCTTTGCCAAAAAAGAAGAGTTCGACCTAGATCGAACGACGATGGGTCACTATTTTGATAAGTTCAAAATAACACCCTTTAAGGCCAGGGGCCTTCACCAAAAAGAAGAGTTCGACCTCGATCGAACGACGACGGGTGAATATTTTGATAAGTTCGAAATAACACCCTTGAAGGCCAGGGGCCTTCGCCAAAAGAAGAGTTCAACCTCGATTGAACGACGACACTTATTATTAAGATATGTTCGAAATAACACCCTTGAAGCCCAGGGGCCTTCGCCAAAAAGAAGAATTCGACCTCGATCGAACGATGATGGGTTACTATTTTGATAAGTTCGAAATAACACCCTGTAAGGCCAGGGGCCTTCGCCAAAAAGAAGAGTTCGACCTCGATCGAACGACGACGGGTTACTCTTTCGATAAGTTCGAAATAACACCCTTGAAGGCTATAGACCTTCGCCAAAAGGAAGAGTTTGACCTCGATCGAACGACGATTTGTTACTATTTTGATAAGTTCAAAATAACACCCTCTAAGGCCAGGGGCCTTCGCCAAAAAGAAGAGTTCGACCTCGATCGAACGACGACGGTTTACTCTTTTAATAAGTTCGAAATAACACCCTTGAAGGCTAGGGACCTTCGACAAAAAGAAGAGTTCGACCACAATCGAATGACGATTCGTTACTATTTTGATAAGTTCGAAATAACACCCTTTAAGGCGCCTTCGCCAAAAAGAAGAGTTCGACGTCGATCGAACGACGACGGGTAACTATTTCGATAAGTTCAAAATAACACGCTTTAAGGCCAGGGGCCTTCGCCAAAATGAAGAGTTCGACCTCTATCTAATGACGACGGGTTACTATTTTGATAAGTTTGAAATAACACCCAATAAGGCCAGGGGCCTTTGCCAAAAAGAAGTTTTCGCCCTCGATAGAATGACAACGGGTTACTATTTTGATAAGTTCGAAATAACACCCTTTAAGGCCATGAGCCTTCGCCAAAAAGAAGAGTTCGACCTCGACCGAACGACGACGGCTTAATATTTCGATAAGTTCGAAATAACACCCTTGAAGGCTAGGGGCCTTCGCCAAAAAGAAGTGTTTGACCTCGATATAATTACAACGGGTTACTATTTTGATAAGTTCGAAATAACACCCTTTAAGGCCAGGGGCCTTCGCCAAAAAGAAGATTTTGACCTCGATCGAACGAAGACGGTTATTATTACGATAAGTTCGAAATAACACCCTAAAAGGTCAGGGGCCTTCGCCAATAAGAAGTGTTGACCTCAATCGAATGGAGATGGATTACTATTTCGATACGTTCGAAATAACACCCTTTAAGGCCAAGGGCCTTCGCAAAAAAAAGAGTTCGATCTCGATTGAACGATAACGGGTTACTATTTCGATAAATTCGAAATAGGCCAGGGGCCTTCGCCAAAAACAAGAGTTCAACCTCGATCGAATGACGACGGGTTACGATTTTGATAAGTTCGAATTAACACCCTTGAAGGCCAGGGGCCTTCGCTAAAAAGAAGAGTTCGACCTCGATCGAACGACGATGGGTCACTATTTTGATAAGTTCAAAACAACACCCTTTAAGGCCAGGGGCCTTCGCCAAAAAAAAGAGTTCGACCTTGATCGAACGACGACGGGTTACTATTTTGATAAGTTCGAAATAACACCCTTGAAGGCCAGGGGCCTTGGCCAAAAAGATGAGTTCAACCTCGATCGAACGACGACGGTTATTATTACGATATGTTCGAAATAACACCCTTGAAGGCCAGGGGCCTTCGCCAAAAAGAAGAATTCGACCTCGATCGAACGATGATGGGTTACTATTTTGATAAGTTCGAAATAACACCCTGTAAGGTCAGGGGCCTTCGCCAAAAAGAAGAGTTCGAACTCGATCGAACGACGACGGGTTACTCTTTCGATAAGTTCGAAATAACACCCTTGAAGGCTAGGGACCTTCACCAAAAAGAAGAGTTCGACCTCGATCAAACGACGATTTTGTTACTATTTTCATAAGTTCAAAATAACACCCTTTAAGGCCAGGGTTCTTCGCCAAAAAGAAGAGTTCGCCGTCGATCGAACGACGACGGGTAACTATTTCGATAAGTTCGAAATAACACCCTTTAAGGCCAGGGGCCTTCGCCAAAAAGAAGAGTTCAACCTCGATCGAACGACGACGGGTTACTATTACGATATGTTCGAAATAACACCCTGTAAGGCCAGGGGCCTTCGCCAAAAAGAAGAGTTTGACCTCGATCGAACGACGACGGGTTACTCTTTCGATAAGTTCGAAATAACACCCTTGAAGGCTAGGGACCTTCGCCAAAAATAAGAGTTCGACCTCGATCGAACGACGATTTGTTACTATTTAGATAAGTTAGAAATAACACCCTTTAAGGCCAGGGGCCTTCGCCAAAAAGAAGAGTTCGACGTCGATCGAACGACGACGGGTAACTATTTCGATAAGTTCAAAATAAAACCCTTTAAGGCCAGGGGCCTTCACCAAAACGAAGAGTTCGACCTCTATCGAATGACGACGGGTTACTATTGTGATAAGTTTGAAATAACATCCTGTAAGGCCAGGGGCCTTTGCCAAAAAGAAGTTTTCGCCCTCGATAGAATGACAACGGGTTACTATTTTGATAAGTTCGAAATAACACCCTTTAAGGCCAGGGGCCTTCTCAAAAAAAAAAATTTAGACCTCGACCGAACGACGACGGCTTAATATTTCGATAAGTTCGAAATAACACCCTTGAAGGCTAGGGGCCTTCGCCAAAAAGAAGAGTTTGACCTCGACCGAACGAAGATGGTTATTATTACGATAAGTTCGAAATAACACCCTTGAAGTCCAGGGGCCTTCGCCAATAAGAAGTGTTTGACCTCGATAGAATGACAACAGGTTACTATTTTGATAAGTTCGAAATAACACCCTTTAAGGCCAGGGGCCTTTGCCAAAAAGAAGAGTTCGACCTCGACCGAATGACGACGGCTTAATATTTCGATAAGTTCGAAATAACACCCTTGAAGGCTAAGGGCCTTCGCCAAAAAGAAGAGTTTGACCTCGATCGAACGAAGACGGTTATTATTACGATAAGTTAGAAATAACACCCTTGAAGGCCAGGGGCCTTCGCCAAAAAGAAGAATTCGACCTAGATCAAACAAGGATGGGTCACTATTTTGATAAGTTCGAAATAACACCCTTTAAGGCCAGGGGCCTTCGCCAAAAAGAAGAGTTCGACCTCGATCGAACGACGACGGGTTACTATTTTGATAAGTTCGAAATAACACCCTTGAAGGCCAGGGGCCTTCGCCAAAAAGAAGAGTTCAACCTCGATCGAACGACGACGGTTATTATTACGATATGTTCGAAATAACACCCTTGAAGGCCATGGGCCTTCGCCAAAAAGAAGAATTCGACCTCGATCGAACGATGATGGGTTACTATTTTGATAAGTTCGAAATAACACCCTGTAAGGTCAGGGGCCTTCGCCAAAAAGAAGAGTTCGAACTCGATCGAACGACGACGGGTTACTCTTTCGATAAGTTCGAAATAACACCCTTGAAGGCTAGGGACCTTCACCAAAAAGAAGAGTTCGACCTCGATCAAACGACGATTTTGTTACTATTTTCATAAGTTCAAAATAACACCCTTTAAGGCCAGGGTTCTTCGCCAAAAAGAAGAGTTCGCCGTCGATCGAACGACGACGGGTAACTATTTCGATAAGTTCAAAATAACACCCTTTAAGGCCAGGGGCCTTCGCCAAAACGAAGAGTTCGACCTCTATCGAACGACGACGGGTTATTACTTTGATAAGTTTGAAATAACACCCTATAAGGCCAGGGGCCTTTGCCAAAAAGAAGTTTTCGCCCTCGATAGAATGACAACGGGTTACTATTTTGATAAGTTCGAAATAACACCCTTTAAGGCCAGGGGCCTTCGCCAAAAAGAAGAGTTCGACCTCGATCGAACGATGATTGCTTACTATTTTGATAAGTTCGAAATAACACCCTGTAAGGCCAGTGGCCTTCGCCAAAAAGAATAGTTCGACCTCGATCGAACGACGACGGGTTACTCTTTCGAAAAGTTCGAAATAACACCCTTGAAGGCTAGGGACCTTCGCCAAAAAGAAGAGTTCGACCTCGATCGAACGACGATTTGTTACTATTTTCATAAGTTCAAAATAACACGCTTTAAGGACAGGGGCCTTAGCCAAAAAGAAGAGTTCGACGTCGATCGAATGACGATGGGTAACTATTTCGAAAAGTTCAAAATAACACCCTGTAAGGCCAGGGGCCTTCGCCAAAATGAAGAGTTCGACCTCTATCAAACGACTACGGGTTACTATTTTGATAAGTTTGAAATAACACACTATAAGGCCAGGGGCCTTTGCCAAAAAGAAGTTTTCGCCCTCGATAGAATGACAACGGGTTACTATTTTGATAAGTTCGAAATAACACCCTTTAAGGCCAGGGGCCTTCGCCAAAAAGAAGAGTTCGACCTCGACCGAACGACGACGGCTTAATATTTCGATAAGTTCGAAATAACACCCTTGAAGGCTAAGGGCCTTCGCCAAAAAGAAGAGTTTGACCTCGATCGAACAAAGACGGTTATTATTACGATAAGTTCGAATTAACAACCTTGAAGGCCAGGGGCCTTCCCCAAAAAGAAGAGTTCGACCTTGATCGAACGACGATGGGTCACTATTTTGATAAGTTCAAAATAATACCCTTTAAGGCCAGGGGCCTTCGCCAAAAAGAAGAGTTCGACCTCGATCGAACAACGACGGGTTACTATTTTGATAAGTTCGAAATAACACCCTTGAAGGTCAGGGGCCTTTGCCAAAAAGAAGTGTTGACCTCGATCGAATGGAGATGGATTACTATTTCGATACGTTCGAAATAACACCCTTTAAGGCCAAGGGCCTTCGCAAAAAAAAGAGTTCGATCTCGATCGAACGATAACGGGTTTCTATTTCGATAAATTCGAAATAACATGCATTAAGGACAGGGGCCTTCGCCAAAAACAAGAGTTCAACCTCGATCGAACGACGACGGGTTACGATTTTGATAAGTTCGAATTAACAACCTTGAAGGCTAGGGGCCTTCACCAAAAAGAAGAGTTCGACCTCGATCGAACAACGATGGGCCACTATTTTGATAAGTTAGAAATAATACCCTTTAAGGCCAGGGGCATTTGCCAAAAAGAAGAGTTCGACCTCGATCGAACGACGACGGGTTACTATTTTGATAAGTTCGAAATAACACCCTTGAAGGCCAGGGGCCTTTGCCAAAAAGAATAGTTCAACCTCGATCGAACGACGACGGTTATTATTATGATATGTTCGAAATAACACCCTTGAAGGCCAGGGGCCTTCGCCAAAAGAAGAATTCGACCTCGATCGAACGATGATGGGTTACTATTTTGATAAGTTCGAAATAACACCCTGTAAGGCCAGGGGCTTTCGCCAAAAAGAAGAGTTCGAACTCGATCGAACGACGACGGGCTACTCTTTCGATAAGTTCGAAATAACACCCTATAAGGCCAGGGGCCTTTGCCAAAAAGAAGTTTTCGCCCTCGATAGAATGACAACGGGTTACTATTTTGATAAGTTCGAAATAACACCCTTTAAGGCCAGGGGCCTTCGCCAAAAAGAAGAGTTCGACCTCGACCGAACGACGACGGCTTAATATTTCGATAAGTTCGAAATAACACCCTTGAAGGCTAAGGGCCTTCGCCAAAAAGAAGAGTTTGACCTCGATCGAACAAAGACGGTTATTATTACGATAAGTTCGAAATAACACCCTTGAAGGTCAGGGGCCTTCGCCAAAAAGAAGTGTTGACCTCGATCGAATGGAGATGGATTACTATTTCGATACGTTCGAAATAACACCCTTTAAGGCCAAGGGCCTTCGCAAAAAAAAAGAGTTCGATCTCGATCGAACGATAACGGGTTTCTATTTCGATAAATTCGAAATAACATGCATTAAGGACAGGGGCCTTCGCCAAAAACAAGAGTTCAACCTCGATCGAACGACGACGGGTTACGATTTTGATAAGTTCGAATTAACAACCTTGAAGGCCAGGGGCCTTCACCAAAAAGAAGAGTTCGACCTCGATCGAACGACGATGGGTCACTATTTTGATAAGTTCAAAATAATACCCTTTAAGGCCAGGGGCCTTCGCCAAAAAGAAGAGTTCGACCTCGATCGAACAACGACGGGTTACTATTTTGATAAGTTCGAAATAACACCCTTGAAGGTCAGGGGCCTTTGCCAAAAAGAAGTGTTGACCTCGATCGAATGGAGATGGATTACTATTTCGATACGTTCGAAATAACACCCTTTAAAGCCAAGGGCCTTCGCAAAAAAAAAGAGTTCGATCTCGATCGAACGATAACGGGTTTCTATTTCGATAAATTCGAAATAACATGCATTAAGGACAGGGGCCTTCGCCAAAAACAAGAGTTCAACCTCGATCGAACGACGACGGGTTACGATTTTGATAAGTTCGAATTAACAACCTTGAAGGCTAGGGGCCTTCACCAAAAAGAAGAGTTCGACCTCGATCGAACAACGATGGGCCACTATTTTGATAAGTTAGAAATAATACCCTTTAAGGCCAGGGGCATTTGCCAAAAAGAAGAGTTCGACCTCGATCGAACGACGACGGGTTACTATTTTGATAAGTTCGAAATAACACCCTTGAAGGCCAGGGGCCTTTGCCAAAAAGAAGAGTTCAACCTCTATCGAACGACGACGGGTGACTATTTCGATAAGTTCGAAATAACACCCTTTAAGGCCAGAGGCCTTCACCAAAAAGAAGAGTTCGACCTCGATCATACGACGACGGGTTACTATTTCGATAAGTTCGAAATAACACCCTTTAAGGCCAGGGGCCTTCGCCAAAAACAAGAGTTTGACCTCGATCGAACGACAACGGGTTACTATTTCGATAAGTTCGGAATAACACCCTTTAAGGCCAGGGGCCTTCGCCAAAAAGAAGAATTCGACGTCGATCGAACGACGACGGTAACTATTTCGATAAGTTCAAAATAACACCCTTTAAGGCCAGGGGCCTTCGCCAAAACGAAGAGTTCGACCACTATCGAACGACGACGGGTTACTATTTTGATAAGTTCGAAATAACACCCTATAAGGCCAGGGGCCTTCTCCAAAAAGAAGAGTTCGACCTCGATCGAACGACAATAGATAACTATTTCGATATGTTCAAAATAACACCCTTTAAGGCCAGGGGCCTTCGCCAAAAAGAAGAATTCGACCTCGATCGAACGATGATGGGTTACTATTTTGATAAGTTCGAAATAACACCCTGTAAGGCCAGGAGCCTTCACCAAAAAGAAGAGTTCGACCTCGATCGAACGACGACGGGTTACTCTTTCGATAAGTTCGAAATAACACCTTTGAAGGCTAGGGACCTTCGCCAAAAAGAAGAGTTCGACCTCGATCGAACGACGATTTGTTACTATTTTCATAAGTTCAAAATATTACGCTTTAAGGCCAGGGGCCTTCGCCAAAAAGAAGAGTTCGACGTCGATCGAACGACGACGGGTAACTATTTCGAAAAGTTAAAAATAACACCCTTTAAGGCCAGGGGCCTTCGCCAAAATGAAGAGTTCGACCTCTATCGAACGACTACGGGTTACTATTTTGATAAGTTCGAAATAACACCCTTTAAGGCCAGGGGCCTTCGCCAAAAAGAAGAGTTCGACCTTGACCGAACGACGACGGCTTAATATTTCGATAAGTTCGAAATAACACCCTTGAAGGCTAGGGGCCTTCGCCAAAAAGAAGAGTTTGACCTCGATCGAACGAAGACGGTTATTATTACGATAAGTTCGAAATAACACCCTTGAAGGCCAGGGGCCTTCGCCAATAAGAAGTGTTTGACCTCGATAGAATGACAACGGGTTACTATTCTGATAAGTTCGAAATAACAACCTTTAAGGACAGGGGCCTTCGTCAAAAAGAATAGTTTGACCTCGACCGAACGACGACGGCTTAATATTTCGATAAGTTTGAAATAACACCCTTGAAGGCTAGGGGCCTTCGCCAAAAAGAAGAGTTTGACCTCGATCGAACGAAGACGGTTATTATTACGATAAGTTCGAAATAACACCCTTGAAGGCCAGGGGCCTTCGCCAATAAGAAGTGTTTGACCTCGATCGAACGTAGATGGATTACTATTTCGATACGTTCGAAATAACACCCTTTAAGTCCAAGGGCCTTCATAAAAAAAAGAGTTCGATCTCCATCGAACGATAACGGGTTACTATTTCGATAAATTTTAAATAACACGCATTAAGGCCAGGGGCCTTCGCCAAAAACAAGAGTTCAACCTCGATCGAACGACGACGGATTACTATTTTGATAAGTTCGAAATAACACCCTTGAAGGCCAGGGGCCTTCGCCAAAAAGAAGAGTTCGACCTCGATCGAACGACGATGGGTTACTATTTTGATAAGTTCGAAATAACACCCTTTAAGGCCAGGGGCCTTCGCCCAAAAAAAGAGTTCGACCTCAATCGAACGACGACGGCTTACTATTTTGATAAGTTCTAGATAACACCCTTGAAGGCCAGGGGCCTTCGCCAAAAAGAAGAGTTCAACCTCGATCGAACGACGACGGTTATTATTACGATATGTTTGAAATAACACCCTTGAAGGCCAGGGGCCTTCGCCAAAAAGAAGAATTCGACCTCGATCGAACGATGATGGGTTATTATTTTGATAAGTTCGAAATAACACACTGTAAGGCCAGGGGCCTTCGCCAAAAAGAAGAGTTTGACCTCGATCGAACGACGACGGGTTACTCTTTCGATAAGTTCGAAATAACACCCTTGAAGGCTAGGGACCTTCGCCAAAAAGAAGATTTCGACCTCGATCGAACGACGATTTGTTACTATTTTCATAAGTTCAAAATAACACCCTTAAAAGCCAGGGTTCTTCGCCAAAAAGAAGAGTTCGAAGTCGATCGAACGACGATGGGTAACTATTTCGATAAGTTCAAAATAAAACCCTTTAAGGCTAGGGGCCTTCGCCAAATTGAAGAGTTCGACCTCTATCGAACGACGACGGGTTACTATTTTGATAAGTTTGAAATAACCACCTATATGGCCAGGGTCCTTTGCCAAAAAGAAGTTTTCGCCCTCGATAGAATGACAACGGGTTACTATTTTGATAAGTACGAAATAACACCTTTTAAGGCCAGGGGCCTTCGCCAAAAAGAAGAGTTCGACCTCGATCGAACGATGATGGGTTACTATTTTGATAAGTTCGAAATAACACCCTTGAAGGCTAGGGGCCTTCGCCAAAAAGAAGAGTTCGACCTCGATCGAACGAAGACGGTTATTATTACGATAAGTTCGAAATAACACCCTTGAAGGCCAGGGGCCTTCGCCAATAAGAAGTGTTTGACCTCGATCGAACGTAGATGGATTACTATTTCGATACGTTCGAAATAACACCCTTTAAGTCCAAGGGCCTTCATAAAAAAAAGAGTTCGATCTCCATCAAACGATAACGGGTTACTATTTCGATAAATTTTAAATAACACGCATTAAGGCCAGGGGCCTTCGCCAAAAACAAGAGTTCAACCTCGATCGAACGACGACGGATTACTATTTTGATAAGTTCGAAATAACACCCTTGAAGGCCAGGGGCCTTCGCCAAAAAGAAGAGTTCGACCTCGATCGAACGACGATGGGTTACTATTTTGATAAGTTCGAAATAACACCCTTTAAGGCCAGGGGCCTTCGCCAAAAAGAAGAGTTCGACCTCAATCGAACGACAATGGGTTACTATTTCGATAAGTTCGAAATAACACCCTTAAAGGCTAGTGGCCTTCGCCAATAAGAAGAGTTCAACCTCTATCGAACGACGACAGGTGACTATTTTGATATGTTCGAAATAACACCCTTGAAGGCCAGGGGCCTTCGCCAAAAAGAAGAATTCGACCTCGATCGAACGATGATGGGTTATTATTTTGATAAGTTCGAAATAACACACTGTAAGGCCAGGGGCCTTCGCCAAAAAGAAGAGTTTGACCTCGATCGAACGACGACGGGTTACTCTTTCGATAAGTTCGAAATAACACCCTTGAAGGCTAGGGACCTTCGCCAAAAAGAAGATTTCGACCTCGATCGAACGACGATTTGTTACTATTTTCATAAGTTCAAAATAACACCCTTAAAAGCCAGGGTTCTTCGCCAAAAAGAAGAGTTCGAAGTCGATCGAACGACGATGGGTAACTATTTCGATAAGTTCAAAATAAAACCCTTTAAGGCTAGGGGCCTTCGCCAAATTGAAGAGTTCGACCTCTATCGAACGACGACGGGTTACTATTTTGATAAGTTTGAAATAACCACCTATATGGCCAGGGTCCTTTGCCAAAAGAAGTTTTCGCCCTCGATAGAATGACAACGGGTTACTATTTTGATAAGTACGAAATAACACCTTTTAAGGCCAGGGGCCTTCGCCAAAAAGAAGAGTTCGACCTCGATCGAACGATGATGGGTTACTATTTTGATATGTTCGAAATAACACCCTGTAAGGCCAGGGGCCTTCGCCAAAAAGAATAGTTCGACCTCGATCGAACGACGACGGGTTACTCTTTCGAAAAGTTCGAAATAACACCCTTGAAGGCTAGGGACCTTCGCCAAAAAGAAGAGTTCGACCTCGATCGAACGACGATTTGTTACTATTTTCATAATTTCAAAATAACACGCTTTAAGGCCAGGGGCCTTCCCCAAAAACAAGAGTTCGACGTCGATCGAACGACGAAGGGTAACTATTTCGAAAAGTTCAAAATAACACCCTTTAAGGCCAGGGGCCTTCGCCAATACGAAGAGTTCGACCTCTATCGAACGACTACGGGTTACTATTTTGATAAGTTTGAAATAACACCCTATAAGGCCAGGGGCCTTTGCCAAAAAGAAGTTTTCGCCCTCGATAGAATGACAACGGGTTACTATTTTGATAAGTTCGAAATAACACCCTTTAAGGCCAGGGGCCTTTGCCAAAAAGAAGAGTTCGACCTCGACCGAACGACGACGGCTTAATATTTTGATAAGTTCGAAATAACACCCTTGAAGGCTAGGGGCCTTCGCCAAAAAGAAGAGTTTGACCTCGATCGAACGAAGACGGTTATTATTACGATAAGTTCGAAATAACACCCTTGAAGGCCAGGGGCCTTCGCCAATAAGAAGTGTTTGACCTCGATCGAACGTAGATGGATTACTATTTCGATACGTTCGAAATAACACCCTTTAAGTCCAAGGGCCTTCATAAAAAAAAGAGTTCGATCTCCATCAAACGATAACGGGTTACTATTTCGATAAATTTTAAATAACATGCATTAAGGCCAGGGGCCTTCGCCAAAAACAAGAGTTCAACCTCGATCGAACGACGACAGGTTACTATTTTGATAAGTTCGAAATAACACCCTTGAAGGCCAGGGGCCTTCGCCAATAAGAAGTGTTTGACCTCGATCGAACGTAGATGGATTACTATTTCGATACATTCGAAATAACACCCTTTAAGGCCAAGGGCCTTCGCAAAAAAAAGAGTTCGATCTCCATCGAACGATAACGGGTTACTATTTCGATAAATTTTAAATAACACGCATTAAGGCCAGGGGCCTTCGCCAAAAACAAGAGTTCAACCTCGATCGAACGACAACGGGTTACTATTTTGATAAGTTCGAAATAACACCCTTGAAGGCCAGGGGCCTTCGCCAAAAAGAAGAGTTCGACCTCGATCGAACGACGATGGGTTACTATTTTGATAAGTTCGAAATAGTACCCTTTAAGGCCAGGGGCCTTCGCCAAAAAGAAGAGTTCGACCTCGATCGAACGACGACGGGTACCTATTTCGAAAAGTTCAAAATAACACCCTTTAAGGCCAGGGGCCTTCGCCAAAACGAAGAGTTCGACCTCTATCGAACGACTACAGGTTACTATTTTGATAAGTTTGAAATAACACCCTATAAGGCCAGGGGCCTTTGCCAAAAAGAAGTTTTCGCCCTCGATAGAATGACAACGGGTTACTATTTTGATAAGTTCGAAATAACACCCTTTAAGGCCAGGGGCCTTTGCCAAAAAGAAGAGTTCGACCTTGACCGAACGACGACGGCTTAATATTTCGATAAGTTCGAAATAACACCCTTGAAGGCTAGGGGCCTTCGCCAAAAAGAAGAGTTTGACCTCGATCGAACGAAGACGGTTATTATTACGATAAGTTCGAAATAACACCCTTGAAGGCCAGGGGCCTTCGCCAATAAGAAGTGTTTGACCTCGATAGAATGACAACGGGTTACTATTCTGATAAGTTCGAAATAACAACCTTTAAGGACAGGGGCCTTCATCAAAAAGAATAGTTTGACCTCGACCGAACGACGACGGCTTAATATTTCGATAAGTTTGAAATAACACCCTTGAAGGCTAGGGGCCTTCGCCAAAAAGAAGAGTTTGACCTCGATCGAACGAAGACGGTTATTATTACGATAAGTTCGAAATAACACCCTTGAAGGCCAGGGGCCTTCGCCAATAAGAAGTGTTTGACCTCGATCGAACGTAGATGGATTACTATTTCGATACATTCGAAATAACACCCTTTAAGGCCAAGGGCCTTCGCAAAAAAAAGAGTTCGATCTCCATCGAACGATAACGGGTTACTATTTCGATAAATTTTAAATAACACGCATTAAGGCCAGGGGCCTTCGCCAAAAACAAGAGTTCAACCTCGATCGAACGACAACGGGTTACTATTTTGATAAGTTCGAAATAACACCCTTGAAGGCCAGGGGCCTTCGCCAAAAAGAAGAGTTCGACCTCGATCGAACGACGATGGGTTACTATTTTGATAAGTTCGAAATAGTACCCTTTAAGGCCAGGGGCCTTCGCCAAAAAGAAGAGTTCGACCTCGATCGAACGACGACGGGTTACTATTTTGAGTTGTTCGAAATAACGCCCTTGAAGGCCAGGGGCCTTCACCAAAAAGAAGAGTTCGACCTCGATCGAACGACGACCGTTATTATTACGATAAGTTCGAAATAACACCCTTGAAGGCCAGGGGCCTTCGCCAAATAGAAGAATTCGACCTCGATCGAACGATGATGGGTTACTATTTTGATAAGTTCGAAATAACACCGTGTAAGGCTAGGGGCCTTCGCCAAAAAGAAGAGTTCCACCTCGATCAAACGACGACGGGTTACTCTTTCGATAAGTTCGAAATAACACCCTTGAAGGCTAGGGGCCTTCGCCAAAAAGAAGAGTTCGACCTCGATTGATCGACGATGGGTTACTATTTTGATATGTTCGAAATAACACCATTTTAGGCCAGGGGCCTTTGCCAAAAAGAAGTTTTCGCCCTCGATAGAATGACAACGGGTTACTATTTTGATAAGTTCGAAATAACACCCTTTAAGGCCAGGGGCCTTTGCCAAAAAGAAGAGTTCGACCTTGACCGAACGACGACGGCTTAATATTTCGATAAGTTCGAAATAACACCCTTGAAGGCTAGGGGCCTTCGCCAAAAAGAAGAGTTTGACCTCGATCGAACGAAGACGGTTATTATTACGATAAGTTCGAAATAACACCCTTGAAGGCCAGGGGCCTTCGCCAATAAGAAGTGTTTGACCTCGATAGAATGACAACGGGTTACTATTCTGATAAGTTCGAAATAACAACCTTTAAGGACAGGGGCCTTCGTCAAAAAGAATAGTTTGACCTCGACCGAACGACGACGGCTTAATATTTCGATAAGTTTGAAATAACACCCTTGAAGGCTAGGGGCCTTCGCCAAAAAGAAGAGTTTGACCTCGATCGAACGAAGACGGTTATTATTACGATAAGTTCGAAATAACACCCTTGAAGGCCAGGGGCCTTCGCCAATAAGAAGTGTTTGACCTCGATCGAACGTAGATGGATTACTATTTCGATACATTCGAAATAACACCCTTTAAGGCCAAGGGCCTTCGCAAAAAAAAGAGTTCGATCTCCATCGAACGATAACGGGTTACTATTTCGATAAATTTTAAATAACACGCATTAAGGCCAGGGGCCTTCGCCAAAAACAAGAGTTCAACCTCGATCGAACGACAACGGGTTACTATTTTGATAAGTTCGAAATAACACCCTTGAAGGCCAGGGGCCTTCGCCAAAAAGAAGAGTTCGACCTCGATCGAACGACGATGGGTTACTATTTTGATAAGTTCGAAATAGTACCCTTTAAGGCCAGGGGCCTTCGCCAAAAAGAAGAGTTCGACCTCGATCGAACGACGACGGGTTACTATTTTGAGTAGTTCGAAATAACACCCTTGAAGGCCAGGGGCCTTTACCAAAAAGAAGAGTTCGACCTCGATCGAACGACGACCGTTATTATTACGATAAGTTCGAAATAACACCCTTGAAGGCCAGGGGCCTTCGCCAAATAGAAGAATTCGACCTCGATCGAACGATGATGGGTTACTATTTTGATAAGTTCGAAATAACACCGTGTAAGGCTAGGGGCCTTCGCCAAAAAGAAGAGTTCCACCTCGATCAAACGACGACGGGTTACTCTTTCGATAAGTTCGAAATAACACCCTTGAAGGCTAGGGGCCTTCGCCAAAAAGAAGAGTTCGACCTCGATTGATCGACGATGGGTTACTATTTTGATATGTTCGAAATAACACCATTTTAGGCCAGGGGCCTTTGCCAAAAAGAAGTTTTCGCCCTCGATAGAATGACAACGGGTTACTATTTTGATAAGTTCGAAATAACACCCTTTAAGGCCAGGGGCCTTTGCCAAAAAGAAGAGTTCGACCTTGACCGAACGACGACGGCTTAATATTTCGATAAGTTCGAAATAACACCCTTGAAGGCTAGGGGCCTTCGCCAAAAAGAAGAGTTTGACCTCGATCGAACGAAGACGGTTATTATTACGATAAGTTCGAAATAACACCCTTGAAGGCCAGGGGCCTTCGCCAATAAGAAGTGTTTGACCTCGATAGAATGACAACGGGTTACTATTCTGATAAGTTCGAAATAACAACCTTTAAGGACAGGGGCCTTCGTCAAAAAGAATAGTTTGACCTCGACCGAACGACGACGGCTTAATATTTCGATAAGTTTGAAATAACACCCTTGAAGGCTAGGGGCCTTCGCCAAAAAGAAGAGTTTGACCTCGATCGAACGAAGACGGTTATTATTACGATAAGTTCGAAATAACACCCTTGAAGGCCAGGGGCCTTCGCCAATAAGAAGTGTTTGACCTCGATCGAACGTAGATGGATTACTATTTCGATACATTCGAAATAACACCCTTTAAGGCCAAGGGCCTTCGCAAAAAAAAGAGTTCGATCTCCATCGAACGATAACGGGTTACTATTTCGATAAATTTTAAATAACACGCATTAAGGCCAGGGGCCTTCGCCAAAAACAAGAGTTCAACCTCGATCGAACGACAACGGGTTACTATTTTGATAAGTTCGAAATAACACCCTTGAAGGCCAGGGGCCTTCGCCAAAAAGAAGAGTTCGACCTCGATCGAACGACGATGGGTTACTATTTTGATAAGTTCGAAATAGTACCCTTTAAGGCCAGGGGCCTTCGCCAAAAAGAAGAGTTCGACCTCGATCGAACGACGACGGGTTACTATTTTGAGTAGTTCGAAATAACACCCTTGAAGGCCAGGGGCCTTTACCAAAAAGAAGAGTTCGACCTCGATCGAACGACGACCGTTATTATTACGATAAGTTCGAAATAACACCCTTGAAGGCCAGGGGCCTTCGCCAAATAGAAGAATTCGACCTCGATCGAACGATGATGGGTTACTATTTTGATAAGTTCGAAATAACACCGTGTAAGGCTAGGGGCCTTCGCCAAAAAGAAGAGTTCCACCTCGATCAAACGACGACGGGTTACTCTTTCGATAAGTTCGAAATAACACCCTTGAAGGCTAGGGGCCTTCGCCAAAAAGAAGAGTTCGACCTCGATTGATCGACGATGGGTTACTATTTTGATATGTTCGAAATAACACCATTTTAGGCCAGGGGCCTTCGCCAAAAAGAAGAGTTCGAAGTCGATCGAGCGACGTCGGGTAACTATTTCAATAAGTTCAAAATAACACCCTTTAAGGCCAGGGGCCTTCGCCAAAAAGAAAAGTTCGACCTCGACCGAACGACGATTGTTATTATTACGATAAGTTCGAAATAACACCCTTGAAGGCCAGGGGCCTTCGCCAATAAGAAGTGTTTGACCTCGATAGAATGACAACGGGTTACTATTTTGATAAGTTCGAAATAACACCCTTTAAAGCCAGGGGCCTTCGTCAAAAAGAAGAGTTCGACCTCGACCGAACGACGACGGCTTAATATTTCAATAAATTCGAAATAACACCCTTGAAGGCTAGGGGCCTTCGCCAAAAAGAAGAGTTTGACCTCGATCGAACGAAGACGGTTATTATTACGATAAGTTTGAAATAAAACCCTTGAAGGCCAGGGGCCTTCTCCAATAAGAAGTGTTTGACCTCGATCGAACGTAGATGGAATACTATTTCGATACATTAGAAATAACACCCTTTAAGGCCAAGGGCCTTCGCAAAAAAAAGAGTTCGATCTCCATCGAACGATAACGGGTTACTATTTTGATAAATTTGAAATAACACGCATGAAGGCCAGGGGCCTTCGCCAAAAACAAGAGTTCAACCTCGATCGAACGACGATGGGTTACCATTTTGCTAAGTTTCAAATAGCACCCTTTAAGGCCAGGGGCCTTCGCCAAAAAGAAGAGTTCGACCTCAATCGAACAATGACGGGTTACTATTTTGATAAGTTCGAAATAACACCGTTGAAGGCCAGGGGCCTTCGCCAAAAAGAAGAGTTCGACCTCGATCGAATGACGACGGTTATTATTACGATAAGTTCGAAATAACACCCTTGAAGGCCAGGGGCCTTCGTCAAATAGAAGAATTCGACCTCGATCGAACGATGATGGGTTACTATTTTGATAAGTTCAAAATAACACCCTGTAAGGTTAGGGGTCTTCGCCAAAAAGAAGAGTTTGACCTCGATCCAACGACAACGGGTTACTCTTTCGATAAGTTCGAAATAACACCCTTGAAGGCTAGGGGCCTTCGCCAAAAAGAAGAGTTCGACCTCGATCGAACGATGATGGGTTACTATTTTGATATGTTCTAAATAACACCCTTTTAGGCCAGGGGCCTTCGCCAAAAAGAAGAGTTCGACGTCGATCGAACGACGACGGGTAACTATTTCGATAAGTTCAAAATAACACCGTTTAAGGCCAGGGGCATTCGCCAAAAAGAAGAGTTCGACCTCGATCGAACGACGATGGGTTACTATTTTGATAAGTTCGAAATAGCACCTTATAAGGCCAGGGGCCTTCGCCAAAAAGAAGAGTTCGACGTCGATCGAACGACGAAGGGTAACTATTTCGAAAAGTTCAAAATAACACCCTTTAAGGCCAGGGGCCTTCGCCAAAACGAAGAGTTCGACCTCTATCGAACGACTACGGGTTACTATTTTGATAAGTTTGAAATAACACCCTATAAGGCCAGGGGCCTTTGCCAAAAAGAAGTTTTCGCCCTCAATAGAATGACAACGGGTTACTATTTTGATAAGTTCGAAATAACACCCTTTAAGGCCAGGGGCCTTTGCCAAAAAGAAGAGTTCGACCTCGACCGAACGACGACGGCTTAATATTTCGATAAGTTCGAAATAACACCCTTGAAGTCTAGGGGCCTTCGCCAAAAAGAAGAGTTTGACCTCGATCGAACGAAGACGATTATTATTACAATAAGTTCGAAATAACACCCTTGAAGGCCAGGGGCCTTCGCCAATAAGAAGTGTTTGACCTCGATAGAATGACAACGGGTTACTATTCTGATAAGTTCGAAATAACAACCTTTAAGGCCAGGGGCCTTCGTCAAAAAGAATAGTTTGACCTCGACCGAACGACGACGGCTTAATATTTCGATAAGTTTGAAATAACACCCTTGAAGGCTAGGGGCCTTCACCAAAAAGAAGAGTTTGACCTCGATCGAACGAAGACGGTTATTATTACGATAAGTTCGAAATAACACCCTTGAAGGCCAGGGGCCTTCGCCAATAAGAAGTGTTTGACCTCGATCGAACGTAGATGGATTACTATTTCGATACGTTCGAAATAACACCCTTTAAGGCCAAGGGCCTTCGCAAAAAAAAGAGTTCGATCTCCATCGAACGATAACGGGTTACTATTTCGATAAATTTTAAATAACACGCATTAAGGCCAAGGGCCTTCGCCAAAAACAAGAGTTCAACCTCGATCGAACGACGACGGGTTACTACTTTGATAAGTTCGAAATAACACCCTTAAAGGCCAGGGGCCTTCGCCAAAAGAAGAGTTCGACCTCGATCGAACGACGATGGGTTACTATTTTGATAAGTTCGAAATAGCACCCTTTAAGGCCAGGGGCCTTCGCCAAAAAGAAGAGTTCGACCTCGATCGAACGACGACGGGTCACTATTTTGAGAAGTTCGAAATAACACCCTTGAAGGCCAGGGGCCTTCACCAAAAGAAGAGTTCGACCTCGATCGAACGACGACCGTTATTATTACGATAAGTTCGAAATAACACCCTTGAAGGCCAGGGGCCTTCGCCAAATAGAAGAATTCGACCTCGATCGAACGATGATGGGTTACTATTTTGATAAGTTCGAAATAACACCGTGTAAGGCTAGGGGCCTTCGCCAAAAAGAAGAGTTCCACCTCGATCAAACGACGACGGGTTACTCTTTCGATAAGTTCGAAATAACACCCTTGAAGGCTAGGGGCCTTCGCCAAAAAGAAGAGTTCGACCTCGATTGATCGACGATGGGTTACTATTTTGATATGTTCGAAATAACACCATTTTAGGCCAGGGGCCTTCGCCAAAAAGAAGAGTTCGAAGTCGATCGAACGACGTCGGGTAACTATTTCAATAAGTTCAAAATAACACCCTTTAAGGCCAGGGGCTTTCGCCAAAAAGAAAAGTTTGACCTCGACCGAACGACGACTGTTATTATTACGATAAGTTCGAAATAACACCCTTGAAGGCCAGGGGCCTTCGCCAATAAGAAGTGTTTGACCTCGATAGAATGACAACGGGTTACTATTTTGATAAGTTCGAAATAACACCCTTTAAGGCCAGGGGCCTTCGCCAAAAAGAAGAGTTCGACCTCGACCGAACGACGACGGCTTAATATTTCGATAAGTTCGAAATAACACCCTTGAAGGCTAGGGGCCTTCGCCAAAAAGAAGAGTTTGACCTCGATCGAACGAAGACGGTTATTATTACGATAAGTTCGAAATAACACCCTTGAAGGCCAGGGGCCTTCGCCAATAAGAAGTGTTTGACCTCGATCGAACGTAGATGGATTACTATTTCGATACATTCGAAATAACACCCTTTAAGGCCAAGGGCCTTCGCAAAAAAAAGAGTTCGATCTCCATCGAACGATAACGGGTTACTATTTCGATAAATTTTAAATAACACGCATTAAGGCCAGGGGCCTTCGCCAAAAACAAGAGTTCAACCTCGATCGAACGACAATGGGTTACCATTTTGCTAAGTTTCAAATAGCACCCTTTAAGGCCAGGGGCCTTCGCCAAAAAGAAGAGTTCGACTTCAATCGAACAATGACGGGTTACTATTTTGATAAGTTCGAAATAACACCATTGAAGGCCAGGGGCCTTCGCCAAAAAGAAGAGTTCGACCTCGATCGAATGACGACGGTTATTATTACGATAAGTTCGAAATAACACCCTTGAAGGCCAGGGGCCTTCGTCAAATAGAAGAATTCGACCTCGATCGAACGATGATGGGTTACTATTTTGATAAGTTCAAAATAACACCCTGTAAGGTTAGGGGTCTTCGCCAAAAAGAAGAGTTCGACCTCGATCCAACGACGACGGGTTACTCTTTCGATAAGTTCGAAATAACACCCTTGAAGGCTAGGGGCCTTCGCCAAAAAGAAGAGTTCGACCTCGATCGAACGATGATGGGTTACTATTATGATATGTTCTAAATAACACCCTTTTAGGCCAGGGGCCTTCGCCAAAAAGAAGAGTTCGACGTCGATCGAACGACGATGGGTAACTATTTCGATACGATCAAAATAACACCATTTAAGGCCAGGGGCATTCGCCAAAACGAAGAGTTCGACCTCTATCGAACGACGACGGGTTACTATTTTGATAAGTTTGAAATAACACCTTATAAGGCCAGGGGCTTTCGCCAAAAAGAAGTTTTCGCCCTCGATAGAATGACAACGGGTTACTATTTTGATAAGTTCGAAATAACACCCTTTAAGGCCAGGGGCTTTTGCCAAAAAGAAGAGTTCGACCTCGATCGAACGACTATGGGTTACTATTTTGATAAGTTCGAAATAACACCCTTTAAGGCTAGGGGCCTTCGCCAAAAAGAAGAGTTCGACCTCGATCGAATGACGACGGGTTACTATTTTGATAAGTTCGAAATAACACCCTTGAAGGCCATGGGCCTTCGCCAAAAAGAAGAGTTCGACCTCGATCGAACGACGACGGTTATTATTACGATCAGTTCGAAATAACACCCTTGAAGGCCAGGGGCCCTCGCCAAAAAGAAGAATTCGACCTCGATCGAACGATGATGGGTTACTATTTTGATAAGTTCGAAATAACACCCTTTAAGGCTAGGGGCCTTCGCCAAAAAGAAGAGTTCGACCTCGATCGAACGACGACGGGTTACTCTTTCGATAGGTTCAAAATAACACCCTTGAAGGCTAGGGGCCTTCGCCAAAAAGAAGAGTTCGACCTCGATCGAACGACGATGGGTTACTATTTTGATATGATCGAAATATCACCCTTTAAGGCTAGGGGCCTTCGCCAAAAAGAAGAGTTCGACGTCGATCGAACGACGACGGGTAACTATTTCGATAAGTTCAAAATAACACCCTTTAAGGCCAGGGGCCTTCGCCAAAACAAAGAGTTCGACCTCTATCGAATGACGACGTGTTACTATTTTGATAAGTTTGAAATAACACCCTATAAGGCCAGGGTCCTTCGCCGAAAAGAAGTTTTTGCCCTCGATAGAATGACAACGGGTTACTATTTTGATAAGTTCGCAATATCACCTTTTAAGGCCAGGGGCCTTCGCCAAAAGAAGAGTTCGACCTCGATCGAACGACGACGGCTTAATATTTCGATAAGTTCGAAATAACTCCCTTGAAGGCTAAGGGCCTTCCCCAAAAAGAAGAGTTTGACCTCGATCGAACGAAGACGGTTATTATTACGATAAGTTCGAAATAACATCCTTGAAGGCCAGGGGCCTTTGCCAATAAGAAGTGTTTGACCTCGATCGAACAGAGATGGAGTACTATTTCGATACGTTCGAAATAACACCCTTTAAGGCAAAGGGCCTTCGCATAAAAAAGATTTCGATCTCGATCGAACGATAACGGGTTACTATTTCGATAAATTCGAAATAACACTCATTAAGGCTAGGGGCCTTCGCCAAAACGAAGAGTTCGACCTCGATCGAACGACGATGGGTTACTATTTTGATAAGTTCGAAATAACACCCTTTAAGGCCAGGGGCCTTCGCTGAAAAGAAGAGTTCGACGTCGATCGAGCGACGACGGGTAACTATTTCGATAAGTTCAAAATAACACTCTTTAAGGCCACGGCCTTCGCCAAAACGAAGGGTTCGACCTCTATCGAACGACGACGGGTTACTATTTTGATAAGTTTGAAATAACACCCTATAAGGCCAGGGGCCTTCGCCAAAAAGAAGTTTTCGCCCTCGATAGAATGACAACGAGTTACTATTTTGATAAGTTCGAAATAACACCCTTTAAGGCCAGGGGCCTACGCCAAAAAGAAGAGTTCGACCTCGATCGAACGAAGATGGGTTACTATTTTGATAAGTTCTAAATAACACCCTTTAAGGCTAGGGGCCTTCGCCAAAAAGAAGAGTTCGACCTCGATCGAACGGTGACGGCTTACTATTTTGATAAATATGAAATAACACGCATTAAGGCCAGGGGCCTTCACCAAAAATAAGAGTTCAACCTCGATCGAACGAAGACAGGTTACTACTTTGATAAGTTCGAAATAACACCCTTGAAGGCCAGGGGCCTTCGCCAAAAAGAAGAGTTTGACCTCGATCGAACGACGACGGGTTACTATTTCGATGAGTTCGAAATAACACCCTTGAAGGCCAGAGGCCTTCTCCAAAAAGAAGAGTTCGACCTCGATTGAACGACGATGGGTTACAATTTCGATAAGTTTGAAATAACACATTTTAGGGCCAAGGGCCTTCGCCAAAAAGAGGAGTTCGACCTCGATCGAACGATAATGGGTTACTATTTCGATAAATTCGAAATAACACACTTTAAGGCCAGGGGCCTTCGCCAAAACGAAGAGTTCGACCTCTATCGAACGACGACGGGTTACTATTTTGACAAGTTCGAAATAACACCCTATAAGGCCAGGGGCCTTCGCCAAAAAGATGTTTTCGCCCTCGATAGAATGACAACGGGTTACTATTTTGATAAGTGCGAAATAACACCCTTTAAGGCCACGGGCCTACGCCAAAAAGAAGAGTTCGACCTCGATCGAACAAAAATGGGTTACTATTTTGATAAGTTCGAAATAACACCCTTTAAGGCTAGGGGCCTTCGCCAAAAAGAAGAGTTCGACCTCGATCGAACGACGACGGCTTACTATTTAATAAATTTGAAATAACACGCATTAAGGCCAGGGGCCTTCACCAAAAACAAGAGTTCAACCTCGATCGAACGACGACGGGTTACTATTTTGATAAGTTCGAAATAACACCCTTGAAGGCCAGGGGCCTTAGCCAAAAAAAAGAGTTCGACCTCGATCGAACGACGATGGGTTACTTTTTTGATAAGTTCGAAATAACACCCTTTAAGGATAGGGGCCTTCGCCAAAAAGAAGAGTTCGACCTTGATCGAACGACAACGGTTCAATATTTCGATAAGTTCGAAATAACACCCTTGAAGGCTAGGGGCCTTCCCCAAAAAGAAGAGTTTGACCTCGATCGAACGATGATGGGTTACTATTATGATATGTTCTAAATAACACCCTTTTAGGCCAGGGGCCTTCGCCAAAAAGAAGAGTTCGACGTCGATCGAACGACGACGGGTAACTATTTCGATACGATCAAAATAACACCGTTTAAGGCCAGGGGCATTCGCCAACACGAAGAGTTCGACCTCTATCGAACGACGACGGGTTACTATTTTGATAAGTTTGAAATAACACCTTATAAGGCCAGGGGCTTTCGCCAAAAAGAAGTTTTCGCCCTCGATAGAATGACAACGGGTTACTATTTTGATAAGTTCGAAATAACACCCTTTAAGGCCAGGGGCTTTTGCCAAAAAGAAGAGTTCGACCTCGATCGAACGACTATGGGTTACTATTTTGATAAGTTCGAAATAACACCCTTTAAGGCTAGGGGCCTTCGCCAAAAAGAAGAGTTCGACCTCGATCGAATGACGACGGGTTACTATTTTGATAAGTTCGAAATAACACCCTTGAAGGCCATGGGCCTTCGCCAAAAAGAAGAGTTCGACCTCGATCGAACGACGACGGTTATTATTACGATCAGTTCGAAATAACACCCTTGAAGGCCAGGGGCCCTCGCCAAAAAGAAGAATTCGACCTCGATCGAACGATGATGGGTTACTATTTTGATAAGTTCTAAATAACACCCTTTAAGGCTAGGGGCCTTCGCTAAAAAGAAGAGTTCGACCTCGATCGAACGACGACGGGTTACTCTTTCGATAGGTTCAAAATAACACCCTTGAAGGCTAGGGGCCTTCGCCAAAAAGAAGAGTTCGACCTCGATCGAACGACGATGGGTTACTATTTTGATATGATCGAAATATCACCCTTTAAGGCTAGGGGCCTTCGCCAAAAAGAAGAGTTCGACGTCGATCGAACGACGACGGGTAACTATTTCGATAAGTTCAAAATAACACCCTTTAAGGCCAGGGGCCTTCGCCAAAACAAAGAGTTCGACCTCTATCGAATGACGACGTGTTACTATTTTGATAAGTTTGAAATAACACCCTATAAGGCCAGGGTCCTTCGCCGAAAAGAAGTTTTTGCCCTCGATAGAATGACAACGGGTTACTATTTTGATAAGTTCGCAATATCACCTTTTAAGGACAGGGGCCTTCGCCAAAAGAAGAGTTCGACCTCGATCGAACGACGACGGCTTAATATTTCGATAAGTTCGAAATAACTCCCTTGAAGGCTAAGGGCCTTCCCCAAAAAGAAGAGTTTGACCTCGATCGAACGAAGACGGTTATTATTACGATAAGTTCGAAATAACATCCTTGAAGGCCAGGGGCCTTTGCCAATAAGAAGTGTTTGACCTCGATCGAACAGAGATGGAGTACTATTTCGATACGTTCGAAATAACACCCTTTAAGGCAAAGGGCCTTCGCAAAAAAAAGATTTCGATCTCGATCGAACGATAACGGGTTACTATTTCGATAAATTCGAAATAACACTCATTAAGGCTAGGGGCCTTCGCCAAAACGAAGAGTTCGACCTCGATCGAACGACGATGGGTTACTATTTTGATAAGTTCGAAATAACACCCTTTAAGGCCAGGGGCCTTCGCTGAAAAGAAGAGTTCGACGTCGATCTAGCGACGACGGGTAACTATTTCGATAAGTTCAAAATAACACTCTTTAAGGCCACGGCCTTCGCCAAAACGAAGGGTTCGACCTCTATCGAACGACGACGGGTTACTATTTTGATAAGTTTGAAATAACACCCTATAAGGCCAGGGGCCTTCGCCAAAAAGAAGTTTTCGCCCTCGATAGAATGACAACGAGTTACTATTTTGATAAGTTCGAAATAACACCCTTTAAGGCCAGGGGCCTACGCCAAAAAGAAGAGTTCGACCTCGATCGAACGAAGATGGGTTACTATTTTGATAAGTTCTAAATAACACCCTTTAAGGCTAGGGGCCTTCGCCAAAAAGAAGAGTTCGACCTCGATCGAACGGTGACGGCTTACTATTTTGATAAATATGAAATAACACGCATTAAGGCCAGGGGCCTTCACCAAAAATAAGAGTTCAACCTCGATCGAACGAAGACAGGTTACTACTTTGATAAGTTCGAAATAACACCCTTGAAGGCCAGGGGCCTTCGCCAAAAAGAAGAGTTTGACCTCGATCGAACGACGACGGGTTACTATTTCGATAAGTTCGAAATAACACCCTTGAAGGCCAGAGGCCTTCTCCAAAAAGAAGAGTTCGACCTCGATTGAACGACGATGGGTTACAATTTCGATAAGTTTGAAATAACACATTTTAGGGCCAAGGGCCTTCGCCAAAAAGAGGAGTTCGACCTCGATCGAACGATAATGGGTTACTATTTCGATAAATTCGAAATAACACACTTTAAGGCCAGGGGCCTTCGCCAAAACGAAGAGTTCGACCTCTATCGAACGACGACGGGTTACTATTTTGACAAGTTCGAAATAACACCCTATAAGGCCAGGGGCCTTCGCCAAAAAGATGTTTTCGCCCTCGATAGAATGACAACGGGTTACTATTTTGATAAGTGCGAAATAACACCCTTTAAGGCCACGGGCCTACGCCAAAAAGAAGAGTTCGACCTCGATCGAACAAAGATGGGTTACTATTTTGATAAGTTCGAAATAACACCCTTTAAGGCTAGGGGCCTTCGCCAAAAAGAAGAGTTCGACCTCGATCGAACGACGACGGCTTACTATTTAATAAATTTGAAATAACACGCATTAAGGCCAGGGGCCTTCACCAAAAACAAGAGTTCAACCTCAATCGAACGACGACGGGTTACTATTTTGATAAGTTCGAAATAACACCCTTGAAGGCCAGGGGCCTTAGCCAAAAAAAAAGAGTTCGACCTCGATCGAACGACGATGGGTTACTTTTTTGATAAGTTCGAAATAACACCCTTTAAGGATAGGGGCCTTCGCCAAAAAGAAGAGTTCGACCTCGATCGAACGACAACGGTTTAATATTTCGATAAGTTCGAAATAACACCCTTGAAGGCTAGGGGCCTTCCCCAAAAAGAAGAGTTTGACCTCGATCGAACGAAGACGGTTATTATTACGATAAGTTCGAAATAACACCCTTGAAGGCTAGGGGCCTTTGCCAATAAGAAGTGTTTTACCTCGATCGAACGGAGATGGATTACTATTTCGATACGTTCGAAATAACACCCTTTAAGGCCAAGGGCCTTCACAAAAAAAAGAGTTCGATCTCGATCGAACGATAATGTGTTACTATTTCGATAAATTCGAAATAACACGCGTTAAGGCTAGGGGCCTTCGCCAAAAAGAAGAGTTCAACCTCGATCGAACGACGATGGGTTACTATTTTGATAAGATCGAAATAACACCCTTTAAGGCCAGGGGCCTTCGCCGAAAAGAAGAGTTCGACGTCAATCGAACGATGACGGGTAACTATTTCGATAAGTTCATAATAACACCCTTTAAGGCCAGGGGCCTTTGCTAAAACAAAGAGTTCGACCTCTATCGAACGACGACGGGTTACTATTTTGATAAGTTTGAAATAACACCCTATAAGGCCAGGGGCCTTCGCCAAAAAGAAGTTTTCGCCCTCGATAGAATGACAACGGGTTACTATTTTGATAAGTTTGAAATAACACCCTTTATGTCTAGGGGCCTTCGCCAAAAAGAAGAGTTCGACCTCGATCGAACGAAGATGGGTTACTATTTTGATAAGTTCGAAATAACACCCTTTAAGGCTAGGGGCCTTCGCCAAAAAGAAGAGTTCGACCTCGATCGAACGATGACGGCTTACTATTTTGATAAATTTGAAATAACACACATTAAGGCCAGAGGCCTTCACCAAAAACAAGAGTTCAAACCTCGATCGAACGACGACGGGTTACTATTTTGATAAGTTCTAAATAACACCCTTGAAGGACAGGGGCCTTCGCCAAAAAGAAGAGTTCGACCTCGATCAAACGACGATGGGTTACTATTTTGATAAGTTCGAAATAACACCCTTTAAGGCCAGGGGCCTTCGCCAAAAAGAAGAGTTCGACCTCGATCGAACGACGACGGGTTACTATTTTGATAAGTTCGAAATAACACCCTTGAAGGCCAGGGGCCTTCGCCAAAAAGAAGAGTTCGACCTCGATCGAACGACGACGGTTATTATTACGATAAGTTCGAAATAACACCCTTGAAGGCCAGGGGCCTTCGCCAAAAACAAGAATTCGACCTCGATCGAACGATAATGGGTTACTATT
This sequence comes from Nicotiana tabacum, assembly GCF_000715075.1. NCBI lineage: Eukaryota > Viridiplantae > Streptophyta > Magnoliopsida > Solanales > Solanaceae > Nicotiana > Nicotiana tabacum. The sequence continues at coordinate 81,968,147 of NC_134087.1, forward strand.
TTGATAAGTTCGAAATAACACCTTGTAAGGCCAGGAGCCTTCGCCAAAAAGAAGAGTTCGACCTCGATCGAACGACGACGGGTTACTCTTTCGATAAGTTCGAAATAACACCCTTGAAGGCTAGGCGCCTTCGCCAAAAAGAAAAGTTCGACCTCGATCGAACGACGATGGGTTACTATTTTGATAAGTTCGAAAGAACACCCTTTAAGGCCAGGGGCCTTCGCCAAAAAGAAGAGTTCGACGTCGATCGAACGACGACGGGTAACTATTTCGATAAGTTAAAAATAACACCCATTAAGGCCAGGGGCCTTCGCCAAAACGAAGAGTTCGACCTCTATCGAACGACGACGGGTGACTATTTCGATATGTTCGAAATAACACCCTTTAAGGCAAGGGGCCTTCTCCAAAAAGAAGAGTTCGACCACGATCAAACGACGATGAGTTACTATTTCGATTAGTTAGAAATAACACCCTTAAAGGCCAGGGGCCTTCGCCAAAAAGAAGAGTTCAACCTTGATCGAACGACAACATTTTACTATTTCGATAAGTTTGAAATAACACATTTTAAGGACAAGGGCCTTCGCCAAAAAGAAGAGTTAGACCTCGATCGAACGACGACGGGTTACAGGGGCCTTCGCCAAAAAGAAGAGTTCGACGTCGATCGAACGACGACGGGTAACTATTTCGATAAGTTCAAAATAACACCCTTTAAGGCCAGGGGCCTTCGCCAAAACGAAGAGTTCGACCTCGATCGAACGACGACGGGTTACTCTTTCGATAAGTTCGAAATAACACCCTTGAAGGCTTGGGGCCTTCGCCAAAAAGAAGAGTTCGACCTCGATCGAACGACGATGGGTTACTATTTTGATAAGTTCGAAATAACACCCTTTAAGGCCAGGGGCCTTTGCCAAAAAGAAGAGTTCGACGTCGATCGAACGACGACGGGTAACTATTTCGATAAGTTCAAAATAACACCCTTTAAGGCCACGGGCCTTCACCAAAAAGAAGAGTTCGACCTCGATCGAACGATGATGGGTTACTGTTTTGATAAGTTCGAAATAACACACTTTAAGGCCAGTGGCCTTCGCCAAAAAGAAGAGTTCGACCTCGATCGAACGATGACGGGTAACTATTTCGATAAGTTAAAAATAACACCCTTTAAGGCCAGGGGCCTTCGCCAAAACGAAGAGTTCGACCTCTATCGAACGACGACGGGTGACTATTTCGATATGTTCGAAATAACACCCTTTAAGGCTAGGGGCCTTCACCAAAAAGAAGAGTTCGACCTCGATCGAACGACGATGAGTTACTCTTTCGATTAATTCGAAATAACACCCTTAAAGGCCAGGGGCCTTCGCCAAAAAGAAGAGTTCGACTTCGATAGAACGACAACGTTTTACTATTTCGATAAGTTTGAAATAACACATTTTAAGGCCAAGGGCCTTCACCAAAAAGAAGAGTTAGACCTCGATCGAACGACGATGGATTACTATTTCGATAAGTTCGGAATAACAACCTTTTAGGCCAAGAGCCTTTGCCAAAAAGAAGAGTTTAACCTCGATCGAACGACAACAGTTTACTATTTTGATATGTTCGAAATATAACCCTTTAAGGCAGGGGCCTTCGCCAAAAAGAAGAGTTCGACCTCGATCGAACGACGATAGGTTGCTATTTCGATAAGTTCGAAATAACACCCTTTAAGGCCAGGGGCCTTCGCCAAAAAGAAGAGTTCAACCTCTCTCGAACGACGACGGGTGACTATTTTGATAAGTTAGAAATAACACCCTTTAAGGCCAGAGGCCTTCGCCAAAAAGAAGAGTACGACCTCGATCATACGACAATGGGTTACTATTTCGATAAGTTCGAAATAACACCCTCTAAGGCTAGGGGCCTTCGCCAAAAAGAAGAGTTCAACATCGATCGAACGACGACGGGTTACTATTTCGATAAGTTCTAAATAACACCCTTGAAGGCCAGGGGCCTTCACCAAAATGAAGAGTTCGACCTCGATCGAACGACGATGGGTTACTGTTTCGATAAGTTTGAAATAACACATTTTAAGGCCAAGGACCTTCGCCAAAAAGAGGAGTTCGACCTCGATCGAACGACTACAGGTTACTATTTCGATAAGTTTGAAATAACACCCTTGAAGGCCAGGGTCCTTCGCCAAAAAGAAGAGTTCGACCTCGATCGAACGATTATGGTTTACTATTTTGATAAGTTCGAAATTACACCCTTTATGGGCAGGGGCCTTCGCCAAAAAGAAGAGTTCGACCTTGATCAAACGACGACGGGTTACTATTTTGATAAGTGTGAAATAACACATTTTAAGGCCAGGGGCCTTCGTCAAAAATAAGAGTTCAACCTCTATCAAACGACGACGGGTAACTATTTCGATAAGTTCAAAATAACACCCTTTAAGGCCAAAGGGCCTTCGCCAAAAAGAAGAGTTCGACCTCGATCGAACGATGATGGGTTACTATTTTGATAATTTCGAAATATAACCATTTACGGCCAGGGGACTTCGCCAAAAAGAAGAGTTCGACCTCGATCGAACGACGACGGATTACTATTTCGATAAAATTTAAATAACACAATTTAAGGCCAGGGGCCTTCGCCAAAAAGAAGAGTTCGACCTCGATCGAACGACGATGGGTTGCTATTTTGATAAGTTCGAAATAACACCCTTTAAGGCCAGAGGCCTTCGTCAAAAAGAAGAGTTCAACCTCTATCGAACGACGACGGGTAACTATTTCGATAAGTTCAAAATAACACCCTTTAAGGCCAAAGGCTTTCGCCAAAAAGAAGAGTTTGACCTCGATCATACGACGACGGGTTACTATTTCGATAAGTTCGAAATAACACCCTTTAAGGCCAGGGGCCTTCGCCAAAAAGAAGTGTTTGACCTCGATCGAACAACTACGGGTTACTATTTCGATACGTTCGAAATAACACCCTTTAAGGCCAAGGGCCTTCGCAAAAAACAAGAGTTCGATCTCGATCGAACGATAACGGGTTACTATTTCAATAAATTCAAAATAACACCCTTTAAGGCCAGGGGCCTTCGCCAAAAACAAGAGTTCAACCACGATCGAACGACGACGGGTTACTATTTTTATAAGTTCGAAATAACACCCTGTAAGGCCAGGGGCCTTTGCCAAAAAGAAGAGTTCGACCTCAATCGAACGACAACAGGTTACTCTTTCGATAAGTTCGAAATAACCCCCTTGAAGGCTAGGGGCCTTCGCCAAAAAGAAGAGTTCGACCTCGATCGAACGACTATAGGTTACTATTTTGATAAGTTCAAAATAACACCCTTTAATGCCAGGGGCCTTCTCCAAAAAGAAGAGTTCGACCTCGATCGAACGACGATGGCTTACTATTTCGATAAGTTCGAAAAACACCCTTGAAGGCCAGGGGCCTTCGCCAAAAAGAAGAGTTTGACCTCGATCAAATGACGACGGTTATTATTACGATAAGTTCGAATAAACACCCATGAAGGCCAGGGACCTTCGCCAATAAGAAGTGTTTGACCTCGATCGAAGGCGATGGATTACTATTTCGATACGTTCGAAATAACACACTTTAAGGCCAAGGGCCTTCGCAAAAAAAAGAGTTTGATCTCGATCGAACGATAACGGGTTACTATTTCGATAAATTCGAAATAACACCCTTTAAGGCCAAGGGCCTTCGCCAAAAAGAAGAGTTCGACCTCGATCGAACGACGACGGGTTACAATTTTGATAAGTTCGAAATACACCCTGTAAGGCCAGGGGCCTTCGCCAAAAAGAAGAGTTCGACCTCGATCGAACGACGATGGGTTACTATTTCGATAAGTTCGAAATAACACCCTTGAAGGCCAGGGGCCTTCGCCAAAAAGAAGAGTTCGACCTCGATCGAACGATGATGGGTTACTATTTTGATAAGTTTGAAATAACACCTTTAAAGGCTAGGGGCCTTCGCTAAAAAGAAGAGTTTGACCTCGATCGAACGACAAAAAGAAGAGTTCAACCTCGATCGAACGACGACAGATAACTATTTTGATAAGTTCAAAATAACACCCTTTAAGGCCAGGGGCCTTCGCCAAAACGAAGAGTTCGACCTCTATCGAACGACGACGGGTGACTATTTCGATAAGTTCGAAATAACACCCTTGAAGGCCAGGGGCATTCGCCAAAAAGAAGAGTTCGACCTCAATCGAACAACGACGAGTTATTATTACGATAAGTTCGAAATAACACCCTTGAGGGCCAGGGGCCTTCGTCAAAAATATGAATTCGACCTCGATCGAACGATGAAGGGTTACTATTTTGATAAGTTCGAAATAAAACCCTTTAAGGCCAGGGGCCTTCGCCAAAAAGAATAGTTCGACCTCGATCGAACGACAACAGGTTACTCTTTCGATAACTTCGAAAAAACACCCCGTAAAGACATGGGCCTTCGCCAAAAAGAAATGTCTGACCTCGATCGAACGACGATGGATTACTATTTCGATACGTTCGAAATAACACCCTTTAAAGCCAATGGCCTTTGCAAAAAAAAGAGTTTGATCTCGATCGAACGATAATGGGTTACTATTTCGATAAATTTGAAATAAAACCCTTTAAGGACAGGGGCCTTCGCCAAAAAGAAGAGTTCGACCTCGATCGAACGACGACGGGTTACAATTTTGATAAGTTCGAAATAACAATCTGTAAGGCCAGGGGCCTTCACCAAAAAGAAGAGTTCGACCTCGATCGAACGATGACAGGTTACAATTTTGATAAGTTCGAAATAACAATCTGTAAGGCCAGGGGCCTTCACCAAAAAGAAGAGTTCGACCTCGATCGAACGATGACAGGTTACTATTTCGATAAGTTCGAAATAACACCCTTGAAGGCCAGGGGCCTTCACGAAAAAGAAGAGTTCGACCTCGATCGAACGATGATGGGTTACTATTTTGATAAGTTCGAAATAACACCCTTTAAGGCCAGGGGCCTTCGCCAAAACGAAGAGTTCGACCTCTATCGAACGACGACGGGTGACTATTTCGATAAATTCGAAATAACACCCTTTAAGGCTAGGGGCATTCGCCAAAAAGAAGAGTTCGACCTCGATCGAACGACGACGAGTTATTATTACGATAAGTTCGAAATAACACCCTTGAAGGCCAGGGGCCTTCATCAAAACGAAAAGTTCGACCTCTATCGAACGACGACGGGTGACTATTTCGATAAGTTCGAAATAAAACCCTTTAAGTCCAGGGGCCTTCGCCAAAAATAATAGTTCGACCTCGATCGAACGACAACAGGTTACTCTTTCGATAAGTTTGAAATAACACCCTGTAAAGCCATGGGCCTTCGCCAAAAAGAAATGTCTGACCTCGATCGAACGGCGATGGATTACTACTTCGATACGTTCGAAATAACACACATTAAGGCCAATGGCCTTTGCAAAAAAAGAGTTTGATCTCGATCGAATGATAACGGGTTACTATTTCGATAAATTCAAAATAACACCCTTTAAGGCCAGGGGCCTTCGCCAAAAAGAAGAGTTCGACCTCGATCGAACGACGACGGGTTACAATTTTGATAAGTTCGAAATAACACCCTGTAAGGCCAGGGGCCTTCTCCAAAAAGAAAAGTTCGACCTCAATCGAACGATGACAGGTTACTATTTCGATAAGTCCGAAATAACACCCTTGAAGGCCAAGGACCTTTGCCAAAAAGAAGAGTTCGACCTCGATCGAACGATGATGTGTTACTGTTTTGATAAGTTCGAAATAACACCCTTTAAGGCCAGGGGCTTTCGCCAAAAAGAAGAGTTCGACCTCGATCGAACAACGATGGGTAACTATTTCGATAAGTTAAAAATAACACCCTTTAAGGCCAGGGGCCTTCGCCAAAACGAAGAGTTCGACCTCTATCGAACGATGACGGGTGACTATTTCGATAAGTTCGAAATAACACCCTTTAAGGCTAGGGGTATTCGCCAAAAAGAAGAGTTCGACCTCGATCGAACGACGACGAGTTATTATTACGATAAGTTTGAAATAACACCCTTGAAGGCCAGGGGCCTTCGTCAAAAATAAGAATTCGACCTCGATCGAACGATGACAGGTTACTATTTCGATAAGTTCGAAATAACACCCTTGAAGGCCAGGGGCCTTCACGAAAAAGAAGAGTTCGACCTCGATCGAACGATGATGGGTTACTATTTTGATAAGTTCGAAATAACACACTTTAAGGCCAATGGCCTTCGCCAAAAAGAAGAGTTTGACCTCGATCGATCGACGACGGGTAACTATTTCGATAAGTTCAAAATAACACCCTTTAAGGCCAGGGGCCTTCGCCAAAACGAAGAGTTCGACCTCTATCGAACGACGACGGGTGACTATTTCGATAAATTCGAAATAACACCCTTTAAGGCTAGGGGCATTCGCCAAAAAGAAGAGTTCGACCTCGATCGAACGACGACGAGTTATTATTATGATAAGTTCGAAATAACACCCTTGAAGGCCAGGAGCCTTCGTCAAAAATATGAATTCGACCTCGATCGAACGATGAAGGGTTACTATTTTGATAAGTTCGAAATAAAACCCTTTAAGGCCAGGGGCCTTCGCCAAAAAGAATAGTTCGACCTCGATCGAACGACAACAGGTTACTCTTTCGATAACTTCGAAAAAACACCCCGTAAAGACATGGGCCTTCGCCAAAAAGAAATGTCTGACCTCGATCGAACGACGATGGATTACTATTTCGATACGTTCGAAATAACACACATTAAGGCCAATGGCCTTTGCAAAAAAAGAGTTTGATCTCGATCGAATGATAACGGGTTACTATTTCGATAAATTCAAAATAACACCCTTTAAGGCCAGGGGCCTTCGCCAAAAAGAAGAGTTCGACCTCGATCGAACGACGACGGGTTAAAATTTTGATAAGTTCGAAATAACACCCTGTAAGGCCAGGGGCCTTCGCCAAAAAGAAAAGTTCGACCTCAATCGAACGATGACAGGTTACTATTTCGATAAGTCCGAAATAACACCCTTGAAGGCCAAGGACCTTCGCCAAAAAGAAGAGTTCGACCTCGATCGAAGGATGATGTGTTACTGTTTTGATAAGTTCGAAATAACACCCTTTAAGGCCAGGGGCTTTCGCCAAAAAGAAGAGTTCGACCTCGATCGAACAACGATGGGTAACTATTTCGATAAATTTAAAATAACACCCTTTAAGGCCAGGGGCCTTCGCCAAAACGAAGAGTTCGACCTCGATCGAACGACTACATGTTACTATTTCGATAAGTTCGAAATAACACCCTTTAAGGCTAGAGGCATTCGCCAAAAAGAAGAGTTCGACCTCGATCGAACGACGACGAGTTATTATTACGATAAGTTTGAAATAACACCCTTGAAGGCCAGGGGCCTTCGTCAAAAATAAGAATTCGACCTCGATCGAACGATGATGGGTTACTATTTCGATAAGTTAGAAATAACACTCTTTCTCCAAAAAGAAAAGTTCGACCTCTATCGAACGACAACAAGTTACTTTTTCGATAAGTTCGAAAAAACACCCTGTAAAGACATGGGCCTTCGCCAAAAAGAAATGTCTGACCTCGATCGAACGGCGATGGATTACTATTTCGATACGTTCAAAATAACACCCTTTAAGGCCAATGGCCTTTGCAAAAAAAAAAAGTTTGATCTCAATCGAACGATAATGGGTTACTATTTCGATAAATTCGAAATAACACCCTTTAAGGACAGGGGCCTTTGCCAAAAAGAAGAGTTCGACCTCGATCAAACGACGACGGGTTACAATTTTGATAAGTTCGAAATAACACCCTGTAAGGCCAGGGGCCTTCGGCAAAAAGAAGAATTCAACCTCGATCGAACGATGACAGGTTACTGTTTCGATAAGTTCGAAATAACACCCTTGAAGGCCAGGGGCCTTCACGAAAAAGAAGAGTTCGACATCGATCGAACGATGATGGGTTACTATTTTGATAAGTTCGAAATAACATCTTTAAGGCTAGGGGCCTTTGCCAAAAAGAAGAGTTCGACCTCGATCGATCGACGACGGGTAACTATTTCGATAAGTTCAAAATAACACCCTTTAAGGACAGGGGCCTTCGCCAAAACGAAGAGTTCGACCTCTATCGAACGACGACGGATGACTATTTCGATAAGTTCGAAATAACACCCTTTAAGGCTAGGGGCATTCGCCAAAAAGATAGTTCGACCTCGATCGAACGACGACGAGTTATTATTACGATAAGTTCGAAATAACACCCTTGAAGGCCAGGGGCTTTTATCAAAACGAAGAGTTCGACCTCTATCGAACGACAACGGTTGACTATTTCGATAAGTTCGAAATAAAACCCTTTAAGGCCAGGGTCCTTCGCCAAAAAGAATAGTTCGACCTCGATCGAACGACAACAGGTTACTCTTTCAATAAGTTCGAAATAACACCCTGTAAAGCCATGGGCCTTCGCCAAAAAGAAATGTCTGACCTCGATCGAACGGCGATGGATTACTATTTCGATACGTTCGAAATAACACCCTTTAAGGCCAATGGCCTTTGTAATAAAAGAGTTTGATCTCGATCGAATGATAACGGGTTACTATTTCGATAAATTCGAAATAACACCCTTTAGGTCCAGGGGCCTTCACCAAAAAGAAGAGTTCGACCTCGATCGAACGATAACGGGTTACTATTTCGATAAATTCGAAATAACACCCTGTAAGGCCAGGGGACTTCGCCAAAAAGAAGAGTTCAACCTCGATCGAACAATGACAGGTTACTATTTTGATAAGTTCGAAATAACACCCTTGAAGGCCAGGGGCCTTCGCCAAATAAAAGAGTTCGACCTCGATCGAACGACGACGGGTAACTATTTCGATATGTTCGAAATAACACCCTTTAAGGCTAGGGGCCTTCGCCAAAAAGAAGAGTTCGACCTCGATCGAACAGCGACGAGTTACTATTTCGATTAGTTCGAAAAAACACCCTTAAAGGCTAGGGGCCTTCGCCAAAAAGAAGAGTTCGACCTCGATCGAACGACAACGGATTACTATTTCGATAAGTTTGAAATAACACATTTTAAGGCCAAGGGCCATCGCCAAAAAGCAGAGTTAGACCTCGATCGAACGACGATGGGTTACTATTTCGATAAGTTCGGAATAACAACCTTTTAGGCCATGGGCCTTCGCCAAAAAGAAGAGTTTAACCTCGATCGAACGACAACAGTTTACTATTTTGATATGTTCGAAATATAACCCTTTAAGGCGAGGGGCCTTCGCCAAAAAGAAGAGTTCGACCTCGATCGAACGACGATGGGTTACTATTTCGATAAGTTCGAAATAACACTCTTTAAGGCCAGGGGCCTTCGCCAAAAAGAAGAGTTCAACCTCTCTCGAACGACGACGAGTTACTATTTCGATAAGTTAGAAATAACACTCTTTAAGGCCAGAGGCCTTCACCAAAAAGAAGAGTTCGACCTCGATCATACGACGATGGGTTACTATTTCGATAAGTTCGAAATAACACCCTTTAAGGCCAGGGGCCTTCGCCAAAAAGAAGAGTTCGACCTCGATCGAATGACGACGGGTTACTATTTCGATAAGTTCGAAATAACACCCTTGAAGGCTAGGGGCCTTCGCCAAAAAAGAAGAGTTCGACCTCGATCGTACGACGATGGGTTACTATTTCGTTATGTTTGAAATAACACATTTTAAGGCCAAGGGCCTTCGCCAAAAAGAGGAGTTCGACCTCGATTGAACGATGACGGGTTACTATTTCGAAAAGTTTGAAATAACACATTTTAAGGCCAAGGGCCTTTGCTAAAAAGAAGAGTTCTACCTCGATCGAACGACTACATGTTACTATTTCGATAAGTTCGAAATAACACCCTTTAAGGCTAGAGGCATTCGCCAAAAAGAAGAGTTCGACCTCGATCGAACGACGACGAGTTATTATTACGATAAGTTTGAAATAACACCCTTGGAGGCCAGGGGCCTTCGTCAAAAATAAGAATTCGACCTCGATCGAACCATGATGGGTTACTATTTTGATATAAAACCCTTTAAGGCCAGGGGCCTTCGCCAAAAAGAAAAGTTTGACCTCGATCGAACGACAACAAGTTACTTTTTCGATAAGTTCGAAAAAACACCCTGTAAAGACATGGGCCTTCGCCAAAAAGAAATGTCTGACCTCGATCGAACGGCGATGGATTACTATTTCGATACGTTCAAAATAATACCCTTTAAGGCCAATGGCCTTTGCAAAAAAAAAAAGTTTGATCTCGATCGAACGATAATGGGTTACTATTTCGATAAATTCGAAATAACACCCTTTAAGGACAGGGGCCTTTGCCAAAAAGAAGAGTTCGACCTCGATCAAACGACGACGGGTTACAATTTTGATAAGTTCGAAATAACACCCTGTAAGGCCAGGGGCCTTCGGCAAAAAGAAGAATTCAACCTTGATCGAACGATGACAGGTTACTGTTTCGATAAGTTCGAAATAACACCCTTGAAGGCCAGGGGCCTTCACGAAAAAGAAGAGTTCGACATCGATCGAACGATGATGGGTTACTATTTTGATAAGTTCGAAATAACATCTTTAAGGCTAGGGGCCTTTGCCAAAAAGAAGAGTTCGACCTCGATCGATCGACGACGGGTAACTATTTCGATAAGTTCAAAATAACACCCTTTAAGGACAGGGGCCTTCGCCAAAACGAAGAGTTCGACCTCTATCGAACGACGACGGATGACTATTTCGATAAGTTCGAAATAACACCCTTTAAGGCTAGGGGCATTCGCCAAAAAGATAGTTCGACCTCGATCGAACGACGACGAGTTATTATTACGATAAGTTCGAAATAACACCCTTGAAGGCCAGGGGCTTTTATCAAAACGAAGAGTTCGACCTCTATCGAACGACAACGGTTGACTATTTCGATAAGTTCGAAATAAAACCCTTTAAGGCCAGGGTCCTTCGCCAAAAAGAATAGTTCGACCTCGATCGAACGACAACAGGTTACTCTTTCAATAAGTTCGAAATAACACCCTGTAAAGCCATGGGCCTTCGCCAAAAAGAAATGTCTGACCTCGATCGAACGGCGATGGATTACTATTTCGATACGTTCGAAATAACACCCTTTAAGGCCAATGGCCTTTGTAATAAAAGAGTTTGATCTCGATCGAATGATAACGGGTTACTATTTCGATAAATTCGAAATAACACCCTTTAGGTCCAGGGGCCTTCACCAAAAAGAAGAGTTCGACCTCGATCGAACGATAACGGGTTACTATTTCGATAAATTCGAAATAACACCCTGTAAGGCCAGGGGACTTCGCCAAAAAGAAGAGTTCAACCTCGATCGAACAATGACAGGTTACTATTTTGATAAGTTCGAAATAACACCCTTGAAGGCCAGGGGCCTTCGCCAAATAAAAGAGTTCGACCTCGATCGAACGACGACGGGTAACTATTTCGATATGTTCGAAATAACACCCTTTAAGGCTAGGGGCCTTCGCCAAAAAGAAGAGTTCGACCTCGATCGAACAGCGACGAGTTACTATTTCGATTAGTTCGAAAAAACACCCTTAAAGGCTAGGGGCCTTCGCCAAAAAGAAGAGTTCGACCTCGATCGAACGACAACGGATTACTATTTCGATAAGTTTGAAATAACACATTTTAAGGCCAAGGGCCATCGCCAAAAAGCAGAGTTAGACCTCGATCGAACGACGATGGGTTACTATTTCGATAAGTTCGGAATAACAACCTTTTAGGCCATGGGCCTTCGCCAAAAAGAAGAGTTTAACCTCGATCGAACGACAACAGTTTACTATTTTGATATGTTCGAAATATAACCCTTTAAGGCGAGGGGCCTTCGCCAAAAAGAAGAGTTCGACCTCGATCGAACGACGATGGGTTACTATTTCGATAAGTTCGAAATAACACTCTTTAAGGCCAGGGGCCTTCGCCAAAAAGAAGAGTTCAACCTCTCTCGAACGACGACGAGTTACTATTTCGATAAGTTAGAAATAACACTCTTTAAGGCCAGAGGCCTTCACCAAAAAGAAGAGTTCGACCTCGATCATACGACGATGGGTTACTATTTCGATAAGTTCGAAATAACACCCTTTAAGGCCAGGGGCCTTCGCCAAAAAGAAGAGTTCGACCTCGATCGAATGACGACGGGTTACTATTTCGATAAGTTCGAAATAACACCCTTGAAGGCTAGGGGCCTTCGCCAAAAAAGAAGAGTTCGACCTCGATCGTACGACGATGGGTTACTATTTCGTTATGTTTGAAATAACACATTTTAAGGCCAAGGGCCTTCGCCAAAAAGAGGAGTTCGACCTCGATTGAACGATGACGGGTTACTATTTCGAAAAGTTTGAAATAACACATTTTAAGGCCAAGGGCCTTTGCTAAAAAGAAGAGTTCTACCTCGATCGAACGACTACATGTTACTATTTCGATAAGTTCGAAATAACACCCTTTAAGGCTAGAGGCATTCGCCAAAAAGAAGAGTTCGACCTCGATCGAACGACGACGAGTTATTATTACGATAAGTTTGAAATAACACCCTTGGAGGCCAGGGGCCTTCGTCAAAAATAAGAATTCGACCTCGATCGAACCATGATGGGTTACTATTTTGATATAAAACCCTTTAAGGCCAGGGGCCTTCGCCAAAAAGAAAAGTTTGACCTCGATCGAACGACAACAAGTTACTTTTTCGATAAGTTCGAAAAAACACCCTGTAAAGACATGGGCCTTCGCCAAAAAGAAATGTCTGACCTCGATCGAACGGCGATGGATTACTATTTCGATACGTTCAAAATAATACCCTTTAAGGCCAATGGCCTTTGCAAAAAAAAAAAGTTTGATCTCGATCGAACGATAATGGGTTACTATTTCGATAAATTCGAAATAACACCCTTTAAGGACAGGGGCCTTTGCCAAAAAGAAGAGTTCGACCTCGATCAAACGACGACGGGTTACAATTTTGATAAGTTCGAAATAACACCCTGTAAGGCCAGGGGCCTTCGGCAAAAAGAAGAATTCAACCTTGATCGAACGATGACAGGTTACTGTTTCGATAAGTTCGAAATAACACCCTTGAAGGCCAGGGGCCTTCACGAAAAAGAAGAGTTCGACATCGATCGAACGATGATGGGTTACTATTTTGATAAGTTCGAAATAACATCTTTAAGGCTAGGGGCCTTTGCCAAAAAGAAGAGTTCGACCTCGATCGATCGACGACGGGTAACTATTTCGATAAGTTCAAAATAACACCCTTTAAGGACAGGGGCCTTCGCCAAAACGAAGAGTTCGACCTCTATCGAACGACGACGGATGACTATTTCGATAAGTTCGAAATAACACCCTTTAAGGCTAGGGGCATTCGCCAAAAAGATAGTTCGACCTCGATCGAACGACGACGAGTTATTATTACGATAAGTTCGAAATAACACCCTTGAAGGCCAGGGGCTTTTATCAAAACGAAGAGTTCGACCTCTATCGAACGACAACGGTTGACTATTTCGATAAGTTCGAAATAAAACCCTTTAAGGCCAGGGTCCTTCGCCAAAAAGAATAGTTCGACCTCGATCGAACGACAACAGGTTACTCTTTCAATAAGTTCGAAATAACACCCTGTAAAGCCATGGGCCTTCGCCAAAAAGAAATGTCTGACCTCGATCGAACGGCGATGGATTACTATTTCGATACGTTCGAAATAACACCCTTTAAGGCCAATGGCCTTTGTAATAAAAGAGTTTGATCTCGATCGAATGATAACGGGTTACTATTTCGATAAATTCGAAATAACACCCTTTAGGTCCAGGGGCCTTCACCAAAAAGAAGAGTTCGACCTCGATCGAACGATAACGGGTTACTATTTCGATAAATTCGAAATAACACCCTGTAAGGCCAGGGGACTTCGCCAAAAAGAAGAGTTCAACCTCGATCGAACAATGACAGGTTACTATTTTGATAAGTTCGAAATAACACCCTTGAAGGCCAGGGGCCTTCGCCAAATAAAAGAGTTCGACCTCGATCGAACGACGACGGGTAACTATTTCGATATGTTCGAAATAACACCCTTTAAGGCTAGGGGCCTTCGCCAAAAAGAAGAGTTCGACCTCGATCGAACAGCGACGAGTTACTATTTCGATTAGTTCGAAAAAACACCCTTAAAGGCTAGGGGCCTTCGCCAAAAAGAAGAGTTCGACCTCGATCGAACGACAACGGATTACTATTTCGATAAGTTTGAAATAACACATTTTAAGGCCAAGGGCCATCGCCAAAAAGCAGAGTTAGACCTCGATCGAACGACGATGGGTTACTATTTCGATAAGTTCGGAATAACAACCTTTTAGGCCATGGGCCTTCGCCAAAAAGAAGAGTTTAACCTCGATCGAACGACAACAGTTTACTATTTTGATATGTTCGAAATATAACCCTTTAAGGCGAGGGGCCTTCGCCAAAAAGAAGAGTTCGACCTCGATCGAACGACGATGGGTTACTATTTCGATAAGTTCGAAATAACACTCTTTAAGGCCAGGGGCCTTCGCCAAAAAGAAGAGTTCAACCTCTCTCGAACGACGACGAGTTACTATTTCGATAAGTTAGAAATAACACTCTTTAAGGCCAGAGGCCTTCACCAAAAAGAAGAGTTCGACCTCGATCATACGACGATGGGTTACTATTTCGATAAGTTCGAAATAACACCCTTTAAGGCCAGGGGCCTTCGCCAAAAAGAAGAGTTCGACCTCGATCGAATGACGACGGGTTACTATTTCGATAAGTTCGAAATAACACCCTTGAAGGCTAGGGGCCTTCGCCAAAAAAGAAGAGTTCGACCTCGATCGTACGACGATGGGTTACTATTTCGTTATGTTTGAAATAACACATTTTAAGGCCAAGGGCCTTCGCCAAAAAGAGGAGTTCGACCTCGATTGAACGATGACGGGTTACTATTTCGAAAAGTTTGAAATAACACATTTTAAGGCCAAGGGCCTTTGCTAAAAAGAAGAGTTCTACCTCGATCGAACGACTACATGTTACTATTTCGATAAGTTCGAAATAACACCCTTTAAGGCTAGAGGCATTCGCCAAAAAGAAGAGTTCGACCTCGATCGAACGACGACGAGTTATTATTACGATAAGTTTGAAATAACACCCTTGGAGGCCAGGGGCCTTCGTCAAAAATAAGAATTCGACCTCGATCGAACCATGATGGGTTACTATTTTGATATAAAACCCTTTAAGGCCAGGGGCCTTCGCCAAAAAGAAAAGTTTGACCTCGATCGAACGACAACAAGTTACTTTTTCGATAAGTTCGAAAAAACACCCTGTAAAGACATGGGCCTTCGCCAAAAAGAAATGTCTGACCTCGATCGAACGGCGATGGATTACTATTTCGATACGTTCAAAATAATACCCTTTAAGGCCAATGGCCTTTGCAAAAAAAAAAAGTTTGATCTCGATCGAACGATAATGGGTTACTATTTCGATAAATTCGAAATAACACCCTTTAAGGACAGGGGCCTTTGCCAAAAAGAAGAGTTCGACCTCGATCAAACGACGACGGGTTACAATTTTGATAAGTTCGAAATAACACCCTGTAAGGCCAGGGGCCTTCGGCAAAAAGAAGAATTCAACCTCGATCGAACGATGACAGGTTACTGTTTCGATAAGTTCGAAATAACACCCTTGAAGGCCAGGGGCCTTCACGAAAAAGAAGAGTTCGACATCGATCGAACGATGATGGGTTACTATTTTGATAAGTTCGAAATAACATCTTTAAGGCTAGGGGCCTTTGCCAAAAAGAAGAGTTCGACCTCGATCGATCGACGACGGGTAACTATTTCGATAAGTTCAAAATAACACCCTTTAAGGACAGGGGCCTTCGCCAAAACGAAGAGTTCGACCTCTATCGAACGACGACGGATGACTATTTCGATAAGTTCGAAATAACACCCTTTAAGGCTAGGGGCATTCGCCAAAAAGATAGTTCGACCTCGATCGAACGACGACGAGTTATTATTACGATAAGTTCGAAATAACACCCTTGAAGGCCAGGGGCTTTTATCAAAACGAAGAGTTCGACCTCTATCGAACAATGACAGGTTACTATTTTGATAAGTTCGAAATAACACCCTTGAAGGCCAGGGGCCTTCGCCAAATAAAAGAGTTCAACCTCGATCGAACGACGACGGGTAACTATTTCGATATGTTCGAAATAACACCCTTTAAGGCTAGGGGTCTTCGCCAAAAAGAAGAGTTCGACCTCGATCGAACAGCGACGAGTTACTGTTTCGATTAGTTCGAAAAAACACCCTTAAAGGCTAGGGGCCTTCGCCAAAAAGAAGAGTTCGACCTCGATCGAACGACAACGGGTAACTATTTCGATAAGTTCAAAATAACACCCTTTAAGGGCAGGGGCCTTCGCCAAAACGAAGAGTTCGACCTCTATCGAACGACGACGGATGACTATTTCGATAAGTTCGAAATAACACCCTTTAAGGCTAGGGGCATTCGCCAAAAAGATAGTTCGACCTCGATCGAACGGCGACGAGTTATTATTACGATAAGTTCGAAATAACACCCTTGAAGGCCAGGGGCTTTTATCAAAACGAAGAGTTCGACCTCTATCGAACGACAACGGGTGACTATTTCGATAAGTTCGAAATAAAACCCTTTAAGGCCACGGTCCTTCGCCAAAAAGAATAGTTCGACCTCGATCGAACGACAACAGGTTACTCTTTCAATAAGTTCGAAATAACACCCTGTAAAGCCATGGGCCTTCGCCAAAAAGAAATGTCTGACCTCGATCGAACGGCGATGGATTACTATTTCGATACGTTCGAAATAACACCCTTTAAGGCCAATGGCCTTTGTAAAAAAAGAGTTTGATCTCGATCGAATGATAACGGGTTACTATTTTGATAAATTCGAAATAACACCCTTTAGGGCCAGGGGCCTTCACCAAAAAGAAGAGTTCGACCTCGATCGAACGATAACGGGTTACTATTTCGATAAATTCGAAATAACACCCTGTAAGGCCAGGGGACTTCGCCAAAAAGAAGAGTTCAACCTCGATCGAACAATGACAGGTTACTATTTTGATAAGTTCGAAATAACACCCTTGAAGGCCAGGGGCCTTCGCCAAATAAAAGAGTTCGACCTCGATCGAACGACGACGGGTAACTATTTCGATATGTTCGAAATAACACCCTTTAAGGCTAGGGGCCTTCGCCAAAAAGAAGAGTTCGACCTCGATCGAACAGCGACGAGTTACTATTTCGATTAGTTCGAAAAAACACCCTTAAAGACTAGGGGCCTTCGCCAAAAAGAAGAGTTCGACCTCGATCGAACGACAACGGATTACTATTTCGATAAGTTTGAAATAACACATTTTAAGGCCAAGGGCCATCGCCAAAAAGCAGAGTTAGACCTCGATCGAACGACGATGGGTTACTATTTCGATAAGTTCGGAATAACAACCTTTTAGGCCATGGGCCTTCGCCAAAAAGAAGAGTTTAACCTCGATCGAACGACAACAGTTTACTATTTTGATATGTTCGAAATATAACCCTTTAAGGCGAGGGGCCTTCGCCAAAAAGAAGAGTTCGACCTCGATCGAACGACGATGGGTTATTATTATGATAAGTTTGAAATAACACCCTTGAAGGCCAGGGGCCTTCGTCAAAAATAAGAATTCGACCTCGATCGAACGATGATGGGTTACTATTTCGATAAGTTAGAAATAACACTCTTTAAGGCCAGAGGCCTTCACCAAAAAGAAGAGTTCGACCTCGATCATACGACGATGGGTTACTATTTCGATAAGTTCGAAATAACACCCTTTAAGGCCAGGGGTCTTCGCCAAAAAGAAGAGTTCGACCTCGATCGAATGACGACAGGTTACTATTTCGATAAGTTCAAAATAACACCCTTGAAGGCTAGGGGCCTTCGCCAAAAAGAAGAGTTCGACCTCGATCGAACGACGATGGGTTACTATTTCATTATGTTTGAAATAACACATTTTAAGGCCAAGGGCCTTCGCCAAAAAGAGGAGTTCGACCTCGATCGAACGATGACGGGTTACTATTTCGAAAGGTTTGAAATAACACATTTTAAGGCCAAGGGCCTTCGCCAAAAAGAAGAGTTCTACCTCGATCGAACGACTACATGTTACTATTTCGATAAGTTCGAAATTACACCCTTGAAGGCCAGGGGCCTTCGCCAAAAAGAAGAGTTCGACCTCAATCGAACGACGAAGGGTTACTATTTCGATAAGTTCGGAATAACAACCTTTAAGTCTAGGGGACTTCACCAAAAAGAAGAGTTTGACTTCGATTGAACGACGACGGTTTACTATTTCGATATGATTGAAATATAACCCTTTAAGGACAGGGGCCTTCGCCAAAAAGAATAGTTCGACCTCGATCTAACGAAGACGGGTTACTATTTCGATAAGTTCGAAATAACACCCTTTAAGGCCAGAGGCTTTGGCCAAAAAGAAGAGTTCGACCTCAATCGAACGACGACGGGTTTCTATTTCGATAAGTTCGAAATAACACGCTTGAAGGCCAGGGGCCTTCGCAAAAAAGAAGAGTACGACCTCGATCAAACGACGACGGGTTACTATTTCGTTAAGTTAGAAATATGACCCTTGAAGGCCAGGGGCCTTCGCCAAAAAGAAGTGTTCTACCTCGATCGAACAACGACGGGTTACTATTTCAATACATTCGAAATAACACCCTTTAAGGCCAGGGACCTTCGCCAAAAAGAAGAGTTCAACCTCGATCGAACGACGACAGGTTAATATTTTGATAAGTTCGAAATAACACCCTTTAAGGCCAAGGACTTCGCCAAAAAGAAGAGTTCGATCTCGATCGAACGAC
The DNA here is from genome assembly GCF_000715075.1 of Nicotiana tabacum. Taxonomy (NCBI): domain Eukaryota; kingdom Viridiplantae; phylum Streptophyta; class Magnoliopsida; order Solanales; family Solanaceae; genus Nicotiana; species Nicotiana tabacum. The sequence continues at coordinate 81,987,051 of NC_134087.1, forward strand.
GACGGGTGACTATTTCGATAAGTTCGAAATAACACCCTTTAAGGCCAGGGGCCTTCGTCAAAAAGAAGAGTTCGACCTCGATCGAACGACGACGAGTTACTATTTCGATTAGTTTGAAATAACACTCTTTAAGGCCAGAGGCCTTCACCAAAAAGAAGAGTTCGACCTCGATCATACGACGATGGGTTACTATTTCGATAAGTTCGAAATAACACCCTTTAAGGCCAGGGGTCTTCGCCAAAAAGAAGAGTTCGACCTCGATCGAATGACGACAGGTTACTATTTCGATTAGTTCGAAATAACACCCTTGAAGGCTAGAGGCATTCGCCAAAAAGAAGAGTTCGACCTCGATCGAACGACGACGAGTTATTATTACGATAAGTTTGAAATAACACCCTTGAAGGCCAGGGGCCTTCGTCAAAAATAAGAATTCGACCTCGATCGAACGATGATGGGTTACTATTTCGATAAGTTAGAAATAACACTCTTTAAGGCTAGAGGCCTTCACCAAAAAGAAGAGTTCGACCTCGATCATACGACGATGGGTTACTATTTCGATAAGTTCGAAATAACACCCTTTAAGGCCAGGGGTCTTCGCCAAAAAGAAGAGTTCGACCTCGATCGAATGACGACAGGTTACTATTTCGATAAGTTCGAAATAACACCCTTGAAGGCTAGGGGCCTTCGCCAAAAAGAAGAGTTCGACCTCGATCGAACGACGATGGGTTACTATTTCATTATGTTTGAAATAACACATTTTAAGGCCAAGGGCCTTCGCCAAAAAGAGGAGTTCGACCTCGATCGAACGATGACGGGTTACTATTTCGAAAGGTTTGAAATAACACATTTTAAGGCCAAGGGCCTTCGCCAAAAAGAAGAGTTCTACCTCAATCGAACGTCTACATGTTACTATTTCGATAAGTTCGAAATTACACCCTTGAAGGCCAGGGGCCTTCGCCAAAAAGAAGAGTTCGACCTCAATCGAACGACGAAGGGTTACTATTTCGATAAGTTCGGAATAACAACCTTTAAGTCTAGGGGACTTCACCAAAAAGAAGAGTTTGACCTCGATTGAACGACGACGGTTTACTATTTCGATATGATTGAAATATAACCCTTTAAGGACAGGGGCCTTCGCCAAAAAGAATAGTTCGACCTCGATCTAACAAAGACGGGTTACTATTTCGATAAGTTCGAAATAACACCCTTTAAGGCCAGAGGCTTTGGCCAAAAAGAAGAGTTCGACCTCAATCGAACGACGACGGGTTTCTATTTCGATAAGTTCGAAATAACACGCTTGAAGGCCAGGGGCCTTCGCAAAAAAGAAGAGTACGACCTCGATCAAACGACGACGGGTTACTATTTCGTTAAGTTAGAAATATGACCCTTGAAGGCCAGGGGCCTTCGCCAAAAAGAAGTGTTCTACCTCGATCGAACAACGACGGGTTACTATTTCAATACATTCGAAATAACACCCTTTAAGGCCAGGGGCCTTCGCCAAAAAGAAGAGTTCGACCTCGATCGAACGACGACAGGTTAATATTTTGATAAGTTCGAAATAACACCCTTTAAGGCCAAGGACTTCGCCAAAAAGAAGAGTTCGATCTCGATCAAACGACGACGGGTCACTATTTCGATAAGTTCGAAATAACACCCTTTAAGGCCAGGGGCCTTCGTCAAAAAGAAGAGTTCGACCTCGATCGAACGACGACGAGTTACTATTTCGATTAGTTTGAAATAACACCCTTAAAGGCCAGGGGCCTTCGCCAGAAAGAAGAGATCGACCTCAATCGAACGACGACAGGTTACAATACGATAAGTTTGAAATAACACATTTTAAGGCCAAGGGCCTTCACCAAAAAGAAGAGTTCGACCTCGATCGAACGACGAAGGGTTACTATTTAGATACATTCGAAATAACACCATTTCAGGCTAAGGCCTTCACCTAAAAGAACAGCTCGACCTCGATCGAACGACGACGGGTTACTATTTCGATAAGTTCGAAATAACACCCTTTAAGGCTAGGGGCCTTCACCAAAAAGAAGTGTTCGACCTCGATCGAACGACGACGGGTTACTATTTTGCTAAGTTCTAAATAACACCCTTTAAGGCCAGGGGCCTTCGCCAAAACGAAGAGTTTGACCTCGATCGAACAACGACGGGTAATTGTTTCGATAAGGTCGAAATAACACCCTTTAAGGCCAGGGGCCTTAGCCAAAAATAAGAGTTCGACCTAGATAGAATGCTAACGGGTTACTATTTCGATAAGTTCGAAATAACACCCTTTAAGGCCAGGGGCCTTCGCTAAAAAGAAGAGTTCGAACTCGATCGAACGTCTACGGGTTACTATTTCGATAAGTTTGAAATAACACCTTTGAAGGCTAGGGGCCTTCGCCAAAAGGAAGAGTTCGACCTCGATCGAACGGCGATGGGTTACTATTTTGATAAGTTCGAAATAACACCCTTTAAGGCCAGGGGCCTTCGCCAAAGAAGAGTTCGACCTCGATCGAACGACGAAGGGTTACTATTTCGATAAGTTTGAAATAACACATTTTAAGGCCAAGGGCCTTCACCAAAAAGAAGAGTTCGACCTCAATCGAACGACGACGGGTTACTATTTCAATACGTTCGAAATAACACCCTTTAAGGCCAGGGGCCTTCGCCAAAAAGAAGAGTTCGACCTCGATCGAACGACGACAGGTTAATATTTTGATAAGTTTGAAATAACACCCTTTAAGGCCAAGGACTTCGCCAAAAAGAAGAGTTCGATCTCGATCGAACGACGACGGGTGACTATTTCGATAAGTTTGAAATAACACCCTTTAAGGCCAGGGGCCTTCGTCAAAAAGAAGAGTTCGACCTCGATCGAACGACGACGAGTTACTATTTCGATTAGTTTGAAATAACACCCTTAAAGGCCAGGGGCCTTCGCCAAAAAGAAGAGTTCGACCTCAATCGAACGACGACGGGTTACAATACGATAAGTTTGAAATAACACATTTTAAGGCCAAGGGCCTTCGCCAAAAAGAAGAGTTCGACCTCGATCGAACGATGATGGGTAACTATTTGGATAAGTTCGGAATAACAACCTTTTAGGCCAGGGGCCTTCGCCAAAAAAAAGAGTTTGACCTCGATCGAACGACAACGGTTTACTATTTTTATATGTTCGAAATATAACCCTTTAAGGCAAAGGGCCTTCGCCAAAAAGAAGAGTTTGACCTCGATAGAAAGAAGATGGGTTACTATTTCGATAAGTTTGAAATAACACCCTTTAAGGCCAGGGGCCTTCGCCAAAAAGAACAGTTCGACCTCTGTCGAACGACGATGGGTGACTATTTCGATAAGTTCAAAATAACACCCTTTAAGGCCAGAGGCCTTCGCCAAAAAGAAGAGTTCGACCTTAATCGAACGACGACGGGTTACTATTTCAATAAGTTCGAAATAACACCCTTTAAGGCCAGGGGCCTTCAGCAAAAAGAAGAGTTCTACTTCGATCGAACTACGACGGGTTACTATTTCTATAAGTTTGAAATAACACCCATGAAGGCCAGGGGCCTTAGCCAAAAAGAAGAGTTCGACCTCAATTGAACGACGAAGGGTTACTATTAAGATACGTTCGAAATAACACCCTTTCAGGCTAGGGCCTTCACCTAAAAGAACAGTTCGACCTCGATCGAACGACGACGGGTTACTATTTCGATAAGTTCGAAATAACACCCTTTAAGGCTAGGGGCCTTCACCAAAAAGAAGTGTTCGACCTCGATCGAACGACGACGGGTTACTATTTTGCTAAGTTCTAAATAACACCCTTTAAGACTAGGGGCCTTCGCCAAAAAGAAGAGTTTGACCTCGATCGAACAACGACGGGTAATTGTTTCGATAAGGTCGAAATAACACCCTTTAAGGCCAGGGGCCTTCGCCAAAAATAAGAGTTCGACCTAGATAGAATGCCAAAGGGTTACTATTTCGATAAGTTCGTAATAATACCCTTTAAGGCCAGGGGCCTTCGCTAAAAAGAAGAGTTCGAACTCGATCGAACGTCTACGGGTTACTATTTCGATAAGTTTGAAATAACACCTTTGAAGGCTAGGGGCCTTCGCCAAAAGGAAGAGTTCGACCTCGATCGAACGGCGATGGGTTACTATTTTGATAAGTTCGAAATAACACTCTTTAAGGCCAGGGGCCTTCGCCAAAAAGAAGAGTTCGACCTCGATCGAACGACGAAGGGTTACTATTTCGATAAGTTTGAAATAACACATTTTAAGGCCAAGGGCCTTCACCAAAAAGAAGAGTTCGACCTCAATCGAACGACGATGGGTTACTATTTCGATAAATTCGGAATAACTACCTTTTAGGCTAGGGGCCTTCGCCAAAAAGAAGAGTTTGACCTCGATCGAACGACAACGGTTTACTATTTTGATATGTTCGAAATATAACCCTTTAAGGTTAGGGTCCTTCGCCAAAAAGACGAGTTCGACCTTGATCGAACGACGACGGGTTACTATTTCGATTAGTTCGAAATAACACCCTTTAAGGAACGGGGCCTTCGCCAAAAAGAAGAGTTTGACCTCGATCGAACGACGACGCCTTACTATTTCGATAAGTTCGAAATAACACATTTTAATACCATGGGCCTTCGCCAAAAAGAAGAGTTCGACCTCGATCGAACGACGATGGGTTACTATTTCGATATGTTCGGAATAACAACCTTTAAGTCTAGGGGACTTCACCAAAAAGAAGAGTTAGACCTCGATCAAACGACGACGGTTTACTATTTCGATAAGATTGAAATATAACCCTTTAAGGACAGGGGAATTCGCCAAAAAGAATAGTTCGACCTCGATCTAACGACGAGGGGTTACTATTTCGATAAGTTCGAAATAACACCCTTTAAGGCCAGAGGCTTTGGCCAAAAAGAAGAGTTCGACCTCAATCGAACGACGACGGGTTTCTATTTTGATAAGTTCGAAATAACACGCTTGAAGGCAAGGGGCCTTCACCAAAAAGAAGAGTTCAACCTCGATCGAACGACGACGGGTTACTATTTCGATAAGTTCGAAATAACACCCTTGAAGGCCAGGGGCCTTCGCGAAAAAGAAGAGTACGACCTCGATCAAACGACGACGGGTTACTATTTCGTTATGTTCGAAATAACACCCTTGAAGGCCAGGGGCCTCCGCCAAAAAGAAGTGTTCTACCTCGATTGAACGACGACGGGTTACTATTTCAATACGTTCGAAATAACACCCTTTAAGGCCAGGGGCCTTCGCCAAAAAGAAGAGTTCGACCTAGATCGAACGACGATAGGTAAATATTTTGATAAGTTCGAAATAACACCCTTTAAGGGCAAGGCCTTCGCCAAAAAGAAGAGTTCGACCTCGATCGAACGACGATGGGTAACTATTTCTATAAATTTGAAATAACATCGTTTAAGGCCAAGGTCCTTCTCCAGAAAGAAGAGTTCGACCTCGATCGAACCACGACGGGTTACTATTTTGATATGTTCGAAACAACACCCTTTAAGGCCAGGGGTCTTCGCCAAAAAAAAAAGTTTGAATTCGATCGAACAACGACGGGTAACTATTTCGATAATTTCGAAATAAGACCCTTTAAGTCCAGGGGCCTTCGCTCAAAAAAAAAGAGTTCGACCTCGATCGAACGACGACGGGTTACTATTTCGATAAGTTGGAAATAACACCCTTGAAGGCCAGGGGACTTCGCCAAAAAGAAGAGTTCAACCTCGATCGAATGACGACAGCTTACTATTTCGATAATTTCGAAATAACACCTTTAAGGCCAGGGGCCTTCGCCGAAAAGAAGAGTTCGACCTCGATCAAACGACGATGGGTTACTATTTTGATAAGTTCGAAATAACACCCTTAAAGGCTAGGGGCCTTCGCCAAAAAGAAGAGTTCGACCTCGAACGAACGATGATGGGTTACTATTTCGATAAATTCGAAATAACACCCTTCAAGACCAGGGGCCTTCGCCAAAAAGAAGAGTTCGACCTCCATCGAATGACGACGGGTTACTATTTTAATAAGCTCTAAATAACACCCTATAATGCTAGGGGCCTTCGCCAAAAAGAAGTGTTCGACCTCGATAGAATGACGACGGGTTGCTATTTTGATAAGTTCGAAATAACAGCCTTTAAGTCTAGGGGCCTTCGCCAAAAAGAAGAGTTCGACCTCAATCGAAAAACGACGGCTTACTATTTCAATAAGTTCGAAATAACACCCTTGAAGGCTAGGGGCCTTCTCCAAAAAGAAGAGTTCGACCTCGATCGAACGACGACGGGTTATTATTTTGATAAGTTCAAAATAACACCGTTGAAGGACAGGGGCCTTCGCCAAAAAGAAGAGTTGGACCTTGATCGAACGACGACGGGTAACTATTTCGATAAGTTAGAAATAACACCCTTTAAGGCTAGGGGCCTTCGCCAAAACGAAGTCTTCGACCTCTATCGAACGACGACGGGTGACTATTTGGATAAGTTCGAAATAACACCGTTTAAGGCCAAGGGCCTTCGCCAAAAAGAAGAGTTCGACCTCGATCGAATGACGACGGGTTACTATTTCGATAAGTTCGAAATAACACCCTTTAAGGCCAGGGGCCTTCGCCAAAAAAAAAAGTTCGAATTGGATCGAACAACGATGGGTGACAATTTCGATACGTTCGAAATAACACCCTTTAAGGCCAGAGGCCTTTGCCAAAAAGAACTGTTCGACCTCGATAGAATGAAGACGGGTTACTATTTCGATAAATTCGAAATAACACCCTTTAAGGCCAGGGGCCTTCACCAAAAAGATGAGTTCGACCTCGACCCAACGACGACGGATTACTATTTTGATAAGTTCAAAATAACACCCTGTAATGTAGGGGCCTTCGCCAAAAAGAAGAGTTCGACCTCAATCGAACGACGATGGGTTACTATTTTGATAAGTTCGAATTAACACCCTTAATGGCTAGGGGCTTCGCCAAAAAGAAGAGTTCGACCTCGAACGAACGATGATGGGTTACTATTTTGATAAGTTCGAAATAACACCCTTTATTGCTAGGGGCTTTCGCCAAAAAGAAGAGTTCAACCACGATCGAACAACGACAGGTTACTATTTTGATAAGTTCGAAATAACACCCTTAAAGGCCAGGGGCTTTTGCCAAAAAGAAAAGTTCGACCTCGATCGAACGACGAAGGGTTACTATTTCGATAAGTTCGAAATAATGTCGTTTTAAGCCAGGGGCTTTCGCCAAAAAGAAGAGTTCAACCTTGATCGAATGACAACGGGTAACTATTTCGATAAGTATGAAATAACACCCTTTAAGGCCAGAGGCCTTCACCAAAACGAAGTGTTCGACCTCTATCAAACGACGACGGGTGACTATTTCGATAAGTTCAAAATAACACCCTTAAAGGCCAACGGCCTTTGCCAAAAAGATGAGTTCGATCTCCATTGAACGACGACAGGTTACTATTTTGGTAAATTCGGTATAACAAACTTTAAGGCCAGGGGCCTTCGCAAAAAAGAAGAGTTCGACCTCGATCGAACGACGATGGATTACTATTTCAATAAGTTCGAAATAACACCCTTTATGGCCAGAGGCTTTGGCCAAAAAGAAGAGTTCGACCTCGATCAAACGATGACGGGTTACTATTTCGATAAGTTTGAAATAACACGCTTGAAGGCCAGGGGCCTTCGCCAAAAAGAAGAGTTCGGCCTCGATTGAACGACGACGGGTTACTATTTCGATAAGTTTGAAATAACACCCATTAAGGTCAACGGCCTTTGCCAAAAAGAAGAGTTCGACCTCGATCGAATGATGACGGGTTACTATTTCGATAAGTTCAAAATAACACACTTTAAGGCCAGGGGCCTTCGCCAAAAATAAGAGTTCGACCTCGATCGAACGACGACAGCTTACTACTTCGATAATTTCGAAATAACACCTTTAAGGCCAAGGGGCTTCACCAAATAGAAGAGTTCGACCTCGATCGAACGATGATGGGTTACTATTTCGATAAGTTCGAAATAACACCCTTGAAGGCCAGGGGCCTTTGCCTAAAAGAAGAGTACGACCTCGATCAAACGATGATGGGTTACTATTTCGTTAAGTTCGAAATAACACCCTTGAAGGCTAGGGGCCTTCGCCCAAAAGAAGTGTACTACCTCGATCGAACGACGGTTACTATTACATTCGAAATAACAACCTTTAAGGACAGGGGCCTTCACCAAAAAGAAGAGTTCGACCTCGATCGAACGACGACAAGTTACTATTTTGATAAGTTCGAAATAACACCCTATAAGGCCAGGGCCTTCGCCAAAAAGAAGAGTTCGATCTCGATCGAACGACGACGAGTAACTATTTCGATAAGTTCGAAATAACACCCTTTAAGTCCAGTGGCCTTCGCCAAAATGAAGTGTTCAACCTCTATCGAACGACGATGGGTGACTATTTTGATAAGTTCGAAATAACACCGTTTAAGGAAGAGGGCCTTCGCCAGAAAGAAAAGTTCAACCTCGATCGAACGACGACGGGTAACTATTTCGATAAGTTCGAAATAACACCCTTTAAGGCCAGGGCCTTCGCCAAAAAGAAGAGTTCGACCTCGATCGAATGACAACGGGTAACTATTTCGATAAGTTCGAAATATTACCCTTTAAGTCCAGGGTCCTTCGCCAAAAAGAAGAGTTCGACCTCGATCGAATGCCGATGGGTTACTATTTCGATAAGTTCGAAATAACACCCTTTAAGGTAAGGGGCCTTCGCCAAAAAGAAGAGTTCGACCTCTATTGAACGACAAACGGGTTTTAATTTCGATAAGTTCGAAATAAAACCCTTTATGGCTAGGGGCCTTCGCAAAAAAGAAGAGTTCGACCTCGATCGAACAATAACGGGTTACTATTTTGGTAAGTTCGAAATAACACCCTTTAAGGCCAGGGGCCTTCGACAAAATGAAGAGTTTGACCTCGATTGAACGACGACGGTTTACTATTTCGATAAGTTTAAAATAACACCCTTTAAGGCCAGGGGCCTTCGTCAAAACAAAGAGTTTGACTTCGATCGAACAACGACAGGTTACTATTTTGATAAGTTCGAAATAACACACTTTAAGGCCAGGGGCCTTCGCGAAAAAGAAGAGTACGACCTCGATCAAACGACGACGGGTTACTATTTCGTTATGTTCGAAATAACACCCTTGAAGGCCAGGGGCCTCCGCCAAAAAGAAGTGTTCTACCTCGATTGAACGACGACGGGTTACTATTTCAATACGTTCGAAATAACACCCTTTAAGGCCAGGGGCCTTCGCCAAAAAGAAGAGTTCGACCTAGATCGAACGACGATAGGTAAATATTTTGATAAGTTCGAAATAACACCCTTTAAGGGCAAGGCCTTCGCCAAAAAGAAGAGTTCGACCTCGATCGAACGACGATGGGTAACTATTTCTATAAATTTGAAATAACATCGTTTAAGGCCAAGGTCCTTCTCCAGAAAGAAGAGTTCGACCTCGATCGAACCACGACGGGTTACTATTTTGATATGTTCGAAATAACACCCTTTAAGGCCAGGGGTCTTCGCCAAAAAAGAAAGTTTGAATTCGATCGAACGACGACGGGTTACTATTTTTATAAGTTCGAAATAACACCCTTTAAGGCCAGGGGCTTTCGCCAAAAAGAAGAGTTCGACCACGATCGAACAACGACTGGTTACTATTTTAATAAGTTCGAAATAACACCCTTTAAGCCCAGGGGCTTTTGCCAAAAAGAAGAGTTCGACCTCGATCAAACGACGAATGGTTACTATTTTGATAAGTTCGAAATAATGCCGTTTTATGCCAGGGATTTTGCCAAAAAGAAGAGTTCAACCTTGATTGAACGACGACGGGTAACTATTTCGATAAGTTTGAAATAACACCCTTTAAGGCCAGGGGCCTCCGCCAAAAAGAAAAGATTTCGACCTCGATCGAATAATGACGAGGAACTCTCTCGTTTAGGTCGTAACACTTCTGAGGCCAAAAGCCATCAGAAGGAAAAACTGGGACTCGCGATACAAGCATCTATCTCACACCAAAAGCCAAAAATAGTTGAAATGAAGTGAAGTAAAAGGCAAATAATGAAGAAAAAACTCCTTTATGCAAAGTCATTGTGCGGACTATCGCCGCTTATACATGGTCCAAGCCAACAATAAAAAAAGGGGAGAAGGAAGAAGAATGAAAAGAAAGGGGAAAAAACAACAACGACAAACGACGAACAAATATATAAAAAACAACAAGAAGCAAATGAAAATAAGAATAGACAAAGGAAACATTCTTCATTTGGCGTCATCACCGCCATCACCACCACCATTGTCGTCTCCAAGAAGCCCTCCATCACCATCATCTGCACCCCCATTAGCTTCAGGCGTCGCTGCATCATACCCATAATTGGTGCAAGCCTCCCGCGCTTTCACTTGTGCTTCCTCATAGGCAGCCTCAGTCACGGTACCCGCCTCCTATGAACTCTTATATATATCCCGCTGGGCTTCGGCATAAACCCAAAGCTCGTGCATATGGTGGGGAACGGTGATGGAGGAAGATTCAACCTGAGCCAACAGTCACCCATTTTCTGCCTCAAGTGCTGCGACCCGATCTCCCAAAACCGATGCCTCTTGGTCAATCTCGTTGATGCGCTGCTCGAGCCTTGCCTCTTTGAGGGTAGTTGTCGCTCTCTCCGACTCTTGTTCGGATTGAAGAACGCGGATGGTGTTCTCCAGGGCCGCCACCCTCGCTGAAGCCTTAGACCAAGAACTCTCGATACTTTCCAACCCAGCAACCTTGCTCTCCAGCACAGTCAATTTCCCATCCATTCCACTCTCATCGCCTTGACCTTGATCAAGTTCCGATCCATCTCCGACTGCATGGACCTCAATCTCTCCTGCAGATGCTCACATTTTGCGGCAACTGCCCTGCCCAACTCGAGCTCCTCATCCTTAATTCAAAATTGCTCCTCGAGCACACTCTTGCTGTAGATGGCTTGCATCAACTCCTAGTCCCGTTTCTCCAACTCTTTGCCAAGAGCCCGATTCCCGGGGTTTGTCTTCAGCCGCTAATGCATCTCGCGGCACCTGTTGAGGTAGCGATGATACTTCTCCAACATCTTAAAGAAAATCCTGGCTCGAGTGTTGGCCCTGCGGATGCTTTCCACTTCCACCATATACGTCTGGAAAACGCAAAGACGGGATTAGAATAATATTTTCAAGAATGGCGAAGAAAAACAAAAGTAAAATGCAACGTGCCCTTAAGCCCATGGTGGCCACCTCATCCATCAAATCAGCATCAGGAACGGACCGAAGGGCCGCATTTTCGGCTTCGGAGCATAGCAGGCTAAACTGTGGCACCAGATCTTCTATGTCCCCTAAGAGGTTGACACCAGAAAGGATCTGAAAAATACGGGTCGAGCCCCCCGCATAAACCACTGAGTGGGTAAGGTCCTCTTCAAACATCGCGATATCATCAGGGTTGAGGTCCGACTCGGATTCATAATCATCGATCGCCATGCCTTTCCCTCTTTCGGTAGCCTAAGGGGGAGCACGACACAATTGCAGAAGATGAGCGTACGTCTGAAATCATGACGGCAACCCGGGAAGTCTAATTCTCTTCCACGACAGGTTGCTGATCACCGACAACGGCAGGAGCTTCCGATTGAGCTGAGGCAACGGTCGGTTCCGTCTCTACGGGGGGAGCCATAACAAAAATTCCTCCAGATCCTATCGTGGGAGAGTCATCTAGATGAATCAATGTTGGGGGTGCAGTCTCAAACTCCACTCTTCATCTTTTTGATGGCCCCTCATCTTCCTCAGTAGGCGGTGATTCACCCATCGAGAGAACAACACAGGTCGAAACCTCTTCCTGAGAAGTGGCCCTCGTAGGAGTAACCAAGGCCGTAGACTCAACTGAAGCAGCCCTCGATGAAGGTTCGGCGATGGGTACCACAGTAGAGTGAGCAGATGAGGCTGGCTGACGAAAAGCTAACGGAGGAGGCCTTGCCCTACGTACTCTCCCTGACATTGATAAACAACACATAACAAGCCAAGCAAAAGAGAGGAAGAATAGCAAATAGAAACGTCATCTCACATGTAAGAGGCCTGATTGAAGATACAAAAACTTACGCGTAAAGTTTCACTTCTCAGGGAATCCCATTGGGTCCGCCACAATGTGCTCAGTCCATACGTAAAAATAATTCTCGTAGAAATGACGGTTGGTCTTGTCATCCATCCTCACCACCAGACTCCTCGACCCTCGAGGGCGCATGTGAATCATTGTACCACGGTTAAGTTGAGGGGCGATGATGCTGAGCATATGATCCAAAGTGACCTCATGACCGGCGAGTTCCACATAATTAAGCAGTATAAGGAATAACTTGTACACATACGGTGAAAGTTTGGTGGAGCATACCTCGTAAAAACGGCAAAGATCCACCACCAACAAAGGAAGAGGAAGTGTGTACCCTACAATGAAGAGGTGGGCGTAGAACACGTAGTACCTGGGTGGTCGAAATGAACTATGTCTTTCCCCACTGCCAGCTGCATATCAACATAATTGGAGATTCCCCGCCTTTCTTTCAGCTCTGCAATGTCCCTCTTCTCATAATTGAGTGAAAAGGTTCTGGTTCGACCCTGGCGGGAGTACTGAAGTCAGTCGGCTCTCTCCCAGGGCAAGGCAGGATCTCAATCACTGATGGGACCTCCTCATCTTCTACCGCGTCTTCCCTTACAGTGGCCTGAGCATCACTTTTCGGTACCGAAATAGTGGCAGGGAGATTGTCGCGAGAAGAATCACCAGCCATTTTTATCGAAAAACACGCCAAAGAAATAACAGAAAGAAGAGATGAAAGTTTTCAGTGAACAGAGGGGCACGCAGAAATTCGAGGTATAAGAAAGAAAATATATCTGCAGGATTCTCCCAAGTGAAAGATAAAGAAATGTGTCAGTCGAATGACAAGCTCCCTTTATTGAAAAGAGACATAAATCCCCCGAGCACGAAACCCAAGAGTCGCCAATCGAATTTGATAGGGCATGAAACGTTTCAATTCCCTAGGAACGTGTGTAATAATGGCAATAACCATAAAACAACGCTTCGATACCAAACGACGTTTCGGTTCTGAAACCGTAGCAACGATCCATGGGAATCGACAGAACGCTGCCACTCCACCAAAAACCCATAAAATATAATAAAGGAACGAAGAGTCATAAATCAAATTTCTCTCGAATTTGTAACAATCATGATCCATCTGCCGAGCACGATAGAGGACGACCCCGACAGATGGAGGGACTAACTGTATTGGTCAAAATCTGACTGTCGCGACCAAGTTGACCGATGTCCTGCCTAAGTAACCAAGCAGCGAAAGTTAATGTAGCCCACTCTATATCTCCTCCCTAACATTCGACGAGTCGGTAAGAGCGGCGTCTGAAAGCATGACTAAGACACATTGGAGGCAAGAGGACGTCGAGCCGAGCAAAAGGCAAGGGTGCCATGACTATATATAGTCAGGGAAAGCTTTCAACAAAGGGGGCTGCTTCTCCTATCTTCTAAAAAAGCTGAAAAGCTCTCTTCTAATTTTCTTGATTGAAAAGAGTGAATCTCTAGGACAACATGTAAAGCGGTCTCCACATCGATTGATGGGAGATACAATGTTGAATATCAATAAGATCATTTATATTTCCTTCATCCTAAGTATGATCCACACTGCTAGCTCTTTAATCTGGAATTTATTATGTTTGACTAAGATTTACCCCTTCATCTTTGATTGATTTGTTCAAAAAGGTTTCAATATCTTTTGAGTCAAACAGCAGAGGTTGAGCAAAATTGGGACTCCTCCAGAGAATACCCGAAACTCTCCAAAAAAAATTGGGACTCCTCTAGAGAATACCTGAAACACACCCAAAAACAATTGGGACTCATAGCGGGTTAACATTTCGACGAAAGTTTGAAATAACACCCTTAAGGCCAAGGGCCATCGCCAAAGAGAAGAATTCGACCTCGATCAAACAAAGACAGGTTAGCATTTTGACAAAGTTTGAAATAATAAACTTAAGGACAAGGGATATCGCCAAAAAGAAGAGTCCGACCTCGATCGAACAACGATGGATTAACATTTCAACGAAAGTTTGAAATAACACCCTTAAGGACAAGGGCCATCGCCAAATAGAAGAGTTCGACCTCGATCGAATAATGACGGGTTAACATTTCGATGAAAGTTCGAAATAACACCATTAAGGCCAAGGGCCATCGTCAAAGAGAAGAGTTCGACCTCGACGAACAGCGACGGGTTAGCATTTCGACAAAAGTTCAAAATAACACCCTTAAGGCCAAGGGTCATCGCCAAAAAGAAGAGTTCGGCCTCGATTAAACAACGATTGGTTAACATTTCGCGAAAGTTTGAAATAACACCCTTAAGGCCAAAGGACATTGCCAGAGAGAAGAGTTCGACCTCGATCGAAAAATGGCGGGTTAACATTTCGACGAAAGTTCAAAATAACACCCATTAGGCTAAGCGCCATCACCAAAAGAGAATAGTTTGACCTCGATCGAACAACGACGGGTTAACATTTCGACGAAAGTTCGAAATAACAACCTTAAGGCCAAGGGCCATCGCCAATGAGAAGAGTTCGACCTCGATTGAACAAAGACGAGTTAACATTTCGATAAAAGCTCGAAATAACACCCATAAGGACAAGGGCCATCGCCAGAGAGAAGGGTTTGACCTTGATCGAATAACGACAGGTTAATATTTCAAAGAAAGCTCGAAATAACACCCATAAGGCCAAGGGCCATCCCCAAAAAGAAGAGTTCGACCTCGATCCAGTAACGACGGGTTATCATTTTGACAAAAGCATGAAATAACACCTCTACGGCCAGTGGCCATCGCCAAAAAGAATTGCGACTTCGCACAAACCAACGATAGTTTGGTCCCACTCGGACGATCCAAGTCATGACTGGCTTCATCCAAAATAATGAATACGTTATATAATCTCGTTTTGAATCAAGAGCGAATCTGCTCAAAGCAATAAGTCACATGTCAACCTCGTCCAAATAGGCAGATCAAACAAGACTCCATTCGGACTCACATGACGAAGTCCTACTCAGTCCGGCTAAGGTTAAATTCCCTGAAAATCAGGAATTCACCATACGGAAATCCGACATTTCACGCCAAAGTTATGTAAAGAAAAAGTAAGAGAAGTGCAAAAGATATACACCGATGAAAACTTCTTTTTATTTAAAGCAGTTTCACAAATAGTCGTAAATTACACACGGCTAAAATCGGGCAAATCCCAAGGAAAATATAACAACAGAAAAAACAACCAAAAAAAGAGAACAACACAAACAAAGATGAACAACTCTTTCACTCGGCGTCATCACCGCCATCCTCCTCATCACCATTTCCAGGAAGTCCCTCTTTAGCATCAACATCCTCGTCGGCCTCCGGCGTCGTATGATCATATCCACAGTTAAAATGATCCTCTCGTGCCTTTGCCCGTGCTCCTTCATATGCAACCTCAGAAACATTGCCCGCTTCCTACAAACTATTATATATGTCCCGCTGGGTTTCGGCATGTACCTAGAGCTCGTGTAGATGACAGGGAACAGCGGCGGAGGCAGATTCGACTTGGGCCAATAATTGCGCCTTTTTGGCCTCAAAAGCAGCGACCCGGTCCCCCAAAGTTGAAGCTTCCCGGTCGATTTCACCAATATGCTCTTCGATCCTCGCCTCCCTAAGCGTCGTCATCGCCCTCTCAGATTCCTACTTGGATTGAAGGACGCGAATAGTGTCCTCTAAAGCCACCGCCCTCGCTGAAGCTGACACCAAAGCACTCTCGATATTCTCCAACCCGGAAACCTTTCTCTCCAGCTCGGCTAACTTTCCCATCTATTTCGCACTCATCTCCTCGACCCTGATGGCATTCTGATCCATCTCGGATTACATCGACTGCACCTTCGCCTAAAGATGCTCACACTCTGCGGAAACCCTTCACCCAATTCACGTTCTTCGTCCTTTACACGAAGTTGATCCTCGAGCTCTTTACTCCTGCGAATAGCCTGCACCAGCTCCTAATCCCTCTTTTCCAGTTCCTCACCAAAGGATCAATCACCGGTATTTTCCCTCAGCCGCTCGTGCATCTCACGGCACTTGTTGCGGTAGCGCCAATACTTCTCCAACATCATCAGGAAAATTTTGGCCCGAGTGTCGACCCTACGAGCACTCTCAATCTCCACCATGTACGTTTGAAAGACAAAAATATTGGTTAAGGCCAAGGTCGCCAAAGATGAAAAGAACATAAAAGAAAGGAGAAACTTACCCTCAAGCCCATAGCGGCCACTTCATGCATCAAATCAACATCACGGACATCCCGGAGAGCCTCACTCTCTGCAGCAGAACACAAAATGTCAAACTGTGGTACCAGGTCTTCCGTATCCCCCGGGAGGTTAATATCCGACGAGATTTCAAGTATACGGGACAAGCCTCCCGCATGTACCACCGTACGAGTAAGGCCCTCTTCAATCATCCTAACGTTATCAGGTCAAGATCAGACTCAGATTCGTATTCATCAACCACGACGCTTTTTCCCCTCTCTGCGACTGAAGAAGAAGCACAACCCCGTCCAAAAGATGAAGGCCCGCCCAAAGTAACAACATAGGCCTCGGGACTCCGGCTCCCCGTCGCAATAGTTTGTTGGCCACTTATAACGGCCAGAGTCTTTGTCGATGGGTTAGTCACGGTAACCAACCCCACCTTTGCAGACAGGTTAGCATCATTCCCCGTATCAGACTCCATCAATGGGATGTCGCCCTCCCAATATACCATGGCTGATGGAGCCGTTTCGAACTCTACTCATCGTCTCTTTGACGAACCTTCACCATCCTCAGCATGGGAAGACTCCTATGTTGGGCAGATAGTAGAAGTCGGATCCCAAGATTGAGGAGCGGTTTTCGTGCGCACGGCTATGGCTGCAGATTCATCTTGAGCAGCCCTTGCCGTAGGTCGATCTAAAAATTACGCCAAAGGCACGAACAGTCAGATTTCTCCTAAGTGTTCGAAATTATAATCCGCCTGTCGGGCCTACCAAGAGACGACCCCGACGGACGGAGGGACTAATTGTCTAGGTCAAAATCTGACCACCGTAGTCGACCCAGCTGGTATTCCACCTAAGTGGTGGGATAGTGAGAGATTTCACGACCTACTTCAGTCCAAGCACCTACAGTGTACAATAAGTTAAAAATAATACTCAAGTAACAGCGAAAACGGTCGTAGCGTGACGGCACATCGGTCAAAGAATATAGCAAGTGTCCCAGAGCTATATATAGAGGGGGAATTCTCGAGGGGGGGGTTTATCTCTCTTTGTTTTCTCCTGCAATTTCTTTTGGAAAAGGATGCAAAATTGATCATCCTCTCTGTCTCATGAAAGAATGCAAACACCAATAAAGATTGATCACTCTTATTTTATTTTACTCATTATTTTTCGATTCATCTTCAGATCTGGAGTTTATTACGCTTGGATAAGATTTACCTCATCATTATCATTAATTGATTTAATAAAAAAAATTGATATCTTTTGGTCAAACAGTGGGGTCATAATATTTGTGTGACTATAAAACCTTCCCATTAAGAGTAAAATAAAAACTTTAAAGTGAAATTATTTTCAAATACTCCATAAATTATGTCATTCTTTTTTAAGACTCACATAAATTTACACGGAGAGAGTACTTTATTAGAGGAAAAAAAACTTTAACAAATACTTTTCATAAAACTTAATTGTAATTTTTAAAATAAGACAAATGACCTATTACAGCAAATAAAGATAATAATTTTATATTAGTTAATGCTCATGTTCAATAGACTAGTTAGTTGAGTCAGAAACCAAAATGTTATCTTTTTGGACTCAAAATATTTTTTTAGGTAGAAAAAAATCTTAGTTACTAAAATATGTAAAACCCGCGTTTTACCTTAACGGTCGTTTGGTACGTTAAGGTAAAACGCGGTCTAAAAAATACAAAAACGTGGTTTGAAACCGCATTTTACCATACAATCTATTCTCAGCCTCAGTCCTACAAAAAGCCAAACGATGAGAAGGTGTATGTGTCTGCCTTCCTCTACCTTTAAAATATTTATACAAAGAGAAATTTCTCTTTCCCATCCCAAATTCCAAGGCACAAATATATGATATCCCCCCTCCCCCTCCCCCCAAATTCACATTCCTATCGCTATCCCTTTCTTAGTGTCTCTGCTCAAAGACAGTGCCTCAAAAGAATAGTCACTCCCTTTCACTTGCTACTCCCGTGTAATAATGGAAGTTTTTGAATTAATGTACGTTCACTAATTTAAATTCTATGTTTATGTTATGAAATATAACTCAAAGTAACAATATGGAACAAGAAAATAAAGCAATTTAGTAAAACATGAACAAGAAATGGAGATAGAGAGAAGGGAGAGATTTTCTTCTTCAATTGTGTATATTTTTCTATCTATTACAAGGCCTTTATATAGGCATAAAAATGAAGAAAATATGTCATGGAATATGTCATTTAACATACAAAATATGTTATTGAATATGTCATTAAGCATTTGAAATGAAGATCATGGAAGAAGAGTAGACATCCACCATAATGTGATATTTACCATAACATTCCCCCTTGGATGTCCAAAGATAATGTGCCTCATTAAAACCTTACTAGAAAAAAAACCCTATGGGAAAAAAATCCTAGTGAAGGAAAAAGAGTACACATGTTTAGAAATACGCCTTTTGGTTGCCTCGTTAAAAACCTTGCAAGGAAAATCCAGCGGGATAAAACCTTGTAAGGGAAAAAGAGTGCAAAGCGTATTAACTCCCCCTGATCAGAGCATCAATTCACATCCTTGATCATTCACATCCCAATCTTGTATACTAGTTTCTTGAAGGTTGACGTCGGTAGAGATTTGGTGAACAAATCAGCCATATTATCACTTGAAAGAATCTGTTGCACATTGATATCACCATTTTTTTGAAGATCATGTATGGAAAATAACTTTGGTGAAATGCGATTTGTCCTAACTCCTTTTATGAATCCTCCTTTCAATTGGGCTATGCATGTTGTATTGTCTTCATACAAAATTGTGGGTAGTTTGTAACACTTCAAATCATATTTTTCTTGAATAAGATGTATTATAGACATCAATCATACACATTCTCGACTTTCTTCACAAATAGCAATTATCTCAGCATGATTAGATGAAGTATCCACGATTGATTGCTTAGTCGATTGCCAAGATATGGCAGTGCCTCCACATGTAACACACAGCATGTTAGAGATCAAGCCTTGCGTATGTTAGATAAATACCCTGCATCAGCATAACCAACAAGATCGGGATTGCAATCATTGCCATAAAATAAGCCCACATCGGTAGTCTTTTTTAGATAACGCAATATGTGTTTGATTTCATTCCAATGTCTCCTTGTAGGAGCAGAGCTATATCTTGCGAAGACATTAACTGAAAAAGTTATGTCACGCCTTGTAGTGTTAGCAAAATATATTAGTGCATCAATTTCACTAAGATATGGTACTTCAGGATCAAGAAGTTCTTCATTATTTTCATGAGCTCGGAATGAATCTTTATTTATATCGAGTGATCACACAACCATCGGGGTACTCAATGGATTAGTTTATTCATATAGAATCGCTTTAAAATATTTTCAGTGTATGTTAATTGATGGACAAAAATTTCATCTTTCATATACTTAATTTGTAGAGCAAGATGAAATTTTATCTTTCTAAGATCTTTCATTTCAAATTCTTTTTTTAAACAGTCTACTGCTTTATGAAGATCCCCGGGTGTTCTAATGATATTTGAAACATCAACATACACGGGGATTAGAACAAATTGAAATTCAGATCCTTTTACAAGGACAAATTGAATTATTCTTGTACCCTTCTTTCAACAAGTATTTTCTCGGGCGATTATACCACATGCGCCCTGATTGTTTCAATCCATATAAGGATTATTGAAGCTTTATTTAATAAATATCTTGGGAACCATAATATGCTTCAGAACAATTTAAATCCTTCAATTATTTCCATTATATGCATATCAAGTTTTTTATGTATTGCCAGATTAAAACCTGAAATGACTACATCCACCATAAGAGATCATGTCTCTATATAATCAATGCCAGGATATTTACAAATCTTCTTGTGACACAAGTCGTCTTTATGTCTATCGACTTGTCTTTCTTCGCACAAGAGCACATTTATACCTCCACTGGCTTTATACTTTCAGGTGTTCGGACTATCCGTCCAACTTTACATTTTTCAGGTGAAATCAATCTTGATTGCGTATATTTTATTTTATTTTTGCCAATCATTTATCTGTCCAAATTTCATTACAGATTTGAGCTCAAGATCCTCGTCAATATTAATAATATTGTGTGCTATATTATATTAACAATATCGCCGATGATCACTTTTTGTCGGTCCTATTATTACCTAATAAAGAAATAACTTATTGAGGTTTCTTTATCTCATTATTTTTAGGTACCTGAGCCTCTCCCATGAGGTCTTATGAAGTATTATGTCGTGGTGCTCTTCTAGAAAAAAGCCTTAAAAGACACTGGAAGATTGTAGAATCAATCAGGAGACGCCACGTGTTACATACATTAAATGGAAGTGACAGATGAAGCACCAGTTCTAGGGAAGAATTAATGGCGGCAAATATTCCCACTTTAATGAGATCCACTTCCCAAATATTCTATTGATGAATAAATGGCAAGTGGGGGGACTATCTGTATTGGGAAAAATTAAGATCATATATGGAAGTTATTATAAGATGACACGTCATGACACGTGGACTGGTAAAAGAATGATAGTTGGCAAAGAATAGTTGAAGAGGCACGAGCTTGAGCAGGCACGGGCAGAGATCCAAGAAAATCAGAAAGGATAGGTGCTCGAACCTCTTGATATTCAGAAGTTGCATCAGCAGAATGAACCTAAATAGCAAAAGAAGTATAGATACGTATTATTGGTAATTAATAGGCATTAATTACAGAAAACGTTATGGAATCTGTATTGAATCAGTTATGATTACCAATTATAATGTTACATTAAATGCTATTAATTGTCCATAATGACTCCATTATGAAAAGAGAAAAACATATCACTTAGAAATAGTTATAAAGGTGAGGAATGAACATTTGTAAAGACACGAAATACTATTGGAATATACTGATTTACTTTGCTTTCTATTCAGTCATTTTTTACATCAATTATTCTTATTTCTACTTGATTATCAGTAACCCGAGTTCTTCTAAAAATAAGCTTTGACCGAAATCCCTATTTTTGGTTAAACAGATATCAAGGCAATTATCGTTGTAATTATTATTTTTAATAATAGGTAAGATACAGTCATTATCTCCTCTTGTATGGGTTTCAAATTATCTACAATAGAGTGGCTTAATTTGTTACTTGTAAGGCATCAACTATAAAGGAAAAATAGTAAACTTATATACCATACTTTAACCTGTAATCTATATTATATTAAAAGGAGAGTAGTGAAGCATGTAGTTAAGCCAAGTGGCAAGCTAAAATGAAGCCATTTGGCAATTTAAAGACAACATAAAAAATTTGAATTATAAATGGAAACATATTTAGTGGAAATAGTAGTCCAAGATTTTCTGTAAGTTAAATTTCATTCTTTAATTAATCAAAGCCAATTATTTTAAGATTTCAACTAAAAATAATGATGTTCTCTTTTTAATGACCAAAGACGTACACCAAAAAAAAGGATGCAATTTTCATTAAGCAATCCAATATACTATAACTATAGGTATCTTTAATTAAATTTGTGTATTATATAGATTTTGTGTATAATTCAGTAATGGTATGAATCCTTTTTTGAGAAAGAATCATTATATATTACACATTAATTTTAAGTTAAAATAATAATTCTTTTGTCACGACCCTAAACCCGAACCCGATCATGATGGCGCCTCTCGTGAAGACAAGGCTAGCCAATTATACCCAATTCACTTTTTAAATAGTTAAATATCATAAAAGCAGTCTAAAACATGATATAGCAATACTAAGTAGCGGATAATGTCAATAAGGTGCGGAAGTACAACCCAACATAGCCCTAACCGGGGTGTCACAAGTCATGAGCAACTAATGATCCTGATACGAGTCTACTAGGTACGATGTCTGGTATAATAGTTTGAAATCCGCCCCTCGGGCACAGTATCAATCACTAAGAACAGTATCAGCCACTTGGGCTCACATTCAGTACAATATCAGCCCCTCAGGCTCACTCTCAGTACAATATCAGACCCTCGGGTTCACTCTCAGTACAATATCAGCCCCTCGGGCTCACTCTCAGTACAATATCAGCCCCTCGGGCTCACTCTCAGATCATGATGGGTACCCGCGCTCATTGTGGATGTGCAGACTCCGGAGGGGCCCCTTATGGCCCAAGAGTTATATCAAGCCACCTCGTGGCATCATCTCTCAGCACTCGGCCTCACATCACTCAAGCCACCTCGTGGCGTATAAAAATATATCAGGCCCTCGGCCTCATATCACTTAGCATATCCTCACATATGGCCCTCGGCCTCACTCAGTCCGAAAATCATCACAAGCCCCTCGGGCATTAGTAAAACAGTAGTTCTCAGCCCAAAATATCATTTAGAAATATCATTTAATTCTCAAAACTGAGTAAAAGTGGTTGAGTTATAAAACAGTAGGAAAAAACAGGACTGAGTTCAAGTAATAAATCAATACAGTGAGGAAATAGTGATAAAAATCCCCGGAGGGTTCAAATAGTTGGCACGAAGCCCAAATATGGCAATCAGCCCAAACCATGATGATAACAAATAGATTTCAGTCAAATACGCGGTAAAATCATCAATTGGGACGGACCAAGTCACATTACCCAATGGTAAACGACCACACGCTCATCATCAAGGTCTCACCTCAATATAGCACTACGATGTGCAAATCCGGGGTTTCAAACCCTCAGGACATCATTTACAATCATTACTCACCTCGAACTGGCTAATTCTCTAGCTCACGACGCCTTTGCCCCTCGAGTTGGCCTCCACGCGCGTCGAATATATCCAAAATCAAAACGAATACATCACAATATACTAAGGGAACAAAGGCCAAGCGAAAACAATCGAATTACCACAAAAATTTCAGAAATTGATCAAACCCGACCCCCGGGCCCATATCTCAGAATTTGACAAAATTCACAAAACTAGAATCCTTATACTCTCACGAGTCTATCCATACGAAAATTATCCAATTCCGATACCATTTGGTCCTTCAAATCATCATTTTACATTTTTGAAAGATTTCACAATTTTCTTCCCAAATTCCATCTCAAATAACAAATTAAATGATGAATTCAATGATAGATTCATGTACTCTAGCCAAATCTGAGTTAGAATCACTTACCACGATGAATTTCTTGAAAAACCTTCGAAAAATCGCAAAAATCCGAGCTCTCTAGGTCAAAATATCAAATAAAACCCAAAACTTTGTATTTATAGAAACCCAAAGATCTCCACCTCCGTGGGCCACACAAAACTGACCGTGGTCCGCACAAAACCAGTGCGGTCCGCACACAAACGACCGCGGCCACACATCTTTCCTCTGCAGTGACAAGCTTTAGTATTTTGACCATTACTTTTGATACAGATGTCCAAATTGCGATATCTTTACCTTTCTGGAAACTACACATGAAGCGCTACAACTTTTGTTTTTGAATCATCTCACAATTCGTTGTAGATCAAAAGATATGAGCTTCCGAAGTAGGACCAGCTGAATGTTCTTCACCGCGGCCGCACACCATTTTGTGCGGTCCGCACAGCACCTACCGCGGCCGCACACCATTTTGTGCGGTCCGCACAGCACCTACCGCGGCCGCACACCATTTTGTGTGGTCCGCATAGCACTCACCGCAGACGCACTTCATTTTGTGCGGACCGCGCGAGTGATTCCAAGGCCTACAACCCTTCTGGACCTGCTACAGCTATGATTTTCGACCTAAAACATCCCGGAACCTACCCGGAACTCCCAGAGCTTCAAATCAATTGTACCAACACATCTCATGACATCGTTCAAACTTGATCAAACTTCGGAACGCTCACAACAACATCAAATCACCAATTTAACATAGGATTTAAGCCTAAGAACTCCAAGTACTCTTAAATTATGCTTTCGATCAGAAAGTCTATCAAACCTCGTCCGAATGACCTGAAATTTTGCACACACATCCCAAATGACATAACGAAGCTACTGCAACTCTTGAAATTTCATTCCGACTTTATTATCAAAATCTCACCTATCAACCGGAAAGTGCCGAAATCTCAATTTCGCCAATCCAAGCCTAAACCGTCCACGGACTTCCAAAAAGCATTCCGATCACGCTCCTAAGTCCCAAATCACCTAACGGAGCTAACCAAATCATAAAAATTCCAATCCAAGATCATATACAAACAAGTCAAATATTGGGCAAACCTTTCAAATTTTTAAGCTTTCAATTGAGACTGTTCTTCTAAATTAAATTCTGATTAACCTGAAACCCAACACCAACGATTTACATAAGTCATATTGCATAACACGGGGCAAGTCATGCCCGAGAACTGGTGAGAGAAATGCAAAATCTCAAAACGACCGATCGGGTCGTTACATCCTCCCCCACTTAAACATACATTCGTCCTCAACGTGCCCAGAGTTGTTCCAAAAGCCAACCAATTGCTGAATAACCTCACTATGCACATACCTGGGGGTGATCCCACGTCACCCTATCTCACATAGGTTCGATAACACAGTATAACTGAATTTTCACAATTCATCCTAGTCCATAAATCATACAACCACATTTCCTCTTCTGAAATCATTCACAAGATCAGAATCTCACATCTATTTTCCGAATAAGCCCGAACAAGTTGTAATCACCCATATATGCTATCTCTGGTGCAATCACATGATATTCCACATAACTCAACACTTGTAGTGATAACTTCTAATCACAGCAACTGCACACAACATCCACACACCGATAGAAAACCTCTTATCAACTAAAGTCTCATCCCAACACTTTCATATACTGCCAATGATCACTAAGACACGTAGTAAGCCATAACCATTTCCCAGATCAACCATTCAAGAAGCCACTCCTCCTTTGGCAAATACCACAACAAATTTTTGAGCCGAATCTCGATGTTATCCTTCCAACATGTTGAAATCAAATCTGTTCGTATTCATTAATGATCCCAACGATCTACTCTACTCCAACACACTACTCTGGTGACATGACACATCAATACAAGCCTAAGCCACAACTTGCATAATACGCGCACCAATAAGCAACGGTCCGAACATACTCAAATCATGAAAATGAATCAAATGAAAGAGTTGTACCTCAAGCTCACTAGTACCACCACAACACAAGACTGAGAACTCGTCTCGCATCATAGGAATAGAACACATGAATCTTACCCGCAAGGTCATACCTCCACATAACTTTGCTGCGATGCGCGATCCTATCCAACACTACTCAACATGAACCACCTCAAGTCATTATGCTCGAAATCGACAACCACACACAATTTGATGTCTGGAACCAAAGCAATCATTACACCCACGGTGAAACAAATAACATACACCACGCACACCCGATAGGACATAACCGATACGCCGTTCACCGAGTAATGCCCAATTACTCTTCCCGCTCGACTTCCACTATGAAACCCCAATAGAACCGCACTATATGTGCCTATAACCAACAAATCATAACATCTCGCAACACAGAAAGGTAACTCATGGATCTCCCCAGATTACTAATAAGCTCAATAATAATCAAATCAACACACCCCTCAACAGTACAATTTAGAGCCAACCAAGCAGGCTCAAATTAGAACATGCATCCACATTGGCCTGCCAACGAGCTCTTTATCACAAAAATCCTACAGTTGCTCTTCAACTCCTTTAACTCTGTCGGTGCCATACGATATAGTGTCCGGCATCAAATCAATACCGAAATTAACAACCTTGCCCGACGACATGCCCGTCCATAAAAAACATATCCGAAAAGTCCCTCAGCATCGGAACTAAATCAATGGTAGGAGCCTCTACACTGACATCCATCACGAAAGCCCAAATAAGAAAGACAATCCTTCCCAGTCGTTCGCTGGGTCTTCGAAATATAAAACCACTCTACTAGGACATATTCCGTCGAACCTCACCACTCAATCCGTGGCATTCCTAGCATAGCCACCAGTGCCGCCTTAGCGCAATAGTCTAGAATGACACAACATGGAGACAACCAGTCTGAACCCAATATCACATCCAAATCTAACATACCAAACAACAAAAGATCCTCTCGGGTTTCCAAACCGCGATAGTCACTAAACAGTGTCGATACACACGACTCACAACCACAACATAGCCTGAATATGAGAACTTCCCGTCTCCAACTCCATATGGCCCATGAATCAACATATCTAGTCCTAATTTCGTCATCCAAATACATACCACACCTCAAATACCCAATTATTCCAGGAGAGAAAATCTAGAATTCCCCTATGCCACCAAGCAAACTCGAATATCAACAGTCGATCTAACAAGAAAATGCCGCAATACTACCGGAGTATCATCAACTTAATCACATTGCCCTTTCTGAAACATATTCCCTCGTCAAATCACTCCCATTTAGCAATACCATTTCCTTAATCATCTGGAGATCATCCCCCTAATCATCTAAAGCTCATTTCCCTAATCATCTGAAGCTGTCCTGCTGCCTAAGAATTTTTTTTGGACTTTCCGTTCAAAATTGAACCGTAACCTTACATATGTAAATCCCAATCCTCCATAACATACCGCATATACCATAGCATCCTAGGATAACATGAGAACTTCATCTCCCTTCTGAGCCACAAACATCTACGTACTCAACTAGTCAATAACTTTCCATTTATCCCATCTAGAAGAAAATCACTATGCATCCCATGCTCCTCATGCCCATATAAAATATACATCTCCAACTGTGGTGGAAACCATATAGAACTCTCTAAATTCCTTTTGCACAACACTAGCTCATCAAAACGGAATCCTTCTAACTCAACCAAGCTGCGCATGTCACTAAAACCCAAAAGAATTGTCGCGAAACACCTGCAGAGACTTGTTACCTCAATAACACCCAAGGAACTAATCATATCCTTACCATACCGATCTAGCCTACTACCACGCTATCCCATCTATTCGAGTTTCCCTCTGATCTACCGTTAGCTTGACACTTCTTCTTGCTACAACGCCACAATTCCTCAACACAGACTCACCACGTGAGACCCAAGCATGAAACTACATTGTCTAAGGCTCATAAGCCGCTGAGTACTCTCTTAAATGTTTTCAAAAGCACCATGTTCAAAATACCTACCCCCGAAGGGACTTCCTGCGAATCTGGAACCATTACCTTCCTAATACTGATATATAGAATCCCATAGTTAATGTATAAAGTAACACAAGTCTTGACATTTTCCAAATGAAAACTCAGTTCCTAACCACATATACAACTTTACAATACCCAATTGCTAAATGTAGAATCTTGAACACATTAGAACCATTCTCAAGAGTCATTCACTCTATTCAAACTGCAATTAGTCTAATAAAATGAACCGAACAACCCATGCCTCATTGGCACTCCGACACCGCAGAATATAACCTCATCCCAATACAACCAAGCAACTTCTTGCTCTATGCACCGAGCCTTCTTGCCAATAACAACTCAAGACATCCCGTGATTCTCACACACCTATGAAGCATAATATAATCTTTGTCCAAATTTTCCTTTACTCGAGCCATCCTCGGTCTCAATTTCCGCAAGCCATAATTGATTCACCAGCATGCCTCAAACTGGAACCAATATAGCACCTAACCATGCAATCGCCTAATCAATAGCAAGCTCCCCCACTTGGCTCAAAGCCATAGATCAACACACACTCAATAACTCATAACGTTTATACTCTATTGATGCCATGATACCATAGTGAGATTAAACTCAAATCTTTTATAAGCCTGTGAAAACACAGATCATCTAGAATTTTAACTCTTCTGCAAATCTCGCATTCCACTCTCGTAACAGTCACACCTACTCTCTGAGCAACCCAATTTAAATTGCAGCACATATCCTTCACTCGCAAATGAGATCTTCTAACAGACACATAAGGATCGTACAACCTCATAACATTTCGCATGAGACAACCCACCTGCTTTGCCTCTAACTAACATTTCTGTATACCTTCCACCGTCATAAACTATACGCAGTCACTTAGTCTTCCTGAGTCTGAACTCATACCGCAACATGAAATTTACTTCACTCACAACTGGAAAACATGAAAAGATCCTTCACACGCCCATAACTCGGGGCTATACCTCAAATCAAGATGGAATTCAGGCACCTAATAGTTCTTCTATCCTTTAGCAGACCTTCCTCGTCACTTCCAAATCATACAAATACACCTCACAGCACTAACATTCTCATTACATAGCCATCCAGCTGTCACTTCCACTAATAGGGAAAAATATCGAACATATAAATTCAAAAGCACTTGCTCACACAATCAGCACCTCGGTGCTCAAGCTATAGGCAAAGATCCGGCCTCAAGTCCTCCAGACTGGCCCAACATCAACTCACAGAGATCACATCTCGCCCCTCGATCAGGGAATCACAAGCCATCAAGGCACATCTGATATTGAGCGCTCATGCGCGCATACGAACGCGTGGAAGGAATTCAAAGAGTTACATTGCAAGCTGAATCAAGGACACACGATAAGAATTCAAGAATGTGAAGTTTTTCTAAAGGTTCTGTAGTTTCTCGAGGATAAATACAGACGTCTCCGTACCGATCCGCAAGACTCTACTAAACCTGCTCATGACTCGTGAGACCTATGTAACCTAGGCTCTAATACCAACTTGTCACGACCCTAAACCCGAACCCAGTCGTGATGGTGCCTCTCGTGAAGACAAGGCCAGCCAATTATACCCAATTCACTTTTTAAACAGTTAAATATCATAAAAGCAGTCTAAAACATGATATAGCAATACTAAGTAGCGGATAATGTCAATAAGGTGCGGAAGTACAACCCAACACAGCCCTAACCGGGGTGTCACAAGTCACGAGCATCTACTAAGTTATAAATACAACTGAAAAGTGTGAAATGTACGAAACACCGACTAATGAAATGAAGAGGGAGAAAAGAGGTGTTGCGAACGTGGACGCCAACAGCTACCTCGTAGTCTCCGAAACACGCCCTAGACTGGGAGGATAGCACTTAGGAGCGGGATCTGCTATGCCTGAATCTGCACACATGGGTGCAGGGAGTAAAGTGAGTACTCCAACTCAGTGAGTCACAAATATTAATAATGACTGAAAGCATGAAAACACGTAAAGTCACAAGGCAATTCTATGTCAAAGTAGTAAAATCACTTAAAGCAGTAAATCCGTGAAGAAATCAAGTTAAATCCCTTTTTAAACAAGTAAAACAGGTAGTTTGGCAGGTAAATAACAAGTAGAAATCCGCCCCTCGGGCACAATATCAATCACTCAGAACAGTATCAGTCCCTCGGGCTCACACTCAGTACAATATCAGCCCCTCGGGATCACTCTCTGTACAATATCAGACCCTCGGGCTCACTCTCAGTACAATATCATCCCCTCGGGCTCACTCTCAGTACAATATCAGCCCCTCTGGATATGCAAACTCCGTAGGGCCCCCTTACGGCCCAAGCGCTATATCACGCCACCTCGTGGCATCATCTCTCGGCACTCGGCCTCACATCACTCAAACTACCTTGTGGCATATAAAAATATCTCAGGCCCTCGGCCTCATATCACTCAGCATATCCTCACATATGGCCCTCGGCCTCACTCAGTCCGAAAATCATCACAAGCCCCTCGGGCATTAGTAAAACAGTAGTTCTCAGCCCAAAACATCATTTAGAAATATCATTTAAGTCTTAAAACTGAGTAAGAGTGGCTGAGTTATAAAATAGTAGGAAACAACAGGACTGAGTTCAAGTAATAAATTAATACAGTGAGGAAATAGTGATAAAAATCCTCGGAGGGTTCAAATAGTTGGCACGAAGCCCAAATATGGCAATCAGCCAAAACCATGATGATAACAAACAGGTTTTAGTCAAATATGCGGTAAAATCATCAATCGGGATGGACCAAGTCACATTCCCCAATGGTAAATGACCTCACGCTCATCATCAAGCGCGTGTCTCACCTCAATATAGCACTACGATGTGCAAATCCGGGGTTTCAAACCCTCAGGACATCATTTACAATCATTACTCACCTCGAACCGGCTAATTCTCTAGCTCGCGATGCCTTTGCCCCTCGAGTTGGCCTCCACGCGCATCGAATCTATCCAAAATCAGAACGAATACGTCACAATATGCTAAGGGAACAAAGCCCAAGCGAAAACAATCGAATTACCACAAAATTCCAGAAACTGGTCAAAACCGACCCCCGGGCTCACTTCTCGGAATTTGACAAAATTAACAAAACTAGACTCCTTATACTCTCACGAGTCTATCCATACGAAAATTATCCAATTCTGATACCATTTGGTCCTTCAAATTATCATTTTACATTATTGAAAGATTTCACAATTTTCTTCCCAAATTTCATCCCAAATCACAAATTAAATGATGAATTCAATGATAGATTCATGTACTCTAGCCAAATCTGAGTTAGAATCACTTACCCCGATGAATTTTTTGAAAAACCTTCAAAAAATCGCAAAAAATCCGAGCTCTTTAGGTCAAAATATCAAATAAAACCCAAAACCTTATATTTATAGAGAATCCCACAGATCTCCACCTCTGCGGGCCGCACAAAACCGACCGCGGTCCGCATAAAAACGACCGCGGCCGCATAGCTTTCCTCTACAGTGACAGGCTTTAGTATTTTGGCCATAACTTTTGCTACAGATGTCCAAATTGCGATATCTTTACCTTTCTGGAAACTAAACATGAAGGTCTACAATTTTTGTTTTTAATCATCTCAAAATTCCTTGTAGATCAAAAGATATGAGCTTCCGAAGTAGGACCAGTGGAATGTTCTTCACCGCGGCCGCACACCATTTTGTGCAGTCCGCAAAGCACCTACCGTGGCCGCACACCATTTTTTGTGGTTTGCACAGCACTCACCGCGGATGCACTTCATTTTGTGCGGACCGCGCGGGTGAGTTCCAAGGCCTGCAACCCTTCTGGACCTGCTACAGCTATGATTTTCGGCCTAAAACATCCCGGAACCTATCCAGAACTCCCAGAACTTCAAACCAATTGTACCAACACATCCCATGACATCGTTCAAACTTTATCAAAACTTTGGAATGCTCACAACAACATCAAATCACCAATTTAACATAGGATTCAAGCCTAAGAACTCCAAGAACTCTTAAATTATGCTTTCGATCAGAAAGTCTATCAAACCTCGTCCGAATGACCTGAAATTTTGCACATACATCCCAATCGACACAACGAAGCTATTGCAACTCTCAGAATTTCATTCCGACCTTTATATCAAAATCTCACCTATCAACCGGAAAGTGCCAAAATCTCAATTTCGCCAATCCAAGCCTAAACCTCCACGGACTTTCAAAATGCATTCTGATCACGCTCCTTAGTCCCAAATCACCTAACGGAGCTAACCAAATCATAAAAATTCCAATACGAGATCATATACAAACAAGTCAAATATTGGTCAAACCTTTCAAATATTTAAGCTTCCAACTGAGACTGTTCTTCCAAATTAAATTCTGATTAACCTGAAACCCAACACCAATGATTTACATAAGTCATATTGCATCTCACGGGGCAAGTCATGCCCGAGAACTTGTGAGAGAAATGCAAAAGCTCAAAACGACCGGCCAGGTCGTTACATCTTTATTTAGTACAAGCTTTGTATTTGACCTTATTTGTAAACAATATACATTACTATAGGTATATTTAATTAAATTTTGTGTATAATTCAGTTATGATAAGTAACTTTTTTGAGAAAGAATTAATTAAAATTTCGTTAATTTTGTTTTGTATCTTACACATTTATTTTAAGTTGAATAATAATTCTTTATTTAGTACAAGCTTTGTATCTGACCTTATTTGTGAACAATATGCATTACTATAGGTATCATATACATTACTATAGGTATCTTTAATTAAATTTTGTGTATAATTCAGTTATGGTAGGTATCCTTTTTTAAGAAAGAATTAATTAAATTTTCTTAATTTTGTTTTTATCTTACACATTAATTTTATGTTGAAATAATAATTTTTATTTAGTACAAGCTTTGTATTTGACCTTATTTTTGAATAATATACATTATTATAGATATCTTTAATTAAATTTTGTGTAAAATTCAGTTATGATAGGTATTCTTTTTTAAGAAAGAATTAATTAAATAAATATTTTGTATCTTACATATATATTATATTAAAGGAAATAATATTATTAACAAGAGGACAAAAGAAAAAGACAAGAAAAATTAAAGCTTGGTGGTTAATAAAAAATAAACGAAGGTTAAAAATTCAAAAAGCCCAAAGCTAAAAAATGAAGATCTGTGTCATTTCTCGAGCGCACTCACTCTTACTCATTGATTTAAACATACCTTTTTTTAAAAATTAAGATTTCAGATGCCTTAAAATTAATTTACTACGATAGTCTTTCCTTAAAAATCTTTATTTAATCAACTTTTATTTAGGTTTGGCTTCTCTAGATTGCTTAGGGTTTAGCTTACGCACAAACTACTGCAAAGTATGGCTCCAAACTATAACTATATCAGTGAAATATTAACGTCCAAAATGAGTTGGAATTTGAAGGTTCGTGTTGTTAGATTATAGCACGTTCCACACCGCGAGAAACCAGAAAATCATAATTCAATTGAATTAATTATTCAAGGTGAAAGGTGCACACTCTTTTAGCTGTTGTTATTTTTTCGAGTTGTGATGTATTTTTTTCAAATTATGCGCCTTACTAACTTAACTTTTTTTTCATTTTTTTTGTTTAAGGGAGATCGAATTCATGCAACTATTGGAAAAGCTGTTATTAAATGATTTATCATTTAATTATTGAGTATTGTTATTGTATTATGATCCTTTGGTCTTATGTATCATTTTCTTTAGTTAATATTTTTAATTTGGTATAACTATGTTATGTGGCAGTTCATTAGATGCAACATTTTAGCTTTTTTTCCAGTGCCTCACTCCTAGAATCTTGAAGCCAATTAAGTATTTCTTTGTTTTCTTTATATATGATGTACTCTGTGTTATTATTGGTTACTGCATTTGTGTATTTTATTGTCGTGTTGTTGTGATTAATCTGCCACAAGTTTTTATCATATTTGAGTGATATTGTCGTGTTAGCTTGCAGATTAGTGAGAAATAGAGAATACTAATGGATTATATTAGCAATCCTCATCTGGTGTTGGGTGGACAACAACAGTGGCCAAAGAACCAAAAACTGGAGAATTCTATATTGAGGTAGTATGCAATTTTTTACTTTAATGCAAAGTTGGATAATTTATTACAGAGAGCATTGAGAAAGTCTAAAAAGATTTCACCTGTAGTGACATGGAACAGTGGCCTGTGACTATGTTATGTGAAGTCCAAGTGCATGAAGCTCATCTAGATTCTGATGTTGGCGTGATGAGATCTATCGGCTTCCTAGAATCCAAGCTATTGATGTATTTGAATATATTTTATTCTACACTTAATCAAAACATCTGAAAGTGTGCAATAATTTTAGATGCCAACTAAGTTTCCTTCTAAAGGATCATTCCGGCATGTCTTCTTCATTATCTCATCAGTAATACAATATATGTTGTCTCTCATTTCCGTCAAAAATTGTCGCCAAGGACCAGAAATTCTTGAATTTTTACCCATGCCTTTTTGTAGTGATAAACCTTAATACAGAGGACAACATCTGGAAAATGCACTGCAATGTCCATAAGCATTTCCTACAATAATGTTCCATTAGGCACATGCTTCATATCAAGCAAATTATATAGCATCATTATTTTTTGTGGAACATTCATATCAAGCAAATTGTATAGTATCATTATTTTTTATGGAACATTTATTAGGAGATGGAATGAAAGTTTTACCGAAGTCCTAATATGTTTTTAATGTTTGGTTGTAAAGATGGTATTAATACTAACATATTAAATTTTACGATGTACATTGTTCTTTTAATTATCCGCGCATCGTATGGCTCTAATACTAGTATAAAATAATAATGTAATAGTAAACATTATTCATCGAAACACTCCGTACTTTGGACTCAAATAAAAAGGAGCACCGACAGTTTTTTATGGTATGGGACGAAAGAAACATTTCATTCACAAGGACATCAGAGTTGTCGGATGAGCAATCCTTTTCAATTTTTTCATCTATCTCCTGCTCTAACTTATTTTGTCATATAAAGTGGCTGAAATAGAACGAGTCCGGAATTAAAGTGTGGTTTTTTTTACTCAAAATACGTAAATAAGTGTTAAAAAAAAAGTTACCAAACTATATATAACGCCACAAAAAGTGGCGTTATACAGTAACGGTAACTGCACCGTTACTGTATAGCGCCACTTTTTGTGGCGTTATATATAGTAAAACTGACACATCTTACATAGCGCCACTATTAATGGCGCTATACCCCAAAATCCCATCTTACATAGCGCCACTATTAATGGCGCTATACCCCTTATTAAAAATCATTCCGTCTTCTTCTTCTTCGTTTCATCTCCATTATTTTACTCCCTTTTGGTCCCCCCGATTCTGCCCCATTATAAAAAATAAAAATAAAAAAATAAAAAAATTGGGTCCCCCCCGGCACATAAAAATTGAAGATTGGTGGTCCCACAGTCGAGTAGAGCTTCGTGTTATTGTGAATTCACTCTTCCAGAGTCAAAATTTCGATCTATTTACATTCCAAAAATTCTAAATCGAGGTATTTCGATTTATTTTAAGTTAAAACTTTTATAACAATGCATATTACTTGATTTGTATGTGTTCTATTTCAGTTTGTGTTTATTTTTTCCGAAACTAGCATGTTAAATTTTATCCGGATTTAATTTTAGTGTTGTATAAAAATAGGTAAATTAGTCTAAAAATGTGTTTGTTAATATCCTCATGTATATTTATGTGTTTTTATGCCGTTTAGTTTAGATTATTTTTTAGCGTAGTAAAATGTAGACCTTTTTAGCGTAGTAAAACGTAGACCCTTTTAGCGTAGTAAAATTTAGAGCCTTGTAGCGTAGGTATTGTGTAGTATTTTAGCTTAGAATTCATTTTGTTTAATTATCTTATACTGTGCCACTGAGCCTCTAAATATCTAGCCTGGAACCAATAGGTATATATATAAAATTATATATATATATAATTTTTACAATTAATTTATAAAAATATGAATAAAAATTATTAAAAAAAACATAAAATTATTAATGATAGTTTGGTACCACTGGGCCTCAGAAAATCTAGCGCGAAACCTATAATTATAAAAAATTTATATATATATAATTTTTACAATTAATTTATT
This sequence comes from Nicotiana tabacum, assembly GCF_000715075.1. NCBI lineage: Eukaryota > Viridiplantae > Streptophyta > Magnoliopsida > Solanales > Solanaceae > Nicotiana > Nicotiana tabacum. The sequence goes on from NC_134087.1 coordinate 82,022,643, forward strand.
AAAAAATATGAATAAAAATTATAAAAAAAACATAAAATTATTAATGATAGTTTGGTACCACTGGGCCTCAGAAAATCTAGCACGAAACCCATAATTATAAAAATTATATATATATATATATATATATAATTTTTACAATTAAGTTATTAAAAAATATGAATAAAAATTATAAAAAAAATATAAAATTATTAATGATAGTTTGGTACCACTGGGCTTCAGAAAATCTAGCACGAAACCCATAATTATAATATATATATATATATATATATATATATATATATATATATATATATATATATATATATATATATATATATATATATATATATATATATATATATTTTTACAATTAAGTTATTAAAAAATATGAATAAAAATTATTAAAAAAACATAAAATTATTAATGATAGTTTGGTACCACTAAGCCTCAGAAAATCTAGCACGAAACCCATAAGTATATATATAATATTTACAATTAAGTTGTTAAAAATATGAATTTAAATTATAAAAAAAACACATAATTATTAATGATAGTTATTAAAAATTATGAATTTACAGTTGACGACATGGATGCACCTATACATCCCGGCCCTCGGACGTCGGAGCTACTACCCCTACAAACATAACAGGCCAACATAATAAAAATACATGAAATATGAAAATGATACTAAACACATACACGCCAATGCTCCATCCTCAGTTGCCATTTATTCTTCGCTCCAACCACTTAAATCGTTCTTCCATTTGTTCTTTTTCTTCTTCTAACTCTTTCACTCTCGCCTTCACCTCCGCAAGTTCCCGTTTATATTTTTCGTTGCGTTCCTTGTGTGCTTCACAATTCTGTTCTGCTCTCCATTTTTTATCTTCCACCTCCTTCAGTTTCTCCCTCATTTCTGTAATAATTCTATCTCCCTCCTTTTGTATTCTCTGTTGGTATAACCACATATTATGAAAATCCTGTAATCTCTCCCTGTAGCTTTCCTGATAACATGGTTCCTCAGCCCATTCATCAAATTCACAAGTAGGTTCGTCGGGTTGCTTGTACAACGTGTTCATACAGCACCAATAGCGGCGTCCAGCGTTAGCACCTTCCCACCCACAATCCATCATGCATGGTTTTCCACATAAGCAAATTGGTGGACGACCAGGTTGAGCCATTTGTGAAATATTTGCTTATAATAAAAAACCTTACTTACTTTTAATGAAATATTTCTGGGGGAAATTTTTAGCACACAAAATAACTACAATGACCCCATTATTTATAGGCGAAACAATACACATATAGCGCCATATCTAATGGCGCTATATTAGATAGCGCCATATCTAATGGCGCCATATCATGATGTTGACAAGACGACTTTATGTCAGCCGGTCAGCTTTTTCAGTTCGACAAGACAAGACACACATAGCGCCATATATAATGGCGCTATATTTTGCGTATTAAATATCGTGATGTCGACAAGACAACACACACATAATAAATATACCGATAATTATATTAAATTATTATTTAAATAGGTAAAATGGGAAAGTACAAATCATAATTAACAAACAAGAAAATTTTATTTCATAAATACTTAAATCGTATACATAACAACTAATTATTACAACATGAACTCATGGGTAGTTAGGTACAATAGAAGAACACCCGCCCTGAGCTTGATTACTGTTGTCACCCAAAGGACATTTTCTACGGTCGTGTCCTGTTTGCGAGCATATACCACATTTGCGCGCATATACGGTATCACTAACATCCATTTGGTTCCGTATACGCGTTCTCTTCTGCACCTATCTTTTACGCAAATAAGACTTGTTACACACCATTTTAAATGGTTCTGGGGGCCAGTAATGCTCAGCACCCACTGGCTGCAACTAACCACTATATGTGTTTAGGTATTTGGAAACACTATATTGTTGATCAATATAGTTGGTCTCCGCATAACCAACACGTTGAAAACACTTGATGGCATGTGAACAGGGCATGTGGTAGATTGACCATTTCCCACATGAGCATAACCTTGTAGATTCATTTACATTATGTACATTATTACCCCGATTATTATGGATAGCGGTGCGAACTTCAAAAATACCTTGTTCGTTATCATATTGCAAAAAGGAATGCCAATGTGCTTGCCGTCTATATTTCTCTAATCTCTTCATAGGCACTGGCATAAATTCAACACCCCTTTCCATCAATTCCGTTGCAGCTGCAGACCGTTGCACAAACCTCTCCGCCATCTGCTTGAACGACATACGCACCATGGCTGTGACGGGCAATCCTCTTGTCGGCTTTAATAACCCGTTGAAGGATTCTGACACGTTTGTAGTAAGAATTCCCCAGCGTCTGCCGCCATCTGCATGCAACGTCCACTTTTCAGGGTCATGTCGCATTAACCAACGATATGCTGCCTCGTCTTCTTTCCTGATAGAATCCATATGCCTCCGGAATTTATGTTGTTGGTGGTCTGTTGCTGCCATCCACATCAAATCATGTAGATCCTTTTTGGGATGTTCCTTCTTGAAATTGGCCTTAAAGTGCCTCACACAATAACGGTGGTATTCATAAGGTTCTTGCCAGGCAGGAAGGTTCTCCACAGAACTTAATATACCCCCGTGCCGATCAGATATTAGACAAATACCTGAACGCTGTTTGACAACGTGCTCTTTCAGGTGGTTCAAAAACATTGTCCACGTCTCTGTGCTTTCATTGGCACAAATAGCAAAGGCTAGAGGAAATATCTGTCCATTAGCATCCACTGTCACGGCTATCAATAGATTGATATCGTACTTTCCATAGACATGAGTTCCGTCTATGGATATTACGGGCCGACAATACGGAAAACCATCAATTGCTGGCTTAAACGCCCAGAACACGTAATTGAATATATATTCTGGTTTACCCGGACTCCGCTCGAGCTTCCATTCAACAACTGTTCCGGGGTTAAGTGCTGCAGTGCAGCCATGTACCTAGGCAGATCCGCAAATGACTTATCCCAGTTACCATAGACTATTTCAAACGCTCTTTTGCGCCCAAGATATGCCTTTCTTTTAGTAATTGTGTGGCCATATTCCTGGTGGACTACTGTAATGCACTCTTTGATTTTATACCTTATGGACGCTTCGATGTGCGGAATAAGTACAAGAGATATCAAGTCAATATCCAAGTTGAAGTGATTCCCGTTGAAAGTGTCCATTTTGCATGTGTGGGTGGGAATGTATTTACCCACTTTCCACATACCTGTCTTCTTCTTCGACGCACGAAACATCCAATTACATGGCCAAAACCACCTGCGGCAAATAGCCTTGTATACCGTCGGACTTGACTCCGATACCTGCATCTCACGACACTCTTTAACATTGTGCATTTTACAAGCCCTGCTTACGCGTGCTTTATCAGGAAAAAGCATCCCCTTTGCAAGCACCGTTGGTCTAGACTCATCCCACATTGTTGTCCGGATTTCATCAAAATCCCTTGTGAGAGCTTCCACATCCGGCACGGCTGGCAAGTTATCAATATAAGGAATCTCCCTTGAATGAAACGGCACTTCAGACTCGTACACTTTTCGTCTATGGGGGGCTCTCTTCAAATCGGGTCCTTCCTCCTCGTCCTCTTCATCACCATCCTCACGAGCAAATGGTGTCTCGTCTCCCGATTCATCGGCATTGTTATCGTAATCGCTGTTCTCTTCCTCACTCTGTGCATCTGCCATATCCTAATGTAATACGTCGTTTTCAGGAAATTGAGTGAGTACGGGTAGTTCAACTTGCTCGTTTTCACTGCACATTTCAACAAAAATATAAGCTACTAAATTAATAAATGCTTTATATATGGCTATATCATTTCACTTACAAGTCGTATGTGATGACATTCCATGATGGACGTTTTCAGTTAGGTGATGACTACCGGATGGGCCACTTGTAAAATTCATATCCGGCCGGTACCCCCTATTAAATAAATGAGCGTTAAAATTAATTCAATACGCCAAAAATATACATAATTAACACAAATGAAAATTGAAGTTTACCACTCTTCTTGTGAATTATGGAAAGCAGGGTATAATTTATTTTCTCGCTGCTCATTCGCCGACGGTGATGAATTTAAATCAAGAAAAAATCTTTCATCCGGAACATGTCCGGCAAAAACTGATCCAAAATAACCACCCGATGACTGGGGGTTATCTCTACTACGCACAACCTCGATTTTTGGAACGTCTTCGACCTTCACGTACATCTCCAATATTGTGATTACAAGAAATTCCCGGCATTCGTCCGGAGTCCTCAGGAAATCACTCAAAGTGTCATCATCGTCGATGTTAAAATCTGAGTAAAAAGCAACCCCTTGCAGCGTAACGGAATACGGATATCTTCCGGCTACTTTGAGTATCACTGAACGTTTTCTCACACTCATTTTTTTGCATAACAACGATATCAATGTTTCGTACTCCATTGAAAGTGGCAATTTAACATTACACTTAGCAGGTAAACTGTAGCCCACAGAGTTATTCTCCATCACAACCTCACCCCCCCAATATAATGATACTCTTATTCTACGTTCTTCAGACATAATGAAAAAATGCTGGAGAATTTAACAACAATAGAAACCAACAAGAGTTAAAAAAAAATTTGAATGAAGTTGTGGCGATTCTACGATGTTTATATAGGAAATGGCTAGCCGGGGAGGTTTTTTTTTTTTTTTGTATATAGCGCCACAAAAGGTGGCTTTATACGCTTTTGAATTATTGAACCCAGAAATTATTGGTGGGGTCAGGTAATAAGGGGTATAGCGCCATTAATAGTGGCGCTATGTAAGATGTGTCAGTTTTACTATATATAACGCCACAAAAAGTGGCGCTATACAGTAACGGTGCAGTTACCGTTACTGTATAGCGCCACTTTTTGTGGCGTTATATATAGTTTGGTAACTTTTTTTTAACACTTATTTCCGTATTTTGAGTCAAAAAGAACAACATTTTGGTTCCGGACTCGAAATAGAACCACATTAGGCCTACTATTTAAGCACAAGGGTTACACATTAGGCCTACTGCTGTAACTGGGATGACAATGAAACATAGCAGATAAAGTCATGAAATCTTCTCCCGCCATAGTGTCACCCCGCTCCACGTGCCTTGTTTTTCTTCCATTGATTGTAAACAATAATGGAGATGTTTGCCTCGATTTGAAACGAAGATGGACAAATTGACACTTGAACCATAAACCCTGACTGCAATCGCAAATTAGTTAGTCGATTATATGAATTTTATATATCCACTCTACTCCATTGGACCCGTCCCTAACTGGTAAGCACATATTTGTGTGAACTCATTTTATATGGCCGTTAAGTTGTTGATGTTGAATTACCAATCTCTAACTTGAACTTACAGTTAATCAATTAATTTAGTTACTTATGGAATCCTGTAACGACCCGGCCGGTCGATTTAAGAATTAACGCCCTGATCCCCTATTAACTGCTTTCCCCGTATTTGTTTCTGCTATTGTGAGTTGTTGGGAGGATTCGTTTTGAGTTCTAGAGTGTTTTGGGATGCTTAGTCCCTAAATGAGAGCTTAAGCTTTAGAATTTGGACCGTAGTCGGAGCAGTGTGAAGACGGCCTCGGAATGGAATTCCGTTGATTCCGTTAGCTCCGTTGAGTGATTTCGGGCTTATGGAGCATGTTCGGATTGTGTTGGGAGGTCCGTGGCTTATTTAGGCTTGAAATGCCGAAAGTTGAATTTTTGAAGTTTCTGGCTCGATAATGAGATTTGGTATCGGGGTCGGAATCCGATTCCGAAAGTTGGAATAGCTCTGTGGTGTTAAATATGACTTGTGTACAAAATTTGGGGTCAGTCGGACTTGGTTTGGTTTGTTTCGGCAACGGTTGTAGGTTTCTTGAAGTTTCAAGTTCTTTATGTTTGGATTGGATGGTGATTCGCGGTTTTAGCGTTGTTTGATGTGATTTGAGGGTTGGACTAAGTTCGTATGATATTTTAGGACTGGTCGGTATGTTTGGTTGAGGTCCCGGGGACCTCAGGTGAGTTTTGGATGCTTAATGGATTGGACTTTGGACTTAGGAAAAATCTGAGATTTGCTGAACCTGTCATAACCACACCTGCGTGTGTGGGACAGCAGGTGTTGTTCCACAGGTGCGGTCAAAGACCTAATTGGAGTTGGTCGCAGATGCGGCCCAAGGACCGTAGAAGCGGATCGCATTTGTGAGTAAGTGAGCACAGGTACGGAATCTGGGCCTTTAATGAAATCTCGCAGGTGCAAGTCCCCAGCCGCAAAAGTGGGACCGCACTGACCGCAGAAGCAGAAAACGCTGGGCAGATACAGAAAATTCGAGGGTTTGAGATTTCATAACACAAAAATCGAATTGGAGTTCGGTGGGAGACGATTTTTTGAAGGTTTTTAAAGGAGAATAATTGGGTAACGATTTCTAACTTGATTTTGATCTTAGAACTATAATCTATTGTTGTTTTTCTATTCTAATTAAGGAATTTGGGGAAAAAAGTTTGAAAATGGGAGAAAAGTTCCCCAATCGAGAATTTGAGTTTTGAGTGAGATTTTGACGTTGGATTTTGATGATTTTTGTTCGAGTGTGCTCGTGAGTGATCGGGTGTTCTGAATTTGTAAATTTTACTCGATTCTGAGGCGTGGGCCCGGGGAACTTTTTGGGCATTTTTCTTAATTTCACGTGCTAGCTTCGAATTAATTAGTTAAATTAGTTACTTGAAGTTATATTTACATTATGCAATTAATTTGAATAGATTTGGGCCATTTGGAGTCGGGTACTCGTGGCAAGAATGTAATTTCAAGTTGATTTGAGCTGGTTCGAGATAAGTGGCTTGCTTAACCTTGTGTGGGGGAACTCTTCTTAGGATTTTGGTTCTGTTGTTATATGAGTATCGTGTACGTGAGGTGGCGAGTGCGTATACGTGCTATTTGTTGAAAACCCCTGTTTTCATTAAGTAAATATCTGCGCTTCTTTTTGTTGAACACTACTTGTATTTAAAGCCTACTGTTTAGCTTAGGAAAGCATGCTTAAGTGACTTAACTGTATTATCTGCTTAAACTGTCTACTTGATTCTGTGCAGCATGTTTAGAATAGAAATCTATGTTTTTCTTGGTATGAACTTGAATAGAACTGTAGATTCTTTCTCGAAACTGTTGTGTGTTTACTTTGGGACTACGGATCGGTATTCCGGTAGATCTCCCTGCATCTTTACCTTGGGACTACGGATCAGTATTCCGGTAGATCCCCTTGCACATTTATATTTGGAACTACGGGACAGCACCCGATAGATTCTCATGTACTGGATATTTACTTTGGGACTACGGATTGGTATTCCGAGAGTTTTTCCTTGCATATTTATGATTCGGACTACGGGACGATATCCCGGGAGATCCTCTGTACATTTACGTTTGGGACTACGGGACGATATCCTGGGAGATCCCCTGTTGATATCTCTGTGTACTGAGCATATTCTGTCTGTGATTTTACTCTTTATCAACTGTTAGTGTCTCTAATTATACTGTCGCTTACTGTTTTACCTCGTTTATATATATATATATAAAACCAATAGGGTCCTAACCTTCCTCATCACTACTTGACCGAGGTTAGGCTTGGCACTTACTAGGTACCGTTGTGGTGTACACATGTCATTTCCTGCACATGTTTTTCGTGTGCAGATCCAGGTTCTCCGGCTCAGCCATACTATCAGTGAGGCGAGGCGATCTTCAGAGACTTCGAGGTATATCTGCCGCGTCCGCAGACCGAGGAGTCCCTCTCTATTCTCTCTTCTAGTTATAGACCTTCTGTACTTTCTTTTGATTAAACATTCTGGAGTTAGAACACTAATATCTATAACTTGTGATTTCATGAGATTCCAGGTTTTGGGAGTTGATTCAATTTTTGAGAGTGTGTGTTTGTATATGCCGAGCGGCATCTTAAACGTTTTTATTATGTTTTATCTACAGTTTTTGCTAGTTTCGTATTTCGTTTCCTTTTTTCGAAATTTGTTAGGCTTACCTAGTCGTAGAGACTAGGTGTCGTCACAAACAGTTCGCGGGGGGCGAACTTGGGTCGTGACAAATCCTTTAATAGAAAATTTCATCAAGTATTAGACAAAGCAAATAATCCTGTTAGATTCCAAAATGTTAGCAGAGAGTAACCTTACAAAATTATTCATAATTTTAGTCCTAAAATAAAATTCTTTCCGATTATTCTATGACCAAAAATGTTCAATACTTGGTAAAATGCGTTCTTGTTGGTTCATTCCATAATCTCTTAACGAATTCAAAACAAGCCAGAGACATTAAAAAATAAGGGATATTTGCCTATTTTCCTCTATGCATAAGAGCAGCTAATTAATGTAAATTGGATTCTCGGTAAAAATACCAAAATACTTTAGTAAAATGATTTGGCCCAATTTAACCCATTCAAGCTAAGATGTTTTTTCCCAATCAAGAATAGACATTTGAGCACAATTTATTTGAGCATCACTCTTCCTTTAAATGCATGCACATATGTTTCCAATAACTTACCCTCAGAAAACAAACAAGATTCTCATCAGTATCATGTAAATAACTTATACAACAGTTTGAACCAATCTATTCTAAATATAATTTAATAAGCAGCATTCAAAACAAACAACTGTATAAGCAACATTAAAAACTAAAAGGATTTCTCAAGTTTTTGTTCCATATCTGGATGACGATGGTTTGATGACTTGATCATTCATTCTTGGCAACTCAGCATCTGTATATTCACCATTGACTGAACGCAGCGCTTCGTAAGTTATTTTCACAAGCAGAAAGCAAATTTGATGTTGAAAATTCAAGCAAAACTAAGAGCAGCAAAATGAAGCAATGAGTTTTGTAGCTCAGAACCAAGTTCACCTATCGAGCATCGTTCGAGGTAAATGAATCGGCAAATCCAGTTGGTTTGGCAGGAATGCTTCCTCGACTATCCTGACTAGTACCGGTGAAATCTCCGGTGTCTTCATGTTGCCAGTCCTTCAACATTTCTGGCAGAGGTAGAGAGTAGTCAATTCCTTCATATTTGTCCGATTCTTCAAAAGGTTTCCAAGTCTCAACAAGTTGGCCAAGCACATTCACAACGTGTGACATGTCAGGCCTATGATTAGGATCTCTGGCGGTGCAATGTCCAGCTAATTCAGCCATAGTGCAAATGCTCTCATGGATATCTTCCTTCGCATCAAGAGCTGGGTCAACGGAAGCAATGAGATTTCCTTTATTTGATTTTATCTGCCAAAACCATTCAACTAGATATCGAGTTTCCTCAGAACGTTGCTCATCAAGGGCGGCTAGTCCAGTCACAAGTTCCATCAACACCACCCCAAAGCTGAAGACATCGATTTTAGTTGTAACTTTTCCGGTTACTGGAGAGAAGTATAATTGGAGTTAGGATAGATGCAAAAAGGTGACTAGAGCACTAGTCCAACTAGACAGAGAACTTAGATATAGGGGTAACGTAAATATTGAGTCAGCAATAGTTTCTGCACCAAAATTCTTAGTAAGTTTAAAAAGCAGCTGTTTAGCATGCCATGCTTGTTAAATAGTTTCCCACAGCATATTCCAGTACCACGCCTCGAGAGAAAAGTATCTTAATTGGGACGGAGTTTCTATTTCTTCTGTGGAGACAAGATGATAACTATGCCATGCATGATCAAATGGAGAAAGGATCTGAAACCCTCTACTTGAATTGTTTAACAACGATATTGAAAAGAATGAGAATGTGACTGGCTGAAGCGAGATTGATACATCAATGTCCAAGGTATATCAATTTAGTAGCCACAATGGCAACATAGAGGAATAACAGTATTGCTTCATTAGTAACTCTGTTCTATTTTCGCTATGAAGGAAGGGTGCCGTTCAGCACAGTCTGGATTCTCATTGGAGAACTGATGCATTTATAATAATATAGAGGGACTAAAAGTGTATTGTATCCATTCAGGTAGAGATGTGTTCATGTAATAGGTTACCAGAGTAAAACATTATAACTGATGCTAAAATGACAATATTTATCCCAAGATAAAAAGTACTAGTAATTATCAGAACAGTCAAAATGAGTGTATATGAAAGAGATACCAATGGCAAAGAAATGGACAGTTACCAGCATATTCAGGGGCAAGGTATCCAAATGTTCCAGCAAGCCTTGTTGCAACAGACCTTTCTTTGTCGGGGGCGAGTTTCACTAATCCAAAATCAGAAACTTTTGCCCTAAAACCATCATCTAGAAGAATGTTTGATGATTTGAGGTCACGATGTATGAAGCTCTGGTGTGCCAGATTATGAAGGTACTCCATCCCTCGAGCAACATCTAGAGCAATATTGAGTCTCTTAACCCATGATAAAGGCTCTAAGTTCAGGCTCTTCCAGCGGAAAAGATGTCTACTCAGAGCGCCCTTTGACATATATTCGTACACCAAAAGCCTCTCATTTCCTTCAATAGAGTATCCCAAAAGTGAAACTAAATGGCGGTGCCTAACCTTAGAAAGCACAGCTATTTCCGCCTGAAATTCATCCAACGCCTTGCTATTGATAATCGCAGATTCCATTCTCTTCACTGCAATATGAGTTCCATGTTCAAGTTCACCTTTGTAAACAACTCCAAAGCCACCACGACCAAGCTCATTTTCTGGTGCAAAATTATTGGTTACCTTTCGAAGGACCTGGGTTGAAATGGCAAGGTTTCCATCGATCACTTGAGTACCTTCTGTTCCACCACTACTTGTATTTGTAGTACCACTCTGTGCAGTGTACATCATAGGATCTTCTAAGACCGTAATCTTAACAATGTCATCTTTGTTGAATGGGTCTTTGGGGTGAATAACAGTAGTACCAGCGGCCTTCTTTGGTTTTTTCCTACTCTTGAAAGCCAAAACAACCACAAGAAGAATTAAGGCCGCAGAAGCTGCACTCACAATTACAATGATAGCGGTTTTCTTATTGTTCGAGTCTGAGCCTGATCCCGACCTTATCTCTGGGGAAGGTGGTGTACCTGATAATGTTGGCCGATTGTCACTAGGTGAGGGGCTTTTCAGTGGTAACTCCTTACTTGGTTTAGGACTATGGCTCAATGGAGGAAATGGGCCAATACTCTGAGAAGGAGTGCCCACAGTTACATTAGCAACAAGATGAGCATTTCCATCTGTAATGACTTTCACACCATCCCTGAATTTTGGCAATGGAGGGTCAAAATTATTGCCACTTAAGTCCAACAATCTCAAAAACCTGAGCTCCGTTAAGTTTGCTGGAATTGGACCGTGCAAACTATTTCCTTCCAAGTGAACTTCAAGCAGTGAATCCAAGTTTGCAAGTGAAGGACTAAGCGCACCTGTAAGGTTCTTTTTCTGTAGATTAACAATCGTAACCTGACCTTTAGGATTGCAAGAGATTCCAAACCACGAACCTGCACACGGATCATTACCAGTCCATTTAGAAGCAAGCTGGGATGGATAATTCCAACCATCAAGAAGATCTAAAAGTGCATTAACTTGAGGAGCACAAGGAGCACCAGGAGTTGATTGACAAAAAGAATTTGAGGAATATGTAGCATTAGCAGCTCTAAACTTTGGGATAGGACCCATGAGCATATTATTGTTCAAGTCTAAGTCTTCCAAGTCTAGATTCGCCAATCCTTCCGGAATCAAACCAACGAGCTTATTTCCATTAAGATTAAGATGCTTCAAAGAAGCCAAATCACCAATCGTATCAGGAATAGATCCATTAAAACTGTTGCCCTGAAGCCATAACGACGTAAGCTCGTCCATAGTACCAATTATGTCAATTGGACCAGTCATTCCACCACCATTAATTGGATTATTCAACCACAAGATCTGAATCATTGAATCACGAAAACTCTCCGGTATCTCACCTGTTAAACTATTATATGACAGCTTTAAAGCAGTAAGAGAAGGCAATTTTCCGAAAAAATCAGGCAATGGTCCAACTATATTGCAAGACGTGCAAGAAAACTCTGTGAGCTGGGCTGAATCTTGCAGCTCAATTGGAATAGACCATCCACTTTTATTAAATGGATTATTATCCAAAGCCAAAACTTGAACACTGCTAAGACCATTAAAGAAATCTGCAGGGATTGTATCAAATTGATTCCAATCCAAATAAGCATATTTCAACTCAGATAATCCACTAAAAGTAGGTAATTTACCACTAAAACCATTCTTCTGAAGGCCAAGATTTTGAAGCTTATCTAATTCATTCAAGTTCTGAGGTAAAGGACCCTTTAAACCTAAACTCTGAACCTGAATTTGAGTCACTCTGTCACTAGAACAGAACACGTGGGGCCATGCAGGAGGGCCACATGGATCATTCCCCTTAGATGGCCATTGCAAGAGCTCAGGATTCTTTAATCCATTTCTGAAATCATTCAGAATCTTGAAATCATTCGGATTTGTAACACAAAAAACCACATTTACAAGAATTACAGCAAATGTACATAAGTATACAACAACAACTCCTCTGGAATCAAAATCCATAATCATGCATCATGAGAATTCAAGATTATCATAAAATTCCATACTTTCCTTTCAAGAATTCTAAACCCCAGATGAACTAATAATCTTGAAAATGCTTACATACAAAAAAAACATCATCTAAAGGATCAAAGTACATAACTGAATTGTAAAAATGGTACCCCTTTTTTTTAATGAAGGCAGAAGGAGTAATGTGAGTGAATTTTTGAAGAGAAGTGAGTTAGAGAACAGTTGAGCTGCAGGGGTTTTCACTCTTTTACATGTGGATCAATCCTAAAGGCAAGTACAATTTCATGACACTCTCTGTTCCTCTTTCTCTCTCTGTCCTTTGATTTCTCACACTTCTTCTCTTTCTTCTTTTACTTTTTCCTTTTGTTACATGAAATCTGTCTAGATTTTGCTAGTTGATTGTGTAAATGACTGTGAGATCTTAAGAATCTCAATGTAAATTATTGAATGAAAGTTGAAAGTTGAAACTTGAAACTTGAAACTAACCTCACTGGATGGAATGGACAAAAAGTATTTCATATGTATTTTATTTTGAACAAATAGACTCCTTACATACTACTCTACCCTATTTATTGTTTGGGAGTCAAACTGTTTGTTTTTATTATGATTTTTAAATTTTCTTAAAAATATTTTATTTTAATTATGTCGACTCATACATATTTTAATATATATATATATATATATATATATATAAATTTTAAAAATGAGCAATTTAAGTTGAATTCACTCAGAAAAATAGGTGCTTTAATCATGGAATTTCTTCATATAGACGGAGTACATTTTATGGGTGGTTATTCAACTTTATATTCATTACGCAAAGTCATTTTTTTTCTTTTTGTTACGTAAAAATCATTCAACTTTGTATTCATTACCTAAAAGTCATTTTTCTTTCTTTTGTTACGCAAAAATCATTTTACTTTGCTCTATTTATCACAAAAGTCACATTGGCCAGATTTTATAATACTTTTTCATCTGAAAAGTCTATTATGCCCTTGGTATTATAAATACTCTCATTTATGTAATACCTTCTATATTATATGCTATATAATATACTTTTACTCTTGGTATTTTACATATATTAAAATAACTTAAATTATTTATTTATTATTTTTATAACATATCCATACATTTAATTTTTTCATGGCTCTCAATTTTTTTAATCATATTTAAACATGAACATATTTTAAATATAAAAATGATAAAAAAATATTTATTATTTATTTGAAATAATAACAAACAAATTTGTTTAACAAATGATAGTTTTTTATAGTCAATAAATATTTTAAATTTTTTTTGAGAGATATTGGTGTTTAATATTAAAAAAATTAAAGCTTTATCTATTAATATTATTTATTTAAAAGTATTAATTTGGTGTGTCATTGTGCTAAATGTGGGTATTTTATTTATTAAATTAATGAGTATGGCTTGGCTGATAAATCAGTAAGCTTTAATTATATAATTTTTATTTTATAATTTTCATTAAAAATATTTCATTAAGCATGGTTAAGAACATGGACTTGAGATTTATTCACGGTAATATTACTAACAAATTTAATAATGCTACTTACATTTTTTGAAAATTAATGTTGAGAAAAAATTAAATGTACGAATATATTTTAAAATAATGAATAAAATAATATCAAGTTATTTTAATTATACGTAAAATACCTGGGTAAAAGTATATTATATAGCATGTAATATAGAAAGTATTACATAAATGAGATGATTTATGATATCAAGGGCATAATAGATTGTTCAGATGAAAGATTTATAAAATCTGGTCAAAGTGATTATTATGATAATTGGAGCATAATAAAATAATTTTTGTGTAACAAAAGAAAGAAAAATGACTTTTAGATAATAAACATAAAGTTGAATGATTTTTACGTAACAAAAGAAAGAAAAGTAACTTTTGGGTAATGAACACAAAGTTGAATGACCATCCATGAGGAGGTACTATATTTTTATTTTTTTTTGTTTTCCACCTTATGTCCGGTATCCACATTGGTGTCTGACTAAATTCGACGCATCGGGAAATCCTACATTGGGAATAAAGCGTTCCCTAACAAACTGACTCCATACCCACAAACTCGAACTCGAGACATCTGGTTAAGGATCCATCACAACCCTTGTTGGCGGAGGTAATATTACTCATATTTATTCCAGTAGATCTTTTCATGTGTTTAGGCTTTACTCTCAATATAATATTAATCTAAGTCTGTTCATATTATTGTCCAAAAAGAAAAGGACTCAATAATTTTCTTGTTCATGAGATATTTATATAGTCTAATTCACCGAATGACGAAAAGTACACATACTATTATGTACTAAAAATACATTTTTACCTCCTATAGCAAAGGTTAACTCCTTATTTATTTTAAATAAATATCATTTTAAAAAATTATATTCTATAGATACTTTTTAATATTTATAGCAAAATATCTAATTTTGGTTACCTCCTACCCCTAAGCCGCTAAATACGTTATTCAGTTACACTATTTTCTTTCTCTCTCTACTTTGATACATGTCATTCTCTTCCCTCATTCCCTGAAAACACGATGCTCAATCTCAAAATTCCTCTCACCCACATCACCTACCATTAGTCACAAACAGTGATTTTGCCTAGATTCTATGTGAGATTCAGTGAAAATTTTTATAATTTATCTACACTGAAGAATTGATGATCAAGAAAGCCGTGGAAAATTCAAAAGAAAAAGAAATCAGAGGCTAAAAGGAGATATCTTCAGTCGCCGCTTCCCATTAGTCTCCGGATTTGTCCTCTGCTTTGTACGGGGTCGATGGGTTGGGAGCTCCTTATTTCTCTACTAACTCTAACGGAGATATCTCCGTCCGACCACATGGTACGAACACTCTCCCTCACTAGGAAATTGACCTTCTCAAGGTTGTGAAAAAGGCCTCCGATCCGAGTACTTCAAACCAGAAAAGCAAGAAGAGGAAGATAAAGAAGAGGCTAAAAGGGAAAAGAAGAAGGTGAAAAGGAACGTTATTATTAGAGCTGCAGCCCCAGTGATTCAGGGTTTTTGCTCGACGACGGCTTCGCCGGAAATTAGGGTTTGTTCTTGAACAAAGACGGCGGAGTTTGGGGCTGAGCATTGATTTTCTGTTAATATATTTCAATGTATTTTCATGTATTTCATTGTCTTCGTTGTATTCCATGTATTTCATTGCATTCACTGTCTTTTTTTCATAATATTTCAATGTATCACATTGTATTCTATGTATTTCATTGTATTCACTGTCTCGCTATATGGCATGAATGTATTCATATGTTTTTTTTAATTAATATAATTTATGTATTCAGGTGTATTATATAATTTCTCTGAAGATTGCTATATTTTTGAGGTATTTTTCGGTTGAGAATCTTTTTTATAACTGAAAATACCAAATTTGTGTGTTATAATTGAGTTTGTTGACTTATATTAGGAGTCTATTATGTTAATTGATTCACTTTCCGTTTAAAAACAGTGTAATCCCCTGTTGCACGCCGTGAATACAGTCGAATACAATAATCTGTCCAGCTATAATCCCATGTTTCACGCCATGAATACAGTCGAATACACTCGAATACAACAACTGATTAGCTGCACTTCCCTGATTCACACCTATTTTTTTCTACTTTATTCATGAATACAATAACTTAAATACATCTAATACATCTTATAACAACAGAAAATATATCTACAATCCGTAATATAGCAAATGATATCTATAAATAACTAATTACCACTAAAAGATAGTGCTTTATAAAAATTTCAATAAAAAAAATTCACCAATGCTATTAGAAATTGCAAATCATTGTTTGCAAGAATGCACAGATTTCCTTTTTATTTTATAAATATTAGCCTTTCTATTTTTATTTTTAAGAAAAAAGAAAAAGGTGTGGCATTCCTATTTTTGGGTCAAAGGAAGAACTGGCGCTGTCGGCAACTGTGCGTTTTGGACAATGATGACGAGTTATGATGAGAGCAGCTTTCAGACAACATCAACTTCTTCTTTTTTGTTTTAAATTTCTTTCCAATTTCCATGCGTCCAAATTGGAGCGTCGCTTGATGAGGTGTCCAGAATTTTAGTCCGGCATATCGGGGCAGATGTTCTCCGTTTGTCTTTTTCTCTCTACATAAAAATCACGGAATTTCTTTTATAGAATTTTCACTAGAGTTACTTTTGTTTTTCTTTACACGATTAACGATTGTAGTAAGATGAGTACTCATTAATAAGAATTAGTAGTTGTACTCGCGCGATTCACGATGAATATTAAATAAAGTTTTTATCTTTTAAAAAGGAAAGAATTATAAAAAACAAAACAAAATTTGAATTGGTAGTTTTTTATTTTTTGTAATTTTAGTTTTTTATTTTAAAATAATTTAAAAACTCTAACCTGAAACTACTCTCCAATATGAATGGATAGTTTTTTTAATTTTTTTTTTTATTATAAAATATTTTATTTTATTATTTTAAAGATATTTAAATGGAAAAACAATAATCGATAACTAATTATTAACTACTTATGTCGGGTGGCTTTTTTCTAGGCTGTCAGTGGCTTAAGGAGATGATTTTATGTAATGACTCGGCCGGTCATTTCATGAGTTACTGTTCCATTTTCCCCATTTCTGCTTCCTTGTGAGTTGTTCAGCTGTATTTTATCATATCGTGTTGGTGGTGTTGTGTTCGGAGTGGTCTTAGGATGGAATGAGACACTTAGTCTCTTAAGTTGGTTATTTAGTTGGTAAAGTCAATTGGAAGTTGACTTGTGGGTAAATGATCTCGGAATTAGGTTTTTATGGTTTGGATAGCTTCGTTAGGTGATTTGGGACTTGGGAGCGTGTTCGGAATGTATTTTGGAGGTCCGTGGTAGATTCAGGCTTGAATTGGCGAAATTGGAAATTTGGCTTTTTCCGGTCGACAATGAAAATCTTGATATCGGGGCCGGATTGGAATTTCACAAATTGGAGTAGATCCGTTGTGTAATTTGTGACGTATGTGCAAAATTTCAGGCTATTCAGATGAGGTTTGATAGGTTTTTACATCGTTTGCGGAATTCAAAAGTTTTGGAATCCTTAGGCTTGAATCCGAGGGTGATTTGGTGTTTCAGTGTTGTTTTGAGTGTTTCGAAGATTGGAATAAGTTTGAATAGTGGTATGTGACTTGTTGGCATGTTTGGTTGAGGTTCCGAGGACCTCGGGATGGATTTGGGTGGTTGACGGAATGTTTGGAGTTGAGTTGGTGTCGCAGATTTTTTTGTTGCTTCTGCACCTACGGAGTGGGGACCGCAGGTGCAATGATCGCAGAAGCGGGAAGCAACTGCAGATGCAGTATTTGTTGCAGGAGCGGATGTGTTAACCGCACCTGCGAGCCCGCAGGTGCGAGGCCTGGGGCGCAGGTGCGGAAGCTGGTGACTTAAGTGAAAATTGTAGATGCAATTATTTTGATTACAGATGCGGTCAGCAGAAGCGTAATTTGGGCCGCAGGTGCGGAAATACCTGGGCAGAAGGTATAAATTAAACCCTTCGTGAATCTTTTCCCATTTCCACCATTTTTGAGACGGGATTGGAGCTCTTGGAGGGTTTTGAAGAGGGATTCAAGAGGAAACCTATTGAGGTAAGATTTTTGAACGTAATACTTGTATCTATGGTGGAATTCAGTTGATTAAACATTGAAATTGAAGAGATTAGGGATGAAAAATTGGGAAATTAAGGCTTGAAATTGGAGAATTTAAATTGAGAATTTGAGGGACCATTTGAGGTCCGATTTTGATGTTTTTGGTATGTATAGACTCGTGGGAGAATAAGGATTCTAGTGATGTGACTTTTATCGAATTACGAGATGTGGGCCCGGGGGATCAGGTTTGGCCAATTTCAAGATTTTTGAGTTAGTTTGATTATTTTCGCTTGGGCTTTGTTCCGTTAGCGTGTATTAATGATGTGATACTGATTTGATTAGATTCAGAGCATTTGGAGGCCGAGTCAAGATGCAAGGGCATCGCGGGCTAGAGTTTGGTCCGATTCTAGGTAACTAATGATTGTAAATGTTGTCCTGAGGGTATGAAACCCCGGATTTCACATCGCTTCACTACTTTGAGGTAACGCACACGCTAAATGACGAGCGTGGGGGCGTGCACCATTGGGGATTGTGACTTGGTCGATCCCGTACGACTATTAAGTTGCGTATTTGATTGAAAACTATTTGATACTATTGTGTTTTGGGAAGTATTACTATATTTTAGGCTGGATGTCATATTTGAGCCTTGTGCCAACTGTTTGGACCCTTAGGAACGATCTTTACTAATATTTCTCACTATTTTGATTTAATAATTGTACTCAATCATGCTATATTTTACTGATTTCAAAACGCAGTCTTATCTACTCTGATTTGATGCATAAATGATATTTTCGGGCTGAGCACCCTATTTTACTGTTAGCCCGAGTGGCTTAAGAGGTTTCTGATTGAGTAAGACCGAGGGCCTGTGTTGTGAGGATATTAGGGGACGCGTCGCAGCATGTTGTACTGTTTTGTGATATATGAGAGGGCGAGGGCCTGATTTATTATGCCACGCGATGGTTTGTGATAGCGCTTGGGCTGTAAGAGCCCCTCCGGAGTCTGAACATCCCCAATGAGCGTGGGTACCCAGAGTGAGTGATATGTTATTGCCGGAGGGGCTGATTCTGATACATGTTATGCCCGAAGGTCTGATTACGAGTGATTGTGAGGTAGCCCGAGTGATTTCTCCCTTATATCTTCCCTAGATTATATTAGTATTGTTCCCAGACTTTGATAGACTTTATTGTACTTAGACAGACCTTGTAGTTGCTCGTGACTTGTGACACCCCGATGTCGGGCTTGTGTTGTTTTCCGCACTTGTTATTTAGATGTATGTTATGAGATTTTATCTAATTAATAGTTTAAAACGTTCTTTATTATGAAATATTGGTTATACTTGGGATTGTGTCGGCTGGCCTAGTTTCACGATAGACGCCATCACGACCGGGTTGTGACATTTTCCTCTCCTTTTTTTATTTTAAATTTTATCCTATTTTCGTCAATAATATAATCTGAATTTTAATGAATAAAATCTCTATTAAATTAATGAGACTTATATAGACATCGAATAATCGACTTGTTCGATATTTTTCTTAATTATATTATCCAATATTTAGTATTATTACATTATTAATAGAAACTTTTATTAGCATATTACTTTGTTTAATATTTTTGTCTACTACTTTATTTTTATAATATAATAGAAGATATATATATATTTTACTAATCTTGAAATATTTTTTATTTTAAATTTTATCCTAATGTTCTTAATAATATTATCTGAATTTTAATGAATAAAATCTCGATTGAATTAAT
This sequence comes from Nicotiana tabacum, assembly GCF_000715075.1. Taxonomy (NCBI): domain Eukaryota; kingdom Viridiplantae; phylum Streptophyta; class Magnoliopsida; order Solanales; family Solanaceae; genus Nicotiana; species Nicotiana tabacum. The sequence continues at coordinate 82,042,539 of NC_134087.1, forward strand.
GAGACTTATATGGACATCGAATAATAGGCTTGTTCAGTATTTTTTAAATTATATTATCTAATATTTAGTATTATTGCATTGTTAACAGAAACTTTTATTAACATATTACCTATTTAAATTTTTGTATGCTACTTTCTTTTTATAATAAGTAGTTAATAATTACTTATTCTTTTTATAATTTATAACATGCTACTTTCTTTTTATAATTTTCTTCTATTATTCGCAATAATATTTTCTGAATAAATAAATTTTTAATTTTAAAAAGAAAACAAAAAATATTAAAAAACAAAGAAATTTTGAATTGGTAGTTTTTTTATTTTTTTGTAATTTTAGTTTTTTATTTCAAAATAATTTAAAAACTCCAACTTGAAACTACTCTCCAATTTAAATGGACCGTTCTTTTTTAATTTTCATTTTTTATTATAATATATTTTATTTTATTATTTTATAGATATTTAAATTTAAAAACAATAACTAATTATTAACTACTTATGCCATGTGGCTTTTTTCTAGGCTGCCACTTGGCTTAAGGAGAGGACTTTTTCCTCTCCTTTTAATAATATATAGAATAGATTGTCAGATTTGAGTACTAAATCATATTTTGACAGAAAGCCTTTATTTTTATACAAGGATTTTTCTATGCTAATTTGGATTAGTCAAGTTCTAATGCAAATATCAAATACTAAATGAGAAATTAAAAAATAACTTAATCATGTATTTTTACTATTATTTTCTTTTTTAAGAAATGACGTTGACAACATGAAATTAGGAATCCAATTGTGGGTATATAGTGATCCTCTCATTATCCTTTAAAAAATTGTAATTGAGTGACTGAATTTGTTTATCCAGAGTAAAATTGACCATTTTCTTAAAAACAAATACTATAGATTAGCTAAATACATTACTAAATATAAGCTTGTATAATAGGAATTGCATTGTGATGACCTGATAGGTCATTTTCAGTTTTAGCTTTCATTTTCGTGTTTCGAAACCTCGATTAGCCTCATTTAGCCTTTCTCGATTTTGTATGCGCAGTCCGTATATTTTCTGAAGGGTTTTTATGTGAGAAATTGATGAAAATATGAAATCGTGCTTTAAAACTTATTTGAGTTGACTTCGGTCAACCTTTTGAGCAAACAGACTGGATCAGTGTCTTGATAGTCCTGGTAGGTCTGTATCGTAATTTGGGACTTGGACGTATGCCCGGAATCGAATTCAGAAGTCCCTAACTTGATTTAATGTAATTTGTTGAAATGTAGAATCTTAAATGTTTAAAGAAATCCTAAGTATGACCGCAGGTTGACTTTGCTGCTACTTGGTTCGGATTACGGTTTCAGAATTTGGTATAGGTTCATTCAGTATTTATGACTTGTCTGCAAAATTTGGTGCAAAATGGAGTTGATTTGACGTAATTTGAACATCCAGTTGAAAAATTAAAAGTTCTTAAGTTTCTTTAACAATTTAATTTATTTTGGTATCCGATCCGTGGTTTTAGGTGTTATTTTGGTGTTTTGATCGCGCGAGCAAATTTGTGTGATGTTATTACACTTTTTTGCATGTTTGGTTTGTCTCCCGAGGGGTTCGGGTGAGTTTCAGATATGCTACGAAGTGAGTTTTGACTTAGAGAAATAGTTGATGCTTCTTTGCTTCTGGTGTTACCTGCAGATCTCGCATTTGTGAGGTTCTTTTGAGAGCAATGAGTCGCATTTGCGAGCATGGGCTGGGTTGGGAAGAGTTCGCATTTGCAGACTCTGTATCTTCACAATTGTGAAGGTTTTGGTCGCAATTGCGACTAGTGGCTGACTTGGTACTGCTTCGCTTTTGCGAAGTATTTTTCGCATCTGCGGACAACTTGGATTCGCATTTGCGATACAATTGTCGCATTTGCAACAAGAACAGTCTCAGTGGCTTTTTCGCATTTATGAAGGGTTGATCGCTTTTGCGATCATCGCAATTGCGAACTATGTGTCGCAATTGCGATAACTACCGTAGGTAAAAGAGGAGGAAAACAGGATTTAGCTCATTTTTTTCAAACTCTCAACCCTAAACACCCCAGAGCCGATTTTTCCAAGAGGTTTTCTTCCTAAATACATTGGCAAATGGCTTTAATCTACTTCTTTTTTATTACCCATTACATTTCATAAGTTTTCAACATCAAATCTAGGGTTTTTATGGTAGAAATTAAGAATTTGGGTAGAATTAAGGATTTTGAAAATTTGGGATTTATACCTCGAATTGAGGTAAGATTTTGAAACAAATTACATAATCAAGCTCGGGGGTGAATGGGTATTCGGGATTTGGTCCGAATTTCGATTTTGACCAAGCGAGTCCGGGGTTGACTTTTGTTGACTTTTTCAATAATGATCTAAATTGAACCTCTTTCATTCGTGGGTAGTTTCTAAGGCTTATTTTGAATCGTTTGGTTAATAATTTGCTAGATTTGGTTAGTTTGGAGACTTGCTCGAAAGGCAAGGCCGTGGTTGAACTTTGAGTTAATTGAGGAGTGAGGTAAGTGTTGAGTCTAACCTTGATTTGAGGGAATTAGGGACCCTTTAGCTATACGCTATGTGAATAACATATGTACTGGCGTATGTGCGAGGTGACGAGTGTATATACACCGTCAAATTACTTGTTTCTATACTTTCTCGTATTTTATTAATTACTTTATTCTATGACTTAACCGTTACATTACTTGTTTTTTTTATCTTTATTGCTTCATATTATGTCTTGTTTCATGCATTAATTGCTACATACTTATTTAACTTCCATTCCATAATTGCTAATTGTCATTTAGCATTTCTTGTATTAAATTGTACATCCCCTTCCCAATCCATACTTAGTCACTACTTGTCTCTATTTATTTCCCTCAAATATTTAAATTGTATTATACCTTGTTATCTTATGGTTTCGTATTAATTGTTGCCTTCATTGAAGTAGTTTCATTTATATGTATTGTTAAAAGTAGATACCGTTGAGTTGATAAAGTTGAGACATCCGAGTAGAAGAGTCTCTTTGATTATCATGTTATTCTCCATTGCTCGTACTTTTGTTCTCTTGATGTATGTTTTCTTGTAAATCTTAGTTATGGAGTTACTATTATTAATTGACATTGTTTGGGAAGTGGGTTTCATGCCGCAATGGAAATTGAAAGCTAATGAATTGAAATGTCGGAATAAGAATGGACTATGATATCGACAGATGATTACATGGTGGGGTCGGGTTTCGCACCGCAACAGATAGTTTAAATTTGATATTAAGAGATCAGTTGCACCTTGAAACATATTGATCAAAGTAATATTTGTTTGTGACTTTTGGATTGGACTCGGTGGTTGAGATGAGTTATATGACTGGTTATTTGGGACTCTCTCGTGGTTGATTGAGTTTCGTTGATATGAGTTACTTGCTTTACTTCTATTCATGTCTTCTATTATTATTATTATTATTATTATTATTATTATTATTATTATTATTATTATTATTATTGTTGTTGTTGTTGTTGTTGTTGTTGTTGTTATTATTATTATTATTATTATTATTAATATTATTATTATTATTATTATTATTATTATTATTATTAATGTAAGTAACCCACCTTAGCCTCGTCATTACTTCGTCGAGGTTAGGCTCGACACTTACAAAGTACATGGGGTCGGTTGTATTCATACAATACTCTGCACTTCTTGAGTAGATACAAGAGTTGGTCCCAGTGGCGTACGGTAGAATTGCTCGGATCTAGCTACCCAGAGGAGACTTGAGGTATAGCTGCACAGCGTCTGCAGCTCTGAAGTCCCCTTCTACTTCCTTTAGTTGTTCATTTGATTCAGACAGTTATATTTATTTCAGACCATTATTTGTAGTATCTCAGATTCTCATGTATTCGTGACACCAGATCCTGGGTTTGTAGTTGGATTTCGTCACTATTAGTTTATTTACCTTATTTCAGACTATTCAGTTTTCTTATTGTCATCATATTTGAAGTTCGTTAAAATTGGTTAACAATTACATCTAACATTGGCTTTCCTAACAAGTGAAATATTAGGCGCCATGTCATGACCCTAAACCGGACCCGGTCGTGATGGCGCCTCTTGTGAAACAAGGCAAGCCGACACAAACCTCCAAACCAATTAACATAGTTATAATTATTCATTTTGAGTCATAAATAAACTATAAATCTCAAAATAAGAGTAGAATATGCGAAAATAACACAGCCCGACATCGGGGTGTCACCGGTCATGAGCATCTAAAAATCCGTCTGAGAGTATGATAAGAACTACATAGTCTAGTACAAAGCTAGTACAAGGAAAGTAAAGGAAAGAAGGAGAAGTACTGGGCTGCGAACGCCGAGTAGCTACCTAGTCAACTTCGAACAGCATGCTGGAAGGCAATCAACCATCGCTAGCGTGACCTGAGACTTCTGGATCTACACACAGGATGCAGGGAGTAATGTGAATATGCCAACTCAGAAAGTAATAAAAGTAAAGGCAGCTGAGCAATAAGAAAATATGTAAAACACAGCAAAATGCTACAACGAGGCAGTATAAAACCAGAACAATGCAATAAAATAGTAAAAGCTCGTAGAAACACCTTAGTTCTGTAAAAACCTCTTTAAAATATCTTTTAGCAGTTCAAATGAGTGAATGAAAACAGGAAGAAAAGATAGAAACATAAATCAGACCCTCGGGCAACATGCCAGAAGAACCAGCCCCTCGGGCTATAACATGGAACAACATCAGCCCCTCGGGCTATATCGCATCTCACACTGGGTACCCCCGCTCACTGGGGGTGCACAGACTCCGAGAGGGGCTCCTTACAACCCAAGCACTATATCAAGCCATCTCGTGGCATAATCAAATAGGCTCTCAGCCTCATATCAAGCCTCCTCGTGGCATAACAAATTAGGCCCTCGGCCGCATAATCATGAATCGGTACAATACCGCTGCGGCGCGTAGCTTGATCCCATAATATCCTCACAACACAGGCCCTCAACCTCACTCAGTCAGAAATCTCCCAAAGCCACTCGGGCACAGTAAAATATGATGCTCATCCCAAAATATCATTTAAGATGTCAAAACAGAGTAAATATGGTTGAGTTATGAAAACAGTAGAATACAGCATGACTGAGTGCAAATATGAAGTCAAAATAGTGAGGAATTGTCACGACCCGGATTTTCCACCATCGGGAGTCGTGATGGCGCCTACTAGTGAAAGCTAGGCAAGCCAATCATTTGAACAATTTACCTTTTTCCTATTTTAATCCTTTAATAATTATGAACCAACAGTTTATAAACAACGAAATTTAAACAAGCGGAAGAAACAGATAAAACCATTTAAATATTTCCAATATAATTTCTTAAACAAATATTACCCAGAACTGGTGTCACAACTTCATAGACGGTCTAGGAATACTACAAACAAGGTCCGAAAAATAAATACAACCCTATTTTTGAATTACATAAATGAAACATGGTGAAAGGATAGAGGGAGACGCCAGGGCCTGCGGACGCCTGCAGGACTACCTTGGATCTCCGAATGGACTAAAGGTAGCCACCCAAAGCTACGGTCCAAAATCTGTTGCACCGGAATCTACACACAGTGCAGAGTGTAGTATCAACACAACCGACCTCATATGTTGGTAAGTGTCAAGCCTAACCTCGGCAAAGTAGTGACAAGGCTTGGACAAGACTACCAACTAAACCTGTGCAGTTAAAGCATATATATAGCAAGTAATAATAAAGGAAACTAGCAGTTAAAGATGGGAAGGGGACATGCTGTGGGAGAATATCTTTTACCAACCGTAACTCAGGAGAAAAGCATAAAGAACAATTTAAATTTTGCAGCAGAAAGAATAAGGAAACAGTAACAAATCAATATCCACTTTTATCCTTTATTGTTGCGGTGCGCAACCCGATCCAAATCATAAAACACTGTTGCGGCGTACAACCCGATCCATATCATATATCACTGTTGCGGCGTGCAAACCGATCCAAATATAATATTGTTGCGGCGTACAACCCGATCCAAATATAATATTGTTGCGGCGTGCAACTCAATCCAAATATAATATTATTGTGGCGTGCAACCCGATCCAAATATAATATTGTTATGGTATGCAACCCGATCCAAATATAATATTATTGCGGTGTGCAACCCCATTCAAATATAATACTGTTGCGATGTGCAACCCGATCCAAATATAATATTGTTGTGGCGTACAACCCGATCCCAATATATAATTCAACACCAATCACAAAGGATCCCCGACAAGGGAACAATAAAGGAACAATTATATTCCGATAAGGGAATCAATAACATCATAATAAAATCAAGTAACAACTGAATATCAGTAAATAAACGTAAAGGACAACATAACTCAATTATCAGCAAGATTCAGGAAAAATCAAGGACAAGTGCACGGCATCACCCTTCGTGCTTTAACACTCTCTTACCAAAACAATAAACATAAGAAATAAGGACAAGGAAATAAATGAAATCACAATAAAATACCGGTAAGGGAACAATAGTACAACAATCGAATCCCGGCGAGGGAACAATATCAGAAACATCAACATCCCAGCAAGGGAGATAGCATTTAAAAGCAACAACGTCCCGACAAGGGAGACAATATAATAATCCTCTTCTTTTTTCCTTTTCACATTTACTTCACAACTTGAGCCAATGCACTATAAGGTTCAATTGCCAATTATACTTCCACAATTTATTTTATAACTTGAGTCAATGCTCTTCAATATTCAAATACCAATATTACTTCCACAAGCCTTGCTCAACAATAGAAATCATCACAAAAGGGCATGAACAATACAAACAGAGTCACAGTAATCATAGTATAAGACTCACGGGCATGCTTGACACCAACGTATAGATACTCGTCACCATGCCTATACGTCGTACTCAACAAATAACACATAAAAAATAGGACACAACTCCTAATCCCTCAAGCTAAGGTTAGACCAAACACTTACCTCGATGCCACGAACATAATTTAAGTCTCAACTATCGCTTTACCTCTTGATTCCACCACCAATCCGCTCGTATCTAGCCACAAATTACTTAATTACATCAATAAATGCTACTTGAATCAATTCTAATGCATGAAAATAAGTTTTCTAAAGTTTTCCCCAAAAAGTCAAAAATCGCCCCCGGGCTCACATGGTCAAAACCCGAGGTTTGAACCAAAACCCTATTACCCATTCCCCCACGAACCCAAATATATAATTTGTTTTGAAATCGGACCTCAAATCGAGGTCCAAATCCCCAAAATTTGAAAAACCTAGGTTCTACCCAAAACACCCAATTTCTCCCATGAAAATCAATGATTTTGAGTTGAAATCATGTGGAAAGATGTTATTACAATCGATTTGAAAGAGAAGTTGTCTTTGAAAAATTACCCAAGAGTGTTTTGGTTTTGAAAGAGTGTGAAAAATGGTTGAAATGCGTCTAAGTGATGAATTTACAGTTTGCAGATATTGCAATTGTGACTAGGGTTCGCAATTGCGAACCCAGAAGTCTGCTACTCTCGCATTTGCGGCCAACTTTCGCTTTTGCGATAAATCTGTCGCATTTGCGACACTGGGGAAATCCAGGCCACTTCGCAAATGCGATGGCCCTTTCGCATTTGCGACATCGCTTTTGCGATGACTGCTTCGCATTTGCGACCCCAAGGTAGACCAGGTCCTTTTCGCATCTGCGGTGATTTTCTCGCATTTGCGAGCCAGGCTTCGCATTTGCGAAGCCTGCAGACCTGATCATACCAGCTAAAAAACCTGCAATTTCCTAAGTTAAAATTCCACTCCGTGGCCTATCCAAAACTCACCCGAGCCCTCGGGGCTCCAAACCAAACATGCACACCAACCTAAAAACATCATACGGACTTGCTTGTGCATTCAAATTACCAAAATAACCTCAACAATTAAGAATTTAGCATCAAAATCATGAATTCGCCTAAAAACATCAAATTTTCTAATTTTCTCAAATACGGCCCGATTCACGTCATTTCAAGTCTGTTTCTTACAAAATTTCACAGACTCAACTTAAATCACATATAAAACCTGTATCGGGCTCAGGAACCAGAATGCGGGCCCGATACCATCAAATTTTAAACACATTTCATTTTCAAAAACTCAAAAATATTCTAGAAAATAATTTTCTTTAAAAAATTTATTTCTCGGGCTTGGGACCTCAGAATTCGATTTCGGGCATACGCCTAAGTCCCATATTTTCCTATGGACCCTCCGGGACCATCAAATCATGAATCCGAGTTCGTTTACCTAAAATGTTGACCGAAGTCAACCTAAATTCATTTTAAAGGCAAAATTCATCATTTTTCACAGATTTTCACATAATGGCTTTCTAACTACGCACCCGGACTGCGCATGTAAATCGAGGTGAGATCGAAAGAGGTTTTTAAGGCCTCAAAACACAGAATTTATTTTTTAAACCCCTAAGGGTTCAAAACAGTCGGCACGAGGCCCAAATATGGCATTCAACCGAAAACATGATGATAGCAAACAGTTTTCAATCAAATACGCGGTTAAACAGTCATACGGGATGGACTAAGTCACAATCCCCAATGGTGCACGACCCCATGCTCGTCATCTAGCGTGTGCGTCACCTCAAAGTAGCACAACGATGTGAAATCCGGGATTTCATACCCTCAAGACAACATTTTCAATCATTACTTACCTTAATCCGGATGAAATTCTACTCCGCAATTCCCTCACCGCTTGACTCGGCCTCCAAATTCTTTGAATTTAACCAAAATTAGATTTATACCATCAAAATATGTTAAGGAAACAAAGCCCACTCGAAAATAACCAATTTACATAAAAAATCCCGAAATTGATCAAATCCGACCACCGGACCCACGTCTCGGAATCTGACAAAATTTACATCAATGGAAATACTTATTCCTCCATGAGTTCATTCATATCAAAAGTACCAAACTACGACCAAAAATAACCCTCAAATCTTCAAGTCAAGGTCTCCAATACCAAGCCCTAATTCCCAATTTTTAACCCTTAATTTCCATTAATATCAAGCCCAATCAGTGAAATAACACCATAGAAACGAGTTTTAGATTCTACCTCAACGAAGTTCCCTTGAATTGCCTCTTCAAAATCTTCCAAAAAGCTCCAAAATCGACTTAAAAATGGTGAAGAAAGGCTAAAAATGGTGAAGGAGTATTTATATACTTTCTGGCCAAGGGTTTTTGCACCTGCGGTCCATTATCAGCACCTGCAGAGCCGCTTCTGCGTTCAACCAACCGCTCTTGCAGTTTTCACTTAAACCCCTGGGGCCACACCTGCGGTCTCGCAGGTGCGATGAAACTTCCGCACCTGCGCCTCCAAACCAGTTTGCCCAATTCCACATTTGCGCCCCTCTGGGTGCATCTACGAGCCTGCACCTGCGGTCGCCAAGCTACATGTTCGATTATGACAGACTTCAATAGCTTCAGCTTCAACTTCCCAACACCAACTTTTTCGTCAACCATCCGAAATCACCTTGAGGCCCCCGGGACCCCAACCAAAAGCACGAACAAGTCATATACTACTATCCATACTTATACCAATCTTTGAAATACCTAAAACAACATCGAGTCAACCAAATGACATCAGATTCAAGCCTAAGGTTCCGAAAACTTCCGAATTCCGCTTTTGATCAAAAAGTCTATCAAACCTCGTCCGAATGATCTGAAATTTTGCACACATGTCAGAAATGACACTACGGACCTACTCCAACTTCCGGAATTCCATTCCGACCCCTATATCAAAATCTCACCTATCAACCGAAAAATGCCAAAATTCAAATTTTGCCAATTCAAGCCTAAATCTACTCCGGGCCTCCAAAACACATTCCAATCACGCTCATAAGTCCCAAATCACCTCCAAAAGCTATCGAATCATAAAAACCAAATTCCGAGATCAAATGCTCACAAGTCAACTTCCGGTTGACTTTCCAACTCAAAGGCCAACTTTAGAGACTAAGTGTCTCAAACCTTACCAAAACCACTCCGGATTCAAACCGACTAACCCGATACCTTATAACACAGATAAACAAAGCAATAAAAATTAGAAATGGGAGAAACGGAGCGGTAACTCATGAAATGACCGGCCAGGTCGTTACATCCTCCCCCTCTTAAACAAACGTTCGTCCTTGAACGGGTCAAGAAACATACCTAAAGTCTCAAACAAGTGAGGATATCTTCTCCGCATCTCCCGCTCAGTCTCCTAGGTATCCTCCTCTAAGGGGCGACCTCTCCACTGCACTTTCACTGAAGCTATATCTTTTTATCTCAACTTTCGAACTTGACGCTCTAAAATAGCTACTGGCTCCACATCATAAGTCAAATCATCATCTAACTAAACCGTGTTGAAATCCAAAACATGAGACGGATCGCCAATATACTTCCGGAGCATAGAAACATGAAATATCGGATGCACACTCGATAAGCTGGGTGGCAAAGCAAGCTCATAAACCGCCTCCCCAATCCTCTGAAGCACCTCAAAAGGCCCAATGAACCAAAGACTCAATTTACCCTTCTTCCCCAATCTCATAACACCATTCATGGGTGAAACCTTCAACAGAACCTTCTCACTAACCATGTAGGACACATCCCAAACCTTCCTGTCAGCATAACTCTTTTGTCTCGACTGCATTGTATGAAGCCTCTCCTGAATCACCTTCACCTTGTCTAGAGCATCCTGCACCAAGTCTGTACCCAATAGCTAGCCTTACCCAGCTCAAACCAACCAAATGGAGATCTACAAGGCCTTTCATACAAAGCTTCATATGGAGCCATCTGAATACTCGACTGGTAACTATTGTTATAAGCAAACTCTGCGAGCGGTAGAAATTGATCCCATGACCCTCCAAAATCAATGACATAAGTGCGCAACATGTCCTCCAATATCTGAATAGTGCGCTCGGACTGCCCATCCGTCTGAGGGTGAAAATCTGTGCGCAACTCAAGTCCATGGTGATTTGCTCCCACTTCCACTATGGAATATCCATCTGCTGAAGCAAGCCACCCAGTCTCTGATGCTCATATTTCACCTACTGACAATTGAGACATCGAGCTACAAATTCCACAATGTCCTTCTTTATTATCCTCCATCAATAATGCTGTCTCAGATCCTGATACATCTTTGCGGCACCCGGATGAATGGAATACCGCGAGCTATGGGCCTCCTCCAAAATTAATTCCCGAGTCTATCTACATTGGGCATGCATATCTGGCCCTGCATCCTCAACACCCCATCATCACCAATAGTCACATCTCTGGCATCATCGTGCTAAATTCTGTCCTTAAGGACAATCAAATGAGGATCATTATACTGGCGCTCTCTGATGCGATCAAATAAGGAAGACCGAGAAATCACATGAGCCAATACCCGACTGGGCTCCGAAATATCCAACCTCACGAACCGATTGGCCAAGGCCTGAACATCAACTACAAGAGGTCTCTCCCCAACAAGAATATACACCAAACTCCCCGTACTCACCACTTTCCTATTCAAGGCATCGGACACCACATTGGCCTTCCCCAGATGGTACAAAATAGTGATATCATATTCCTTTAGCAGCTCCAACCATCTCCGCTGCCTCAAATTGAGATCCTTCTTCTTGAACAAGTACTGGAGGCTACGATGATCAGTAAACACCTCACAAGAGACACCATACAAATAATTCCTCCATATCTTAGACGCGTGAACAGTGGCAGCCAACTCCAAATCATGAACAGGGTAGTTCTTCTCATGGGGCTTCAACTAACGAGAAGCATAAGCAATAACTCTACCCTCTTGAATCAACACACACCCAATACCAACTCTCGAAGCATCACAATACAATGTATATAAACCTGAAGCTGATGGAAAAACTAATACTAGAGTTGTGGTCAAGGCAGTCTTGAGCTTCTGAAAGCTCTCCTCACACTCATTCGACCACCTGAATGGAGCACCCTTTTGAGTCAACTTGGTTAAGGGTGATGCGATAAATGAAATCCATGAAAAAATCGTCGGTAATAACCTGCCAAACCAAGAAAGCTGCGAATCTTTGTGGCTGAGGACAGTCTGGGCCAACTCTGAACTACCTCTATCTTCTTCGGATCAACCTGAATATCCTCACTGGACACCACGCACCCCAAGAAGGCCACTGAACTAAGCCAAAACTCACACTTGGAGAACTTTGCATAAAGCTTCTCCTCCCTCAATCTTTGCGACACAACTCTCAAATGCTCTGCATGCTCCTCCTGACTGTGCGAGTATACCAAAATATTATCAATGAAAACTATGACAAACGAGTCGAGATAAAGCTGAAACACGCTGTTAATCAAATGCATGAATGCTGCTGGGGCAGTGGTCAACCAAAAGACATCACCAGTAATTCATAATGACCATATCGGGTCCTGAAAGCTGTCTTAAGAATATCAGAGTCCCTGATCTTCGATTGGTGATAACCTGAACGGAGATCAATCTTGCAGAACACTCTCGTTCCTTGAAGCTGGTTAAATAAATCATCGATACGAGGCAAAAGATACTTGTTCTTGTTTGTTACTTTGTTTAACTACCTGTAATCAATGCACATCCTCATCGTGCCATCCTTCTTCTTCACAAATAGAACATGCGCACCCCAAGGCGACACACTAGGACGAATAAACCCTTTATCAAGGGTTCTTGAAACTGCTCCTTCAACTCCTTCAACTCCACTGGTGCCATACGATACGGTGGAATAGAAATGGGCTGAGTGCCCAACACTAGATCAATACCAAAATCAATATCCCTATCCGGTGGCATGCCCGGCAGGTCTGCAGGAAAACATCGGGAAAATCCCTCACACCAGGAACAGAATAAATAATTGGAGTCTCTGCACCGACATCCCTCATAAAGGCTAAATATGAAAGACAACCCTTCCCAACTATCTGCTGGGCCTTCAAGAACGAAATTACCCTATTGGGGACAAAATCAATCGAACCTCGCCACTCAATCAATGGCACACCCGGCATAGCCAATGTCACTGTCTTAGAATGACAGTCTAAACTAGCACGATACGGAGATAGCCAATCCATGCCCAATATCACATCAAAGTCCACCATACAAAGTAATAACAAATCCACTCGAGTCTCCAGACCCCCAATAGTCACCACACATGACCGGTACACACGGTCCACAACAATAGTATTGCCCACCGGAGTAGATACATGAACAGATGAAATAAGAAACTCACGAGGCATATCCAAATAACGAGTAAAATATGATGACACATATGAAAAAGTGGAACTGGGATCAAATAACACAGAGGCATCTCTGTGGCAGACTAAGACAATACCTATAATCGCAGCATCTAAAGCAATAACATCGGGTCTAGTTGGAAGTGCATAGAAATGGGCCTGATCTCCACCTGATCGACCTCCCTCTCTAGCTGGTTGGGTGGTGGTGGTGAAGTAACTGGTGCTGAAGCCGATGACTGACTCCTCTGCTGAGATGAACCCCCAAGACGACGAGGACACTGCCTCCACATATGACCCAACTCTCCACACTCAAAGCAACTCCCGGGTGCTGGAGACGGGGACTAAAGGGAACTCCTAGCACCGGAATGACTAGTAGATGCATCTGGCATAGAAGAGTCTTGAACTGATGGAGCACGGGATGAACTCTAGGTTGGAAGGGCACTGAGTGATGAGTGGACCTGATGAGAACTGTGAGAACCATGACCCGATGATGCCCCACGATTACCTGGGTGAGCTGGCTAAGCATGTCTAAATGGACGGCCTCTACCGTGCTGAAACTGGCCTTTCGAAGGAGCACCACCATAACTACCAGATCCCCGAGGTCTCTTGGCTTTCCTCTCATCTCGCTCCTGGCGATGAACTGACTCAATCTCGCAAGCAATGCCAACAACCTCCTCAAAAGTAGCACCAAACACCCTCTCCCTAGTCATGAGAATACAAAGCTGATATGTGAGGCCATCAACGAACCTCCTAATCCTCTCTCTCTCCGTAGGAACCAACAAAACAGCATGACGAGCTAACTCCGAGAACCTCATCTCATACTGCATCACAATCATATCTCCTTAACGCAACCACTCAAACTGCCTACGCAGCTCCTCTCTGTGATACTATGGCCTATACTTCTCCAAAAAGAGAATGGAGAACTATTGCCAAGTAAGGGGTGCTACACCAACATGCCTACGCCTCTCATAAGCCTCCCACCAAGTGAAGGCAGCTCTAGAAAATTGAAAAGTAGTAAATGCAACCTCGCTGGTCTCAAGAATACCCGTTGTACGAAGAATCCTTTGACACTTGTCCAAGAAACCCTAGGCATCCTCGCCCTCTATACCATAGAAAGTCGGAGGCTGAAGTCTACCAAACCTCTCCAACCTGTGCTGCTCATACTCTAGCATAGCAGGAGCTACATAGTCTTGAATAGCTACAACCGACTGGGCTGAAGGTGCCCCCGGTGTCTGAAGTACCTGCACGACCTGCTCAGGTGTACGAGCGATGGGAGTCTAAGTGCCTCCCCCAGCCTGAGAAGTAGTTGCGACTGTAGTGACTGAGATTGCCTGAGCTAGGCCAATGCATACTGATAGAATCTGGGCCAGGGCTTCCTGAAGACCCGGAATCACAATGGGCACAGCTGGTGCCTGAGCTGGTGCTGTTGAAGCGTCCACAACTGGGACCTGATCATGAACTGGGGCGGCTGGTGGATCTAAAGGTGCTGCCCTAGCTGCTGTGCGGGCTACACCCTTGCCTCTATCACGGCCTCGATCGCATCCTCGACCTCTAGTGGCCCCAGCTGGTGGTACTGGTGGTCGTCCATCCAGACCGGTAACACGTGTCCTTACCATCTGTGAAAGAATAGAATAACAGAAATTTAGTACTCGGATCAACAGATTCGCACGACAAGAATTTCAAGAATATAAAGTTTTCCTAAAGGTTCTGCAACCTCCCGAGGATAAATACAGACGTCTTTGTATGGATCCGCAAGACTCTACTAAACTTGCTCATGACTTGTGAGACCTATGTAACCTAGGCTCTGATATCACCTTGTCACGACCCTAAACTGGACCTGGTTGTGATGACGCCTCTCGTGAAACAAGGCCAGCTGACACAAACCCCCAAACGAATTAAGACAGTAATAATAATTCATTTTAAGTCATAAATAAACTATAAATTACAAAATAAGAGTAGAATAGAACAATGCAGAAATAACACAGCCCGACATCGGGGTGTCACCAGTCATGAGCATCTAAAAATCTATCTGAGAGTATGATAAGAACTACACAGTCTAGTACAAAGCTAGTACAAGGAAAGTAAAGGAAGGAAGGAGAAGCAATGGGCTACGAATGTCAAGCAGCTACCTAGTTAACTTCGAACAGCCTGCTGGAAGACAATCAGCCCTCGCTAGCGTGACTCGAGACTCCTGGATCTGCACACATGGTGCAGGGAGTAATGTGAGTGCGCCAACTCAGTAAGTAATAAAAGTAAAGGCAGCTAAGCGATAAGAAAACACGTAAAACACAGCAAAATGCTACAACAAGGCAGTATAAAACCAGACCAATGCAATAAAATAGTAAAAGCTCGTAGAAACACCTTAGTTCTGTAAAAACCTCTTTAAAACATCTTTTAGCAGTTCAAATGAGTGAATGAAAATAGGGAGAAAAGATAAAAACATAAATCAGCCCCTCGGGCAACACACCAATAGAACCAGCCTCTCGGACTATAACATGGAACAACATCAGCCCCTCGGGCTATATCATATCTCACACTAGGTACCCGCACTTACTGGAGGTGTACAGACTCCGGGAGGGGCTCCTTACTGCCGAAGCGCCATATCAAGCCATCTCGTGGCATAATCAAACAGGCTCTCGGCCTCATATCAAGCCACCTCGTGGCATAACAAATCAGGCCTTCGGCCTCATAATCATGAATCAGTACAATACCGGTGCGGCGCATAGCCCGATCCCATAATATCCTCACAATACAGGCCCTCGGCCTCACTCAGTCAGAAATTTCCCAAAGCCACTCGGGCACAGTAAAATATGATGCTCAACCCAAAATATCATTTAAGATGTCAAAATAGAGTAAATATGGTTGAGTTATGAAAACAGTAGAATACAGCATGGCTGAGTGCAAATATGAAGTCAAAACAATGAGGAATAGTAGTAAAAATCCCCTAAGGGTCCAAAATAGTTGGCACGAGGCCCAAATATGGCATTCAGCCGAAAACATGATGATAGCAAATAGTTTTCAATCAAATACGTAGTTAAACAGTCATACGGGATGGAGTAAGTCATAATCCCCAACAGTGCACGACCCCACGCTCGTCATCTAGCGTGTGCGTCACCTCAAAGTAGCACAACTATGTGAAATCCGAGGTTTCATACCCTCAGTACAGCATTTACAATCATTACTTACCTCAATCCGGATGAAATTCTACTCCGCAATGCCCTCGCCGCTCAACTCGGCCTCAAAATTCTTCGAATCTTACCAAAATCAGATTTATACCATCAAAATATGCTAAGGAAACAAAGCCCACTCGAAATTAACCAATTTACATAAAAAATCCCAAAATTGAACAAACCCGACCCCCGGGCCCCCGTCTTTGAATCCGAAAAAATTTATATCAGTGGAAATCCTTGTTCCCCCACGAGTTCATTCATATCAAAAGTACCAAACTCCGATCACAAATAACCCCTCAAATCCTCAAGTCAAGGTATCCAATACCAAGCCCTAATTCCCAATTTTTAACCCTTAATTTCCATTAATTTCAAGCCCAATCAGTGAAATAACACCATAGGAACAAGTTTTAGGTTCAACAACCTTACCTCAACGGAGTTCCCTTGAATTCCCTCTTCAAAATCTCCCCAAAAGCTCCAAAATCGACTTAAAAATGGTGAAGAAAGGCTGAAAATCGCGAATGAGGGTTTATATACTTTCTGGCCCAGGGTTTTCTCACCTGCGGTCCATTCTCCGCACCTGCGGAGCTGCTTCTACGTTCAACCAACCACTCCAGCGGTTTTCACTTAAACCCCTAGGGCCGCACCTGCGCATACCCTTCCGCACATGCGGTCTCGCAGGTGCGATGCAATTTCCGCACCTGCACCTCCAGACTAATTCACCCAATTCCGCATCTGTGACCCTCTGGGCGCTTCTGCGAGCCCGCACCTGCAGTCCCCAAGCCGCAGGTGCTATTATGACAGATTTCAGCAGCTTCAACTGCAACTCCCCAACTCTAACTTTTCCGTCAACCATCCGAAATCACCCCGAGGCCCCGGGGACCCCAACCAAAAGCACGAACATGTCATATACCACTATCCACACTTATACCATCTCCAAAACACCTAAAACAACATCGAATCAACCAAATGACATCGGATTCAAGCTTAAGGTTCCGAAAACTTCCGAATTCCACTTTTGATCAAAAGGTCTATCAAACCTCGTCCGAATGACTTGAAATTTTCACACACATCACAAATGACACTACTGACCTACTTCAACTTCCGAAATTCTATTCCGACCCCTATATCAAAATCTCACCTATCAACCAGAAAACGCCAAAATTCCAATTTTGCCAATTCAAGCCTAAATCTACTCTGGACCTCTAAAACACATTCCGATCATGCTCCTATGTCCCAAATCACCTCCCAAAGCTATCCGAATCATAAGAACCAAATTCTGAGATCAAATGCTCACAAGTCAACTTCCAGTTGACTTTCCAACTCAAAGGCCAACTTTAGAGACTAAGTGTCTCAAACCTTACCAAAACCATTTCGGATTCAAACCGACTAACTCGATACCATATAACACAGATAAAAAAAGCAATAAGAAGCAGAAATGGGGGAAACGGAGTGGTAAATCATGAAACGACCGGCCAGGTCGTTAACGCCATCACGGTCCCAAGGGTAGGAATTCCCGGTCGTCTCAAAGTACTAGGTTGCCTAGTGTCATGCCCCAACTTTGGGAGGCATGGCTGGCAACCGGTGTTGCACCGGCCTGAGCGAATCACTCTATAACTTATTTATTCCTTTTGTAACTATCATGGGACAATATGTCCACAACTCGTAACGTACAATTACAAGTGGGCAAATGTTATATCAATGAACCTTCGTTTATAAAACATGAATACATATTGGCCGTCAAGGCCTATGACATACTATACATAATAAACCTATGTCTACAAAGCCTCTATGATTATTTGACATAAAATGGGATAGGGTACCGACCTACCCATAAGTTGGTAGTAAAACACTGACACGATGACTCATAGATTCGGCTGCACTCCGAATGAGGTGGAGTCTTATTGATCCTTCGCTGAATGCCAATCTCGTCTACTATAAGGGCTCATCAAATTGATTGTCTATACCTGCAGGCATGAATGCAGCATCCCCAATAAAAGGACGCCAGTACAAATAATGTACTGAATATGCAAGGCATGTAAATCAGTATATAAAGAACATGGAAGAAACATGGAGTAAATGACTCAACCTGTAAGTCTGGATAGCTCTGTAAATCATGAAAAATTTATAATGTCATGCATATGCGTATGAATGTCATGTCGTGCATAGGTACATATGTTCATAACATAATTAAGCCTCTGAGGGCATCTCATCATACCATCTCGGCCACTGTAGGCAAAATCATCACGTATACCAGCTGATCAGGTGGTGATGCATATATAATGCTGTAACCTTTTCCCATATCCCATATACACACACACACACACACACACATATATATATATATATACATATATACGCGTATATAACGCCATTGAGTCATGGGTAAATGCACATGTAAATGAATGCAATGCATAGAAGTACGTTAAAAAATATCTTTCGGGATGTTATAAGACTATTATGCCTTTGATTAATATCATGAAGTAATCTTTACCAACTTACGTATTTTTGAGACCCAAGAATAGATGATAGAATAATATGACACATGGGGAATCAAGAACATAAGCATCTCTAGTATTTCTACGAATAGAGTCATTTATGGAAGTTGTGCATTTTCTTGTTTTATTCATGTCGTATAGATCACGCCAAAAGAAAGAAGGGATAGCCTTAACATACCGGAACAGAAACCAGCTAAACACGAGAGAAGATTCAAAATCATTGTATGATGGCAATTAAGCCAATGATTCTATTAAGCATATTTGACTTTTAATCCATAGAAGATAGGTGAATCTACAAGCCAGGTCATGTAAAAGTTTCTGAACTAGAAGCTCATAGAAACGCATACAAATGGATATGCTGCTTGAAAACTTAATAGCTTCAATATTGTCACGACCCCGGCTTGCCCTCCGTGAACCATTGTGACGGCACCTAGTCTCTACGACTACATATGCCTAACAATGCGGAAAATAAACCAATTTGCAGAAGAATAGTAAAAAAAAACGAAATAGTAAAATAAAACAGTGTTTAAAAGTGCCGCTCGGCATACCCAATATCAACTCTCGAAATCTAAATACATTTCCCAAAACCCGGAATCTCATGAACACAAGCCTTTGAATGTCTACAAGTATCTAACTCCAGAATATCTAACAAAGAAAAAGAAAATACAGAAGGGCTAATACTTAAAAGGGAGAGTAGAAAGGGACTCTTCGGTCTGCGGGCATGGCAGATATACCTCGGAATCTCTACAAGCGCCTCGTCTTAAGAGTGATAAGTCTGAGCGGAGGTACCTGGGTCTGCACATCAAAAACATGTACAGAAAGGGCATGAGTACACCACAACGGTACTTAGTAAGTGCCAAGCCTAACCTCGGTCGGGTAGTGACGAGGAAGGTCAGGGCCCTACTGAGATTAAATGAAACATAAGGTATGATAGTGTAAGATAAAGTAGTACAGTTGAAAGATAACAATGAGAATTAATACAAGATAATAAGGATAACAACAACTGAAACAGAGGAAAAAACAATCAAAAGGAATACCACTCTTCCCAAAGCTAATAACCGAGGATCTCTCAGTATCCCGAGGATCTCTTAGTACCCTCAATATATGCTAGGGATCTCTTGGTATCCCGAGGATCTTTTGGTATCCTCAATGTATTTGTTAGGGATCTCTCGGTATCCCGCACCTCAGCTCAAATCATAAATACGTACAGGGGATCTCCCGGGATGCCGTCCCGTAGTCTCAAAGTAAAACACGCAACAACAACACAAAGAATACTCAATTAAGCTCAATTCCATACCAAAGTAAAACAGGTAATTCTAACCTAACATGCTTCACATAATACATATAAGGCATTTTAAGCAATAAAGTAATTAAGTCAATTAAACATGCTTCTCTAAGCTAACAACAGACTTAAATTTCAAGTAGAGTAAGCAGGAAAGGAAAACACAATTAAAGCTACTTTAGTGAAAATAGGTTTTTCAACATTCAGCACAAGTACGCACTCGTCACCACACATACAAGGCATTTCAATTACCATAATACCAAATCCTTAGGGAAATGTCCCCCACACAAGGTTAGGCAAGCAACTTACCTCGAACCAGCTCAAAATCAACCCGAAATCACGCTCTTGCCACGAGTACTCAACTCTAAATGGCCCAAATCTATTCAATTCAATTACATAATGTAAATAACACTTCAAGTAACTGATTCCAAAAAGAAATTCTAAGCTAATACGCAAAATTAGGTAAAATGACCAAAATGCCCCTCGGGCCCACATCTCAGAATCGGGTAAAATTTACATTTTTAGAATCTTCATACTCTCACGAGTTCATGCATACTAAAATTATCCAAATCCAAGATCAAATTTCGAATCAAAATTCGAATTCTAGGTCTAAGAACTTTCTTCCAACTTTTCCCGAATTTTCATCTCCAATCCGAAATGAAATGATAAAACCAACAATAGATTAGTGGAATACAACTAGAAAGGGATAAGGAATTGTTACCCAAAGATCTTCTCTTCAAAAACCCCACAGATCGCCCTACCCCGAGCTCCAATTCATTTTTTCCAAGTTTTGAACTAAACCCTCGAAATTTCATATTTCTGCCCAGCGATTACCGCATCTGCGGTCAAGGGAGCGCACCTATGGTACCACACCTGCGGTCCCACACCTGTAGTCCCGCACCTACAGAAGGCATCGCAGGTGCAAAAATCACTTAACGGGCTGGGTCCGCTTATGCGGTCGCTTGGCCGCATCTGCGACACCACATTTGTGAAAAACCAGTTGCACCTGCGGTCTTGGAGCTTTTGCCCAAACTCTCTTCTGTGGCCATCTAGCCACTTCTACGGCACCGCAACGGTCCCACACACACAGGTGCGATTATGACAGGTTCAACAATTTAAATTCTTCCTAAGTCTAATTCAATTTTTGTTAAGCACCCGAAACTCATCCGAGACCCCCGAAACCTTAACCAAATATGCCAACCAATCCTAAAACATCATTCAAACTTGTTCCAAACTTTGAAATGCTCAAAATAACATCAAAACACCAATTTAGCATCGGATTCAAGCCTAAGGAACTTCAAAAACTCTCAAAATATGCTTTCGATCAAAAAGTCTATCAAACTTCATCCGAATGACCTAAAATTTTGTACACACATCACATTCAACACTACATAGCTACTCCAACTTCCGAAATTCCATTCCGACCCTCAGATCAAAATTTCACTATCGAACCGGAAACTTTAAAAATTCAACTTTTGGCATTTCAAGCCTAAATTAGCTACGGACCTCCAAAACACAATCCGAACACGCTCCTAAACTCGAAATCACCCAACGTATCTAACGGAACCATCGAAATTCCATTCTGTGGCTGTTTTCACACTGTTTCGACTACGGTCAAATATCCAGAACTTAAGCTCTCATTTAGGGACTAAGTGTCCCAAAATTCTCCGAAACTCCAAATAATTCCTCCCGGCAACTCACGATAGTAGAAACAAATACGGGGAAAGCAGTTAATAGGGGATTGGGGCATAAATTCTTAAAACGACCGGCCGGTTCGTTACAAATATTGAGGTACTGTGGCCTTAGAAAATATATTATGCATTAATTCTCTTGTTCATTATGTGCTTTAATTTAACACAAATCTGTTTGAAGCTTCTACTATAGGGTCATAATGCTATCATTATATTTAAGATCACATAGGAAATGAAAGAAACAAGACAGTGATGACTATTTAGCCAACATTTTCTCTAAATATGACAGCTATTATATAAATTAAGGAGTCATGATTTGGTCTTGGCAAAACTTATCCCTTGTTGCCACGTTGGAGGGGGTCAAATACATAGAGAAAATTTTATAATTAACTTAACTAATCTTTCTATTAACCAATAATCAACCAATTACCCAGATTATTAAGAATTATCTCAAATTATTTAAAATATTACTCACTTTTAATACACCTTATATACCTTACTATACAATATTAAAATAATAAATCGTGGTACCATATAAAATCAATACATATACTATTATTTTGTTAAAACATCCATGTAAAAATACATATATTTTCTCAACTTTTAATCTTCCTAATCTCATATAAAAAGTAAAAATTTCCATACTCTTAATTCTTAAAAATGGTAAAAAGATAACCTTCTTTTATTGTGAAAATAATAATTCATATCTTTACAATAAAGAAAATCTCATAAACTTTTCTCATATTATGTGTATAATTTAAAACATATTCGAAAGTAGTAATATTAATAACTATATAAAATTATATTTTTCAAATCATTTTTTTACAAAAATGTTCGACTCAAAATACCATATCAACTATATATATAACGGTATCAAGATTGTTAAACTTACGGGGTGTACCGCTGACAACCCAAAATTCAAGGGAAAATCTACTACCTCCACTGGCCAGTTTGAGGAGCCAGCGGTAGTGGTTATTGATTCAGCTGTCGAGCCTTCCACAATAGCCGGTACTTCCACCGAGACATTGATGATTTACCATTCTATTTTTGTTCTCTCGCAGATGGCGAGAACACGCACAACATCAGCAGCGAACAAGAGCTGGATCCCCCTTTGGAAACTACGACAAGGGGAAGAGGTCGAGGCCGAGGTCGCGCCGAGGAAAAGGCAGAGCTCAGCCTAGAGCTCGAGCAACAACACCAGCAGTGGAGCCTCAGTAGATTTTGAGGAAGAGGTTCCAGCTCAGACTGTACCTATCGGAGCAGCTCAGGTCCCAGAGGGGTTCACTGCCACTCTAGTGCTTTAGGACGCTCTTGTCCTCTTAGTGAGCCTTATGGAGAGTGTGGCTCAGATCGGTGCATTTCCAATGGCACCAGCCGTCTCTCGGGCTGGGGAAGGAGCACAGACTCTCGCTACTCACACCCCGGAGCATGTGGCTCCCTAGTATTAGACTCTAGCAGCCCATCTAGTTGGGGTGGTTCAGTCGGTTATTGCGGCACGGGACGGTGATATGCCCGCTATGTCTTCTAAGGCTATGTTGAAGTTGGATAAGTTTTCCAAGCTTTTTCATGTTCATGTCAGTGGTGCACCTTCTGAGGACCCAGAGGATTATCTAGACCGCTTCCATGAGGTGCTGCAGAACATGGGTATAGTTGAGACCAATGGGGTCGATTTTGCAGCATTTCAGATGATTGGTTCCACAAGGAGAGGGTGGAGAGATTATATGTTGACTAGACCAGTTGGTTCGCCTGCACTTACCTAGGACCAGTTCTCAAATCTATTTCTAGAGAAGTTCATCCCTGTCACTATGAGAGAGGAGTACCGTAGGATGTTCGAGCATCTTCAACAGGGTAGTGTGACCGTCACCTAGTATGAGACTCGATTTATGGACCTAGCTTGCCATGCCACTATATTGCTTTCTACTAAGAAAGAGAGAGTGAGGAGATTTATTGATGGGCTCACTTACACTATCAGGCTACAGATGGACAAGGAGAATGGGAGTGATATTTCTTTCCAGACGACCATATATTGCTAGATGGATCAAGATGGTTCGTGCTCAAGAGAGAGGGCTGGTGTCTGATAAGAGGTCTCATCATTTTGGTGGGTTCAGTGGCACCTCATCTGGAGGCAGGGGTTCTTTTGGTAGAGGCCATCCTCCTAGGCCATTTCAGTTAGCTCTTCAAGTAGCCCACGATACTTTGGGCGGTCGTGGTTCTTATGAGTCTCGTCCTGAGCAACCATCATTCAGTGCACATTCAGCTCCTATCAGTGCACCACCACTTCAGAGTTACTACGGCAGCCATTCGAACTGTCAGGGTCAGTCCTCATTTTAGCAGCCGAGAGGGTGCTTTGAGTAGGGTACATAGGTTATATCATAAGGTATTGGCCTAATTGTCGAGCAGCAGATCTCAGCAAGGTTCCCATGCCATCATACTCGTATCGGTTGCCCCATCACCCATAGCCAGCTGGAGGTGGAGGTTAGGCCACTAGAGGTTGGGGTCAGATTGTTAAAGGTGGAGGCCAGCCAGCTAGGGGTCGCCTGAGGGGCGAAGTTTAGAGTGGTGGCCATAGCCCCAATGTTATGCTTTACCAACTAGGTCTGAGCCCGAGTCATCCGACACCATTATCATAGGTATTGTTCCAGTTTTCCATAGAGATGCTTCAGTTTTATTTGATGCGGGCTCTACTTATTCCTACGTGTCATCCTATTTGCTTCATATTTAATTATACCTCGTGATTATTTGAGTGCGCCTATGTATATGTCCACGCCTGTGGGGGATTCTATTATTGTAGATCATGTTTATAGCTCGTGTGTGGTTTCTATTGGGAGTCTTGAGACTAGTGTAGATCTTCTACTTCTTGATATGGTTGATTTTGATGTCATCTTGGGTATGGATTGGCTGTCACCTTATCATGCTATATTGGATTGTCACGCCAAGATGGTGACCTTAGCCATGCCAAAGTTGCCTCGATTAGAGAAGATGGGGAGTCCTGGCTACTCTACTAGAAACATTATTTCTTATGTGAAGGCTCGATATATGGTTGATAAGGGATGTCTACTATATTTGGTATATGTTCGTGATTTGAGTGCGGAGGTTCCTTCCATAGATTCAGTACCAGTTGTGCGTGAGTTTCTAAAGGTATTTCCTGCAGATCTGTCGGGGATGCCACCCGATAGAGATATTGACTTCTGTATTAATTTGGCCTCTGGCACTCAACCCATTTATATTCCACCATACCTTATGGTGTCACCTGAGTTGAAAGAAGTGAAGGAACAGTTGTAGGATTTACTTGATAAAGGGTTCATTAGACATAGTGTCTCACCTTAGGGTGCGCCCGTGTTGTTCGTAAAGAAGAAGGATGGTTCGATGAGGATGTACATAGATTTTCGGCAGTTGAACAAGGTCACTATCAAGAACAAGTATCTATTGCCGAGTATTGATGACTTATTTGATCAGCTTCAAGGTGCCAAAGTATTTTTGAATATTGATTTGAGGTCTGGCTACCATCAATTCAAGATTAGGGCATCCAATGTGGCTAAGATAGCTTTTCGTACTCGGTATGGGCCTTATGAGTTCTTAGTGATATCATTTGGGTTGACAAATGCCCCAGCAACATTTATGGATTTGATGAACCGGGTGTTCAAGCCCTATTTTGATTCTTTTGTGATTGTGTTCATTGATGATATCTTTATCTACTCTCGCAGTCGAGAAGAGCACGAGCAACATCTTTAGATTGTACTTCAGACTCTGAGAGATAGCCAGTTGTATGCCAAATTTTCAAAGTGTGAGTTTTGGTTAGACTTAGTCGCCTTTTTGGGGCATGTTGTATCGATAGAGGGCATAAAGGTGAATCCTAAAAAGATTGAGGCAGTTCAGAACTAGCTTAGACCTACTTCAGCTACAGAGATTTGGAGTTTCCTGGGTTTGGCAGGTTATTATCGCCGGTTCATGGAGGGTTTTCATCCATAGCAGCCGATTGACTAGATTGACCCAGAATAGTGCCCCATTCATATAGTAGGATGAGTGTGAGTTGAGCTTTTAGAAGCTTAAGATTTCTTTGACTACGACGCCAGTGTTGGTGTTGCCCACAAGTTCAGGATCCTACACGATATATTGTGATGCATCTTGTATTGGGCTCGGTGTAGTAATTATGCAGGATGGCAGGGTGATTACATATGCATCGCAACAGTTGAAGGTTGATGAGAGTAATTACCATGTTCATAATTTAGAGTTGGCAGCCATTGTTCATGCGCTGAAGATTTGGAGGCACCATCTGTATGACATGTCGTTTGAGTTATTCACGGATCATCGAAGTCTATAGTATTTGTTCAAGCATAAGGATCTTAACTTGAGGCAGATGGGGTGGTTGGAGCTGTTGAACAGCTATGATATCACCATCTTGTATCATCCGGGAAGGCCAATGTGATGGTTGATGCCTTGAGTAGAAAGGCCGTGAGTATGGGTAGCCTTGCGTATATTCCAGTTGGCAAGAGGCCGCTTGTAGCAGATGTTCATGCTTTGTCCAGCCAATTCATGAGGTTAGATGTTTCATAGCCCAGTCGTGTTCTATCTTGCACCGTCTCTCGGTCTTCCTTGTATGATCGCATTAGAGAGAGCTAGTATGATGATCCCCATTTGCTTGTACTTAAGGACACAATGCAGCATGGTGGTTCCAAGCAGGTTACTGTTGGAGATGATAGGGTTTTGAGGATGCAGGGTCATATTTGTATGCCCAAATGTGGATGGTCTTCGTGAGTTAATTCTTGATGAGGCCCATAGTTCCCGGTATTCTATTCATCCGGGTTCCGCCAAGATGTATCAGGACTTGCGGCAACATTATTGGTGGAGGAGTATGAAGAAGGATATAGTTGCATATGTAGCTTGATGCCTAAATTGTCAGTAAGTACAGTACGAGCATCAGAGGCCTGGTG
This sequence comes from Nicotiana tabacum, assembly GCF_000715075.1. Lineage (NCBI taxonomy): Eukaryota > Viridiplantae > Streptophyta > Magnoliopsida > Solanales > Solanaceae > Nicotiana > Nicotiana tabacum. The sequence goes on from NC_134087.1 coordinate 82,069,351, forward strand.
GTTTTCCTGAGTGGAAGTGGAAGTATATCACTATGAGTTTTGTTGTTGGACTCCATAGACTCAGGAAAAGTTCGATGCAATATGGGCCATTGTGGACAAGTTGACTAAGTCGGCACATTTCATTCCAATGGTAGTTACCTATTCTTCAGAGCGGTTAGCTGAGATCTACATCTGTAAGATCGTCCGTCTTCACGGCATGCCCGTGTCTTATCATTTTTGATCTAGGTACGTAGTTGACCTCACACTTCTGGAGGCCATACAATGTGAGTTGGGCACACAGGTTGAGTTAAGTACAACATTTCATCCTTAGACAGACGGACAGTCTGAGCGCACCATTCAGCTATTGGAGGATATGCTTCGCACTTGTGTCATGGATTTTGGGGGGTTCTTGGGATCAATTCCTGTCATTTGTAGAGTTTGCCTACAACAACAGCTACCAGTTTGGTATTCAGATCCCTATGAGGCTTTGTACAGGAGGCGGTGTCGTTCGCCAGTTGGTTGGTTTGAGTCGGGAGAGGCTCAGTTACTGGATACCGATTTGGTTCAGAATGCCTTGGATAAGGTCAACATTATTCAGGATCGACTTCGCACAGCTCAGTCCAGACAGAAGAGTTATGCCGACCGTAGAGTTCGTGATGTTGAATTCATGGTTAGAGAGAGGGAATTGCTTCGAGTTTTACCCATGAAGGGTATGATGAGGTTTGTGAAAAAGGGAAAATTGAGCCCTAGGTATATCAGACCTTTTGAGATTCTTGAGAGAGTGGGTGAGGTGGCCTACAGTCTCGCATTGCCTCCTAGTTTATCAGCAGTCCATCCGGTGTTCTATATGTCTATGCTTCAAAAGTGTCATAGTGATCGTCCCATATGTTAGATTCAGCTCAGTCCAATTGGACAAGGATTTGACTTATGAGGAAGAGTCGGTGGCTATTCTAGCCTGGCAGGTCTGGCGGTTGAGGTCTAAGAGTTATCCTTCAGTTCGAGTGCAGTGGAGAGGCGAGCTGATCGAGGCAGCCACATGGGAGTCCAAGTCAGATATGTAGAGTAAATTTCTACACCTTTTCACCAATCGATGTACCTTTCTATGTCCGTTCGAGGATGAACGTTTGTTTTAGAGGTGGAGAATGTGATGACCTGATATGTCATTTTCAATTTTAGCCTTCATTTATGTGTTTTGAAACCTCGATTAGCCCCGTTTAGCCTTCCTCGATTTCCGTGGGCAGTTTGTGCCTTTAATCAGAAGATTTTTATGTGAGAAATTGATGAAAATGTTAAATCATGCTTTAAAACTCATTTGAGTTGACTTCGGTCAACATTTTGAGCAAACAGACCCGGATTAGTGTTTTGACGGTCCCGGTGGGTCCGTATCGTGATTTGGGACTTGGACGTATGCCTGAAATTGAATTTAGAAGTTCCTAACTTGATTTAACGAAATTTGTTGAAAACTAGAAGTTTAAAGGTTTAAAGATTTCCTAAGTTTGACCGTAGATTGACTTTGTTGCTACCGGGTTTAAATTACGGTTCTGAAACTTGGTATAGGTTCATTTCAATATTTATGACTTGTCTGCAAAATTTGGTGCAAAACGGAGATGATTTGACATGATTTAGACATCCAGTTGAAAAATTAAAAGTTCTTAAGTTTCTTTGAAAATTTCATTTGTTTTGGTGTCCGATTTGTAGTTCTAGGTAATATTTTGGTATTTTGACTGCGCGAGCTAATTCATATAATGTTATTATACTTGTGTGCATATTTGGTTTGTAGCTCGAGGGTTCAGGTGACTTTCGGATAGGCTGCCGAGTGGTTTTTGACTTAGAGAAATAGCTAATGCTTCTTTGCTTCTGGTGTTACATGCAGATATCGCATTTGCGAACAATGAGTCGCACGAGCATGAATTGGGTTAGGAAGAGTTTGCATTTGTGATAAATGATTCGCATTTGCGAACTCTGTATCTTCGCAATTGTGAAGGTTTTGGTCGGAATTGCTACCAGTGACTGACTTGGTACACATTCGCTTTTGCAAAGTATTGTTCGCATCTATGGACAGCTTGGGTTCACATTTGCGATAAAATTGTCTCATTTGCGATGAGAACTGGCTCATTGACTTTTTCAAATTTGCGAAGGGTTGATCTCTTTTGCGATCGCTTATTTTTAATCATTTGGTAAATTTGGTTGGTTTGGAGATTTATTCGAATGGTAAGGCCGTGGTTGAACTTTGAGTTGATTGCGGAGTGAGGTAACTGTTGGGTCTACCCTTGATTTGAGAGAATTAGGGACCCTTGAGTTATGAGCTTTGTGAATTACATGTGTAGCGGCGTATATGCGTGGTGACAAGTGTATATACACCGTCAAATTACTTGTTTCCATGCTTTCTCGTATTTTATTAATTATTTTATTCTATGACTTTACCATTACATCACTTGTTTTCCCTATCTTCATTGCTTCATATTATGTCTTGTTTCATGCCTTAATTGCTACATGCTTATTTGACTTCCATGCCATAATTGCCGCTCGGGTAGGTAAGACTGGGTCCCACATGTATTTCTATAAATAAACCACAGGGCTCACCGGTTACCCTTTTCGAAAAATTGATTCTCAGAGACCTAAAAATTACTATTCATCTTCCCTCTTCTTCGTACTAGCTTGTTTGCATTGTGTTTCTTCACTTCTTCTCAATATCTGGTAACAATTCAACCACTTCTTGTTATTTTAATTATTTAATTTCATTTTATGTCCTTTTCTATTAACTGTGTAGTCTTCTTCCCCCTTGTAATTCTTCAATTTTGATATTAGTTTAGTTTAACTGTTAAGTTTTGTGTGCCTGAGGAGTATTATTAACTGGGTAAATTGAGTAGGGATAAAGTTAGGTGAAAACTTGAACAAAAAGGCAAAACCCATGAACCCTAACTCAGTGCCTGACTAAGCACCCTCCGCGGACCGCGGTCTCTTTTGTGCGGTCCGCGGTACCACTTTGTGTGGACTGCGGTGCTTATGTTCTGAAAGATTGACTTGTTGCCCAGCGCAGCCGCACTACATTTTTTGCGGTCCGTGCTGGCCCACCACGGTCGCGATGCTACTTTGTGCGAACAGCGGTGGTGAGATTTAGAGGATGAAGTTTTAGACCTTACCCCCAATGCGGACCGTGGTTGCTTTTATGCGGTCCGCGGTGCCCCCAATGCGGCCGTACTCCTTTTTGTGCGGTTCGCGGTGCACTATCTCTGCAACATTTTCTGCAACTGTTTGCAACATTTTCTGCAAATTTCAATAAAATTTGTTCCAAACCAAAGAGTACTACCTGTCCAAACCAAAAATGTGATTCATTTTAAGAAGTTCAAGGAATCAAAAACAATATTCGTCCGTGAGTATCTACAAAGCAAGGGCAAATTTTGCTCAATCAACGAAGGTTTTCCAACGGAGTATTATACAAAGTTTTCCCTACTCCAGGTATGTTAAGGCTAAGCTCATCCTTCAATTGGCATGATCTTGTCATTACACGATTTTGTTTATGAGCCATAAAGAAAAATTCATATCTCAAAATTTACATATATTTTGCTAGTCTCCCAAATTGCGTATATTTTCCTAGTTTATAAGTTATAATATTTTCCTTATAGGGAATTCATATTTAGTTGAGTATTTCCTTCTCCCAGTCAAGAGAGCAGAGAACTTACATATATATAGTATTAAAAGTATTACCATTGAGCTATAATCAATGGGCAGACCCCTATTGGGCAACCTCTGATCAGATGGTAAGTTATATACCGAGCCTACTGTGGCCGAGTGCTTAAGAGCGAGCCTAGTTGGTCGAAATACAGAGCCTAGTATGGCCGAGCGCCTATGAGCGAGCCTACTACGGTAGACCAGTTATATATATACCGAGTCTACTGTGGCCGAGCGCTTATGAGAGAGCCCAGTTGGTCGAGATACAGAGCCTAGTATGTCTTAGCGCCTATGATCGAGCCTACTACGGCAGAGCAGTTTATATATATATATATATATATATATATATACACCGAGACTTATAGTGTCGAACATTTATTTTACTTACTATATTGAGAGAGTTGAGTCAGTATCAACAGGTAAGCATATCTTCAGATTATCTTTGACTTCCAGCTAATTGCAATTATTATATTATCAGTTAAGCTTCATCTTTTAGTATATTGCCTTACATACTCGTAAATTATTTTGTACTGATGTTCCTTTTCTGGGGGCGCTGTATTTCATGCCTGCAGGTTTAGACAGACAGACAGGTAGACTTCGTCATCAAGTGTTTCCCGAGTTTAGCTTGATCAGAAATCTCCATGCCTTTCAGAGTTGCCGGGTCTAGTGCTTTATGTATATCTTGTGTATATATGTATATATGTTATGAGTAGGTCAGGCAGTTGTCCCAATCACCAATATGTCCATCAGTAGAGGCTTGTAGACATATCCTATCAGTTAGTGCAGTATGTTGGTCTTGTAGGCCTTGTTATGTATATTGGGTTGGATTGTCGGCTGTAGTAAGTATGACGGCCTTGTAGGCCTAGCTTTATATTGATATTCAGTCAGCATTCGCAGTTCTCCGCAATGTGGCCCATGGCCAAAGTATGACATCATATGTTCAGAGTCCCTTAGTCGCAAGTTGGTATGCAAGGATAGGTGAGGCACCAGGTGCCGGTCTCGCCCCCCAGGTTCGGGGCGTGACATCGAAGGCTCGAGACAATGGACCGAGTACCCTCCCTTGAGGGTCGTCGGCACTCGAAATCAGATATCAACGACCTCGCTAATGGTAGAAATGGGGAGCTCCCTAGGCGCATGGCTAGGACTGACATGGCCTAGTGAACTACTCTGGGACCCGAATCAGGGTGTCATCTAGTTGTCACATCTCCGTATCTTTGTAATTAATTCTTGTTGTACTATGATGGGATTGCCCTCATATATAAAGGGGATCCCTATCACTTTGTAAGCGGTTGTTGCTTCAGTTACTCCACAGGAAATATACACGAACATTCTATTTGCTCTCTAACATATTCTCTTGATATTATTGTTTTCATTTATTATCTTCATATTTGTTCATCATTTATTACTTATCATTGGCAGTAAAGAGCCTCTGTTAATTTTAGTATAACTATTAGACACATTTCAGTCGCCTTCGATAACTCGTAATCGAGCTCTGGGATCGACCTCGAGGCCCAGAATCGACAAGCCCGAGGCCCCGAATAACTAGCCTATCAGTTTGATTATAGCTCTCTCCTTAACTTTACTTTGCCTCTAAGTCTCACATATTTAGCATCAACTACTTAACAAACTAGCATAAAAATAGATCACGTATTTTTAGAGTTCTATATACAAATTTAATTGTTATTACCATTTTTACGGTAAACAGTTTGGCGCCCACTGTGAGGCTAAAAATAATAGTGATTATTTTCTTGCTGGTTTCGTCACGCAATGCAAGTTATCTTTCATGCTTTTTCTTGTCCAAGATCTTTGATTTCAGGTTAAAATGTCTAACTCGGTGAATGAAGGTGAAAACAACAATCTCGAGGACCACGGAGAAAACGGTGTGGATGTTCTAGGTATTGGGTTGCCACTACAAAACCCTTGGAATGCACCAGAACTGATCCCCGTGGACACGGTCTCACGCGACGCCCAACGGGTCAATATAAGCTCGCATACCAACAAGAGCGTGCGTCAAGGAGATCCACAAGAAGCCCAGAAAGCCCCAACTAGGGAAGAACGTGAGGCTAGCCTTCATGTTATTTTTGAAATGTTGTAGGTATAACAACTCCCTATTGCCCAGATGCAAAGTCACAAGAAAACTCCTAGCACGGTAGCACCGGGGACAGCTCCCCCAGCCAAACATGTACCGGAGATATCGAGTAATAACGGGTCGATAGCCGACCCTATCATCGTAAAAATGCTCGAAGATCTCTCCAGGAGGATCGAATCGGGTGAGAAATTGATAGAAGCCAACAACAAGAAGGTCGAGACCTACAACTCCAGGATTGACCAAATCCCGGGCGCACCCCCGGTCTTGCAAGGTGTGGATTCAAAGAGGTTCATTCAAAGGTCTTTCCCCGAGGAAGCGGCCCCGAAACCCATTCCAAATAAGTTTAGAATGCAATAACTCCAGAAATACAACGGGACCTCAGACCCTAATAAGCACGTCACTGCTTACACTCGCGCGGTGAAGGGTAACAACATAAAGGACGACGAGATCGAGTCTGTCTTACTGAAGAAGTTCGGGGAAACACTCTCGAAGGGGTCCATGATGTGGTATCACAACCTAGCTCCTAAATCCATTGACTCATTTGCCATGCTAGTGAACTCCTTCATAAAAGCACATGCCGGTACCATCAAAGTAGTAATGAGGAAATCCGATGTCTTCAAGATTAAGCAAAGGGAGAACGAGATGCTGCGAGAATTCGTATCTCGCTTCCAAATGGAACAGATGGAACTACTTCCAGCCTTTGACGACTGGGCAGTGGAGGCTTTCACTCAAGGGCTGAATGAACGAAGCTAGGTGGCTTCAAAACAGTTGAAATAAAATTTGATCGAATATCCCACTGTGACCTGGTCGGACGTCCACATCCGATACCAGTCAAAGATCAGGGCCAAAGACGGCTAGCTGGGAGCCCCCTCGTACTCAGTATACCCAAGCAGGCTCCCGAGCCAAAAAAGAAAGATATCAGCCATATACCGAAGACAGGAGGAATGCCCCGAGGTGTAACCCACCTTGCAATGATCGAAGGATAGACCGAGGACAGGATCCTCGGGGACTCATCAACAGAGCTAGATTCGATAGGAATGCAGGGCCAACTGGGGCATCTTACTTATCAGAATACAACTTCAAAATCGATGTATAGGATATCTTGTTTGCCATCAGTAAAATCAGAGATGCCACTGGCCCAGGCTGTACAATCGGATCCTTCACAAAGGAATCATAACTTAGTTTGCGAGTTTCACAACACACATGCCACAGGATCGAGGATTGACACCAACTCCGAGAGGAGATAGCTCGACTACTTAACAAAGGTCACCTCCGGGAATTCCTTAGCGACCGAGCCAAAAATAAGTTTCGATAAAGAGAGGCGGCCAAGGAGAAAGAAACAAATGAGCCACAACATGTCATCCACATGATCTTGGGAGGCGTTGATGCCCCGCAGGAACCTGTGATGAGAAGGACAAAAATATCCATATCTAGAGAAAAGCAAACCCAAGGGTATATACCCGAGGATTCCCACACATTCAGCAAAGAGGACACTAAGACCTTGCCTCAACCTCACAATGACACACTGGTAATCACTTTCCTTGCAAATTCTTTTCAAATAAAACATGTACTCATGGATCTAGCTAACTCGGCCAACATTATCAGGTCGAGGGTGATAGAGCAGCTCGGACTACTTGACCAAATCGTGCCCGCCACTTGAGTCATCAACGAATTCAACATGGCAAGTGAAATAACAAAATGAGAAATCACCTGCCCAGTCACCATGGTCCGCAAAACCCAAAATGCTAAATTCCATGTCATCGAAGGAGACATGAGGTACAACTCCTTGTTCGGAAGGCCGTGGATACACTACATGAGAGCAGCACCATCCACTCTCCACCAAATGATGAAATTCCCGACAAAGGATGGAATTAAAACCGTCTACGAGGAAAATCATGCGACAAGGGAAATGTTCGCGGTGCACGACGTGGCACCGACACCAATACCCCTGCCTGCCAAAGAGCCGAAGGCTAATCAAGCCACACCTTCAATTAAGCCCGATTAAATGAATTAAAGGACCATATTGCGTCCTCATCTCAAGTAATTAGGACATATCGGTCCTCGAAACATCGCCGACATATCCCACACTAAGGTATAACCATCTCCCTTTTCATTTCATATTTCATACTAACCCTTATGCAGGCGCCCGACTGAAGCAGTCAGAGTGCTAACCCAGCTCAAAGATCTTAAGGTTTTAAAGCATCTGTTGCACTCTTTTCCTTCGACCGAGTTTTTATCTCGAAAAGGGTTTTACCGACAATCTTTTTAACCAAGCAACATCTGCATTCTACCTAAGGGAGACTCAACAAGTATTCGAGGCTTCTGTTGCAATCAACCTCGAACACTAGGGGGCATCCCCCCGGAAGATCATCTGCTCAGAAAATCCAAGAAACGTCAAATGGGGTCCCAATAGGAAAATGATATATCGAGCCAAACGCTCGAACGAACTGTGTTCTTATAGCCGGTCACCCAACGGTGAAAACATGTACACTTGTACCAAATACTTGAAGAATATCTTTTATCAAAGCATCTCACACTCAAAAAGAAGCCCATCACCTCCGCAAAAATGACATCTCCGCCGAAAATGTCCCTAACACTCGAGGACTGACTTTAAGAATTCAGCACCTGAACGACCTATGGATCAGGACTCCAAGCTCATAAGCCCTCAATGAGGCAACATGAAAATCACGAAATGCCTCCAAGGCCGAAGGTGCCTCGAATACTCAGGGACTAGCGTCAAAATCTCAAAATACGTACGACCTTAGGGTCGGGATCTCCGAAATTATAAGCCCTCAATGAGGCAATACAAAATTTACAAGAAATGACTTCCGAGCCTAGGTACCCTCGATGACTCGGGGATTATCGCCAATCATCATTCATTACAAAACCTAAGGCCGTAAGACCCCGAGATGGCAAACTCGGTCTCGTAAGACCTACGTAAGGCAACAACAGTATCTGTTAGACCTCAAGCAAGTCATGAACAATACTTGTACCAAGTATCCAAAACTATAAGACCTTAAAGGCATGTAAAACTTGTAAGACCTTACTAAAGGCATAAACCCGATCTCAAAGTTTTGGCTATATATCAAACTTGTAAGACTCCTAATAAGGCATACCCTCGATATAGATGTCGAAACTACCTTATTATGGACTCAAAGGCTCCGGCCGAACACAAATGATTCCGGTCATACGGCTGTACCAGCCGAACTAACGCAACCCGGGGATGCCTGACCATCGTTACAAAATTACAAGCCTTCAATTACTTCGAATCTACTTCGGAAAGAACCGGTTAAACAGGCTACCCTCGATACAGGAAAAAGAGCTTCGACCATGTCAACTCCTAAACATCGGCTTCGAGATACTCAACCTCCGAGCCAAACCTTTCGAGGTGCTCGATCACACCATATAAAGACTCACAATCGAGGTTTTTTATTAAGCCATCGAAGAGTCAGGAAAATACTATTTATCCTTATCGAGGGAAAAATAAAGCCAATAAAAGGTCGTATTAGCAAAGAGCGTAAGAGCCATTGTCACCAGCCTAATGAGCCCCAGGGCCATATACATAAAAGGCTGCATCGGCCCAATGTGTAAGAGCCATTGTCGCCAGCCCACAAAAATACAAAACTTGAGGGTCAAATAAGCTCGAGTCTTAACCCAATTCGGAGACTGAACCCAAAATAGTTAATTAAAATGCTTAAGAGCAAGGCGTAAGAGCCACTATTGCCAGCCTGCACTAAAAGGTCGCATCAACCAAAGGCATAAGAGCCACTGTCACCAGCCCAAACTAAAAGGTCACATCGACCAAAAGCGTAAGAGCCATTGTCGCCAACCCACAAAAATACAAAACTTGAGGGTCAAATGGGCTCGAATCGTAACCCAATTCAGAGACTGAACCCAAAATAGTTAACTAAATATGCCTAAGAGCAAGGCGTAAGAGACACTATTGCCAGCCCACACTAAAAGGTCGCATCGACCAAAGGCGTAAGAGTCATTGTCGCTAGCCCACACTAAAAGGCCGCATCGGCCCAAAGCGTAAGAGCCATTGTCACTAGCCTAAAATTCGGCCAATCTAAGGCCGAGTAAGCTCGAATCGATGCCTGAATCGGGGACTAATCCCAAAACGGTTGGACTAAATATGCCTAGGAGCAAAAGTGCGAAAGAGCCTACGGGCCAGCCTAATGAGCCCCAGGGCCATATCATGACTCTAAGGATTCCTACCAACTCAAAGACCAGTTCACCCAGCCAAATTCGAGATAGAAAAAGATACAAAGGAAATAAAGCTGCAAGGTTTTCTTTTCATACACATATGTGAAAAATCGCAATCTCCATCTACAAACATGCTTTGAAAATGCTACATACATATGACAAAATGTATGCCCCCCAGGGGATACGTCTTGTCGGCCTCATCTTTGCTTTCTTCGGCATTGGGAAAAAGCAACCGAGCATCACGGTCGCCCACCCTTGCTAGTGCAATTCTTCCGAGAGGGTGAAACCCCTAGCATGGATCTCCTCGAGGGTCTTTCTTTGAGACTTACAATGAGCATATTCTTCAATCCTCCCTTAGCGGTCAAGGATCCTTCTAAGCTCAGCTTGAGCATCGGTAGCATCCTTCGAATAGATTGCTATCTCCTGGTCAGCCTTGGTCCAACTCATCAGAGCTCCAGCCCGGGCATCAACGATCTCAACCCTGACCTTTTAAAGTTTGGACTCGAGCTTCACAATCATTTCTAACTGAATCAAACCATTATCGCGAGCTATGCAAAGTTGAGCTTCAAAAGTAGGAACTTTGTCTAGAGAGTCCTTCCCCTCTAAAGCCTGAGCCTCCGCCCGAGCTTTCAGCTCATCATGCTCCACACAAAAAAACACCTTCAGAGAACAACCCCATCTCCCAAACAACATCTCCCGTAGCTAGTGACATACAAAACACCAGCGACCCCTAAACTTCAAAGCCAGACCTCCATCCCATCTCTTTACTGCCGAAATCCGGCGAGAAAAACCGGGTTCCCACCGCACAGCACCACCCCACCTCTGTTCCGCTGTCTTACACTACCCAGAGCCGCCGGACCTCACCTGAAAGAGATGGAAAAAGGGGAAACATTAAGGAAAGAGGGGATGGATTTTTTGGAGTTGAAATACAAACAAAAGACGGGGAAAAATGGTAATTTGAAAAGAAAATTAAGGCTTGGGCTTGGTTTCTAATTTTTTTTGTGGCTTTTCATTTAGATCTTTGATATAACATATAAGAAAAAAAATCAGTTCAATTTAATTTTAGTTTGACTTCAAACCAGAAAATACACAAGGATATTTTAGTTTTAATGGTGGTTTTCAATCATAGAGCTTAGTTGAAATTCGAGATTGGTTCGCCGTTGGTGGTCTCAATGTTGGAGTTCGATTGCTACCCGGTCGAGGTTGCTATTCGTTAGTTCCGATTTGACTGCCATGCAAGAATCCAGTCTAAGATCGTCCATCCTATTGGTTTTTTTTTGTTTCACAATATCAATTGAGGTCCAATTCTTCCTCCCTCTACTCATTTTATTCTAGCTTAATGTTAATTGTTTGTTCGGTGATATGATCCCGTTGTTCGTGTAGTTATTCTTCATAGTTTTGAATTTGCTCACTTAGTTATCCCCTCATATGTTTACTCGAATTGGTTATAGCTAAACATGATTTTATCACAGTATAGAAATTGGGTTGCTATTCATCAACTGAACTACGTCAAATTAGATGAAAGGGGCTGGGGTGTGCATTTCATGTGACCCTACCATAATTTTGAATAATAATAATAAAAATAAATGCGTTGCAAACCCGGGTGTGCATTTCATGTGACCCGACTTTAATTTCCAACAAGGTTAAATAGAACATATCGTGAACCACGGGTGCATTTCATGTAGCGTGGCTAACGATGTGTTTTAAATAACCTTGAATTTTCCCGAAATATTAAAAGCGGCTAAAAAGTTAAAAATGAACAATAGGTTTAAAACGTGTACAAAATTAGATAATTAGGACAATAATAATAGTTGAGCAACCGTACTAAAACCACGGAACTCGGGAATTCCTAACACCTTCTCCCGGGTTAACATAATTCCTTACTCGAATTTCTGTGTTCGCAGAGCATAAAAAAGAGTCAACTTTCCTCGATTCGGGATTTAAAACCGGTGACTTGGGACACCAAAAATTATCCCAAGTGGAGACTTTGAGCAATAAATAAATAATCCCGTTTCAATTGTTATTTCAATTGGAAAAAACTCCCTTATACCCCTTCCGGGGGTAGGAAAATGAGGTGTGACAGCTCTGGCGACTCTGCTGGGGATAAGAACCCAGAACCTCTGGTTCAGGGCTCAAAATTCAAGCTTAGAATATCTGTTATAGTTGACTTTATTTATTATCTGATTTTTGCATGTTTGAACCTAATGTGCTAAATGTCACTTTTTACCGCTTTGATATTGTTTGAACTGTATATAAACTGTTACGAAAACCTCCTATCTCTGAGTCTTCTAAATCGTCTGGGAAGTGTGCACTTCGTGTGACTTCTCTTCTGTTAGAGTCATATCCCAATTTTAGAATGAGGTTCGGACAAGTTGCAAAGCTGGTAAAGCTTCTGTATTCCCGATACACTGCCCCACCCTCGGCTCGAGCTGTCCGCTCGGGTAAGCCAGGTCTAGAACAAATAAACCCGAGTTTTTAAACCTAGAATCATATAGCCTCATGTCGGATCCCTAGTAGGAACGCTTGTTTGCATCATGTGCATCTATCTTTGGGGACTCAATATAGGGGTTGGGTCCATCTAGGACAGGTGTACCCTAAAAATAAAAGGCTATCCTGTAGCATATTATGTGCTACATGTTGCAATTTTAAGGGTAAAATGGATCATTTGGCGGGCCAATGAAGTTTGAGGATAAATGAGAAAAAAAGAGGGTGAAGTGTAAAAAATTAAGCAAGTAGGGCCCAGTTATGTTTTTCTTTCACTTTTCACATTTTTTTAAGAAAAAGACAAAAAAATGAAAAATGAAAAACCCAAATTTTTTTTGCACTTTCCCATCATTTTCCAAAAAAAGATCAAAAAAGAGGAAAAATAAAATTCAAAAAGAGCTTACATGTTTCATCATTTTCAAGGAAAAGACAAAAAAAATATATTTTCTCTAAATTAGTTTTTTTTTATTTGTCGCCCGTATCCAATCGGCCCAAACTACGCATACCTGATTCTTGTCTTTCGGGGCGTGATACGAGGCAACCCACATAGGGTCTGGTCTGCCTAGTGAAATTAGGTTCTTGGCTTCGTGGGATCTTAGATAAATCTTGCATTTTTAGCCACTTTTAGCCACATAGGTTAATTTTAGAAAAATAATCACAATCATGTCTTGCATGTGTACAACATGAAGGGTTACTGTCTCACATAACGTTCTATCATTAACTTTGTTTGGTCTTAATTTTCTCATACAGTGTGATACTTACCTGAGTTTGAGCATTATAGACACCCCAGGACCATCCAGTCAGGGTCGCTCATTCAGGAGTTTACTTAAGGACATTTTTTTTAGTTATTATGTTTTGAGTGTGTTGTTCTTTTTTATGTCATCTTTTACCTTCTAGTTTTGTACCTTAATGTCGAGTCTTTTAGGTGATGTTAGAGTTTGTCATAGTCTAGTTAAGTTTTCCGAGTCTTTTGTTATTGTATTTCTTATTTTGTAATTAGAAAATATGTTATTGTCACGACCCGAATTTTTCACCCTCGGGAGTCGTGATGACGCCTACTCATAGAAGCTAGGCAAGACGCAAAGTAAAGAATCACTAACTGTCTCATTTTAGCCCTTTTTAACAATTTGAGTTAGCAGGTAATCAACATTTAAATATTACCGATAAATGAAAATCAAGCGGAATACTTAATCTGATAAAATGACTAAAGTCAGTACGACAATGCCAACATACGTCTCTACCCGGAATCTGGTGCACAATATCACGAATTGTCTATGAATGCTACTAGCAAATGTCTGAAAAGAAAGTACAATCTATCTCGGAACAACTGAAAACAGAATACACAAAAGATATAAGAGAACGGCGGGCCTGCAGACGCCTGCAAGACTACCTCGGGATCTCTAGCTGGACTGAAGGCAGCCACCCCAAATGCTACTATCCAAAAGCTGTTCTAGGATCTGCACATAGTGCAAAGTGTAGTATTAGCATAACCGACCCCATTTTCTAGTAAGTGCCTGGCCTAAACCCGGCGAAGTAGTGACGAGGCTAGGACTAGACTCCAGATAAACCTGTGCTGTTACAATGATATGCATCGAAAAATAAAATAGGAATAAAAAAATAAAGATGTGAGGGGGTACATGCTGCGGGGGAATATCAATTCCAGCAGTAATTTAAGAGTAATATAAGAGAACAATTTAAGATCTACATCAAAACAATAATAACACTGTTGCAGGGCGCAACCCGATCCCTATCATTTATCCTTGTTGCGGCGTGCAATCCGATCAACCTGTATCATTGTTGCGGCGTGCAACCCGATCCATTTATACCACTGTTGTAGCGTGCAACCCGATCCATTTATCTCATTGTTGCGGCGTGCAACCCGATCCATTTATATCATTGTTGTGGCGCACAACCTGACCCACATATAATATTGTTGCGGCGTGCAACCCTATCCAAACATAACATTGTTGCGGCGCGCAACCCGATCCAAATATAACATTGTTAAGGCGTGCAACCCGATCCACATATACAATTAACAAAAATCATAATAAGAGTCCCAGCAAGGGATCAATAAAGAACTACACTATCCCGGCAAGGGAATCGTTAGTATAAGTAAATTCGTACCGACAAGGAAGAAACGGCTATAACCAATCTTGTTCCAACATCTAACTACCTCAGGTAACACCAATACTCAATCATAAATAATTTCCACGAGAAAAATCTTAATCCTTGCTCAATACTGAGAATCATCAATTTAAGCATCCATAGTATTATTTAAGAACACAATAAAGTACAATTTATGACTCACGGTCATGCTCAACACCAACATATAGATACTCATCACCATGCCTATACATCGTACTCAATAAGAAGCAAATAGCAAATAGAACACAACTCCTAATCCCTCAAGCTATTGTTAGACCAAACACTTACCTCGAACTTTCACGGCCAACTCAAGCCTCAAACACCACTTTTCCTTTTGAATTTGGCTCCAAATCAATCGTATCTAGACATAATCGACTTAATGACATCAATAAACGCTAAACAATCCAATTACAATACATAATTATAGCTTTCTCATCATTCTTCCTAACAATCCAAAAATCAACCACATGCCCCCTTGGTCAAAACACGAGGTTCGGACCAAAACCCGATCACCCATTCACCCACGAGCCCGAATATATATTGTTTTGAAATCCGACCCCAAAATGAGGTCAAATTCCCAAATAATCAAAAAGCCCTAACTTTGGCCAAATCCCTAATTTTCTACCCTTAATTACATATTTTAGGCCTAGAAATCTAATGGGTGTTGATAAAAATGGAAGAAAACGAGCTTAGGATTACATACCTACGAAGCTATGGTGAAGTTTATCTTCAAAAATCGCCCAAGAGGTGTTGGTAAGAAGAAGTTTGTGAAAAATTGTGAGATTCCCGTAATACATTATGTTTTTGAACTTAAAATAACTGGGCAGATTTTGGTCTATGCGACCGCGAAGAAAGGAATACGATCTGATAGGATAAGGGAGATTGGTCACTGCGATCGCGGTCAAGGCAGTGCGGTCACATAGAAGAAAACGGGTTCCCTTCCCGGGCTTGGTCTAACACATTGCGATAGCGGAAGAAAGCAATCACATAGAACAATTTGTCACCTCCTAGAATTTACTCTACGCGATCGCGGAAGGACCTATGTGATCGCATAGCACAAAACAGGACCCCTGAAATTTACACTATGCGATCGCGAACCTTCCTATGCGATCGCATAGTACAAAATACCTGGACACCAACAACAATAGAAAGCCAGATTTTTCTAAGTCTAAATCACCCCAACACCTACCCGAAACTCACCCGAGCCCTCGAGGCTCCAAACCATCTATGCACACAACCTCATAAACATTCTAAAGACTTATTTGTGTAATCAAATCACCAAAATAACGTCATAAACATCGAATTAAACCTCAAATTCAATGAAATATTTCAAAACTTCTTAAATTATCAAATTTTGCATTTAAGGTCCGAATCACGTCAAATGAAATCCGTTTCTTCCCAAACTTTACAGATATGACACAAATTCTATATTGAATCTATACCGTGGTCCGGAACCAAGATATGGGCCTGATACCACAGGTTTCCCATAAAATTTCACTTTCAAAAACCTTTTATATTTTTCAGAAAATAATTTCTTTTAAAAATTCATTTCTCGGACTTGGGACCTCGGAATTCGATTCCGGGCATATGCCCAAGTCCCATATTTTCCCACAGACCCTTCGGGACCGTCAAATAATAGGTTCGGGTCCATTTATCCAAAACGTTGACCGATGTCAACATAAATGCATTTTATGTCAAAATTTTAACATTTTCATCGATTTTTCACATAATAACTTTCCGGCTACGTGCCCGAACTACGCATGCAAATCGAGGTGAAGCTGAAAGAAGTTTTTAAGGCCTCGGGATGCAGAATTCATTTTAATGGGTCATCACATTCTCTACCTCTAAAACAATCGTTCGTCCTCGAACGGACATAAGAAGGAAGTACCTGAGTCGGGGAAAAGACGGGGATAACGGCTCCGCATATCGGACTTAGACTCCCAGGTCGATGCCTCAGCAGGCTGACCTCTCCACTGAACACGAACAGAAGGAAAAATCTTCAACCTCAAGTGACGAACCTGCCGGTGTTGAATATCTACCGACTCCTCCTCATATGATAAATCCTTGTCCAACTGGACAATGATGAAATCTAACACGTTGGATGGATTGCCGTGATATTTCCGAAGCATACACACATGAAACACTGGATACATGACTGATAAGTTTGGCGGCAACGCAAGTCTGTAAGCCACCTCTCCCACTCGATAAAGGATCTCAAACAGGCCAATGAATCTAGGGCTAAGATTTCCCTTCTTCCCAAAGCTCATCACGCCCTTCATAGGCGACACTCGAAGCAATACCCGCTCACCGACCATGAAAGCCAAATCTCAAACCTTGCGGTCGGCATAACTCTTTTTCCTGGACTGAGCTGTACGAAGCCTATCCTAAATAATACTGACCTTGTCCAAGGCATCCTAAACCAGATCCGTACCCAACAATCGAGCCTCTCCCGGCTCAAACCATCCAACCGGCGACCGACACTGCCTACCATACAAAGCCTCATAAGGAGCCATCTGGATACTCGACTGGTAGCTGTTGTTGTAGGCAAACTCTACTAAAGGCAAAAACTGATCCCACGAGCCTCCAAAGTCAATGACACAAGCTCGTAGCATATCCTTCAAAATCTAAATAGTCCGCTTGGACTGCCCATCCGTCTGAGGATGAAATGTTATGTTCAACTCAACCCGTGTGCCCAACTCTCACTGAACTTCTCTCCAGAAATGTGAGGTAAATTGTGTACCTCTATCCGAAATAATAGACATGGGCACCCCATGAAGATGAACAATCTCCCGGATATAGATCTCAGCTAACCTCTCGGAAGAATAGGAGACCACCACAGGAATGAAATACGCTGACTTGGTCAGCCTATCAATAATAACCCACACTGTATTGAACTTCCTCTGAGTCCGTGGGAGTCCAACAACGAAGTCCATAGTGATCCGCTTCCAATTCCACTCAGGAATCTCAATCTTCTGGAACAAACCACCAGGCCTCTGATGCTCATATTTAACTTGCTGACAATTCAAACACCGAGACACATATGCAACAATATCCTTCTTCATTCTCCGCCACCAATAATGCTGCCACAAATCCTGATACATCTTCACGACGCCCAGATGAATAGAGTACTGGGAGCTATAGGCCTCCTCTAAAATCAACTCTCGAAGTCCATCCACATTAGGTACACAAACTCGACCCTATAATCTCAAAACTCCATCATCACCTAAGGTAACCTTCTTGGCACCTCCGTGCTGCACCGTGTCTCTAAGGACACACAAATGGGGATTATCATACTGCCGATCATGGATACGCTCCAATAAAGAAGAACGAGCGATTGTGCAAGCTAGCATGTGGCTGGGCTCGAAAACATCCAACCTCACAAATTTATTGGCCAAAGCCTGAACATCCAAAGCAAGTGGCCTCTCACCGACTGGAATATAAGCAAGACTGCCCATACTGGCTGACTTCCTACTCAAAGCATCGACCACCACATTGGCCTTTCCCAGATGGTATAAGATAGTGATATCATAGACCTTTAATAGCTCCAACCACCTTCTCTACCTCAAATTCAATTCCTTTTGCTTGAACAAGTACTACAGACTCTTGTGATCTGTGAACACCTCACATGCCACGCCATACAGATAATGCCTCCAAATCTTCAACGCATGAACAATGGCTGCTAACTCCAAATCATAGACTGGATAGTTCTTCTCATGAATCTTCAATTGCCACGAAGCATAAGCAATGACCTTGCCATCCTGCATCAACACTGCACCAAGCCCAATACGAGATGTATCACAATAAACTGTATATGGCCCTGAACCTGTGGGCAAAACCAACACCGGTGTCGTAGTCAAAGCTGTCTTAAGCTTCTGAAAGCTCACCTTACACTCATCCATCAACCTGAACTGGGCACCCTTCTGGGTCAACCTGGTCGTCGAGGCTGCGATAGATGAAAACCTCTCCAAAAACCGACGATAGTAGCCTGCCAACCCCAAGAAACTCCGAATCTCTGTAGCTGATGTTGGTCTAGGCCAGTTCTTGACTACCTTAATATTCTTTGGATTAACCAGAATACCCTCTACTGATACCACATGACCCAGGAATGCAACTGAACTCAACCAGAACTTCCACTTCGAAAACTTAGCATACAACTGACTATCCCTCAGAGTCTGAAGAACCACTCGAAGATGCTGCTTGTGCTCCTCCCGGCTGCATCAAAATATCATCAATGAAGACTATAACGAACGAATCCAAGTAAGGCCTGGACACTCGGTTCATCAAATCCATAAAAGTTGTTGGGGCATTTGTCAACCCGAATGAAATCACCAAGAACTCATAATGTCCGTACCAAGTGTAGAAAGCTGTATTAGGGACATCAGATGCCCGAATGAAATCTCAAGTTGATCTTTGAAAATTCCTTGGCACCCTGAAGCTGATCAAACAAATCATCAATCCTCAGTAGCGGATACTTATTCTTGATCGTAACCTTGTTCAATTGCCAGTAATCTATACACATCCGCATCGATCCATCCTTTTTCTTGACAAAAAAAAAACCGGCGCACCCCAAGGCAAAATACTATGTCTAATGAAACCCTTTTCAAGCAAGTCTTGCAACTGCTCCTTCAACTCTTTCAACTTAGGCGGGGCCATATGATATGGCAAAATAGAAATGGGTTGAGTGCTTAGAGCCAAATCAATGCAGAAATCAATATCCCTGTCAGGTGGCATACCCGGCAGGTCTGAAGGAAATACCTTAGGAAACTCCAGAACAACGGGCAGAAAATTAATAGAAGGGACCTCACACTAGAATCGTGAACATAAGCCAAATAGGTCAAACACCCCTTCTCGACCATAACACTACGTGTAGAATGACCAGGAGTCCCTCTCCACTCTAAATGAGGTAAACCCGACAAGGCTAAGGTCACAGTCTTGGCATGACAGTCCAAAATAACATGGTAAGGTGATAACCAGTCCATAACATTGAAATCAACCACGTCCAGAAGCAACAAATCTACACGAGTCTCAAGAACCCCAAATCACAACTATACAAGAGCGATGGACTCGATCTACCACAATAGAATCACCCACCGGTGTAGACACATATACATGGGCACTCAAAGAATCACTAGGCATGACCTACGGTACAAAATAAGATGACACATAGGAGTAGGTAGATCCTGGATCAAATAAAACTAAAGAATCTCGACCGCAAACCAGAACAATACCTGTGATAACTACATCGAAAGCCTCAGCCTCAGGCCTGGCTGGAAGAGCAAAACATTGGGGCTAGGCCCCAGCACCCTAAACTACATCTCTGGGATGGTCTTCAGCTGGCTAGCTTCCACCTCTAGCGGCCTGAGCTCCACCTCTAACACCTTTACCTCCACCTCTATCACCTCTACCCTCACCCCTAGCTAGCAGAACGGGCGGCCGAATACCTGGTGCCTGAACCATAGCATGGGAACCTTGCTACTGTGACTGAGTACCCACCAATCTCAGACAAGCCCTCCGGATATGACCACACTCACCACACTCATAGCATCCACCTGAGTGTTGTGGCCGAGAAAACTAAGACTGACCTTGGTGACCTGAATGACCACCCCGAAAACTCTGGAGCGGTGGTGCACTGATAGGAGCTAATGGTGCACTATAGGGCTACTGTTCAGAATACTGCATATGAGAACTACGGCCACTTGAAGCACCATGAGAAACCTAAAGTGCTGACTGAAAGGTCCTAGGAGGATGGCCTCTACCATACGAATCCCTGCCTCCAGACGAGGCACCACTGAATCTGCCTGAATGACGAGGCCTCTTGTTCGACCCATGACCACCTCTCTGCGACAAAACCATCTGCACTCTCCTAGCCACGTTGGCCGCCTCCTGGAAAGTAATTTCACTCCCAGTCTCCCTAGCCATCTGAAGTCGAATCGGCTGAATAAGCCCCTCAATGAAGCTCCTCACCCTCTCTCTATCTTTGGGAAGTATGACAAGAGCATGATGAGCCAAGTCGATGAATATGGTCTCATACTAAGTAAAGACATAGAACCCTGCTGGAGACACTCAAACTGCCTCCGATAGGCCTCTCTCTGAGTGATGGGGAGAAACTTCTCCAGAAATAGCTGAATAAACTGCTCCCAAGTCAAAGCTGGTGATCTGGCTAGTTTGGACAAGACATAATCTCTCCATCAAGTCTTGGCGGATCTAGATGTCGTTCCCCCCTTTTCCTACGGAGAAATCGGGTTTATGACGTTTGGTTGGGACAACTCTTTCCTTTTGGTAAAGGGGTTTGCAATTTTGAAGAGTCATCACCTAACTATTTTAAGGTGCGTTAGGGCACCTATGGGGTTCAACTACAACTATATTTTTTGATAACCGTAGATAGGGTAAGGGCTTGAAATTATCCCAAAGGAAAGGTGTTAGGCACCCCTTAGGATCCACTAGTGTGGTTCCCGACCAGATAGTTCTTTGTGAATTTGTGCAATTAACAAATAAACAAAAAGGCTCAAATAAGAGGGGATTACAAATACACAAGTGTTTGGAAATGATAAAATAAAGCAAAGTTTTGAAAGAGTTATAACTAAACATGCTGACGAATATAAAGGGGGTCCTAGGTTTATTTGTAATATGGATCACATCAATGCAATACCCGGTAATCACTCCGCAAGGAGGGGCTACACATGATATTAGTGCACCAGTCATCATATTCATATCTACCCTTCCCACCCCGTTAAGGCATTAAAGCACGGATTGGTCTCGACCTCTATTGCATACTATTACCCATCCCATTCCTATTAGTCCCGGAGGAATTTTGGACAACTATTCCTATAAGAGGGAGGATTTTAGGCTGACTTTTGGGGTTTTAAAGGTAAAAAGACTAAGGGACATTCAAAACACATAGCACTGTATATTAGGGGAAACATGTAAACAACTAAGAGGCTCATGTATACCTCCTCAAGTAAAGCAAATAAATAGCATGACTTAAACATATTTAGGGTCAGAATTTAAGCAGGCAAGATTTATTTGATCACAGCAAAATTCCTTAGGCATGATTTCTATTGATATTAACCTTATAGGCATAACATCTAATATCAAAGCTGATTTTAACCTTGTGAATATGATATCTGATTATAGCCATTAGACCCTATAGGCATGATTTTTAAGTGTGGAAGTAAACTTGCAGAACTTTATTGATCAGATCCTATAGGCAGGATATCTAAGTGTGGAAGTAAACTTGCAAAACTTTATTAATCTGATCCTATAGGCATGTTATCTACGTGTAGAACTAAAACATGCAGAATTTGAAAACAGACCCTATAGGCATGTTATCTACCCTTCTAATAGCTAAAACATACATAATTACCCCGTCCTTTTTCACTAGCCAACCCCAATATTTGTTACAAATTATTACAGACCAAATACTGAATTACATCAGAAGTACAAAAATGAAAAATTACAACCAAGAGAATCCTGATCTTGACTTCCTGTCTAAGTTATATAATTAATCACTTCAGATGCCCATGGTTTCAAAGCCTTTCTTAGATCCCGGTGTGTCAAAGTTCCCTAAGGGTCTCAAGGGACCCCGGGCAGTGCTTACACCCAGGTTTGCATAACTAGATAGAGATGAATGCAGTGTGGAAGGGCTAGCCCTTATGTGTCCATGTTTAGAGGGAGCTCAAGGGTCCCAAGGCAAGGCTCACACAAGAGGGGCAGAACCTAGGTTCTAATAATATAGTGAAAGTGCAGAGCATAGAGATTTATTTAAAACTGGACTGGGAAATAGTAAGTGGTAAGGGTGATTTGAAAACAGTAGTAGTAAAACTTAAACTACACAGAATCAATAGTTGCACAAAGGGGTCAAGGGTTTTGGGAATACATTGCATGAAGCATAAGACCCTAGGAGTGTCAGGTTTGGACATGCCCAACAATAGATGATGATGACATGCTTACAAACTAGCCAGAGAACAAAAACACAAAGACAAAGAGGGGGTGTGGGGTTTGGGATTCATATACATAGGAGAGCATTAGTCTAAAAGGAGAAGGGGACACATTTCAACATGCTAGTAATGTAACTTGATTGCAGAAACATAAGCAAAAGTAGACAAACACGAAAGAAGTTGGAATAATTACAGAAACATGTCGTTGTTGATGCTTGAAAATTAACTAGGACATACCAGTAAGAAGCAAATTGCAGAAAGAAAAGTAAGCAAATTTTCACAGCCTAGCCTTGACTTTCAGCCAGCTAGACAAAGTAGTAGCACAAATAGTAGCAGAGAAAAGAGAGAGTTTTAAGTGAAATGTGTGTTCTGAACTCATATGGTTCGTGTCTGTTAAAGAAAAGAGTGGTAGGTATTTGTAGTTTTTAAAACAAGTGGTAAGTAAGTTTATAAATAAGGTCTTAACACAAACATAGAAACAATCACAAATTAAAATCAGTTAACACAAGTGATCCCCTTTAATTAAGGAATCACTGTTTAAGGGGCAGTAGCAGGTTTTAAATAGGAAAGAAATTCAGTTTGAGGACAGATTGATTAATGCAATATAAGGGGTAGTAAAAGCATGAAGTAAACAATCAAGTCTAAGTACAAAAAATAAGCTTATTTTTGGGAAAGGATTCAGCAAGGTAAGATACCATAGCAAAGGAAATGAATCAATTAACTTTAAACAAATGAGTAGAAATTAGGGCTTGTAAGAAAACTTTTGCAATCAGTCGTAATATCAAGATCAATCGAGGAAGATCAATCAGTATATAAATAGAGTGAACAGAGCATCAGACATGCGAGGCCAAACACATTGGCAAAAGAAACAACATATAATAGTAGCAGAAATAAGCATAAGATTCCGTAGTAAAGCAAACATTCGAGGCACAGTAGTCAAGTAGGTCAAGTAGGTCAAGTCACATAGAATAAATAGTGAAGAAAAACATAGTATCAAGTAAAAGAAATCAGAAACAGGTAAAGATCTCACAATAGTAGCAAGTGAGAAAACTTCTAAGAAATTTAGGGCTTCGACAATAGTCGAGTTTTAAGAGATGGTAAGAACTCAAAATCAAACAAGTCAAATAAGGGAAATAGGGTCAGAAACAAAGACCAAGTGCATACTTAAATAAATAATTTCCAGAACTCGGAAAAGAATAAAAGGAACTAGGATTTTTTAGACATGTTGAAGTAGATAGAAGAACAATATGAGCAAATCGTTTTTAAACATAGCAAAATCACCAATAATATTAAGATCAAAAAAGAGATCTTTTTGGAAAACTTAAAGAAAAACCCTAATTGTCGAAAAGTGAAGAGTTGTTTTGAAAGAAAAGTCAAAGAACCTACGAGAAGTACTTAAATAGTTCATAAGAGGCACAAATCTAAGATAGATCTAAAAGAAATGAGAAGGTCTTAGAGATTGGGGTTTCAGAAAACCCAAAAGACATGAGAAAGATCTCGAAAGTTAACGATCTAACCAGAAAAGTCAAGGATCAGCCTTGAAAGATCATGAATGGCTGGATAATGGTTGTGGATGGCCGGATAAAGGCCATGACAATAGTCGAGCAGGGATGGACCAGATTCCTTCAAGGACTGGCCATGAAACCATAGAAACAAACACCCAGGATCCATAGAAAGTTGGTACATACCTCAAGTGAACACGGAGGGCCATGGTTTAAGTAGGTATTAGGGTGGGGTTAGATGGTGGCGGCTAGGGTTCAGGTGAGGTTTCAGAGAGAATTGAGAGATAGTGGAATTTAAGGGCGGCGGGTTGTGGAAAATGATTTAGGGTAAGGGGTTGGTTTGGGTTAAAAATGGTAAGGGGGGCTGGTGGTCGTTGATCATTTTGGTCAACGGCCTAGATTTAATGGGGTAGGTAGGGATCCGGGTTGGGTTGGTTTAATTGGGTTAGGGGTCAGGTTAAAATTGAAATTAGGCTGGGGAAATTGGGGGCCTGTTTTGGGTTATAATTGAAACTTAATTTGGGCTATAATTGCAATAGCCACTTTTCACTTTTAATCTATAAAAAATAGTAATAAGTTTCTGAAAATAAATTGAAAGCACTAAAATGATTTATGGTATATAATTAACAATTTAAAAATACAGGACTTAATTTTATGAAAATAAAACACAATTAAATCTAAAAGGGGCTAATATTGCAATTAAGCACTTTAGCTTTGAAAAACACTAAATAAATTTGTAAAAATATACCAAATTACCTTAGCTATATTTTAGCATAAAGATGAAATTCCAATAGATGATTTGCCCAAAATAATAATTTTTGAAATGATTATTAGGTTTTATGGATGAAAAAGGAAATAAATTGATTGAAAAAACCTTTAAAATTATGGGGAAAACAATAAAAACACTTGAATATGCTTACATATGCACATATATGCCATTTTGAAGTTATTTGGCATATTAAAAATATATAGGGAAAACATTGGGTGTCAACAACTGCCTCTCTTTACCTCGGAAGGATGAAAGAGTTGTCAGGTAAAGATATGATAACCAATTTTGATCGAGCGAAATGGTTTGAAGGAGTTTTAGGCCGCACCCTGGCTTCTGAGTTGCCTACATATCCCTAATTTTATAGGAATCAGGCCATATGTAGTTCAGGATCCGTCGGCGGAGTATGCCGACGGGTACTTTCCAAGAACGGACGCAATATTTCGGGCTGGGTGGGAATGGTGTGGCTGCGGGCACTAGAGCGGAAAATCTCCTGTTGGGACGGTTGTTGCTTTCCGGTTTTCCTACAAATAAGTAATACAAGCATATATTGTGAGTAAATTTAGACATAATGCCAATTCCCGTTGGACCATGAATGATGTATTTGAACGGTTAGTATGATGTCTTTAGACTATGATGTCCTGGGCCATGAAGCATATAACAAAGGATTTGCAGGCCATGAAATGATGCTCTCGGGCTATGAGAATGGTTCCTCTGAACCATGACGCCTTTGAATAATGATATGCAAAAAGATTGAAAGAGGTCCTTAGGCCATGACATGGTGTTCTCGGGCTATGAGGATGGTGCCTATGAATGATGTCGCTTTTGGATGGGTTGGCGATATTTCTGCCCATGAAGGATGCAGTAGCATGTGGCGATCTTTCAACCGTGCAATGTGGCAATCTTTTAGTCGTGCAATGTGGCGATCTTCCAACAGTGCAATGTGGTGATCTTTTAGCCATACAATGTGGCGATCTTTCAGCCGTGCAATGTGGCAATCTTTCGGCCGTGCAATGTGGCTATCTTTCAGCCATGTAATGTGGCGATCTTTTATCCATTCAATGTGGCGATCTTTTAGCCGTGGAATTTTGCCATCTTTCAGCCGTGAAATGTGGCGATCTTTTAGCCGTGCAATGTGGCGATCTTTCAGCCTTGCAATATGGCGTTTTTTCAGTCGTGTAATGTGGAAATCTTTCAACCGTGCAATGTGGCGATCTTTCAGCTGTGCATTGTGGCGATCTTTTAGACGTGCAATATGGGTGGAGACAGTGTTTAGTCTCGGAAGGCAGAATGGTAGCCTTATGCAATGCAAATGCAGATAGAGCTAGAGCTTAACCTTGGAAGGTAGAATGGTACCTTTATGCAGATTGGAAGGCAGAATAGTAGCCTTATGCAATGCAAATGCATATAGAGGTAGAGCTTAACCTTGGAAGGAAGAATGTTAGCTTTATATAGATTGGAAGATAGAATAGTAGCCTCATGCAATGCAAATGCAGATAGAGGTAAAGCTTAACCTCGGAAGGCAGAATGGTAGCCTTATGCAGATTAGAATGCAGAATAGTAGCCTTATGAAATGCAAATGCAGATAGAGGTAGAGCTTAACCTCGGAAGGCAGAATGGTAGCCTTATGCAGATTGGAAGGCAGATGGTAGCCTTATGCAATTGGAAGGCGGAATAGTAGCCTTATACAAGTTGGACGGCAGAATGGTAGCCTTATGCAAGTTGGAAGGCATAATGGTAGCCTTATGCAATGCAGATGCAGATAGAGGTAGAGTTTAACCTCGGAAGGTATAATGGTAGCCTTATCGAGATTGGAAGGCAGAATAGTAGCCCAATGCAAGAAAATAAAATAGCATTGCCAGCAGAGTTTCTTAGCTGATAGCAGATTGCGGCGTGGTGATTACTGGGAGCATTGTGACTTGCGGAACATTACGAGTGCGTGCTGATAGAAAATGTTGGTAAGTGCAATGGTTCGGAGTATCGTATTCTTGAACAATATTTGTTCTATGGGCGTACAGTATTTTCAATGATTTCGTAATAGTAGTGCATGCATCCAAAGAAAAATCATGAGTTTTGTAAATGGGAAGGTTAGTTCGTATCCCTGCTGGCTTTGCTTGACTCGCTCGGCTTTGATCTGGCGATACCGTTTGTATCATTAGGGTACCATTGCTAAACAAATCAATTTCAATAATAAACATGCATGATTTTGTGAAAGTATGACACAAATATATAATTAAAATAGTTTTTAGATGAATCGACAACTGTGATGTGGTTTGAGACATTGCGACCTCTTTTGCTACAAAAAATTGAGGGTCCTCCTCAAAATTCTACCCCAATTTGATGGGTTGATGCTTCTGATTGTTGCTCGTGCGACGATCAGCTAAAATTACTTCGGAATTTTGAGGGTCCTCCTCAAAATTCTACCCCAGTTTCCAATTTCAGGGGAAATAAAGTTTTTATTGAATTGTGACCGAACCTATTGGGCTGCCTATGTATCCCCTCTTAAATGGGAACCAGGTCAGGCGTAGTTCAATTTATATCATATAAGGAAAGTATAAGGATTACATAGTAATGCTTGATGGCATCTGAGTTAATCGACTTTGGCCAAACTTCTCCATCCATTTCTGCAAGTATGAGGGCTCCTCCTGTCAAAGCTTGGTGAGCCATGTATGGGCCCTGCCAGTTGGGAGATAACTTCCCTTTGGCTTCTTCCTGATGCGGAAAAATTTTCTTTAACACAAGTTGCCACGGTGTGAACTGTCTCGACTTGACTCTCTTGTTAAAGGCTTTAGACAGTCTTTTATGATAGAGTTGACCATGGAAAACTACGTTCATTCTCTTTCCATCTATAAGAGCTAGCTACTCGTAACGACCTTTCACCCACTCTGCATCATTGAGCTCAGCTTCCTGTATGATCCTCAGGGAAGGAATTTGTACTTCAGCGGGAATGACGACTTATGTACCATAAACCAGCATATAGGGGGTTGCCCCGGTTTATGTGCGGACTGTGGTGCAATACCCTAATAGAGCAAATGATAACTTCTCATGCCACTGTTTATGCTTCTTTATCATTTTCCTCAATATCTTCTTGATATTCTTGTTGGCAGCTTCTACGACTCTATTCATTTGAGGCTTGTAGGCTGTGGAATTCTTGTGTCTGATCTTGAAGATTTCACATATAGTTTTTATCAAATCACTGTTGAGATTGGAGCCATTATCAGTAATGATTGACTCTGGAATACTGAATCAACAAATAATGCAGTCACGGACAAAGTCTGCCACGACTTTTTTAGTTATTGCCTTGTAAGATGCTGCTTCGACCCACTTGGTGAAATAGTTGATTGCTACTAGGATAAACCTATGTCCGTTTGAAGTGGGGGGCTCGATTGTTCCAATGACATCCATTCCCCAAGCGGCGAACGACCATGGTGAGCTTGTTGTGTTGAGCTTGCTTGGATGTACCTTTATCATGTCTACATGTATCTGGAAGCGATGGCATTTCCGGACATACTGGATGCAGTCTGTTTCCATAGTCATCCAAAAGTAACCAGCCCGGAGTATCTTTTTTGCTAAGACAAAGCCATTCATATGTGGACCATAGGTCCCTGTATGAATTTCCTCTAGTAGCTTGGACACTTCTTTTGCGTCGACACATCTTAATAGCCCCAAATCAGGAGTCCGCCTATATAGGATTCCTCCGCTATGAAAGAAATTGTTGGACAATCTCCGAAGTGTGTGTTTCTGAGTATGATTGGCAAGCTTCGCGTACTCTCCTTTTTCCAGATATTCCTTGATATCATGAAACCAAGGTTTTTTGTCTGATTCTTCTTCAACATGGGCACAATAAGCTGGCTGAGTATGAATTTTCACCGAAATGGGATCAATGAAATTCTTGTCAGGATGTTGTATCATAGATGATAGGGTATCCATTGCATCGGCGAACTCATTCTGGACACTGGGAACGTGTTGGAATTCTGTCTTCGTGAACCTCTTTCTCAATTCATGTACATGATGCAGATACTAGAGTATCTTAGAGTTTTTGGTTGCCCATTCCCCTCGTACCTGATGTATGAGTAAATCTGAATCTCTGATCACCAACAGCTCTTGCGCGTTCATGTCAATGGTCATCTTGAGCCCTAAGATACAGGCTTCATATTCAGCTATATTGATGGTGCAACGGAACCTGAGTTTGGCAGACACTGGATAATGCTGACCGGTTTTTGATACTAAGACCGATCCTATACCATCTCCTCTGAAGTTTGCTGCTCCATCGAAGAACATTCTCAAGTTGTCATAGGATTCTGCAATGTCTTCTCCTACGAATGATACCTCTTCATTAGAAAATATGTTTTCAAGGGTTCATATTATCCATCCACAGGGTTTTGGATAAAGTGGTCTGCCAGTGCCTATCCTTTGACCGCCTTCTGAGTTACGTAAACAATGTCGAACTCACTCAACAGTATTTGCCACTTGGATAGCTTGCCAGTGGGTATGGGCTTCTGAAATATGTACTTTAAAGGATCTATCCTTGATATGAGGTACGTAGTATAGGCACAAAAGTAGTGCATCTACTTCTGAGCCACCCATGTCAAAGCATTACAGGTGCGCTCCAATAGAGAATACCAGGCCTCGTATGGGCTGAAATTCTTGCTGAAATAATAAATGGCTTGTGTGTTTCTCCCCGTTTCATCATGCTGCCCTAGAACGTAGTCGAAAGCTCCATCTAACACTGCAAGGTAGAGTAATAAGGGTCTACCTGGATCGGGGGGACTAGGACTGGTAGTTTTGATAGGTACTCCTTGGTTCTATCGAAGGCCTTTTGGTAGTCATCGGTCCATTTTGTAGCGGCATCCTTTTTTAGAATTTTAAAGATTGTCTCATAGATAACTGTAGATTGCGCTATGAATAGCTGACGTGGTTCAACCTTCCCAGGAAACTCATCACATCTTTCTTGTTCTTTGGCAGTGGTAGTTCTTGAATGGCTTTGACCTTTGATGGGTCTAGTTCTATTCCTCGGCGGCTCACAATAAACCCAAGCAACTTTCCAGCAGGAACCCAAATGCATACTTTGCGGGGTTTAGTTTCAGGTTGTACCTTCGCAATCTATTGAAGAACCTCCTCAAATCTGCCATGTGATTAGTGGCCTTCTTGGACTTAATGATGACATCATCTACATATACCTCAATCTCCTTGTATATCATATCATGAAAAATGGTAGTCATGGCCCTCGTGTCGGTAGCCCCTGCATACTTCAGGCCGAATGACATCATCTTGTAACAATACACTCCCCATGGCATAATGAAAGCTACTTTCTCAGCATCTTCCTCATCCATCCAAATCTGATGGTAACCAGTGAAGCAATCCACGAATGACTGTAACTCATACTTGGCACAATTGTCAATCAGGATGTGTATATTCGGTAAAGGGAAGTCGTCTTTCAGACAGGCCCGATTGAGATCCAAGTAGTCAACACAGACTCTGACCTTCCCATCCTTCTTTGGTACTGGCACAATGTTGGCTAACCATGTTGGGTATTCAACCACCCTGAGAACCTTGGCTTTGACTTGCTTAGTGACGTCTTCCTTGATTTTCAAACTCATATCAGGCTTGAACTTTCTGAGCTTTTGCTTTACCGGCGGACATGTTCGATCGGTTGGCAGTTTATGGGCCACAATAGACGTACTCAAACCAGTCATGTCATCATACGACCAGGCGAATATGTCCTCATATTCCTTTAGAAATTCGGTGTATTCCTTCTTTTCTGATGGTGATAAGTGAACGCTGATTCATGTTTCCTTGACGTTTTCTGCATCTCCCAAGTTAACAATTTATGTTTCATCCAAGTTGGACTTAGGTCTACTTTCAAAGTTCTCTACTTCTTTGACAATCTCCTCAGGTATGTCATCTTCTTCTGAATCGATGTCCGTTTATTACATTGTCTCGTTGCATATCATAGTCATTGGTTCATCAAGATAAGTAATAGTAATGTTGTATAGGTAAAGTAAGGAGAAAAATGATAGAAATAAATATTAATTCATTAGAAAAATCGACATGCTTTTGATAAATTGAATAATTGTTTCAAACATTGAAGATCTTATTGCGGAAATTGAAAAATTCGAAAAGAAAATTATTCGGTAAATAAAACAGTGAATAGTGCTTGTTTTAACCGTGCTACCCCGAGGCTCGTCGGGCTCTTGTAGTCCTGATGGCCCAATTGTAGAGGTATGCCCCTCTACTCACAGCTTGTATGGAAGGACCTTCCTCCCCCTCCTACTTGAGAATAACACAACAATCCATATCATTATCCTTTTGAAATAAGTTTTTTACTACTGCGAGTGCTTCTTTTTCGTCTGTCCCATAGATGATGTCAGCCTGTTTGAAAGTCTGCTCCAGGTGCGGTATCGGTTGCTCTAATGGGTAATAAGGACCGCGTCATGGTGGAGACCAACTGTTGAACTCCTCCCAAGTGTATTCATATCCCAAACCGAATGTAGTGCCATGTTTCTTGAGTTTTATAGGTTTAGAGATCCCTTGGAGGTTCTTGACGAGTCCTTTACAAGGTTCGTACCCCCTCCAATTCAATATGCTCTCTATATTGTTATCCTACCATTTGTCCTTATCGACATCATTGACCCGTTCGATGTGGTGGTAGGTCTCTCTGCCTAGCTTTCTTCTTCCTCCGATTTTCGGAATGGAGTGGTGACTTATATAGGATTGCTGCTATCGCCATGAATGATCACTTCATGATGTTTCCATTCGAATTTTACCGCCTGATGCAGTGTTGAAACTACAGCCCCAGCAGCATGAATCCAGGGTCGTCCTAGTAGCAAATTGTAAGATATTGGCACATCTATCACTTGAAAGTCGACCTCGAACCAGGTCGGTCCTATCTGCAAACACAGGCTAATCTCACTTATGGTGGACCTCTAAGACCCATCAAAAGCTTTCACATTAATTGCTCCTTCTTTTATCTCATGCAGCCCTTTGCCCAACTTCTTAAGTTTAAGGTTAGAACCCCCATCGATCTGGATGCTAGTAATGACGTAGTCTCTGTATTGCATGGTGATGTGTAGGGCTTTGTTGTGACCTAATCCTACAGGTGACAGCTCGTCTTCATAGAAGGTGAATTTATGGCTTTCTAATATTGTCCCACCATATTAGCCATTTCCCCACCAGTGATGTTATTTGGCACATATGTTTCACTTAGCACCTTCAATAAAGCGTTTTGTGTGTCTTGGAATTCTGCAGTGATGAGAGGATGTATATCTGTGCTAGTGTTTTATTTAGCTGGTCGATGATCGAATACTCCTTGGCCTTTATTTTCCTCCAGAGGTCGTCTGGATCCATCTCAATGATGAGTGGCCGGTTGGAGGCATGCTTGCTTGACTCAGCTAGGTGTTCAGGGGTATAGACTCTCCCAATTCTTGTCACACCCTGCGCTGCAACAGTCTCTTCAAACCTAACATTGCCTTTCCTCCTAGCCTCGGCGGTATAATCCCAGGGTATAGCTTTTGTATGGAATGATGGTATGGTGGACATCGCCACTGGGATCGGTGCGGCCACCCTTTTCTTTGAATGGGACATGTTCTTTAGGTGGTAAAACTACAACCTCAAATGGTGCTGGTGCCTTTATTGATGGCGCTGCTTCAAACTCAAGAGGGATAGACACATCTACCTCAGTGACCTCAAATGCTTAGATATAGACTATGATGGGGTTGAGAGTAACTGCTGGTTTCTTCGGATCATCACCTTCTGCGATCAACCCGATGGATCCCTCGAGATCCCAATCATCCTCTACTTCAATCATGTGAATACCCCCACCTTTATGGTCTGGTAGAGGGTTGTTGCGGACGTTTGGAGTGGCTTCCTTTGCTACAATGACTTTTTTATCAATCAAGGATTGTATCTTGTCTTTTAAAGAGCGGCATTCATCGATGGTGTGTCCCTTCATGCCGGAGTGGTATGCACAAGACTTGTTTGGGTTAACCCACTGAGAAGGGTTCCCAGGAGTTGTAGCAGGGACAGGGCTAATATAACCGGTGACTTTGAGTCTCTCATATAGCTAATCAATGGGTTCGGCGATGGTTGTGTATTGTTTTGGAGGCCTCCGATCAAAATTAGGTCGAGGCCTAGGGAGGTTTTGGCATGCGGGGGGTGATTGGTAATGAGATGGTTGTGCATTGTAAGTTTGGTAGACATTAGCGGGCTGGGAGTATCTGGGTGAGGTAGGCCGATATGTGGGAGGTGGAGGTGACTGATAAGTTGGTGGTAGAGCTTGATAGGAGGGTGCTTGGTAATTTGGGGTTGGCTGATATGTGAGTGGAGGTATTGGGTAGGTTTGGTATTTGAGGGGAGACTTGGTCCTTTGTGAAACCATCACGGACCCTACGTCCCTCTTCTTAGACACATTGGTATGTGGGTGTGGAAATGATCATTTGCGGAGTTTTGCGGTTTGGGGATGAGTAGTGGAATGTTGTTTGGATTGTGGCAAGTATTGCATTGGTTCTTTGTTGGAGCACTGGGATGATTTGGTTGCTTTTGTGGAGGTGTGGGATTTTGACCGTTAGGGAAGATGGTGTCTGGGGTGCTGAGGGAGAAGGATAGGTTGGCCAGATTCCAAACCTTATCGAGCTCTTCTTGAAACTTCAACAATTTCTGCTCAAGTTGTGACACATTTTCATTGGGAACCCAAATACCATGGCCATCAGTGGCCTCTGCTGCTGTGTTCTCTTTCCTGATGTTCAAATCTTCCATTTTGCCTATGTTCTTATTCTTAACAGGACTAAGATGAGGTGTGGGTGGAGGGCCCCTGTATCTCATGGAATAGGATGATGTTGCCAGAGTGCACAAAAAAACCTTTGGGGAGGGGAATAACAAAACAAAAAATAAACAAAAAGGTAACCAAGTTAGTGAGGATCATAAAAAGTGTTACAATATTTAAACGCGTAGTGCAGGAATGTAAATCGTGTCCTAATTTGGGAACCTCTTTGTGCCCGAGGTAGGCCTAGCGACAGATAGACTTGGAGAACTTTTAATGCTAAATGCTTCATCTCATAACGTAAAAACAGACGAATCCCAAAAGGATACTGAAATAATGATAAGAAATGAGTTACTATTAGCACTTGGCCTTATTACATTTAGAAAACGAATAAGCCTAAAACTATTTGGTCTTAGGAGGGCCTTCCTCATGTTGAATGTTCTCATTGATCAAATCCTCCAGCTCGCGCATGCTCATTAGTAAGAACACCTTTGCAAGATGTCCTTCTTCGTTTCCCTTAGTGCTCTGGAAGTCGTTGACTCTTTTCCTCACTTTTCCCTCCAATTCTAACAGGCTGTATTCCAGATAATCTAGCTTTTCGCTAGTCTTGACGACCCTTTCTTTCCATTCATTGATTTGGTCATTTAATGGAAGACTCCTCCACCAGTCTAGCAAGAGTGGGGGTATGTTAACCATTCTGAAGTTGGGGGCCTCGTGCCTTATTTTCTACTAAACAAAGGATTAGACCTTACCCCTTCCCACAAGACTCGACTATTTATACATTTATGATTAGCATAAAGAATTTAGTTCCCCAAATAAATGCACAGAATGTGATGATGTCCATTTGGGTTTAGGGAAACCCAGTGGACTTTGGACAAGGCTATCTTAAAGGATCATTATGTGGATGACATAACTGATCTAACTAGGTTTGACCATGGTGCATGCACAACTTGAATAGAGTAAGGTTTCTATGGGGTTTTAGACTAGTACCTTTGAGCAGACAACTCAGGGGGGAAGGCTCGGAACTGTCGACTGCACCGCCGATCGAATAGTTTTACCGCAAATATGCCTTTCCGAATTTAGGGGGTAATGATATAGGAAGAGCGCAACCACTCATTATAAGCGTTGCTATAGTATTTGTTTTGGCATGAGTGGAGTATGATGTTGAGCATGATTATGCAATAATTAAAAGCATGTTGGCATGTATTTGCACATTAAGAAAGAGATAAATACAATAGTTTCATAATTTAAAGAAATAAAGAAAAGAAAACAAGGAAGTTATGTCAGTTTTGTTTCTATAGAAGAAATTAAATGCTTAAAGGAATTAAACAGGTAATTGCACATAGAGAGGTACAAATTCACAAGAATAATCTGAAATGGTAAAAACCTAGAAAAATACCCAGCAGAGTCGCCATGCTGTCGCGCCCCCTTTTTCCTTCGCGGAAATCGGATTTATGACATTTGGTTGGGACAACTCTTTCCTTTTGGCAAAGGGGTTTGCAATTTTGAAGAGTCGCCACCTAACGATTTTAAGGTGCGTTAGGGCACCTATGGGGTTCAACTACAACTACATTATTTGATAACTAGAGATAGGGTAAGGGCTTGAAATTATCCTAAGGGGAAGGTGTTAGGCACCCCTCAGGATCCACTAGTGTGGTTCTCGGCCAGATAGTTCTTTGTGAATTTGTGCAATTAACAAGTAAACAAACAAGGCTCAAATAAGAGGGGATTTCAAATACAGAAGTGTTTGGAAATGATAAAATAAAGCAAAGTTTTGAAAGAGTTATAACTAAACATGCTGACGAATATAAATGGGGTCCTAGGTTTATTTTAATATGGATCAGATCAATGTAATAGCCAATAATCACTCTTCAAAGAAGGGCTACACGTGGTATTAGCGCATCAGTCATCATATCCATATCTACCCTTCCTAGCGCATTAAGGTATTAAAGCGCGGATTGGTCTCGACCTCTATTGCATGTTATTACACGTCTCATTCCTATTAGTTCAGGAGAAATTTAGGACTACAATTCCTATAAGAGGGAGGATTTTAGGCTGACTCTTGGGTTTTTAAAGGTAAAAAGACTAAGGCAACATTCAAAACACATAGGACTGCATATTAGGGGAAACATGTAAACAACTAAGAGGCTCATATATACATTTTCAAGTAAAACACATAAATAATATGACTTAAACACATTTAGGGTTAGAATTTAAAGTACTAAGACAAGGGAGTTTTAGTTGTTGAAGCAGACCAATTTATTACATAACTCATATAAGAAGTCCGAATCAGGCCTGCCTACTGGTTGTAGCAGTTGCTAATTAAACAAAGGCGGATTTAGTTTTATCATTATTACCTAAGGCTTGCCTAAGTGTGTATTGATGATACCCTATAAGCAAGATATCTATTACTGATTCAAAATGGCAAAGCAGTAACAAATTTAAATGAGCAATTTGGATCTTGTAGGTATGCTTTCTAAACCGCATTAATAAAAGGATTAAGTTGTTTAAACTGATTCAAAACAGTACGAGTTTTTGCACCTTCTTTTTTACTACACCCCCGGGGAAGGGTGGTATAAGGGAATTTTTTCCAATTAAAGGACAATCGAATCGGGATTATTTATTAAAGATTCAAAGTCGCCACTTGGGAGATTTATGGTGTCCCAAATCACCGGTTGAATCCTGAATCGAGGAAAAGATTGAGTCTGTTTAACAGTCCGCGAACCAGAAATCCGGTTAAGGAATTCTGTTAACCCGAGAGAAGGTTTTAGGCATTCCCGAGTTCCGTGGTTCTAGCACGGTCGCTCAACTGTTATATTCGGCTTAATCATCTGATTTTAAACAGTTATGAACCTACACAAATTTTATCATTTTAACCACTTTTATTCATTTTTTAGAGAAAATTGCAACGTCATTAAAACACGTCTCAAACCGCATCACATAAATGCACCTGTGGTCTTTGACATATTTTAACATCGTTGTGATTTGGATTTGGGTCACATAAATGCGCATCCGAGTTTAGGAAGGTAAATTGTTAAAATAACGCACCTAAAGCAACTACGAATTTGCAACTTTGCGAGGGCCATGAAAATTCGCTAAATGGCATGCCTCGATTTCTAAGGATAAACAAAATTAATTAAGTGAGGGCCGTGCATTTTAAGATTTTATTTGGCACGGCGCACCTCATTCCCAGTTTTAAAGGGAATAGTTTATTAAGGAAAAACCTAAAGGACTTCAAATTACCCTTGTGCTTAAAAGTTCAAACTTAATTCATTAACCGGTGGACTCACAATAAAATGAGATACAGTGTACTTAAAACTCTGGGCCCAGTGTGAGGCCCAATAACCTACAAAGGGCAAGACTGCCTAAAAACACCAATCTCACAACAGTCCACGCTGGGCCCAAAAAGAGAGCCCAAGCTTGAGAATGGACCAGCTTCAGCAAACTGGAGACTCAAGATCGAGTCCTCACATGGCACAAAACATCAAGGCATTCAAATTCATAGTTGCAAAATATATTGTTGCATGAAAATTGAAACAAATAGTGATCATCTTTTACACAATACCAAAGCATATTTAACGTCAATTGATCTCTAATCATACAATGATCCCTTTTGTTATCTAGCATTCATTATCATTGTCACTTCTAACCAACATCATGCATATCCTCAAAATGACAGGGAAAAGGAGAACATTTACTGATCTATACTCCAAAAGAGAGGTTATATTTCAGCCTTTATTGGTAAAGCTCAAAATCAGGAAATCAACACCAAACGAACCACTGACTTCAGCTGAACTAACATAGATGTAACACATACAACTTGACTGAAAATATTTCGATGTTGACTCATGTAAACCAAAGGAGCTAAACTCATAATTTATCCACTAGTACAAACCAAATTCAATAGGTAAAGACAGAAATGAGCAAATCGGACAAAGAAATCCAAACTGACTACAGAGTTTGATAAAAAACGTAAGAGGACAATACTTAACAAACTAACATGTTCTAAATTTTGATTACATTATATTCATTGATAAATATACTAATCGGAATCTTTCTAAAGCTAAGTATTACATGTTGTGCGTGAAGTTGAAAGAAGGAGAAATGAAGCTAAATAACAAATAGCATCAGATTTCATCACATTCCAGATCCGAACTTCAAATTACACTCATGTGATATCCATAGTGCCGAAAATACCTAGAAATGAAAGGGGAAACAAGAGAAGTGCATAAATCAGTAGGCAATAAGTAGCAGGACAACGATGATATAGTGTTGAAATCAGCCAAAACCCAGGAATTCGAACTGAAACAGCAACTAGACAGTACTCAGTACAAAACAAGTTCAAACCCAACTTTCAAAATCCCAAAATCAAACCATCTTCAACCCAAGTGCAAAATTAGAGGTTTTCAAGAGATTCTAACCAATTAAGAGGATCAGAAATTTCAAACTAATCAGAATTTTGACAATTTTTCACAAAGAATGTAGAGAAATCAGTGTGCTTCCACAGTTTTCAACCGTTTCAGTTTTGCAGAATTTTTATATCTCCATTTCTGCCTTCTCAGTCAAGAAAATGTGCCTTTATAGGCAAGCAAAGAGGGCAACCTTTCAGATTTTAGTTCTACCTTTTAAGCCCTTTTCAAATTTGCTTTTAGCTTAGAGATCCCTAATATTTTTGACTTGTTCACCAAACTAACGTACTAACAATCTGAAATTCAAATTAAAACCCCTGCTAGAAGCTTCCTATTTCTGTTATCAGAAAGATTCCCTCAACCAAATACCCCTACGACATATTATGAAAGCTATATGCACAAAGAAGAAGGTAAGGAATAAACGTTCCCCCTTTCGGCAACTATGGCCCAGTGGCCTCCTCCTCACCGTCCTCGACATCAGACATAAGGAACTTGGCATCATATTCCTCTCCACTGGCTTGCTCGATCTCCTTCGAGAGATCTAAGCCCTTGGCATGAATCTCCTCGAGGATTTCCCTCTGGGATATGCACCTCACATACTACTTGCTATTGTTTGCATGATGGAGGGTCCTCTTCAGCTCAGCTTTAGCAGTGACAGTGCTCCTTCAATAGGCTACCACATTCTGCCCTACCCTGGTATTCTTCATCACAACCTCGATTTTCGCCATCGAAAGCTCGGATGAGAGCCGTGCGATCATCTCTGTTCGAGCAGAATCGTTCATACGAACGGTATGAATTTGCGCCTCAAGAGTGGAAACTCCGGCCTGGGCTCTTTCCTTGGCCACAAAATGCGCATTCGCATGCGCCTGCAGCTCAGTGAATTCGCATTTGACTTGGCCAACCTCGCCCTAGAGTTGTCCCAACTCATACGCCTTGCCCTTCAACTGAAATAGCAAAACACCGAGGCACCAAGATAAAAAGGGAATACAAGCCGGATGGAATGCAGGGTACCTATTTCTCCAGGAGGGCCTCCTAGACCCGGCTCCGGTACACCTCGCATCGTAAAGAGATGAGCTCGCTTTCCTTTGCCGCACAAAGAATCTTGAGAGATTTCTCACTATCCAGAGCCTTCCGCAACGGGGCCTTGCAACGAAGCAGATCGACTTTAAATCTGTCAAAGGCCTGTGAAAGAAATTCAGATATGGAAAAAATAGAAGAGAGCGGGCTAGAACGTTCTTACAGCAGTCAAAACTCACCATAAGGCCAAAACGCTAAGCCTCGCCGAAGGTTGAAGCAACGTCCGGTGGAGTACCTTCCCCAGAAGGTCACCGATCGACCAAGTCACTTCTCCTCAACTGCTGTGAAGAAGTTGCCTCACTATGAGACTTTTCACACCCCAGATCATCTTTCCTTTTATCGACACTCCTTGATCCCGATTTCTGAGGCGTTCATATTTGTGATATTCTCATCGCAATTGCAAAGAGAAGCAAGTCCAACAGTTTTGGCATTTGCGAAATAACCTTTGTATTTGTGAAGGGAGTCCGGAAAGGGCAGTGATCTCAAATACGATTACTGAGTCGTAATTGCAGAGAGCCAGGTTTGCATTTGCAAAAAAGTCTTTGCATTTGCGAAGGCAGCAGAGGTGCGAAGGACTTCGCATTTGAGAAGGTCCCTTCGTATTTGTAGGCTTCGCATTTGTGAAGCCATGGTAGAAAATGAGACATCTGCAACAGTGTAAAAGTGACTTAGACGGGATTTTTCTACCATTCTTCAAAATTTCAA